>NC_091112.1:5642500-6342500 GCF_024713975.1 Paralichthys olivaceus
GAAGACGCTCAGCAGGTCGCTGATGTCTGATTGTAATCTCAAACGCTCTCTGCCCCAAGATCCAAACTAAATTTCCACACTGAATGTCATTGTACTCGTACTAAAATATCCTGAATGCATCCTGATTTCAACTTATCTGTCAAACATTCCCTCTTCCAATCATTCAAAGTTACTTTAATACTAGATCTGTTCAATTAATCTGATGATTACACCTTTCTTATTTTCTCATGAACAAAAATGTCCCTTCTCCCCCCTCTGACATTTTATTCATCCTCACAATTCCCCTGAGTTTCTCTGAAGAGCTTCAAGTTGCTTTTGCTTTTAAAAGCTCACGTTAAATGAATGTCCAGCATCAAGCCAAGCAAGCACACGGTCTCTCAAGTGCTGGAGCAGCATGCAACATAGGTACATCTAAGAAGACAAGCAGTGACCACATGCTGCAGATGTTTTCACCTTCCAGGAAATGTGTCTGAATTTTGGTGCTTATCTGCAGAGCATACTAACAAATGCTTGAAATGAGGGAAAGTTAGCTTTTAGCTCAATAATGCATATCAAGATTTGTTTGTTTAACCTTCTTGTCAATTATGTCAACTGAAGCGTTTGGTGTTACCTACTCTCATAAAATCTACTTGTGTGTCTACACACTCTATTTGCCTCTCCCACACGATAATACATTACAGAGTTTAATCACCCAAACAACATGTTTTGTTTAGTTAAAATCTGACAGTCACCTAATTGGTTGTAAAATTATTCCGGCAGGAGAAACACCAGAGAGTCCTTTATTGCACTCCTCTGTATTTATCTGAATTGTTGGGCCAATTGCAATTAGTGTCACCATCCTGTTACTTATTTGTATTTATGTAAGCTGAGCATGCAAACGCAGCTTATACCCAAATCAGAATGTGTGTGTAAGCGAGACATGATTATGTTGGTAACTATAATTCTAATATAACATTTCATACTGTTTCCTCTCAAGTAAAGAGGCATTGCGGAGAAACAGCTGAAAAGTGGGAGACAGGAAGTATAAGTGACAGTGAAGAAGACAAAAGGAAGGCAGAGAGTAAAAGAGAAAGACCTTCGTCTGATGCTTTCCACCTTGAGAGTCTGCTGACGATCCACTCTCGAGCGGTTTCGTGAGTCTGCCGCCCTCCGTCCCTCCTTGGCTTTCACTTTTATCGAATTAGAGGGGCGCAATCTCACCCTGCACCACATTTTGAAACGGCACTCAGGCATCTCAGCATGAGACGAGGTAGCTGGTGCGTTCCAGACAATTACCACCGGAGGGGACGTGGCAAAAAACAAAGCCCCAAACGGAGAGGAAACAAACAGGTGTGGAGAAGTGCTTCTTTGGATGACTCATTAAACAACTGGGCTATCACGTCATGTGTGATTTCAGCTTTAATGCTTTAACAATGTCACTTGTCTGTACCCATCGATTTCTTCCTCCCTGACTTGTAATTGGAAGAAGAATAAGTGAAATCATAAACCGCAAGAGGAGGCCCCGAAAATATGAAGATGGTAAAATCAGCCCTCTTCAAAGGTGCTAATTCTAAAATGGTAATTTAAATATAATGAGGTCTTCAGAGTAGCAGATATATATTGATTAATCAACTGCTTTATGTTGTGACTAAACAAATGAGCCACTGCTGCTGGTGAGCCCCAAAAAACCCTCCTAACCTGGGTGAAAACAAACCAGGCTTTATTAGAGGAATGATGGACACTTTAGAGGAGGGGGGGGGGGGCAAAGTTATCAAACCGGACTGCTAAAACATGCATCATATCCCAGCGAGGAGATTGGATTCCAACTGCAGGTTCAGGGCAGCGCCACCGGGGTCACTCCACAATCTGCACGGGTCAGAGCCGTGGCAGCGCTACAAGCTGGTTTGACGTTCTCCATTAACTCAGCCTCTCTAAGTCGCAACACAAACCTGAGCCGCTAAACACAACGAGGGAAAGACACACAACAGAGAAAATAAAAAAGAAACGCACACAAACAGTCACACGGAAAATGTTTGATAAATTGTGAGAGAAAGATTTAGAATATAGGCAGAAGAGCTTCTAGGATTTTTCCCAATCAGGGGGCCACAATTTACACAGAGGGGCCAATTACTTTTATCAATTTACAATTCCTGATTGAGTAACATGCACATTTAGGTGATTCCTTGTTTTATGGTTAGCTCTTTAGCTTTGAGCAATCAGATTTCAGTTGGGACTAGTGCCCCCCCTGGGCCACCCCTGGATCTGCCCCTGAATATAGGGTTGCACCAAAATCTTCAAAATATGAAAAATACGGTTTGAATAAACACAAATTAATTTCCTGAACACACAGTTTGACTGAATGACTGTCAACAATGAAACCAAAGCTGTAGGACTGAATTTAAAACAATTGGCCTGTCTACAAAATACAACATATTTCAGGTTAGGATCATCTGCACTGCTAAAAGTGGCTCTTGGTAAAAGTGACTGGACGCACATGTACATGTGATGCGAGCTAACATCTGCTGTTTTCCCTCACATTCTGTGGTTGACCTTCATTTTTAGCCTGCTTTAACATCTATATGTAGGCACCGGATCTGATGGTGAAAGCCTCCAGCGTTCCTGTTTGGAAACACGATCGCAGAGGAGCTTGTTAGCCACATGCTGAGCCCCGGCTAACATACATACACAGAGCATATAGAGTCCGCTAGCCACCACAAGCCACAGCTTTATTTATAAAACTTCACCCAACCTCAAATGACTTGTGGAAGTGAGTTCCTGTAAGGAAGGTTACTCGAGGTAGTTGAGCGCTCGAAACATTACCCCCCCACAGAAATTTCATGCTTACAAGCAGGAAAATAAAGGCAGACACAAGCAAGCAGGTCTGGTATTGACTTGTTCCGCTTTGTGACTTGTGGGAAACAGCAAAAGTGAATGTTAAATACCGGCCATTGTGTTAACGTTTCACTACAGCGACACCGGCAGCTGCAATGTCATTAGAAGTGTTTTCGTTTAGGTGTTAGAAAGAAGAATGAATTCTCGCGTCAGTACAGGTGTAGCTGTCTCTCTGTGCTTCATTTTACCACCAGAAGTATCAGGGGAAACGGTTACACAATAAAAACTACAATAAGCACTATAAAAAGTAATATTGTGCAAATAACTGCACAACACACATTTACCTTAGCCTCAGAGCGATTCATTTTGCAGTATATCGCAAAACCATACGACCTGCACTTATTATACAATTACTCAAATTACATTTTATTCCTCTCTAAAAACCCAAACGCTCCATCTCCACGATGGGACCGCACAGAAACAACATATTTGCGAGCGCTGTGATGTAGATTTGCGGTGGCTGCAACAATGATCACCTCTGTCGGAGACATCATGGGGGCTGTCGATAAGAGCCAACAAAAACAACAAACCACGCCAGCGCAATTATGCGTGTCCATTTGAACATAATATGGGGAGAACATGAGATGCGTGAGAGCCAGGGGTGACTGTTGTGTCGTGTGGGGGTGGGAGTGTGCGTTCTACAGAGGAATGTGTGCTAGTGTGTGTGTGTGTGTGTGTGTGTGTGTGTGTGTGTGTGTGTGCGTGTGTGTGTGTGTGTGTACTGGACTGATTGAATGCAGGTGTCCATGTTGCATGCTTGTGCGACAACAGAACAGGAGCCGGGATCTAAAGAACACATGTTTAGGGTCGTTTCAGGACCAGCGCTTTGAGTTGACAGCATTGTTTGGGTTTGGGTGGGTTTTTCAAAGAGCTGCTCGGGATAAAAGACAAATCTCTGGGGCTTACAGTTGCTACACATTTTCCATTTTAAGATTCCAATCGCTCATAGCCATCAACTTTGAGAGATTGCAGAGTGTATTGTTTTTCACACCAGACAACAGGCAAACTGCACCACAAACAATTTGCACCATTTCCAGACTCTCCAGTAAATCATAACGCTGTGGTGAAGTTCAAAATAAGTTTTATGTTCTTTCTTGATCTGCTTTGGGCTTGTTAAACTTTCTTTTTTAAAATAAGTTTGAAATAAACCCTTCTGAAATATGTTTCTATATAGAGACAAAGTGTTGCTGTTGAATGAAAACTTTATAAACGTTATATTCACCAGAGGAACCGCTGCTGAGATCTGACAACATGGGGAAAATCGCTATGTGGAAGTTGGACGTGGCAAGAAATACAAGTGACCAGATGATGAGCCACGTTTCCATCAGCCAAGAATTAAATGTATCTTAAAAAAACGATCCAAATATTGATTATACTATGTTTGGCTGATCTGAAGGTTTGTTTGAAACCTTCTTGGTGACTGTAGACGAAGATGGACGACGTAACGTTGTGTTAAAACAAAGTGTCTTGATTGTCCCCTGGGGGCCGGCTGCAGTATAGGTCAGAAACATCGCCTCCTCTATGTTAGTGGATGGGACACATCAACAGATGTTTTTTGTAATTTTCAGCAATTCTTATCATACTGATGTTATATTTTAAATTTTTCTTGGTATTTTAGTTTTTTATTAATTGTTTGATAAAAGCTATAAAAACATGGTGAAACATCAGATTGACTGACTGGTGAATATTCGAGCACCCTGATTACTACTGTGCAGGATCTAAATGACATAATTGCAGCAAGCATCCCAGATATTTTGGCTTCATTTCAGGATTGTCGAAGGAGGTGGAGACACGTCATCCATCTTTATAAACAGTCTATGATCTCAACTTGGTGAGTGCAACTACTGAGCAGAATGATGTTGAAACTGAGCTGTGGCATTAAGCCATGAGTTGTAATAAAGCAGGTTGTTCTTTCAGTGTCTGCACGGTCATTTAGAAAAAGCTTTATTATCGTAAAGGGCACATAAAAAGGCATCCTGCAGTTCCAGCGATGCAGTTGATTTCTCAGTGATACAAGGTTTTAATCTGACCGTGTATTGGAGGGATGGATGGAGGCTGGCAGGCCGGGCCAGTCAGTCAGGGTGACCTCATGTGTTTGGCACAGGGGATGCCTATCAGGTTTCCCTCTGTGCAGATTCCAGCTTGCTCACTCCACACCAGCCCCAGGACCCAACCCCCTGAGGCATGTGTGTATGTGTGTGTTTGAGTGGTGAAGTAGATAATTGCATGTCTCTGTGTATGTGTGTGTGTGTGTGTTTGTGTGAATGTGATAGAGAGGTAGAGATAAATTATAAGTGATAAATTATTCAGATCAGCTATGGTTGAGAGGGAGGGAGATTGAGAGGCTGTAGGAGGGGAAGCTGTGTGTCAGTCCCCTCCAGTGAACTCGGTGAACTCCAAAGGGCTCCCACCCTTCCTCACATGCAACCCCCCCACCACCACCACCACCCCCACCTCCTTCCTCAACGATAAACGTCCTGCTCTCTCTCATGTTTCCTCTCAGGCTGTTATGCATGCACATGATAATGTGGGTCAGTGAGTGTGTTGGGGATCAAAATGTGTGGGAACTTTCTCTCGTGGGGTCCAATAACTTTTTTACAAAATCTGGAATTTTCTGTAAAAAAATAAGAAAAACCAAAATAGAATTTAAGTCCATTATTTACATTTCTACAAACAGAGAAGAGATAAATAATTTCATAAGACATGAGTAAACTGAACAAATCATTGAATCCACAACAGCAGCACCTCACACAAGAGTTTCGGTGGTTACCTTATTGTAACCTAGTCTGATCCGCTGTGAAACAAGGGGCTGGGTAAGCCCACTATTGGCAACTATCGCTATGGTAACAATACAGCACACGCTGCCAGCAATCCTCTTAATAAAGCCTCAACAGGCTCAGAGGCTTCCCATTTCACAAATCACTGTGGCAACTGCCATGCAGTCACACCAGCAGAGAGGCGTACTACACCAAACGCACACGAGCACCCACAGGGGTTAAACAGATGCAACATGGTAGTTAATGCTGCCACGCATCAACCGCGAGAGCCGAGCGTCCTCTAAAACCATTGAGTGGGGAATGATGGAGCAGGGGGCCGCCTGCCGAAGCTCCGCTTGGCTGTTCGACCGCTATCTACAACTAAAACGATCAGCAGAGCATCCCGTGCTCTACGGGAAGTCTGCATAACTGGGGCACAGAATTCCTAAACATTTCTGAGAGAGCGTGAGTGTCAACAGTTGTCTGAACGATTACATCGGGGTCTGTGGCGGGGAACGTTGTCTCGCTATTTCCAGAGTGTTTATCCAACGTTCGCAGGCAGGGTAATGTCAGCTTAGTGATTAATTGCAGGCCCAAAGTGCTGAGGACACAGAATCTGCTCTGAATGGCGCCGACTGCAGCTCCTACAAGGGTTTATTGCTTTATCGGCTGAATCCTAATGTGACCCTTTCTCCCCTCACTCTGATGGTTCCAGTGGTGCCGGAGCATCCGAAAACACTCGGCTACGTGGGGCTGCAGTTAATTGTCCGACACAGTTTAAGTTTTCACTTTTGAGGTACGTTTATACAACCCTTCCCTTTGATATACTGACAACATAAGCATTTTGGAAATGATTCAAGCCCAGCATGTCTTCACAGGGCTCGATACAGATCTCTATGGGTTGGCAGAAAGTTCCCTATACAGCATGATTCCCACCAATATGTTAGAAGAGGTCTAACATATGGCGGTTACACAAGCGTGCAGCTGTTGTTTTGTGGGGCTAGAAATAAATAATGGATACAAGTCTTCCACAGGGTACTCAAGACAGCTAATGAGAGAGAGAGAGCAGACAGGGAATTAGTGACTAACTATTTTTTCAAAGCCGCATTTTTTTTTCAACATTTTCATTAAGAGCCCAAGGACAAAAAAATACCGGAAGATGAAAACATCAGTATTCATCAACTGTAAAAGTTCTCAAATGCTAACATTTGCATTTATTCAAAACTTGTACCTGTAATATTTTGCAGAAAGGCACAAAGTAAGATTTGTCTTACTTAAATGTGTTTCCTCTGTCACACACACACACACACACTTCCTGCTGCTTCTCGCTGGAATGTGGGTGACCTTAATAATTTAGGGGGAATGGGGAGAGAGAGGAGACAGCATTTTCCTCACTGTGGACTGTACAGGTAGGAACTCTTGTTCTGCATCAAACCATCCAATAGGTTTGTCATTTTCAGGCACTCATCTGCACAAACTGAATACTTGCCCTCTCCGTGTGCGCAGGGGGGATGTCTGTGAGGCAACATGATTAACTATTGAAAAGGGAAAGAACCGACATCTTGTATGGAGACCACATATCATAATGACACTTTTTAATTCTGTTGCCAACGGCTGTTTATGTGCTACTAATTACTGGTGAAGAATAATAATCTCTCCTCCAATTGGACTCCATCATGCCGAGGGCTTTTCTGTGCTCCTCTTTTTTCCATTCATCCTGGTTTGTGACTCCACAGGCTTGGCTTGCTCTCTGCATCAGTGTCCTTGCCATCTAATTGATGCCGCCTACCTGTCCCACTCAGTGTTTTTCCATACACTGACTAATGCACGCACGTCGGTGCCTCATAAGCGGCCGGAGCGGTGGAAGGTGCTGCCAAAGAAACCATTCAGGCAAAATCTAAGAGGGTGGCTTGAGTCATTTAACTCAAATAAAGCTGGGAGAAAGGCCTGTTTGCTCTTGGTAATCCCCCACTTGCTCGACAAGGCTTCGCAAGGTTCATCTGCTGTGCTAAATTGGTGCACGTATCCTTATTTGTATAGGAGCTCATTGTGGCTGGGTAAGAGGGGGAATCTGACAGGACTGGCAGCTATTCAAGCGCTCATGCCTATTTGCTTATCCTCATTCATGGCAGAATTGGCTTTTTACTGAGCCATTTTTTGAGCTATGCGTGACACACTATTTTCATTGAGCCTGCCACTACTAATGCAACTGTGTAGACTCAATGTTGCAGGCAGCAGTATATGTTTTTAGAAGAGGGGCGACTGGGGCCTCCTACAGTAATCACAGTGGTAAGGTTACACTACCATTTGCATGTCTGTGGCCGCTGTCTCCTCCGGTTTCCATGTCTGAATATCTAGGTGAAGACACTAGGTCATCGGTTTGTGCAGCCACAATGGAAATGAAATGCAAATTCCTGAAGATGAGATGTACACGGCAAAGGTCTTTCTATGTCAGACTACATGCCATCAGTTAAATGAACAACCATTGTGAAAAAAAGGATATTTCCATCCTTCTCTTTTTCTCCATGCAGGTGGTTTTCCAAGTCTGAACTAAATTACTTGGTCAGACTTTTTAACTGTATGATAGAGTTATACTCGCATTTGCAGAACTATGAGAAAACAGCTTCAAGGAAAACATAGTATCCCCTACACAGTTGATTATGAACTGTCGGTTTGCCAGACACGTCTGGTTATGGGGCAGGGCACAGACTCAGATTATGCACTAATAATAAGATGAAACCAGATGAGAAAGACAATACTGTCTGTGCAGCCTCCCTTTCCTCTGGAGAGTACCCTCGGGATCAGCATGGGAACACTGTCTTTACTGCACCTCACACGTGCAAAGGGCTACACTTGGTTAACATATTAAAATCATTGATGATGATGATAAAGAGACATTTAGGGTCTGATTAGGCATGAACATACAAAGGAGGCTTTGGTCTCCCTCGGATGCCCTCAGCTGGGAAGGTGAAAAGGCAATTCTGCTGCAGTAGGAGCCATGCAGGGATCCTCTGGTGTGCTGCTCCTCAAAGTGTACGCAGCAGCCACTCGTTAAAAATGCAGGAGCAATTACCTTGGCTGGGCCTGAGTCAGTGAACGCGAGTCAAGCTGCCATCTCCCCCACCTCCTCCTGCCTCTATCCACTGCCGCTGTTGCTACACCAGCAACCTGAGCATTCCTCACATGGACTGGCATGCCAGAGGTAGGGCAGCAGACACCGCCAGCTTCGGTTACACAGGAAAAACAAAAGCCCTTCTCTGCCTCACCGCCTGCCTGCCTGTCTGTCTCCCACAAGGTGCAGTTACTCCCCCCTCCCTCTCCCTCTTCACCTCATCAGCATGTGACCTGCAGCCTGACATCCTTCTGTCTCTGCCCACTTAACTTTCAAAACTACATCAATTGTTTGCATAAGTCAGGTAGTGTTTGCCCTGTGTGAAACTGTTTTATTCTCAGGCATAAAGTATTGAACCGAGTGGTGGAAGGAATCAGTCTCATTCACTCATTCAGAAGTATTATTCAGGATCTATTCAGCAGCAACAGAAGTTTCAACAAAGTTTGTAATCCGTTTATCTCTTTTTCAACAAAGCTGATAATCCCTGACTAAACATATTCACTCAAACGTATCCCTCACAGTTGGAAAACACTACCTATAGTGTTGCCAAATAGATGTTAGGTAAAGTTTACATATGGACTTAACATTGATATGTTTTCTAATAGTCTCCATGCCCACAGAATGGATGGAAAAGGTGATGTGCTGCATGTCCCATCAGCCACTTGTGGCGTCTAGCACAGATGGCGGGACACCACGGCCAGCAGACACGAGGGTGTCCCGGAAATTGAGAAAGAAGAGTGCATGAGCAGTGGAGGAAGGGAACGAGTAATAAAGAGAGATAACGTGAAAGAGAATTTCAAAAATGAAGGGAGGTTTGGCAAAAGGGTGAGAATTGATCTCAGAAAAGTGACATAAAAAGCAGAAGATGAAAAGGGGCCAAATTGTGGAGTGTGAAAATGCCACACCACGAGAGACCTGAGACTGAAACAGCGGGCCAGAGCCGACAGCTCCCGGTACGGACTGATGTTACAGAAAGAAACGCTAGTAAAAACAAGAAAGAGGGAGAAAAGCAGGTGTATTTGTAGAGTCCTGCCGCGTTGGTGGATTTTTGAAGAGCACATCATGTGTCTCTTTTCATCTGGCTGGAAAACTGCCTCGCTTTATGTTGTCTCCGCATTTCTATTTCTCTCTCTTCAAAAAATCTAGAAAGCTTAAAAAATATGTTTGATTCCAGTTCCTCAAAAGGAATAGCACTAAACCATGGGACAAATAATTCTAATGCACATTTAAAAAAAAAAGAGAGATACTACCGACCACCCGGGGTTAAGCGTTAACATCCAGGATTTATTTAAGACATGCACGATCAGAGGAAGGGTTTTGAGGTGCGGCTCTCTTCACAGCGGTAAGTTTGGAAGCTGGTGGGGATTGAGGTTTTCCAGTCGAGGGAAACTGGCCCTGCTCACTCCACCACCAACCTCCCCATATGCCCCATTTCCCTGCACAGGTAGGAGCTCCTCAATCCCACAGCACCGGCTTGGTGTCGCCTGTTATCTCCAGATGGTCGGGGGGAAGGAGAGTTCGGAGACGAGAGTCCCTGGGGCAAGAACTCCACCGCTGAGCACATCATTTTATATTTTGGGCATTTATCTCAGATGCTGTTTTTCACAGCGACCTCCGGTGAGTGAGCAGGTACTTTGTTCAGTGTCTCGCTCAAGGACACTTTAATAATATGACACAAGCCTGTTGTGGAGAAGCTGCATGTGACCTGGTTTTCAGACCTTCACTCTAAGCGCTTGACCACTTACCAAGAAAACTGTCTCACACATATATAGTAATATTTGAGCACCTGTAGCCCAGGAGGTTGGGAGGGTCATGGACTAACTGAACGGTCGGTGGTTCGATCCCAAGCTCCTCCAGCTTTCATTCTGACATGTCCTTGGGCAAGATACTGAACCCAAAATTGCTCCTGACGGGTCAGCTGGCAGTGTTTGAATGGTGTCATAGAAAAAGCTGTATGAATATTTGTGCAAGAATCCTAATTTCATATTGTGCAAATGCATTGATAGACTTATCTTGCACACACATACATTATCTGTGCTCGTAAACAATTTTGTGCAATATAAGCACATGAGCATTGTTATGGGCAAAGACGAGGTTTCTCCTCCCATCTTTGCAAAAACAGCTTACAGAAAAAAAAACATGCTACTGTTCATCATCCCCCTTCTCACATATCTCCTTTGCTCTTCTATCAAAATGGATGTCGAGCGAGCAGCCCGGCAAAGCAGCCGTAATGAGATGTGGACAGCAGCATGCGGAGGGCCGGGTCTTAGCACTCTGCTCTGATGGGTTAAGATTTACAGCAGAGCGGGGACAGTATTTTGTTGTGGGCAGTCAGTCGTGAAGCACGTTTCAAGAATTACAAGAGGGGAAATGAGTTATGCTGCCCCTGTCTTAGTGCTAATGAGAGCATGTCGTCCCAGACTCAAACCAGGAGCGGGCTTTGGTAAATGTAATATAAAACGTGTATTTTTTTTCCGGACCTAAAAGCCCTTGATAAACTCTTCAAAGCAGTTCCACATCAGCGGAGACAGAGGGGGACTAAGCTGCTAGCTGAGTTTTACGCAACTGATAACTGATATAATGAAAGACTTTGCAAACGGCTCCTTTTGCTCTGCCTTTGATTTCGCTTGCCCTCCATGTCTATGTATATCTGTCTCTCCCTTGTTGTCTCCATTTCTCCTTCGCCTCTATCGAAGCATTAAAGGAGGATTTAGATGGCTCTGTTGTTATTTCTGTAACACAATGGACCAGCCCTGCGTAATGTAACCAAACCCTTTTCCTTGCTTTTAACTGGCCCCTCCCTGCCTACAACATCCATCCCTCTGTTCTCTGTCTTTCCTCCTCTCTCACATGAAGAGATACGCCCCATTCCCTCCATCCTTCCCTCCATTTATTAAGAATTAGACAGGGTATAAATGGGGCCTATGGCCGGGGCAGATACAGGCACAGATCCTCTCAAAGGGCTCTATTGACTGGTGTTTATTTAAGGCCGGGGACATTCGCCGCTGCTAAATCTACCTCAGGCTGCCCCTCTGCAGCTTCTTGGGTTCTGAATATCTGAGCCTGAACTCAACTCTGGCGACTGTCCGTACCCAGATGCCAATGCGAGTGCTTCTCCATGTACTTTAGTGCATCCTTCTTGTGTGTGTGTTTGTGTGTGTGTGTGTGTGTGTGTGTGTGTGTGTGTGTGTGTGTAAGAGAGATTGCTGACATTAAGTATGTAATGACCCTGCCTATCGACGGTGCAGCAGCACAAGGGTAAAAGCAGCGTTAGGTACCCACTAGTCCAGCAACACTAAAGTCAACTATCACAACAGTAATTTGAGACTTCCTTTAGAGAGTTGTGTTTGCAATAATGAAACGGAGAAGTGAAAATGCCTGTCATTGGGAGAAAATTTGATACACGGACTCACTAACAGGCACTTAGTACGCACATTTAGTTGGAATTCATATTCCTTTCTAAACACCATCGTAAAATAACAATAATTGATCCGTGCGCTGTAATCGTCCTCATGGGTGAAGGGAGGGGCCGGGCTGGGGCCGGAGTCAGACGTTTTACTGTAATTTTCTCATTTATGATGCACATCTATTACCTGCCATTAAAGTTGAATGCACAGCAAGCTGTGAACATCAAACCTACATGGAGGGACGCGCACCGGGCAAAGACCGGATTTCAGCGATAGAGTCCGTGGACTGATCAGCTGGGGCCTGGACAGAAATAGGGCCTTTAAAGGATCCTCTCATCAAAGCAGCATCCTGCCAGCCCCCCAGCCATAAGCTCAAATAAGACACACACACACACACACACACACACACACACACACATGCTCACACACACACAAATCCTCTTTCAGCAATCAATAATTCAGCTAAAGAGAAGCACATGCTACGCCCCACTGCACTAATCAATAGTAAGCCAAATGTTATTGTTTTATCTCATTCTCTGACTTTCACATTCTAATCTGGGCTGACGAGCACACACCGGACAGCGTAAGATAACTCCATTAATTTAGAATATAACACACACACGCTCTCATGCAGAGGGGGTGAGAGGGACCCCAAAGTCAGAAGGTGCCTCCAATTATTCTGCCAGACCACTGGGAAAATGTTTAGCTCCTTTCTTTACAATAAAGTCCTCAGTTATAACCAGGCACAGATGCTCTATAAATTTCCTATGCATAGAATCTCAAATATGTGTCATAAAATGGAGGCGAGAGAAGGAGAATGGCAATACTTTGGTTTGAGTTACGCCCCCCCTCCCCCTCCCTACAAGATATTTACGCCCCACCACCACCATCCACCCACATGTCTGGGGAGAATGAGGCTCTACCTTGAGAATGCAGCGATGAAGACGAACAAAAATACCTGTGATTTGAGACTGATGGCTAAATCTGAGCTGAGGAATGTGTGCAAAGGATGGGTGTGGGGGGGGTGGCTGTGTATTTGTGTGTGTGTATGTGTGTGTGTGTGTGTGTGTGTACATAAAATCAAAGTGACTGCCATGTGATTTTGTCGGCAGTGAAGTGAACCTGCCAGCCAAGGCCCCTCTCCCCTCGCTGTAATCGAGCTATCAATGATCATTAATGAGAGTGTGAGATAGCTCTCCACAGCCCTCTCGGCCACATCGCCCAACACTCTGGCCTCTCTCCACGCCTCCCTTTCTCCCACTGACCCCGTCTCTGGCTCTATCATATCAACCCACAAGGCCACGGGCGATGCTTACTAACCATGAAAATGAAAATGAATGCTGGCTGCTGATTTATAAACGGAAATGCGCGCCGCTCTCGGCCCCGTGCCCCCGCCGCCGCTCTCGTTTGCATGACACAGGACCCTAGCAGCCTCGATCAAGGATGCATCAATCGCTGACGGTGGCAAGATCGGATCTGCGCTGACCTTGGGAGTGAACTGCAGCATCGGCGAAGGAGGCAGGGGGCCCTGTTGCTACAGAGCAGGGAGGCCGAGAGCAAGACGGAGGGTGGAAAAGGAGGGGGATGGAGGGGCATACCCTGATTGAGAGGGCCCCAAGATGAGTAACTCTGCGATATGAGAAGGGGGAGGGAGAGGGGGGGGGGGGTGATGGAAGGAGCAGAGGGGGGAGGAGAGAGGGAGAGGGAAGCCATATGGCAGCAGCACAAATGTATTAAACTATAAATCAGGGAGAGCTCGTGGACTGCCAGGTGGAGCTGCAGGAAGGTCTTCCCTGCTGGAGTCGCAAAGGTTCAAAATACAGCTCCACATGGAGGAGTATCAATACATCAATGGTTCTTTGCTGTATCAAATCTATTGATGGATTATTTATTGAACTTTCCTCCTCCTCGTGAATTCCTCATTCCATATTTGAACTTATATACCTTGGTACTGAGTATTCTCACGCTGCCAATAAATGGTTTGTAAACCGATACATTTTTCAATACCTTTCGTATGGGAAGACGATTCTGAGATAAACAAAACTTTTCCTGAATAACTATATAAAGCAGAGTTTGAAAAGTTTCCAAATCACCATCAGGGAATTAAAAAATAAGTAAAAAAGCAAATTTTTGCATTGAACAATTGGACAAAAATCTGATTTAATTTATTAAAGAAAAGGGAAAATGATGATTTGCAATATGTGTATAGTCAGGTCACGTTTAGGAAATAAGTTAATATTATAAGTACTAATATCAGAGGCATATGAGAGGCTGGTTGTGACTTGACTATTATAAACTGCAATATATATATATATATGTAGATACATATATATAGGCTCGTTCAGCCTCTGCCATGCATCACTCCATCACAACCATGGTCAGAAATGAGTGTTTCACATGTGGTAGAAAAAAACTGAGTAATCCACCAAAAGGCTTCCCTTTTAATCCCTTGATGATGTCTGGGTAAAGTGCCCGGCCAGTGTCCTGGCAGCCACCAGGGCCCAGGCCTGAGCCTCCATCCCACAAGCACTGATGCATAGGACAGCTCGAGCAAACACAGGCAGCGTTCCTCATGCCTGCTCTGCATCTGTCAGACACATAACCACTGACATCACAACAGACAAGGAAGAGTTCAGACCCCCGTCATCTCCTCTTTGTAAAACATAACAATAAGACATTTGTGCCTTTTAGTGAATTATCAACTTCATAAATAGATGTTTTATTTGCCTCTTCAGAAAAGTGGCACTCGAGCGTTGAAACACTGGCCTACATTCAGCTTGCAAATACTTCATGAGTAAATTAAATCTCGGTCCTAATTCTGTCATTTGTTTCATTGTATGACTGCGCAAACAGAGCTGCCAGTTATTTTAACGAAAGCCTCTAAATCCGCCAAAACATGTTTACTGACATGCACGTCACTGCAGTGTGTAACATCAGGAGCTTATGAGTTAGCAGGTGAAGGATGGATGGACGTTACTGGACAGCTCCCAGTAACGGTCCAGTGGGCTGGACCAACAGTTGTCCAATGCCTCCAGCCTTGATCCCTGATCCCTCACTTCAGGGACAGACACACACACACACACACACACACACACACACACACACACACACACACACACACACACACACACACACACTGACAAAGACATCTAAACTGCAACAAGGCACCTGCCATCTGAAACCATCACAGCCAAGGCCACCTATCCATCAATTCCCATCTCCACTCAGGGATGAGAGGAGGATGAATGGAGTGCAGTGGAAGGGGAGAGGTGGGGGAGGGTGTGGTGGTGAGGTCGAGGGTTAGGGTGAGGGAAGGTGGGAGGCAGGTGGTAAAGTAGTGTGGGAGTAGATGAGTGGGCTCGAGAGATGCAAGAGGAGCAGCGTACCTTGGTCTGGAGATAGTGGGGGTAGTAGTAGGTGTACTGAGGGTACATTGGCTGCTGCTCCAATCGCTTGCCCATGTAGCTGGAATCCTTAGCACAGAGGCAGGGAATGGTGACACCGGGTTGGGAGCTGCCAAATTGCGAGCAGTGGGAATGGAGGCAGCGGAGGAGGCTGAGCGATTCCTGTCTTCGCTGTCCGCACCACTGTGTCGCTGTACCGGTCCTCCAGGGAGAAGGCAGGGTCTGCGTGTGCGGGGGGGACAGCAGCGTGGAGAAGGTCCTGATGAATGGTCCGGAAGCCTCAGCGCTGGGGCGGATGCTCGCTCAGTCTCTCACTGCTGGATCAATTGAAATATTTCCACAAGTGCTCCGGGACCGGGCTCAGCGTCTCTGTCAGCGGCCGGTGTCGGATTGTAAGTGTGGCGAGGGGGAGGTGGAGGAAGAGGAGGAAAGAGAAGCGGTGCAGGTGGCAGTAGCTCTGGCAGTCCTGTAAAATGTTGGAGAATGGGAGAGGAAGAGGAGGAGGAGAGGAGGAGGAGAGGGATGGCAAGGAAAACGGGAAGAGGACGTATAGGTTCACTTCTCTATTTAAGCTGCTTCACTCCAGTCTTTTTTGTTGTTGCCTGGGCTTTAATCTGCCTCTCTCTGAAACACACTGTGAATCTGACTCTCTCTCACTGCCCCTCTCTCTCTCTTTCCCTCTCTTACATACACACACTCTCCCTCCCTCTCTCTCTCTCGCTCTCTCTCTCTCCTCTGTAGTCTGATCCGACAGTGGCTGCGTGCTGTCCTGTTTGACAGAGAGGGGAGATATCCTCAGCACCGGTTGCCGACAGATGCACTTTGTGCACGGAGCAGAATCGCAACACGAGACAATATGAGCGCCCGGCACAGGAAGCAAATCTCAGTCAGTGGGAGAGATGTGGTCGGTCGATCGACAGCAAGAGGACAGAGCACACAGAGGAATGATCCCAGTTTCTGAATGATGTAGGCAGACGTGTGTATTAAAAAGAAATCCACCGGTCGGTTAGTCAATCCACTGGGTTCCAGCTAGAAGACGAGTGAAAAAACCCCACAGTGACAGTGTCCCAGGTGTCCAGTGGAGAAGGAGTCCCTCGTCTGCGATCCTCCCTCTTCCTGCTCTTGTAAAATGTGTTCCTTATTTCTTCCTTGGCTCTCTCACTCCTCTAAGCAGCTTGCCTCATTCTCTTTCCCTCTGTCACACAGTTGCTCTCTCTCTCTCTCTCTCGCTCTTGTGCGTGTGCTTTCTCTATCACTCTCAGCCTCCCTCCCTTTCTCTCTCTTTCTCTCTCTCTCTCTCTCTCCTCCTCCAATACTGACAGGGTGGTAGAGGGGGCTCGTCCGAGGCGGCGAGCAGAGCAGCAGCCTCCTCCTTCGCTCTAGCCCCAGCCGGTAGGAGGGTCCTCTCAGGCAGCTCCGTGCGAGAGAGAGAGAGAGAGAGAGAGAGAGAGAGAGAGATCCAGACACAGACCAGCGGGCTGCAGTGTTTCCACAACCTGGGAGAATGCAGGGAAGAGGAGGCGAGGAGGAGAGGATGGCGGCAGCGCAAGGAATCGATTCCCCCTACTGGCTGCACATGGAGCTACCACTTGGAAAGAAACCTGTCCTGAAAATAAAAACTTTCTCTTACAAAATACACCCTCGACCTTAAAACCAGCTAAGTTTCAATGTGCAACTTTTCACAAGCTGTGAGTTTGTGTGACTTAAAAAAAGAAAGGTCATTTATTGGTTATTTTAAAGCATTTTTTTTATGTGGAGCTTATCGTAAAAGAGAGAGTTAAATCATAATAGAGTCATTAGGTTTTGATGTGAACCTCGTCTTTCACTGCTCACTTGTAAAGAACAACACTATGATAATATGAGAAGGGGGTGAGCAGGAGTCTCAAGTGAAGAGAAAACCACTTCCTGTGCAACATCAAACGATGACACTGGAGACACAAATCTCTTCTAAACGACCACGACTGTGACCAACAACATCACAAAAATGTCTTTTTAAATGTGTTTGCTTGATCTCCAGTGACTTCACTCACATTTGTGTGAACACAGAGATGTAAAAACATATGCTTTTTTGTCCCACACTCACACACACTCTCACACATACACACACACACTGATGAGAACTGACCTAAAGTCCTCACGGTTAACTCTGTGACGTTGAGGCCACGAGTTCAGGAGCCTCATTTTTCACTCAATTAGCATTTCAGCTTGGTTTTCATTTAAACAATCCACCACGAGTCCCGCAGGAAGCTGCAGCCGAAAAAATAAAAAACTACACAATGAAATTACTGGACGGAACACGATTATATTTTGGCAATTTCCATGTCTGAAAATAGAGCCGTGACTTTGACGAGTTTAGGTTTCGCATTTCATCTGTTACACTTGACAGCGTTTCACAAAAACCCACCGAGGAGGCTGACGTCTCCTTCTGGAACAATAACAACCTAATTACATATCTCCAGTGCAATTCTCAATTTAAGTGAGTTCAGCTGTAGAAAAACACACTTTCTTTACCACAAAGTATGTTGATAATTCTGTGTATTATAGGAAGTGCTGTACGGGCTCCATTAATCAATCATGAGGAAATTAATGAATAACATTTTTTCAAATATTGCAGTTCACATTACTTTCAAACTGAAAATCAAATCCAGACTCACGACTCAGTATAAATGTCACATGCTTTTTATGAGAATTATGGGTCTAAAAGGCCTAGTGCATAATCAATACCAGCAGAAGAATCCCAGGGACCAAAAAATATACAGCACGAAGGAAAAGGGCAGCCGACGGCCTTCGAAGAGGAAAATATAATAATATAAGTCAGTTATCTTTTGGGAAGAAATCAGGCTGATATCTGTGGTGGATTACCAGATTAACAACCTCAGGATCCATTTGACACACAAACCTCAGTATGTGGGCAGAGGCAGGAAGTGAGAAAAAAGTACGAGGCACAAAGGCCAAAGAAACAGAAGAAGAGATACAGAAAAAAATGTGAGAAAGACACATGGAGATGTAGAAGCTGGAAAGAATAATTACAAAAATGAAAAGCAAATTTAAACTATGTGTTTGCAAAGTGCTGTATTAATCAGATTGTAATTATTGATTTTTTAAAATTTCTGATTATATCCAAAGTGGAGCTGCAATGGTTCATGTATCAGTGGACAGAAAACTATTCCGATAAACATCTAAGTAATTTTTCAAGCAAAAATTTGAGATGAATTGTTCCTTGTCAAATGTGTTTGGATTTTTACGACTGCTGGTGAATAAGAAACATTTCATTTACGTTATTTTTGGTGGTAGGAAAATATATTGGAAATTATAAGACAAATTGATTCATCAAATAATCTCTGTAGTGATTAGACTGTACAGAAAATGATCATTAGTCAAAGTCAAACCAATATTTTCAGTTAAGATAACTCAACAAAAGTTTCTTCCCTGATTATGGAATATGTGCTACTATGCACGACTTCTAATATTTATTCAAATGAGTCGACACAGGGTGGAAACACAGGAGAGTACCATTACACAGACACTGGTCAACTAAACCATTAATATTCATTGATCCGACCATTAAGAATTAAAAGTCGGGAATTGAGACTTGACTCTGGAAACTGAAGAACTTGACCTGAGGCTCCACGGACGACACAAGAAACTACCTTGAGGACTTGAGCTTTAAGTTCTCACCTGCAAGGTGAGTTTAAAAAGGCAATTTTAACAGTAGTAGCTGTATTACAGTATTACACAAAAATGGATTCTGGAAAGTGAAGCCAATGTGGAAGTGCCAAATGACCAGCAGAGGGAGACTCTACCAGTTGTTTAAAGTCTCAATCACTTGTTTCATCGCTGAAGGCTGTAGGTGTAGCTGGGCTCCACCCCCTCTCCAAATATAATTACTTCAGGTTTCAAAAACCAAGATGACGCTGGACAGAATTTCAAAACTCAGACAAGAAAACATCAGGTGCTCAATATTTGTTGAGCTCTTACTTTTGCAGAAGTTTGCATATTGGCTAAATATTGTTGTTACACCAAATCCTCCACTGCTGTTGCATTTGGTTCCCTGAACGGTGAGTAAAGCCTCATCTTATTAACAAGCCCGTTCATCGCCACAAAGCTAAAACTGACTGTCTTTGCTGTTGTGAAAATCCAAAGACCTGCACTGAGAACTGCTCTCGCTGCTTGCAGCCAGGCCTGTCAAATATTTTCATAAAGCAAAGCTAAAGCCATCTGCTGCTCCTGTGTTCTCACGTCTCCCTCTGACGCCACAGTTGATTCACGTTCTAAATTGAGAGCACGAGTGAGTCATTCACAGGACTTTAAAAACGAGTACAATGAAGACAGCTGGGAGTGTATCATGCCCCTGAAGGTGTAAAGAAGTTGTTATTCCTCTAAAGACTGCAAGCAACTCTACGAATAGACAACTTCAGCGTGATCACAGTGTTGAGGCTTTTTATTTTAAAATGGCCTTTATTTAACTAGATCAGCTGATTACTAACTTGGACATTTAGCATAGTAGGAAAAGCTTTTTTAGGTATTTCAATTATCAACGCCCATGGAGATAATAGTGAGCTGCAACAGCTGCCCTTTTGTTCATTGACTGCTCTGACAACAGCAGTTATTCTGTTAATGTCCTAAATCTCTATTTAAATGGGTAATTTAATTAGAGAGGACAGAAAAAATGACTGCACAAAAACACAAAAAGCTGACAGAGAACTCTAAGTTGTCTTGTAAACACAAAAACAATAAAGAGCTTCACTCCGATTCCATCCATAACATAATTCCTAGAAAGTCTACAACCATGTCACCCTAGTGGCCGACTCCTCCTGAGGGCAACTACTGCACCTCATCCAGCTGCTGCAGAAACCAAGAGGCTTTGTTTCCTGCGGTTTGCTGGACGGTCCCGTCTCGAGTGTTTCCCAGAAATTACCAGATGCTTGGAATTTGAGGGAAGTCTGGTGCAGCGCCAGCAAAGGGCTGGACGGATGAAGGAAGGAAGGAAGGAAGGAAGGGAAGGAGGAAAGTGGAGTTTGGGAACAGCAGGGCCTGGTGTATTCCTGGAAAAATACTTTTGCTTTTGGTTCTGACCGAGAGATCCAGAGGGTCGTCTTACATGTGTAATGCAGAGGCAGTGATGTAGTTCGACCGAGCCGTCTCCCTGAGGCTTTTTGTCCATGATGAAGAGACAGATGAATTGTCTCACCAGTCCAACTATGACGTGGTTGAGACGTGGTATGCTGTTGCAACACAGACGCAACAATCCATCAAACATCTTTGTGTCTGGATTTTTCCAGCAAGTTGTTCATGATCATCTTAGTTTTCAACAAGCCCTCTGTCACAAACCAAACAAAACTAACACGCATAATCCAAACCAAAGCAAAAATAATACAACTTCCCAGGCAACTTCTCCATAATGCCATCTGGAGGGAAACAGGCACAACCGACAGGTTTGGAAAAACACTTATATACTAAATAAGACATCTCGCCACTAACCCAGCTCTTTACTGTCCTTCAGAGTCAGATATTTATGAGATGACCTTGTTTGGTATTGTTACAGTCTAATGATGTGTACTGTTTGCTAGGTCTTGCTCTGTTGTTAGTTTCATGGGACATGTTTTGTGAGGGTGAGTGTGAATGTGCGTTGTTGTGTTGTGAAACTGAAAATCTACCGTTCACAAAACACAATTTAATTCTAAAACACAGAATTACCTATAACCATAACAGACAAGGTACCTGCAAGGTTCATCTCTGATTGGATGGAGGCTCTGTCCATGTGTTTTGTTGTTTGCTGTTGTGTTTTTTTGTTGTTGTTTGTGATTCACCGTTGGGATTTGATCTTCAGGATAATCATTAATATTCCTTTAAAGGACAATAAACGAACTAACCATAAGTGTAGAAAACATAACCGAATGTTGATGATCACAAACTTTGTTTTTCAAACCACAGAGGATTCGTCAAATATCCTGGAAAACCCCAGATTGTAAAGTGGAGACTGAGTCTTCATACTGTTTTCTTTACCCAGTCCAATCCCGTATACTGTGATAACTAATGTGATTATGTGTTTAACAGGAACGGAAATCAATGCACCAGCTAAATCACTGTTGAACTCCGTATAGTCACAACGACAAATTGCACATGCTAAATAATACAGTCTTGAACTAAAACGATAGCGTCAGCCTCCAATCAGTCACATGCGCTTTAAGTAAAGATATATTATTGTGTTTGTAAATTGTGAAGCTGAGCCAAATTGCCCAGTAATGTAACTGGCATGCATTCAAGCCTTCTCCCTAAAACGCTGTAATCGGAGAGGCTGACCACACTGAACGACGCAGAGTGCAGAAAAAAAAACCCACCCACCTCACCCGGTTTCTAAACACTGTGAGGATCCATCTTCACATTATGTGTGTGAGCTCAGCACATCTCTGACACACAGTTTCCTAATACATTCTTATCAGCACACTAACGGATGACAGCCTGAGGTAATTCAACACTTTCCCCCTCTGAGAGTATAATTTTACACAGTGCAAAGAGCAGGGCGATACAGACAAGATATCATTGCAGTGCACCTCTCCCTATTTTCATTTCTTTACAAATACAATGGTCTCATCACCTGGTTTCGGCCGTTTATCTTACACTTTCATAATAATGTGAAAAGGGCAAATTGAATCTGGACCACCAGCTCTGCACTGAGACAGTTGATAAACACCAGGCAGATCTCCAGTGAGTCATTAGCTTCTATCACAACACAGAGGAGAGCAATGCAGGCGTAATGGGGAGGAAACATGAGAGCAGACGTGCATGAGTAAAAATGACTCACAGCGCCCCTCGCTACACCCAACAAGGGACAGGCAATAGACCTAAAAGAGTTAATTGCACACCATTACTAGATCTCTATACCAAATGTGAAATGTATAAACAACAGGCCGACTCATTTCCTGATTCACAGGATTCTGAGAAAAGACAGACGTCGTTACAAATGATTTTGCAGAGGAAAGAAGAGGCCCACACCCAGGTCGTATTTTACATATGTGTGTATGTCAGTGTGAGGGTTTGCATTCCGCCTGTGTGCATGTGCAAATGTGTGCATCAGTGTGTTTTTGCTGAGAAACTACATTTAAAATCACGTGGTCTATAACTGTCAGAGTTGCATGTGTGTGTGTGTGTGTGTGTGTGTGTGTGTGTGTGTGTGTGTGTGTGTCTGCGTTTCTCTTTATGTGATTTTACTAAGAAAAGCAAAACATCTCAGAGGAAACTCAGAGCTCACAGGCGGGTCAAGGTTATTCTGACACAAAGGGTGGGGGAAAAAAAAAACCTCAGTGATCAGACTTCCTGTGTGACCTCATGCGAACCCCGACACAAAATACACCAAACTGCAACGCAAAAGACGGCCATGTCCCTCTGTGAACCAGCTCCACTCACACTGCCAAGGACAGCATAAATGAGGATGAGATGATGCCAAGAAAATCTCTGCATAATAAGGAATTAAGCGCTGCACAGGCAGAGAGCGAGACTGTGAGTTTAAACAATACATATTTTCCTTGTGGACCCGCTGAGCCAAAATATTCAAAATCCACAGTTTTTTAAAATATGAGAAAGTCAGACCCCACAGAAAAATTGCAAAATGACTCAGATTTGGAAAGAGGCCTATCAAAGCTTAATCACAGCACAGCGCTGAGTCTATGAATGTGCATTTTGTTTTATTCATTGTGGAAATGCCCTGAACGGATCCAAGCGCATAGTCAGTCATTCTTATCAGCTCCTTTTTTTTGTCTCCGTTTTTTTGAGTGTGCTTATGCATTGGAAAATAAGAGGATCTGTGTGTGGAAGTTTTAGACAGAAATACATCTGCGACAGTCCTGAGCAGAAACTACATAAACAAGACGGAGCGAAAAAGTACGTGAAGCCACAATAGTCCCTTTAAATTCAATCAAGCTGCACCACATTGCCCACAGACATCATTAACCAGACATATCCTGCTCATATCCAGGTTGATCATTTATATTTGTGGTATTACTTTTACATGTTAACCAATATTCAGAAAACACATACTGCCCTGTGCTGCAGCTCCTCTTATCAGCCTCTGTCTGAAACGTCCTCACTCTTTTGTGATTGGTCACATGCTTCCAGCGTGTGTAGTAAATATTAGCCTCCCCTCTCGATTTACAGACCAGCCACTAGGAGTGCATTAGTTTAGTATTCTGTGAGGGAGAGGAGTATTCTTTGCCACTGGCTTTGGCTTTTTAACTTTGCTAACCTTATACATCAATAAAAAACTTTTATAACACATGAGAGAAAAGGGGAAAACTGATATAGCATCACATGTCACCTTTAAAGCAAGTGAAATATAAATTCCTGGATCCGCCCCTTTAGATCTGTGCCAGAATCTATTGGGTTTTCTCTCTTGGCCGATGTCCCATCCTTCCGAAAAGTTTTCTGAAATCAGTAGTTTTCTGTGTAATTCTGCTGTCAAGAACAAAAACTGATGGACGGGGGCGAAAACATAACCTCCTTGGCAGAAGTAAAGATGCTGCTCTGCTTGTGTGTGTGGTGTTACTGGTGTTCATGGACAGGCCCGTCAGAGGCACACAGGTGGAGGAGTGAAATAGTGAAGTAATAAGACCGAGGTGCTGAAGGTTCTGCCCAGAGCCGATAGAGATTGGAGGCTGGACAAAGAGTTATAGCTACTAGGAAAAGATCCGTAAAGGCCTATGAAGCTCAATGCTGCCTGCAATTGAGGAGGATGGGATGGGAGGACAGCAGCAATGTTTTAAAGCACCGCTAAGCCAACCCAGAATGAAGTGAAATGACCACATGCCACACAGAGATGAGAAGTGAAAGGGAGGGGACGGGCAGAGTGAGAAACAGTGCAGAGAGGAAGGAGGGAGGGAGAGAGAGAGAGAAAACAGAGTGTGTCGTTCTAAGAGGAATATTTCAGGGTGGTAAATGGAGCAGAACTCCATTCCAGCTCCTCTCTTAACCTCCCCCGGTGTCTCATCCTCTGCATGCAAAGCATGAAGCCCAGGAGACAAAGAAAACAGAGAGACAGAGCGGAGGAGACAAGCTTCAGGACAAAAAAACAAAAAACAAACGCTGAATGAAAAGACAAGACATTTCACTCATGCATTTCTTTTGAAACAACAGAAAACACACAGCTGCAGGTGTGAGAGTTTATAATGCGTATTTTTGATTAAAGTAAACGGTGAAGGCGGTTGACCTCGACCACACACTCAACCACCTGTCATGGCGCCCACTGGGATGTGTTTCTGCTGCTTTACAGTTCACTCATTTGACTACAGCTTCTTCCTCATGATAATTAACCTTTAAAGAGACAGTAATCAATGTTTTTATATCCACAGCAGAGCACATGACTACTTTTATGTGAAAGCGGATACTCGTAGTGATGACTTGACAGAGTTATCACCCAACATTACAGTTCCGCTCCTTCTGTGGAGCTTTATATGGTTTCAGCTGCAGCCGGCAGCTCTTTTTTAAGGGCCCAGCACCACATAGCAGACAGATAAAGTTTGTGACAAGATGGTGGACATCGTTGAGTCACTTACAGATCCAGATAATTCCCTCAGGAGTTGGTGGAGAGCAAAACCGAAGTTAGAAGGAGAGTAAATTACTTGAAAAGGTCCAATAGCCTGAAGAAATGTCAAATAGACTTTTGTCTATTTTAGAAAAGAAGGTCAACGGAATGCGTTATTTTTCGGTGAGCCAATATATTGGTATCAGTGTTTATATTTGTCAATTTAACATTCACGTTAACACTTTACGTATACATTTATGTTCTTTGCCATGAGAGTTTGATGACATCTTAGGGATCTTTGACGACTTTTTAACGTATGTTTACTTCTGCAGGTAGTTTGGTGTGAGAAATTATTTTACTGCCTCAGTATCTGCATCAGCCCCAAAACTCCACGTCGGTCAGGCTCTATTAGGAACTCTTGCACAATTTGAGGAAGAGTGTCATGCTCTCTGATGTGAGTCTGATATGCCTTGATAAGCTTTTCAATTTCAGGAAATGCAGTGTTCCCTCTTTAAGCACACTCGCCATGTGCTACACACATTACAGTGAAACTCAAACTTGGCAGTAAATATCTCCGACATACAGTTCATTCTTTGGAACGTTACCATGGGATTTGTATGGCGTAATATTGCCAGATGGCACGGACGTAGTAGAAACGAATTCTTGACGATTAAGAACATTTACATTATAGTGCAACTCTACAGGGTAACATTTAGTTATCAGTGAGAGTCAGACTTTCAGGGCGATATACTTTGAGTCTGCCTCCTTGGCGGCACCTCTGTAATTAGTCATACTGAAGTCATCAAAGTGCAACAAATAAATGGAGCAAAGAAAGCAGCTCCAACAAACACAGCAACTCTCACACAACCACGGCCGACTGCTGGGACGGCATGAAAGAAGGGAGGGTGTAATACGCAGGTTCTATCTCTCACACAACAAATAATTGTTTAGTGTTAGACGGAGGAGAGAACCAGCGTGACGCAGTTAGAGGGAGAGCGATAGAGAGATCGCAGCAATATTAAACAACACTTTGAGCACAGGTGAAGAGACGGCTAACAAAATCTTTACACTTGTCAGCACTGAAGGTCAGATACTTTGTGATCCCCGTCCTATTAAACGACACAATTTTACAGCAGTAACAAAGTGTGCAATAACATGCGCCTTTACTTTATGTCCGTCTGTTTAAGGCTTCACGGAGCCAACAGAGACGTGAACAATCAAACCTTCTCCTCAAACAAGACTTGTTCAAGCACTACGCTCCCGCTGCCAACACCACGCACGGTGGAGCCTTCAAAAACAACGTTGCTGTTAAATAAATCAAACACACCCTGACAGCTTATCGCAGCGACAAATCCAGTTACAGCAACGGATTCAGAGACATGACACTAGATTTATAGCCACGCTAGCGAAGTTGTGATGCTGTAATGCTCATTACGTACATTTAGTTCAAGTCGAATCACACTTACCATCATTTCTACTTTCCATAATAGAGTTTATATAAACATCCAAGACATCATGGGAAAATCATTTATCTCCAATAGATTTCATTTGGCCCTAAAGACTAGACGAGTTCCAGAAAAGCATTGCTAGGGGTAATTAAAACCTTAAATCTATTAGACATGGTGATATATTGAGCAAGCACAAGATTTTGAACCCTCACATGTACAGTTTTGCAGTAAAACACATCAACTTTTAACGAAAACATTTGCTTTTTAGGCAATGTGACAATCTCTGAAGAAAATAATGTTGTATTATGCATCTACTTTGTTTTGTTAGTGTGTATTTACTCTGACAGCTGGACTATCCAGTATTTCATGAGGTGCACTCACCTAAACACACTGACTGCTGCCATCTTGTGTCGTCCAACGATGTAAATGCTCCCTATAATGTTTCCTGTCATTATCTTCACCCTCACATGACGTGAATCGAACATAACGTCATGTTGTTACCTACATCAAAACAGGTTCATACTCTGGTGACTCAGAGACAGTGGTATTCTTGTGTCTGAGGACGAAGTGACTGTTGAAACTAGAAAGAACTTTTTTTGGACATCAGGCATTAAGTTAATTAAAAAAAGCAGAAACTACCAACTCTATGCTAAGTTCAAGTAAAGCAGTTGATGGTCTACCACGCATGACAGGGTTTCTCCTGCTGCTGCCAACAGCTAGTCCTTCTATGACGGGGCAACGTTGCAAACAGTACAATGAAGCAATGCTGCAAAACACTAAGTTATCAGTCTTTGATGTTATTATGTGTAGTGCAACAGAATTCCAGATCATCATGAGACTGTGACAGGACCGATCAGACCACAGCGATTTGCCACAGTCTAGGTTATTAATTGGAAACACTGAAGTAACCAGGAAGTGGCCTTGAGAGAATGGCAGGCACCTGTCAGAAGACAGGATACAGAACAGAGCATGACACAAAATGAAACAGCTCTGACAGGTCTGATGTGAGACAGAGTGCAGTGATGAAGGGAGAGTCAGAGCAACAATGTGACGGACTCACTGGTTTTCATATCAAAATCTCTCCTGAGGTCGTCGGTCGTTGTTTGTAGCGACAGCAAACAGAAAGATTTAGCTGCATCTGTGAAAACCTCATTGGTGTGAAGTCACAGTAAATTTTAGAGTCTAACTATCTGGTCAATTTAAACAATTGTGTCATCAACAAGATGTAAAATCAGCAAACAAGATTTCAGAACACCTAGAAAAAAACATTGTGACGCAACAAACAAGTTTGGTGCATAAAGCTTTTCATCTCAGGACTTATATCCTGAATCTGTCTTGCACAACAACATCCTCAAGAAGAACAACGTGTGACCAATCTATTTATACACTTCTGACACACTAACAGACGGGGAACAATATATTAGAAACAGCTTTCAGTAGAATACAACCTAACACACAACAGAACCCACTGCATCGTCTGAAATGAAGTGAAAATAACAAGATTGATAAAGGGAGGGTTTATTACAAAGTCATCGGACTGCATTGAATGTATTATTGTATTGTCTGGGATTTCTGGTCAGGTATATTTTATCATAATATAACAGCTTGTCTTTATTTATTTATTCATTGTTTTTCTAACTTTACACAGAATAATTTTTATTCATAGAAATAAAAAAATGTTTTTGTATGGATTGTCTAACTCAGCCTCACATGACAAACGCTGCATATGAATACAGTAATAACCTGTTGCACACATACATTTATTTTCCTGGAAAAAGCAATTGAATTAAATAAATCAATAAGTCAGAGGTGTGGTCGCACCATCGCCTCATGTCAAGTCAGGAGAAGTCGTGCCCACAGGCCAGACAACTGTAATAACAGAGATGAACTTTCACGGTCTGATACGGCGTAATAAAATACCAGGAATTATTAATTTGACAGGGGCTAAAATAGATAGTATTTCTCAGAAAAGTTCAAAGAATAAGTTTGCTTTATTTTTCCCATACTAGATAAGAATTTTAATAGGCACAACCACTTAGAAACAGTCTCTGAAGTGCATTGCAAGCTAAGTGGTCTGCAAAGATGCTGACATCAGTTTAAAGTATTGTGCTTTTTCTTAAACAGTGAATTTAAGTGTGGGCTGCAACTAAGTACAGCCTCCAAAGAAGCATTTCCTCTTTCATTCTCTGGAACTTGCATCAAAACCTGATATTCAAATTAACATTTCAAAGCCTTCTAAACAAGATTAGGCGAGTGTGATTCACTCACGAGATTCATCTGCTTTGTGTGAATGAAATAAGAACAAAATGGGAATGTAATGTTCCCTGAAAAGTAGTTGTGTTCAACATTTTCAGAGAGAATGTTTGAGACTGGACTTTTGGGCTGAGGAAGTAAATGTGGAGTCATCCCAAGCATTCAAATAATAAAATACGACTGTGTGAAATCATTGTGTTAGGGCGCGATCCTGAGTGTATGTAGGAATGGGCCTCACAGCTTTATTAGAATCGTCAATGCCTCAACATCTCCTCCTTTCCCATACAGTTCATGTTCAGCCGTCGCTCATGCCCATACTGCATGATTGCGCTGAGGAACAAGTATAATCAGCCATAATGCTTTACAGATGTTATGGCTGTTTTTAAAGCCAATGCTACAGCCCCAGGCATCCGTATATGAAAACCCATCTGTGCACAGCTATCAATGTGTGTGTGCTAGTCAAGAACCAAGATATGATCAGAGCCAAACATTAGGAATTAAGGTCACATCCACGGCTCAGGATATGTGATTTATGTTCGCCTGTTCACCCCGTCATTGACTAATCACCTGAACAGAAAGTAACAGGTGCAAACTGATTCGCTGAAGAGCGATTTCACAGATGAGATGCTCCGAATTTGCCATTAAACATGGCCAAGAAACACCACTAAGCCCGCGATGACACCTAAATATGACGGTCCACATAATCCCAACAAGAGAAGACACCCATTTAAATCCCACTAAGATCTGCCAGCACCCTTCCTAATCCACCCTCTAACATCTCCCATTGTGTCCAACATCTCATATCAACCACGAACCGCCGCTAAAGGAAGCCTGGAGGCAAACCACAGCCAGGAATCTGCATGGACCGCCCGCTCTTGTGAAATAGGAAATGAAACATGCAGAGGCTTGGAAGCTTAGTCAGATTCTGGATATTCCTGTGGTCTGGCACTGAGGATTCTGTGGCCGAGGCCTTTAATTCCTAATGGTGGAGAACGCCAAGCTCTGGTCACGACAGGAAATGCCTGCTAGGTGAAACATCCGCCCAAGAAGCATTCAATCAAAAGTGTCAAATACAAAACGTTTCCCTACAAATGTTGTGCCTCCTCGTCATGACTACGTTTGTTGGTCAGAAAGCGGTCAGCTGCAATAGTATTGAAAAGCTAAACTCCATATTTTTAAAACGTGGACTTATCAGAAGTGATTAGGACACGTTTACTTTGTGTTTGCTTGATTTGCTCTGGAGTTTATGAGAAATGTATTTAAGCATTTGAGTTGACGGTGACACGCACGACCGGGACCTCAGGGTTGTGTGCGGTTGTGTGTGTGTAATTAAGGTTCCCGCCCAGCCCTTATTGACAACTTCAAAAATATGAGTGTGTGTGTGTGTGTGTGTGTGTGTGAATGTTCCAGAGCAGGATGGTCACCGGGGTGTGGGAGTGAGCGACCGAGTGTCACAGGAAGTGGATGTATGTTCGTACACAGAAACTCAGCCCTCATTCACTCTGCCTCAATGTGCACTCTTAGAGCAAATTAGGGAAGCCTTGGCAGCCTTTTAATGGTCTGTCACAGTCTAACAGGTTTAGAGCGCTTACAATGGACCCAGGCACTAAGCCCGACAGCTCGCGCTTAATTGTTCAGATCCTGTGTGTGTGTGTGTGTGCGTGTGTGTGTGTGTGTACCGTTAAAATCATTCTGTGCCTGTAACTAAAGTCATTGATTCTCATTTTGAGTCCGGATAAGATAGACACTCTCTGCCTGTCAATCTGTCGGCTGACTGGCTCACCAAAATAAACACCACAAGTGATATGTTCGGATGAACGTGGCGCCAAAATCTGTTTTTCCATCTGTGTGTTATTTTGTGGGAGAGCTTTAATAAACCCAATGTATTCACGTAAAGTTACTCTCTCCCTCTGCAGATTGTTGAATATTAATTTTGTGGCTACAAGACAAATCACGAGATATCTTAGCAATTTCAAACGAAACCACCTCGAGACAGAGACAAAGAGGCACAAGGCCATAAGTGGATTGAGTTATTGACTCATGCAACCAATGATAAACAAAACATCAAGTGTCGCGATTTTCAAGTGGTGCCTGAAGAGATCAACAAAGCAAATAAAGCCATTTGTTTTACACTCTGTGACCTGTACTCCATCACCCGGCAAAATGGTCCATGAAGGACGAGGTGGCTGCGCCTGAAATCCCTCATAAATGGTTGGAGATTCTGAGCCGTGTGACCTAGAATATGTTTGACAATCTTCTTTTAATTAGGCCTTGAAGACTCGACTCATTCCAACTGCTGTCCCGAGAGCTAAATTAATTACTGAGACAAAGCTCGTTCTAGCTCGTGGCAAAGATGAATCATTGCAGTATTTGGGGAATGAGCAGTGCTCTTCAATCAAGGACTGATGAAAGAGACTCACAATTTAAAATTTGAGCTAATGTACTTCATCATAAAGCTCCTCCAGCCACACATGTACAGTACACATCAGCAGCTGCCCCTTCTGCTGTGAGGAATTCATTTTGAATATTCTCTTCGATATTTCATACAAGAATTCATCAAAAAATGTCACTTGTACCTGTTCCGAGTTACAGACAAATCCCTTTTAACCATAGCGTCCTTGCCCTCCCTTCATTCCCTGCTTTCCTTCCATCCTATCGTCTTCACTCATCGGTCTGATCTTTTTGCTTTTCTTGGACAATTCATCGATCACCTGCTTCAATTCAGTTGTCTCGTCCAGGTCATCAGCCGGCGGACGAGCCCTCACTTGTTGCCAGCAGGCGGGCCGCTCAGCTAACTGACTGTGTCATCTGTCAGCCTGTGTGAATGGGTGTTTGTGAGTTATGGCTAATTAAGCGAATCACAACACCAAGAGTTGTGCCAGAGCCTAGGCCTCACAAAGAGAGACAGATACGGAGGTCAGCTGGTAGAATAAAGCGATGTGACACCTCCACATAATGATGCTTCAGATACTCAGGGAAAATTCTGTCTGGCATCTGCAAATATGCAAATCTCTATTTGTCAGATACTACGTGTTTTGAGTAAATAAGTTTCAACCAAGATAATACTGCAATTTTCTTTACTCAGATGTCACTTCTTCTTCATTGCAGTTGTGTTGTACACTGGCAAGGGCTGTTTTTAGAGCGGTGTGTTAGCCAGCAAAGCTAAAAGAGGTCCTACGAGGCTAATTATCACACAACCAGGAGGTCAGAGCACAATCATAGTATCATATAATTGTTAAAATATGTTATAGTTGTTTTTAAAAATGCACTGGTATTGGATCAGTATTCCATATTGTCCAATACTCTCTCGATATTGGGGGGGGGGGGGGGCGTATGGGAACATTTCAAATATTTTCCCATTGATATCTTTAATTAACTGCTAATTATATGTAATACTATTAGTTATTGGAGAGGAGACAAGCAATTTGCACTCTGTTACTTCATAGTAATAAATGCACATTTTTTCTCTTTCGCTATCTGACTGGTTGGCTTTTTTTTATCTATTCCTCTTTCTGCGATTATCACCTTACTTATCACTTATTTTCTCAGACTAGCAAAGCCCCCTTGTGCCTCTGTGAGTTTTCAGACCTTGTGAATCTGGACATGTACTGGGAATCCCTGCTTGCAGGTTTGTATTGACTGAATGATTGGCTGGGTTGTGCTTGGCAAGTCTAATGAGGTAAAAACCAGCGTTTGCTTTCAATAACACTTCCAGATTGAATTGAAAGTTTCTCTGGGATGTCCATGTCCTCACATAAAAGAGTGAAAGCCCACTCCAATGTTTTTTATTAGCTTGTGAAAATTCACCATGATTAGTCAGAAGTTAGTGAACGGGCGGTCAAAAGTTCATACAAGCTTTTGAGAAGAAACACAAGCAAGTCAAGCTAACGATCTACAACTCCTGAAGAAATGTAGTAAAGCAATTTTGTAGTATTATGTAGCATTTTGTAGCAGTTAGCATTGCATATTCACAGGGAATAACATGGCTGACTCTTTTTAAAGTCAAATTTCTTGACTTCTACACGACTTTATCCACTGCTGTTCTGTCGCACCACCTTCCTCCCCGAGGGATCTTCATCCCACCATATTAAAGAGTGGAAATGGATCTGCTTCCATTGTAATTACAAACCCACTGGAGGCAAAGCTTCTTGATCTCTGCTGGATCCTCGGTCGCATTTCTTTTTTTCTTTATTTACTCACCTCTTTCTGCCGAGAGGACAGACACATGCTGAGCTATCAGTTGTGTTTTTCTTCCCTTTCTGTGGGCATTTATGTTTCTAATATGCCTGAAATTACACTTGCATTTAGGGAAGAAAAGAAAAGGGTGTTTGTGAGAAAGAGGCTACAAGACAGAGGGGGGTTGCTTGGTTTCTTTGTCAAGTGTGGGAATTTCTATACAGTATGAGCTGTATATGAAAAGCAGTAAAAAAAATACGCAGGGTAGTACGACGCCGTTGTTTACTGAGTGCAACTGGATTAGCCATTTCTAGGCACTGTGAATCCTCCTTAAGGCCAAGGTGTTGACTCGTAACAGCCTGGGAAGAAGACATGATAGTGGGGGAGAAATTGCTTTCTGCAGGGACGAAATGAAAAACGCTGAAAAGAAAACAACCGTCCCTGCTGTCTCTTGAAAACGGGCCAGTTAAAGCCAGCCGAGTCTGCTACGCTTTGATTGTAGAGGGTCAAGATTAGGGTAAGCGTTTGATAATCCTGCAGCGACCTGCAACCAAGGCTAGCTGGCCCGGGTACTGTGAGAAGTCTGGTGCATCAACATCCCACAAAGAGAAAACACACACACAGAACAACAGAGAGGAAGTGTCTGTTGTGAATTTGTCATTGTTTCCTGAGTGTGTCGTCTGTTTCAAATCCATTCAAGGACATTTTTTTCGACTAAGAAAGTTTTGTCTGCTGGCTTTGTGTGTACGACTTTCCTGGAATGTCTCATCTTTCACAGTCACAGTGATACAGTACACGTCAGCCCATCAAATTCATTCACTGTATATTTGTTCATTAAACTGCAAAGTTACATCACAGGCTGCTAAAATAAGATCGGTCACTGTTTTCATTTCATTTAACAAATGAAAATCTGTTCAACTTGCATCTAATCCAAAAACATTAATCATACATCAATGGTTATTACTATATGTGAATGTAGAATATGTTAGTCATTGATTTGCGGTTCTCAGCTCAGCAGGATGTGGGGAGGGATGATAATAACTTCCTCCCTCGGTAAACGTTGAAGCTGCCTTCATGCTTGACAGATTGGTCAATGCGTGCGCCAACTGTGACATCAACACGATGCTTTCTTTTCCTGACTTGGTGTAGTCTTCTCCTACACGTTAGGTGTCACCGCTGAGAAAAACACAACACCAACGTCAAAAAATGGAAAAGAAGAAGAAACGTAAACAGAGCAGTATTGACACTGGCTTGTTTCCTCCAGGCTTGTGCACGTATATTTGCCTTGACAAAGTGGTTCCAGAGGTTTTTCCATAGTTTCCAGCAGAGTGTCTTGTCTTTACCGATATCCCTCAAGGAGCCATTTGGGAATCTCCATGCTCCCTTATTAAGGACAAAGATGAAGGGGTCATAGAGTGTCTGTCGATCTGGTACTTTTCCCAGACTCTTGCCTCCAGCTAAACTCAGTAGCACTGGATACACCTAAGAACCCAGTGGAAATTGAGAATGGTGCACATCAAGTGATGTAGTAGCTTTTGAGGTACTGCACATAAAATGTTGCACTTCACGGTAAGAAGAGATGCGAGTGCAATGGCTTGGAGACTTTGCTACTTGAAGGAAATTAGCCAAAGTACTTAAATGCATGAGCATAATCTATATATATTTAAAACTTAACAGTTTTCAAAGTGTGTTGAATTTGTAAAAGAGATTGAGATTAAATTATCTTTTTACGCAGCTGCAGTATGTCTGATCAGAATATGTATTTTTAGACTCAGAATATTTTGATATTTCTTTACCACTCAGAAAACAAAGGACCATGGGAGTCCAACATTAGAAACAAAAAACAGTCAAGCTTAGGTCGACTGTTCCAGAAACTCCTGCGTCCCGTGTGTGGCTGTGGATGAAAGTTTGCGAGACAGACACATGAGCCCGACCACAACGAGAACCACAGCCACAGTGTTTATGTCTGTCTTGTGGAATGTTCTGTTTTTGCTTCCTGTTTATTTGTTTTTTACAACACAGTTTAAAACAGCTCTGCTCCTCATTTCTTCAGCTGGCGGTGGTTGAACGGGAAATGACAGTGGTAATGATGGTGTTTGTTAGTGATGGAAGCAACAGTGTGAAACAACTGAAAAAACTGATTCTGACTACAATGCTGTAACAAAATGACGCACACACACAACAGCTTGAACACAGAAAGATCATTTCCGTTTTAAGAACAACATTAATGCCGTGTGTGACCTGCAGGATGAGCCCACATTGACGTTCATCACTTCTAAATCCAATCCCATGTGTTCACTTGTTGCATGAAAGTACTTCAAGGGAATTTCAAACATGTCGGCAAAGAGGCCGCTGGAAATGCATGTGCTGCATATGTAAGATTAGAGATTTGTAATGAATAATAAGCCTTGCAAACACATTAACAACAGGAAGAAATGCTGAGAAATAAAAACCTTCCAAATCTTAGTTTCCTGCTTCGCGACTGTGACAGCAACACAACGATAATGAAATTATCGTGTCTGATTTCTAGTCACACCCCGAATGTTACATTAGAAAACCAGATCGCACCAATAAAGTCAAATCAAATGGATTGCAGAACAGCAATTAATTCCAGGGATAATGACAAGGGAAGCTGTCCAAAAGTGTCTCTACCTCAATTAGTCTCTCATTGCGCTGTCGATGCAGAGGATGGATGAAAGAAAACAAATTAAGTTGCAGAGGGGAGAGGGAGAGGGAGCGTGAAAGGAAAAGATAGCGAGAGGAAGTGATATACACAATGAGGGCTTGAAGGAGAAGAGTGTGGGAAAGAGGGGAAGATTAAAGGGAAGCAATAGAAAGGGGGAGGAGAAGGAGATGAAAAAAGAGAATCTGCTGAGTGTATAAAAGCTTCCCTGGTAGTAACAGCCATTAACGGACACCAGAAAGTGAATGATTAGAAATAATAAGCCAGACGGGGAGAGAATTCTTGGAGATGAGAGCAACACAAAAGCTAGACGAGAGTGAAACGTCATGGAGAGAGAGGAAATGTGTTTTACTCACAGCTGTGTGGGCCGAGCAGTAGGCGTAGCTTGTGGACTGATGGTGGTGGTGCGGCTGTTGTTGGTGGGATAGGTATTGCTGCAGACTCGCATGGTTGAAGGAGGGGCCACTCCAGGCCCCTTGACCAGCACTGCTACCAGTGGTCCAGCTGGAGGCGAGGTTTGAATTCATGGTTGCTGCCTTACTGCTGTGGTAACCTCTCACCGCTGCACTGGGCTAAAGGAGGGACAGGAGTGGATAGAGGGGACAAGAGGTTGGGAAACAGGGGGACGAAAGAGGTTAGCATGTGGGAGAGACAGAGAAGAAGACTGTGAGCGAGCGCAGTGACAAATGTTACCAACAAGAATATCATTAGCATAACTGTGAGCAGCCTCTGCTGCAGCGAGCAGGCACTGACAACTGACTGCCCGCTCACTGACCTGTATCGAAAGAGAAAGCAGGATGTGGTGTTGATCCAAAATCTCCATACCAGCATCAAGACTGAGCTCACACTTTCTCCCCACTCTTTCTCTCCCAGAACACCAGATGTTGTGAAAACCCCCTTCTGTCACGGTTGAAATGTGTTCTCGCTGGTGTGCTGATTGGTTTGATAAGATGCTCGGATTACAGGCTGGCAATGGGCGTCCTGGTGTGGCATTATATATTGGGTATCAACGGGGTCGAGGAAGCGCAGGGCTGAATCTGCTGACAGGCCGGCTTACGGCGCTCGCAGATGGGTAACCTGGGCCGTCATAGCCACTGGAGTACAGAGAAAGTAGAGCACGCACGGGGCACACATGCCAATCTGTGGCACTTTAACAAGGCTGAGGGTAAATACTGTAGTATTAGCTAACACTGCTCAGCAATGACATTTAGAGTTTGTTTAAACCTGCATTGGCTTAATGTTATTTTTACAATAGCAAAAAAAAGGTTAAAGCCTGTGGTGCACCCTCAGCAAAAGGTTTGTGGACAGAGCTGAGATTGAAAGTAACTGGTTTGATCAGTGGACACTAGTTTTTGACTGCTAGTAAAAAAGGATTAGGTCAGTAATGGACCTTAACGAAATGTGAAAAGACAAGAACGCTTGTGTACATTTTGTTTTTTACATCTCAGGAGCAACGCACAACAGACATTTTTCTTTGTATCATGCAAAATGATAGACTGGCAAGACAGCAGCTAAAAATGGAAGAGCAAACTCCTCTAATGGTGACGGGTTTAATGGGTTCTCCCTGCGTATACCTGAAAAATTTGGTGTAATAGAAGGAATAGTTTCCAACCCAATTGATTATTTCTTCTGAAAATGAGAGTTTAATCATTTATTTATGCAGCTCCCTAAAGATCCTTCAGGTTAAGTTTTCTTTCTCTCATAAAAAAACTATGACGCAACATTAAGAGCACTTTGCAATGATTACATTTACGTGTGTGAATGGTGCGCGCAGCAAAGACAAACACCATGAATGAAGCACAGCTGTGCATCACCTGTGAGCATTAACAGTCCCCTGTAGCCCCTGTAGAACTTTCACTGAGGTCAGAGGTCATCCCACACAGGGGAAACTGAAGCAGAGCGATAGCAGCGGTACAGACTCACAGCTGCCAGAGGGCGAGCCAGTTTTGTAGTCTTCATCGCGAAAGAACCAGAGGGGGGTGAAAGTAAGACAAAGTTCAGCCGAATATATACAATATATAACGACCGGTTTAGAGTTTGTGTTAATATAAAACAGAAGGAGGCAGTTTCCCCCAAAGTAGGATAAGCTCATTTATACAGTACAGTGTAGAGTCCATAGAGGAGCATGAAAGAGGCCCACTGGTGTAATAAAACCATGGGATCTGGGGAAAATGAGACAAATATGTGAAAAACTGATTTTGAATCACCAGAGTTTGAACAATATAAAAATCTGAAACTTTAGCAAGACTGTAAAAAGTAAGCAATGCTGCATTTTCTTCTGCTCTTGTGAAACTCAACGAGTTGTTATTTTCTCTCAGGCTTTAACTGAAAGACTTAGTCATTGGGTCAAATCTGAGAACTATGTGTGGGCAGGGTACATTGTACTAAAAACACATGGGCATTTACAGCTATGCCTCAGTGATGCAAGTGCTTCACAAACAGCCTGAACTATTATACAGGCGATGTAAAAGCCAGAAGGGAATGAACGGGCCGAAGAACGGTACATTAAGCTGCAGGACCGCAGCCGCTGCTTAAACACAAGTATTCACCGGTTCATGGAGTTAAGTGCAGCTCCAAGCCATGCAGCAACCTCCACTGGTCTTATAAATGAGGACAATGATGAGGTATTTGGAAGTGATGCATCTGTGCAAAGGTGTTGTGTTTAAGCCCCCATTACAATTTAATCATCTTTCATGCATGCAAGGTAGATGGGATAACATTTTCAGGCGAGATTGTCTGCTGCATGAATGACAAGATATTCGCTCCTTATATAACATGTTCCAGCATGAGGCTGAGATCCGAGGGTCTTGGAATTCCTCGACTGGAATGCATGATTGGTCCCCAGACTGAGATCCATGTCACAGACTTTCAGCGGCTCGTCAGAGAGCTGCAGTCTGCCCATATTTCTTCATTTTATATGAGGGCCAATCGGATCTGGTTACACAAGGCTCTACCTCCTCCGAGGGGGAATGTTTTACATACAGGCAAACAGATAAGGCGACCAAAAGGAAACATCACAGTGTCTTGATTTAACTTTGCTGTTTTTCCGTGTTTGAACATTGTTGGAAAAAGAGTCAAGAAAATATCTAACATCGGTCAAATTGTTATTTAAACATTTTGATATAGAATTGCTACATATTATAGCTTTAAAACTAAAATTAACATATATTTGTGGTGTGATTGCTTCAGAAGCAACCATTAAGAATCTTTTAATGTATTCTGAGACCTTTAAAAACAGCAGCATTGCGCTGCTTCATACATTGATATCTCCTCCAGCATGTTCACCTATGATCATAACACAGGGCTGGGGGTTATTTTCTTTATACAGGATAGTAATTTTGCTTTCCAAGAGCTCTACAGCAAGCCAGGGCATTATCAGCACCATTTATTACAACACACATGCATGTTGAAATGGAATAATGCTTCACTTTCAGTTATGAAAAAGTGAAGGTTGTGGTTCCATTAATACCCTGAGATGAACCAAAGCATATAGCACCTCTCCTGAGTCCATTCTTCTCCAGTTAAGGGATTTCCTTCCCCCTCTCTACCCTGGTGACATGGTTGAGGGGGGGAGGCTGTCAGGGGATTGCCGCCGGTGAATAACAGAACTCTTGTGCGTCCAGCTCCTCATATGGAAGCGGTTGCTTTCTATGATGTGCTGCACTAGAGGGAATCAAACCATGAGTCCCGTCGAGCTCAGCTCAAATCACTACGTGCAAAAGGTTGATTTTCTAGTCCACAGGTAAAATCTGTTTTAATTTATATAACAAATGCATATTTGCCATGACAGTAAATTGAAGTGAAAATGAATTTCATAAAAACTCTCTTTTAATCTAACCTGGTTTTGGTAACAATGAAGGTGTGTGGTTCATGTTGGGAGGGAGTGAACAGAGTTAAACTGGTCCAATGTTTTCTGAGCTGCAAAGAAGAAAAACCTCCCCATGAGGTTCCCTCTGAGGAATAATATGGTCACACTTAACACTTACTTGCTTTCCAGGAAATATTTCCACCATGAAATCTATAACACAATAGAACAAAAACAAGCTCCGGTGTAAGATGTTGAGGAAGCAAACTGTGGTCTATTGCCGAGACATCAGATTGCTTTTGTATTACAGAATTTTTTCAAGCAGGAATACACTTTTTTATTGCTCTCTGTGAAATTCTACAGTTTTATGGTTTCCTCTAGGTATATTGACTTTCTTGGAGGATGAATCAAACACCCTAAGGCAACAGTTTGTTATTTTTTCCCTGACAAGTTATCTAATTTTATCTAAGATGTAACCTTACTCTCAAGGTGTACGACTAAGCATCATGACTAATAGTCCCATGTCTCTGATTTATTTATTTTTGCTCTTTTCTCTATGCATTTAATAACTTGGTGCTCCTGCTGTGTTATTATCTGATTGTTTTCAAGGCATCGAGCCCCACAGCTGTAGCTGGATACATGGGTACTGCTAGGGCACAAATGGTGATTTCCCACAACATCGATCCAAATCAATAGGTCCTGCTTTCCTGTTGGCCGAACTGTCCTTCAACTTTGCTCATCCCCCCTTTTCCCCAAAGAGACTGGAGTGCTGCCAGTAATATCCCCGTTTCATACAACACACAGGCAGAATAACCAAAAACCTCCTGTGCAGTGTTGCAAAACTGAATCTCACTGAAAAACCCATTAGATGAACAAAAATGAGGTCCCTAAAACGTGGCAACACAACGAGCGAATACCCAAGTGCCAATGCCTTTTTGAAATGACGGTTGAAATTAATGGTTTAAGGGAGAGAGGCTTTAACACGTGGACCAGGAAAGTCATCCCAGATGGCATTAGTTAGGGGATATTGTCTTCTAGAGGGTCCTCCACGCCTGGTTGCTCTGTTTGGCCGGCTATGAAAGAGATGCAGCTTTCCTTTGGCATCTCTGATGACTGACTTCCTGGAAGCTGTGTTGCATGAAATGGCCTCCTCTGTACCAGTCGCTCCTCTTTGCCAATCCTCATCCGCTCACACAAGTCACCTTTCGACTGCCAAGCACGCAGGGTTCGACTGTCACTCCTGGCAAAATGCAGCAAACATAGGTGTGACAGTCTCTAGGGGTCACCGGCAGTTCCACCTACAATCCCAGATGGCACCCCTGCTCACCCACCCTCATCCTCTCTTCAACGCTCACGGACCAAGATCAAGCATAACCAAGGCAACGCTGTCACAGAGCATGTCTGGATTTTGGCACGTGACGAGTCTGACAGGTTTCAGGCTGCTCTCATCTGAAAAGAGAGGGGGGGTACGAGTGAGGAGTTCCCCCCGGGCCTCCAGGCTCACTAGCACCAGGGCAAAGACAACACCACACATTCTGTTACTGCTTCTCTCTTTTTCTCTCCACTTCTTCTTGTAATGCTCAAAGAAAACACCTCGACGATCTGAGAGGAGAGCGTCTACAGGGACACAGAGTAGGTGGTAACCAAGGCAACTGGGTCAGAGGGTGACATTATACCCAGGTTGGCTGACAGCTACTCATACCCACAGTTCAGGACTGTTCTTTGGGTCAGCGTTGCTAAGTTTAGAGTGTGGGGTCTAGTCCCAATACAAACTGCTGTGACCATACCTGTTCAGAGGCTCTGAAGTCTCGGGAGATGAACACGATGTATCCGACCTTATGTCATGCACTGTTTTTGATTTCAAGGTATTAGATGGCACAATAGTCCGTTCCAGCTCAAAGTAGACAGTGTTTTTGAGGTGTTAAAAGAAGGGCAAAGTATTCGAAGTGGATGTGCAGACGGGCCACACGGGGAAACATAAAGAGAATACATTTACTGAGCGCGTCTTTGACCTATGAGAATCTTCGCCAAACAATAATATGACCCTTCAACACCTGGAGTTGTAAGTAAACCTCAAAAAGTTTTTGAGTCTGTTATCATTCTCTCCAAATATTTTCCCTGCTCTGACACATGTTTATGGTCTGATGAACCGTGAGCCTGGGGACCGCTGCTGCAGAGCAAATGTGAAGCCCCAAAGTTGCATCTCGACATCGATGACAAATAAACAGAAAAACACGGGGGTGGGGGGGTGTTATCAGACTTTGTCTAAGTGTCCTGAACCACCAAAGTATTCGGTGCTCCCTTTCCCACTACCATCTGCTGATCTCCCACTACGCTTGGACTAACAAGAAGAAGAGGCATCCACCCCCTCAGTGGCGAGGGGACATAAACATTTACACAGGGGTACTTGAGGGGGGGAAGAAGGCCTAATGCTGAAAAAGGAGGCTGATAGAAGAAAAGACTGGACAGGGCTGTTATTCTGATTTCAACCAAGCCTGATAGACAGAAGGTTTGTATATAATCAATCATAGGTTTAACTTAGTTGAGTGGACAGAACAATTAATCAAAAATAAAGGCCTTCATGGGGCTGGGCTGCTTTTTTCAATCATATAATGGCATGGGTGTTGTTTTTTTAATGTAATAATTACATGTTGGGTCGTCAGCTACCAACCAATACACTGAATGGATCTCCACGAAACTTGGTATGGGGATAGGACATTGGCCGAAGAAAGAAACCCTTAAGATTTTTACACAGATCTGAAAGAAAAGGGCATTTTCTTTTACATTGTGAGAAAAGGCATTTTTAGATCAATTTAGGGGAGTGATATCTATGTGTGCAATTTGGTGTGGCTTGAAAGAATTTAAGGTGCCATTCTAGTTTTCCTTGGGGTTTATTTTGGACACTGCTGATAATCATTGGCTACTTTTTAGATCGAGAAAATCAATGTATGTGCCTCAGGCTTAGGTAGATTTTCTAGTGGTCTGAAATAGACATAAACTGCATTGTTGTACATTTGAAGACCACACAATTTGTTGTCTTCACTTATTTAAGGTATTTTATAGTGTGTGAGAGTGCAATTGTAATTTACTACTACAAGTTTCAATGATTTATCCCCAAAACAAAATAAGAGTTAACTTTTGAAATCTTCCATTTACTCTGAAAAAAAAGAATACCAATATCTATGTATGTATAAATATATGTGTTTGTGTGTTTGATTTACAGTACTCTAGGATGTAATGCTCAGTACTTCACCTGAGAAAGGCTGTTAATGTCTGCGGCTGAACGATGATTATAGCCGTTTATCCACTGGGGCTGGAGAGCTGTGTCTGAGTGGCTCACACACCCAGACGGATGTTTTCACACTGACATTTTAGTCCTCTCCTTATGTATGCTTTTTATACACCAACCTCTCTGGCTCCATCACTTTGTTTGTTCACCTCACTCCATCACTGTCTCCCTCTGTCGCTCTCTCTCTTTGTCTTAGTACGTCTTTCCACCTTTTACTCTCTGCCTAACTCTCTCTCCTTCCATCGCTCTATAAACCGTGGGGATGATGGTAATCTCTGATTGCCTGAAGCCTCTGAGTCCAGCTCACTAAAATGCAAGTGTTATTTTGAGGTCGGTGCCATTAAAACAACACCTACATGATGCAGAAATAGCCAAACATGGTCACCTAACTAAGCAGAGGTCTGTGTGGACGGAGTCAGCAGTGGTAGAGGACTACAGGATATATGTACAGTGTTCTTAATGAGCACTTCAACTATGATCAAAACTTATTCTATCATTTAATATTTATTACCTAAAATCATACAATGACTTGGAGGCAATTTGTTGTTATCCAGGCTCATTATTTTAATGTTCTTGTAGCTGCGGGTGGTTAAATTGGTTAAGTTGCTATGTTAGATTATATTACTCAGACCATTGTTCTAAATTCATACACATAAGCTACATAGAAAATTACAAAATGTGGTGGGGTGGGATAGAAGAACAGACTCCACACACATAGTCACAGTGGAGCATGTAGCAGGACACAGCAGCAATGAAATTTGGATGCGTTTCTGTCACTGACGCATGTGTCCCCACAGCTCTAAGTTAGAGGAAGGGAAGCGGAGAGGGGGAGTAAGATGAGAGGACATGGCTTTGAGGTGACGTAGAGTCTTCCATGGCAGCCTGTTTGTTTGTCAGAGGCTGTTTGAGTCGCTCCGTATCTGTGAGTGCTTAATGTCTGTTTGACAGAAAGAGAGAGAGAGACAGAAAGAGAGAGAGAGACAGAGAGAGAGAGAGAGAAGGAAAGAAATGTCTTTGTTTTTTCCAAACGACTTGACAAGGCCAATGCATAGTATCTCCCCCCCCTCCCTCTACTTCTGCAGTGTCCTTGGATCTGTGCTCTCTCTCCAGATGGGCTCTTGTTGCTGCGGCACCTCTCAGAATGACGTGGACCCCAGCTGCCTACTGCTGCTGCTATTTCTAGACCCGAACATCCTTTTTCATCTGAAATAAAAACCTGATACCACCTTCAAACGTGCACATCTGTCCGGCATCAGGTACTAAGGCTGTTACCTTTTACCGAACGTGGAGGATCTTCATGTTCCATCTGTAATGACCTTTTTCGGACGACCTGAAGTAGTTTGCATCGTGCTCCAGCAGAGGCAGCTAAACCTGCAGTGTTACATTGTTTTGCTAGTTAGCAAAAGCCGGCCTGAGCGGACAATTGCAACACCAAAGGATCTGAAAAGCAGCGGGTGTTTTGTGTTCTTTACCACAGACGCCAAAGTAACTAACGACGACCTGAAACGGGCAGGATCAAAAGAAGAAGATAAAATGCTGTTATTCCCCTACAGCTACTCTCTCCTCCTCTCAGGCCTGAAATCTCTCTTTTGTTTGTCATTTCTGTCAGCTCCCCGTGGAGGCTGGAAATTAAGAATTAAAACAAGAGCACAAGAAAACGAAGCAAGTTGCAACCAAGTCAGAGAACACTGCTGTGCTCCAATAACAACACTTCTTGATAAAAGTCTATTTTCTCTGCACACTGTCTCCAAACAATGTTATCATTTTCTTTCAATTCAATAAAGTCTTCTCTCTCCGCTTCAATGGAAAATGTATGGTTTTGACATGAGCACAGTTGTGTTCAAGCCGCCTTCTGCAGGATGACTTGCTGAAATGCTGTGCTGCTGAGAGACGCCGTTATGAACACCTTTATTAAACTTTGGAGCTTTGTTTTGATTTCCACAAAGAAAGAAAAGACAATTACGCGCTAAGTAAAGAAGACTGATTTGTTTTTTTGGGTGTGTGTAAAGAGTTGAATCAAGTTTTAATAACTATTTGCGTAGGTTTGTCCTCGGTGATCTCAAGGGGAAAAGAAATTCAAGGACACACACAAACATCTTCCTCATCCCTTCCTGTATTTGCAGCTTTGGGTGCAAATGCACAAGTGACCGTGAGGCTTAGGCAGAGAAAACAGTGGTAAAACATTGACCTCAGATAGAATACGAGAAGGCCAGCTTTTCATTTTAGAATACAATGGCTAGTAAGGAAAACAGTAAACCTGAAAATGAAGCACGCCACGTAAATGTGTTTACACTCTTTTTCGTGTTAGAAGAAGAGTTTCCACTAAATTCATCTCAAATTTTCAGACCACAACCAATGAAAATGCTAATTAAATCTGAATCTGGTTGCACTAGTTGCATTAATCTTTATACTAATATCCTTTATCCTCAGTTGTTTTATGTGCAAATTGAAAATGAGCATGAAAACAGCTGGACGGCAACGCACCTATTGTCATATTATTCACATTGACTTTCTATATATATCACTGCCATGAACACCTTTTCAGTGGAAAACTATATATGTCATATCTCATCTTCTGCCTCCTGCCCTGTTATCTGTCTACATCTCTCCTTCAACGAAGGAATGACAGGATGTAAGGGCCTGCAGTGATCCCACCACTCTTCCTGCCAGTGGAGCATGGCAGGGAACGCATGTGGAGTCAAGACCACATTCCAACTCTTCTCCAGACCGCTGACACAGGGACATGTTGGAACAGTGGCTCTTGGCCCCATGTGAAAACTATAGAGCCATACTCTCCCTGTGGTGAAAGGAATGTGATAGTGGTACCACTTTTTTTTACAAATGCCTCATATGTTTGAGGAAGGGAATTTGCTTTACGCCAGTCAATTTGGAAGGGAGAAAGAGATCAGGCATTTAAAAGTGCTGGTATAATAAAACTTAATTCAAGGGATGGTCTTATTAAAAATGTTTATGTAAAAGAAAATAATTAGAAAGACACTGTGGCCCATACCTCCACCAAGGCCCAACACAAACCCTTAAATTAAATCAAGCTGCACCAAGCTGCAAAAATTCATAGTTATCAGTCATATAAATATGCCTGATTTTGTTCATCAAGATCCATGAATTGTTTACCGGGAAATAAGTAAAGATTTTTTACATTGTATTATCTCGCAATATTGGAGAAACGTTAAGGATTCGTCCCTTTGTGTGGATCCATCCCAACATTTAATGTGTTCTTTCCTGGCCCATGTCCCATCATTCCAGCACGTCACGGAAACCCGTTCTGTACTTTGTGTGTAATCTTGCTGAAAAACAAATGAATAAACAAATGAGCAAACAAGAAGGAAAACACAACCTCCTTGGCAGAGGAAACAAAGTCTTACGGAGAATATAAACCCAGATCCTCCGGCTCAAACAGTCTTTTTTCACACCTTAAGCTTTAAAAGGCACGATCCCACTAAACACTTATGGAAGATGCAGCTAAAAGCCCTAAAAGCACTAATGCCAGGAAGTAGCTGTGGCACTTAAACTTGCGTGAATTCTGTAATTAATTAAGTTAATTAATTGCAAGCACTCGTCTGCCAGCCCTGCAGGGATGGAGTGCACGGTGAATATTTGCTGCTGGTGGCGTTAGTGATAGTGCTCTGTACCAGCAGCGTGGTGGCTTCCTGCCTGGCTGCACACTCATGAGAAGGTGCTGCTCTGGAACAGCAAACGACAGGGTGCCGTGCACATCACAACAGTCGCACACACAAAAATCACAGAGTACGAGAGGCAAGACATCAAGAGATGCACATTACCATCACAGCAGAGGAATAAAATGTATAGACTGCAGCTTGTGGGCAACATCCATGCCAGTGGCTGAGTAGGAGGTTTAAGGCAAAAGCAAAGAAAAGTTCTATCAAGATGTGTTTTACATAAAATCGCTGTAAAAATTTAGACATCTGCACAAATTCTAAAAGCAGCAATGTTTGAACACATGAATAAATTGTTTGGTAAGATGATAAAAGTCTAATATTAGTTCTGTTGTCAAAGGTTGTAGCTGAATGTCATTCCTCACCAGACAAACACTTGTTAGACACATTTCAGTCATACAGTTCTGTTCAGCACATTGTGTTCCACATCATCAGCTGTTTGGTAGATCATGTAAAGTGAGTCATGCACAGTGTGGAAAGGACTCACTTTCTGCTCCAGTCATCATTTCTCAGGGGCCAAATCATTTGCCGCACTCTCGCCAACATTCAGCAAATGGTCAAACTAACAATAAATCAGAAACCAGCAGGGAGGGCACGCTCAGGAACACAGAACCAGCTCCAGAAACTTTATGATTTATAATCGTCTGACGCATCAATCGCTGTAATTTAACCAGAGAAACAGTAAAAGCTTCCAAATCCGAACTGAAAGTCTTCCCAAAGTTTCAAGGGCCTCATGAAACTATCATTTGGGGTTTTGGTTTATGTTTGGTGGTCAAAAAGTTTTCACTGGCGAGATGCATTTCACTGCACTGCACAACACAAATCCTCCTACTGCGGCATGAGTCCTCTGGGGGCTGAGAGGGGTATGCAGGCAGCTGGAGATGAAGAATCACTATCTACACTTTTCACACCCTGTTTTTTTTTATACAGCGTCTCAAGCTGTGAAAAAGCGGAAGCCATAGCAGGTTATAGAGTTGATGCGCAGGTGTGAATGTACACATGTGTGAGGACAGCGCATGTGCAGAAAGGATCAATAAATACTCCAGAAATGCTTTTGACTGGGGTTTTTCTTGTTTTTCCATCTCCTCTCATCATGTCTCTGACAGATCAATAACAGTGATTTCATGTGACAGCTCTGGTATGGAAATGGAGCCACGAGGTGACATGATATAGACAACGCAGTCCAGAGGAGTGTTTGCAAGAAACAAGGAGCCGAGTTTTAAAAACTTGACTCTTGTGTGTTATCTGTAAAATTGCCAAAAAATTTGACATCACACGAAAAACCCCAACCCAGACCAGAAAATATAGCGTTCCCCATACATTGATTTATTTTTGGCAGCCTACCACAATATCAACATTGACCGCTCCATATTGATTTTCTATATTTCAAATGGGTAAAATCCTATTTGGTTGTAGAGCTGCATGCAGCACATTGATTCTCTCAGCAGCTCCTCGCTCTCTCTTCTTGTCTTTCTCCATCCCTCACTCACGCACACACACATATACACACATAAGGGCTGTCACTCTTTCCAAAAATCAAGTTTGAATGCATTTGACGTGACACGCAATTCGTTCAACTGACTCTGAAGTACCAACAACCCAGCCCCCACGCAGTCAGACGAGGTTGGACCCGTCAAGTTGTTCCACTCGTCTGTGGTACCTCCCACGCTGCTTGACTTGGGTGAAATGCTAACAGGTGAGCCAGCAGATTGTTGTCGTTGAAGAGTGACACAGTTGCATGGTACAAAGTCGACTTTGTTCACTGCCTTGCCGTCATCGTTCAAGAACATAAAACACTCTGACACACAGATTTGCTTTGGTGCCGTGATTGTTTTGCATGGTACTGTAATGATTTATTTAAGCAGCAGGGCCAACATATATGGTATTTGAATAATGGTTTGAATTTGATTTCGCCGTATGGGTGAACAGTCTCAGATTCTGTTTGAGGGAATAACTTCTATTTGACAGGGAAGTTCATAGACGGGGCGAGAAACCGCATCCAAAAAATCCAGCATGCCTTCAGCTCCGGAATGTGACCTTATGTGGCCAAATCACTTAACACAGGGAGGCCCGAGAGTGCATTCGCTCGGATCATGGAAGCACCAGTATGGTTTTTACTAAATATGTCCACTAGAAGGTCATTTCTCAGGGCCACATAGCCTCACAGGCCAGAAACATGAGCCCACCATCGCAGGAGGCGCTCCCCCTCAAGGGCATAGGTCAGAGAGACCAGGACAGGCTATGGTGGTGTCAGGCATTCAAGCTAAAGGCTGAGGTCACAGCATGAGGAAACCCAAGACATCCATCTGATCTTCCCTGGATAAATCTTCATGGTCCCCAAGAAAGTGCTTAAGCAACAAAGAAAGCAGCATAAACACCATGAATCATTAACGACGATGATAGTAAACGGGTTGGTTCAGCGAAGAGGACGAGGAAAAGGGCAGCAGTTTATTTTTATCTCTGAATTTGGAGAGAAATCGATAATCAGGAGCAAATTTAAAACAACAGATGAGGGAAGGTAACTACACATACTCTGTATTTTATTAGATAAGGTTGTGAGTTGAGACTTACCACAGCAGCAAAGACACATTATGCCTTGACAGAACCAGTGGCTTTCCAACAGACAGAAGTGAAGTCAGAGGACGGCTGTATTGGACACAGCTATGATCATTAGCCTCCCATACAGCTGTGAAGCCCATGACAGGTTGAGGGAGACGACTAAGGACGACAGGGACGCCTAATGTGACCTTCATTAACGATATGCTACAGGCCGGTGGCTGAGACAGGCCAAACCCAAATTGAAAAGTGCTGAAGCATAACTGTGTCGGATGCCCAGTTTCCTAGACCCCTAGGCTGACTGAATTCCTGCCTCACCCAGTGGAAGAATCCCTGAGCTTTGCTTATTCCCGTATCGAGCAAGTGGGTCGTGGCCGCTCGGGTTTCTGACTGACCTGCCATGAACTGCCACTTTCATGTAAGTAAATGTTACCGTCAAAATAGCTCATAATCAATTGAGGTTGTTGGAAACATTAAACAATTTGACTTTTATCAACATTTTGAAAGCAATCATTTCACAATCTTTTAAACATACGACCAAGATACAACATCTGAAGTGAAGCTTTCTTTCAAATTTTGAAATGTACTGTTGCCTAGGATTTTTTCAGTTTCCATTGAATTATTCCATAATTACACCTACAGGCAATTCAAAGTCTCTACTTCACATAAACCTGCTTGTCTTTGGACTATGGGAGGAAACCTGGAGATGCAGGAACAGGGCGAATATGCAAACTCAGCTGACCAGCTCAGAGCCACTGTCCCACTGCACCACCGGACTGCTCTGACTAACAATAACTTTTATATCTGGGTTCTGTGCTAAAAAATATGTTCTAGGGATTAATTAAACTAAATTAAAGTAATATGTAGTTTATACGTTGGCAAGCTGTATCATAGTTTCTGATACAAAAATTGTTAAGTGAAATAATTCTACTACATCAAATATCAAGTCATTATTGCTTTATTTTACATTTGCTATATTGAAATATGTTCCTGCACCTTAATGCCACATACTGGTAAAACTACCTGCTATCTGTATTCTGTGCCTCTTCACATATCAGTGAAATAACGGGTCGGGTTGAGTAATGAAGAATCCACACTGAAAGAGGTGAAATAACTGTTTGCATCCATGCAATGATGGGATGACATGATATGTCAGGCTGTTGGTCTAGAGCTGCTAATTACAGCCAGATTCTAATAGAAGAGGCTTCTCCTGCACGTTGTTAGCCGACAGTCGAACCTGAGTGCTCCGGCTGAGTGGGTTGGCTGGCTGCTGCAGACTTGTCTCCCTTCACTGACATCGATAGGGGCTCCACAGGAGGGTAAGGAAACAATGGTGTTGACAAGCAGTATCAGGCCTATAGCTGCATGAAGGTAGGGCCAAACGATTCCATTTCCCAGCCAATTCCATTAGCAGGACACACAGACTTTACTAATGCCTGAAAACAAACAATACACGAGCATCCTTCTAATTAAGCCCTTGAGTAGCGCTGCTTAGTGCACCGGCATATCTGTGTTGGATGCCTGCGAACAGGCTGATTGGATTCATCAGCACTTTTAATGTGCTCCTGTTTCCTCCCATAGGCTTCTAGAAGACTCCTGGCTGGATTCAATGGTCCATCCAATATTCCTCATGTTTAAAGCCTTGAGAGGCAGATTGGGGAATACACAATCTGACAACAACCCCTGTTGCTGATAATGCAGACTGAATATGTGAAAATTGAGTATCTATATCTATCTTAAAATTATATGTTGTACTTGTGACTTTTTACACAATTATTAATCAGCTTTAGGGAAACAAAAAACGGTCTTTATATCTTTGTGTGTAAATGACAACATGACAGCTCCCAAAAAGTGAAGCCAAAGTGTCTCCATCACCCCCTGGTGGCTGGCTGCTGTACAGGTCATAAACCCCGCCTCCTCCATGTCAACAGATGGGTAATGCAGAAAATTAAAAGGTCATAACACACTTCAAATACATTTTTCTCAAAGATAGAATCTGTCATTTTAAGAAGTTCTTATCATAATCATGTCTGCTAAAGTCTCACTTTCCTGGTATGTCTGTTTTAACTTGGTGATTTTTTGGCGGGACCTTTATAACGCAACTCCATCCCTTGATCTCTACTGTGCACACTCGTATCTTTTCTGGATAGTCGAAGGAAGTGTAGATCTTGATATACAGTCTACGATTAATGCACTTATCCTCAGTACGTGCAATATTTGAGCTCATAATAGCTGAAAATATTTTTTTCTGTTGTAATTTTCCATCCCTTGAACCAACGAGAAGGGTAGTAAGAAAAAGAAAGACGATTTAAAGGCCTGAGGTCGTTTCTGACCTAACAGAGATGTGGATTCAGCCGAGTCCTACTTTAATTACATTGTAAAGAGGATGGAAATGAGAGCAACAGGTTGTCATTCTGGAGAGGCCCTCAGTGTTTTCACAAAGATAAAGATGTTAATGACCATAGACCAAGACAGAGTGAGGGGGCAAGAGAGGAACATAAACAGAGTGAGCCACATGGACTAAAAATGGTCATTTAGCCAAAGAGAATACCCTCCGGTGATCACAATTAATTACATGTTGGATGGCAACACACATTGAAACCGTCCCAACCTTTTTAGAATCAGGCAAATTAATGAGGTGATAACCTTTGCGCCGTCTTTGCTTTTATTTTTGAAGATGAGAGTTCATTTGAATGTTTTAATTGATGAGACATGGAATGATTATAACAGTGAGGATGCAGCTTGTAATTCTTTCAAATTATCTTAATGAATTTTGTGCAGCTCTTCTTGAAGGATGATACATGGGCACTGTGTACCACACTGAAATTCATCATTTACACACACATATAAGAGAAGAATCTAAAGCTACCAATGCAGCAGGGACTTACTGAGGACAATACAGAGTTTCTATGATGCCTTTTGTATTAATAACATGTGAACCAGTTTATTAATGTATCAATCGTTTGTTGAATCTAAATGGAAAGTAGGGCTGCACGATTATTCTTATTAAAATCATGATCTTGATTTTCTCCTGTGAAAAAAAATCAGCCCAGCCAACATGACCGACCTGACAAAATGTGAATAATGTCTAGAAAGTATTTGACAAAAACCCAGCCTGGCCTGTTGGGTCCTAGCGGCGCCCAATGAGCTTGGTTTAAGAATTCAAGCCGGGACAAAAGAGAACAAACCCCACTACTGAAAAAACTCCATCAGACAAAACTCATAAGTCTATTTGTCTATTGTTAACACAATTTATAAGAAGAACTCAAGTAGTCAAGCATTTTGAGGATGTACTTCATATGAAAAGACCATCGTCCATTTACAGCTGTGTTGACACAAGTACTGTTGACCCACACACCACGTAGTTCTTACTGAGTAATTTTTCTGAGGTACAATGACTCAAGGTTCGTCCTTAAGTTCAACAACCCTCTTCAGTACATCTTTGGAGACAGGGCAGAGAAAGAATAATACACACGTCCGATAAAACTGCAAAATGCATTCCACACCACAGTCACTCACAATGATCCATACTAAGAAAATACATGACCGTGGTCTATGGAAACAACGCGGGGCTATCAAAGGGAAATATAGTATGTGGAGAAAATAAATCTCCGGTATGCACCAGCATGTTTCTGATCTGGGGAAGCCTCTCGGCACGATCCACTGACTCTCCGCCTTATTGTTTCTGTCCGTCTCGTTGACAAATGCACTACCAGAGGAGCCCTAAATATACCAATAACATCTATATGATGGTAACCGCACATACATAGTCAGTGAGAGTTGGATTTATAATGAGAAAAATGTGTTTGAATCCCCCTCCCCTACTTTTCCCCACTCTGCACACTGACACGCATGTATAACGTCCTTTCACCCAGGAATGTGGGGTCGGAGCCAGAGCCCGTCTCCATCAAGGCTTTTGGGTAAATTAGAGTTCAGTGTTTTAAGGGGTATCAGAACTGGCTCCCTCTGAATAAACTGAGGTAGACTGACAAAAGCTGCAGATTGGAGAAGTGGAGTTGGCGTCTGCACACTGAATAAGAAAGGTAGGCGGCCCCAACTCAGCTGCACCTCAGGTGTAACGCACACATTCAATCTAACAGCCCTAATATGTTTTATTACGTCTATTGGCTTTCCCAAGGTGCCTGTAAACTGCAGGCAGAGAAGAATATGGATACACTTGTGCTGTGTCAGATAGTGTGTGGGTTAGAGTGATTACGTTAAAGGTCAGGGTCTTTCTGCACCTTGGTGAAGGAGGAATGTGATAACAATACTAATCCCGTACAAGTCTGCACTGACCATACTGATGATGTGCATTCCTCCTACAGACAAAGGATGAAAAAGAATGGAAACAAGAGGAGGAACAAAGATGCTGTTCTGCACTTATGTTCAAAAATGCAAAGCTGAAAAAGACACAAATAAATACAACACATCGGATCGATTAGATCGCTGTTCACAAGGTATACAATCCTATAATGACAGCGGAGTACGCAGTGGGTGTCGGTCTCCTCCTCCACATAAACATCACACACTTTTTGTGCACATCTGAGTACAGCTAGAAGGGATCTGGCTGGTCCTCCCTCCCTCCCTCTGCGCCTCCTCACTTCACTGGGGGAGAGATAGCGTAGATAAAAGAGGGCGTTTAAGCTCTGCCACTTGTGGAGAGGTCTCATCTCCAGCCTCAGGTGGTGTTCCAGCGCAACAGCTGAGATTGAAGGCGAATCACAGACACTGCTCGAGGCCAGGCTGCTTTCTACAGCAGTACCGGTGTTATACACTCCTATGCACACCAAGGCACACAGGGAGAAGGGGTAGGGATAGAAGGGAGAAGAGGAGGTGTAGGAGTTCAGGGAGGAAGGGGGAGGAGGAGACAATATCTTTATCCATCATAACAAAGGCTGAGGCTTGGTGGGATGCCTCCTTGCAGGGTGAGATGTGACACACCGCCTGCAAACAGCAGACAGCAGAATGCCAAAGAGAAACAAGGCTGATACAAAGCACACAGGCAAGAGGCTAACTCCCAAACATTCATCAGGAGGTTCAGATTTGATTTCAAGCCAAACACAAGTCTCTATTCCTTCCTTCCTCGCCCGTTTCCTTCCAGACAGACAGACACAGCCTATCTCTTCATTCCCGCGCTCACATCCTGCTGGTCTCTGTGTTCTCCACAAATCTCTGACCAAAAAAAAAATAATTGCCAGCAGTAATTCTGTTGCTCATTATTCTTCATTACAGAAGAGAGAAGCACCCCGGGCGAGATCATATTTGCTGTTAACGAAAGTTTCTGCGACAATTAGCTCAGGTTGTTAAAATTAATCTTTGTTACAGCTATAATCTCTGAGGCCAGCAGAGGCCCCGGCATTTATGGTTTGTTTATTTGAGCTCCTCCTGTGGATATCGACCCGGCCCCGTTGTAAACAGTAGGATAAGGCCTTCAACGATCGTCGGGTGGATTTACTTTCTGCTCGGGGGATGAGCCATCCAATTGTGACCTAGATTAGACGCACAGAGGGGGGAAACACAGGCCCGGCACATTTAATGATTACAGTAGGTTTATCTGAACAAACTGGAATCACATGACTGTTTCAATTTTTTTTACTCCCAGGAATTATGAAGATAACACCTATGGCTGGGTTCAACTTCCCCAGATGGGTGGATATGACTTGGAATTTGAGTCATTTCCTCGTCCTTGCAGCAGCATTCCCAGATTCTTGCAGCTTGTTGTCATTCCATCGATGAGTGACTGTAAACATCAGAGACTCAAAGAATCTGATAGAGAAACTTCATTATGCTAATCTAAGCAGCCTCTTTTTCACAATCTTGCTGATACACGCTGAATAAAACATGCTTCAATCTACCCAAAAATGAAGACATGCTTTCTATGCATTTCTTTCTCATTTTATTCCTCCAATGCATTTTCTTTCTTCTTTTCTGCGGTGCTGTGTGCGCAACTGGATCCTATATCTGGCTTAAATTAATTGGCCAACTTCCATTTTAATAGGCCTTGTGGTCTGCCTCTTTGCAGCAACCAGAAACTAAGCCTGGGTCATGCTGCATGAAAACCATATAAACATCGCTGGCCCGTTTCACAGAGATATACACACGCATTCCAGCATTTTGTTTTCTTTTTCCTACTCAACATTCTCCTGTCACGTGATGTGTACTCTTTCTTCAAAAGGCGCGGTACTACAGTTCAGATGGAGATACATATTTATGCCGTTATGCTTGGCTGTTCATGGATGGTAATTTGCATTAAACCTTTACCTGATGTTTTGTGAGGCAGGGGACGCCGGAGAGATGATGTGGCAGGGAGCCCTGCGGATATAAACATGAATATCCCAAACCTACTCTACCACTCATGACCACCCCCCCGACACACACAGTCTCTTGCTGGGACCTGGGTTAGACCTCTTGGGGACTTTGGTGATACCCCACATCTCTTACTGAGAGCATCTCCGGCAAGCAGACTCATTTAGAATGGATGTGCTTCAGGCTGCTATAAGGAATTCTATTATTGCTCTAAATAAAACAAGTATCTATATGGAAATTTTTCTCTGCCAAATATATGGGTCTGCTGGATGGTTTTATGATAATCCCAGCGTAATTAATGGTTACTCTGGCAAAGGGCTGATTAATGCAATAGCAGGCATTGAGCACATATGGATTCTAGGTGCCAGATATTGGAATATTTAACAGACATGATGGCAAACACACCTGATCTCCCACAGGCATTACACAGACCATACAAGAAGGATTTTAACGATATTTTAAAAGATTATAAAAGATGTCTACGACTTTAAATACTGGGCAAAATGACAGAGCAGTTAAAAATCAAATATTTGATGAAGCGGTAAATGGGACATAATCAAAACGTAAAGCTCACATTATGTTACTTTGGCTGTTTCTCTAAATCAAAACAATAACCTATTTTGATGACTTCAGGAGGCAGCACGGGATCATGGGAGTTGTTGTCTTGAAGATCAGAGATATCACGATTACACCTGAAGATTGTGGGTAGTATTTTCCTTGAAAGAGCAAATAAAAAAGATGTTTTTCTTAAAATGCAAGTAATATTGTACTAACTAGCACCTAAATTGTTTTACATAAGTCAACCATGGTAACAACACTGTGGCTGATAATAAAAATCTTTATTCAGAGAATCCATTGGGGGTTTTTTTTTACTTCCATAACCAGAAACTGTTGGGCTCTATTGATGCTGATGAAGAGATGCTATTAAAGGTAGTCAAAGTAAATGTGGTCCTCCAAAAACACAGAAGGCTACCCATCGGAATAAAACAAACACTAAAAATATATTTAAGGTCAAAGGAAGCAAATGTAAAATTAAGAATAAGTTACTGAAGCTATAACAAGCCCTATTCAACCGTATGGTTTTCACTTAAAGAACTCAGTATTCAAGGGTCCACCTTGTGCTTCAACCCCTGACAAAAAGCTTTCCACGTATAGCTGCATCGTAAAGGTGGTGCAGTGCAGTACAGTATGTGTATGTGTATGCATATTTACGAACAAAAGAGCCTCTGCATCTTTGTTTCTCGCTGGAAATAGCACTACCCCCCCACACACACTCTCATTCAACCCCCCACCACCTCTCCATCACTCCACTTTTCCCGTCTGTTATTAGCAGTTTCTTTAATAATGAACCCAACAGGCGTCCTCTTCATTAGGCAGGCAGGAGGAGAGAGGCCAGCGAGCCAGGCTGACCCTGCTACTCTCTCCTCATTGGGGATCTGGCACAGGAATTTTAATAGGAGAGCAACACAGGCACGCAGGTCAGTCCAGGAGACACACTGTGCATGCCAATCCGAGCTGACCGGCCGGCATGAACGCAGCGAGTGTGCCGCGCCGCCATACCCTGACAGTCTGTAACGAGCGTGGAGGAAGGGAGGAAAAGATGGGGGGAAGGGATGAAGGTAAAGCGGTGGTGAAGGGATCAAGAGGGACAACGGCGAGGTATAGAGCAGCTATTCAGGTGAGAGGAGAGGAGGAGGATAAAGGGCCAGGGTGACAAGGACCTGGTGGCAAACTGAGACAATCCCTGTCCTGCTTCCCATACTAATCAAGCAGGAAGGCTTCGCTGTAATTGCCTTTTATTTATGCTTAACCCAACACTTTTTGTGAGAGGAAAATATGAAATGCGGATGCAACACGGGAGCTGCGATGAAGCCTGTTAATCGTAATCTCACAGAGAAAAGGCTAGCAGTGGAAATCTCCCCGAAGAAACAGAATGAGCTGTAATTCATGTCCCCTAAACAAGCCTCGTGAGTGTAAGCTGCATAAAAGGTGTGAGCTTGCACCGGGCTTTTAGAGCTACTCTGCTGGGCAAGGTAATAAACCATTCACTCTCTTCCTCCATGCAAAGCAGTCTGCCTTTGAGCTACTACACTTTATATCACTCGTTTTAAAATTCCCTCGCCCTGAACAGCACAGGTGATTTGTTGTATATTCACCGCTGGGCTGGTGGATTTTCTTTTTTAGCCTCTCCCCGCCGCGGTAATTGCCACGTCGACCTTGATGCAGATGGGATAAATGAAACATATCCACTGTCAAGACTCCGCCATTAGTAGCGCCACGGAATTACCTTATTTCTTCTCTGATCTCTGTAAACATTTCTGATTCTGGGCATGCCCACCCATTCTGCAATGTACTTTCCACAGACTATCTGAGAGAGAGAGAGAGAGACGGAGAGAGAGAGAGAGCTCACATCGGTGCCAAAAGATACTGAATGTGTCCCCAGCCGAATAACTCCGTCCATTTTCACTATAAATTGTGTACAAACAGCTTTCAGCCAAAGGGAAAACAGCTTCTTAGGGAAAAAAGCTGAGACTGTTTGATAAACTAAAATACATTTTGTAGAGATTTTATAGCTCAGGCTCTAGGAAAGAAAAATGACTGAATGATTGTGAGAACATCAAAACTTTTCAACCCAACATTTGTTGTGTTACATAATATTATTACAACAATCAATCCTAACATCCAAGACATTACATTCACCAAATCCACAGAAGATTTCAGTTGTTCCCTCACTTGTGCCTCAGGTCGATGATCAGCTTTCTCAGACTATTGAAACAAGTCCAGAGAGTGAAGCCCATAAGGAAGTGCCTGAAACCTGTATTCTCTCAAGTGACCAGTAGGGGGTGACTACACTGATTGCAAAAGGGAGTCAGTTTCTATAGAAGTCTATGAGAAAATGACTTCTCACTTGATTTCTAATGATAAAGCATTGCATGCATTGGACACTGCGTGATTGAGAGCTACTACAGTCCAATGGGTGCAGGTCACATGTTTAGGTTGGCGTGCAGTGTCCTTGAGCTCATTCAGGCTCACCCCCGCTCCTCCAAATATGGTTCTGGTTTCAAAAAACTAAGGTGGCACCATCCCATCGAAAAGACTGTCTCTAGTTTATTTTGACAACAAAAAGACACCTTCTTCCAAACTTAAATTAAGCGTATCGCTCTTACACAAGCTATCTCAACATGTGCAGGTCGCCAGACTTGTTATGGTTGCTAAGCGATGATTGGACAAACACTGATCAGGGTTGTCTGTTTCCATGACAGAAACATGTTCCAGTCTCTGGCTTGTCAATTTTTCTCTTTCCAATTTCCTTTCCTCCTGCATTAACAATCCACAAAGAAACCACAGAGTCACACAGCGCCACCGAGGCCAACGTTTTCTTTTAAAGAATATTCTGAATATGTCAATAAATCTGCAGCAGGAACAATAACAGCACACAAAACCAGAAAGAGCTAATAAAAATAAATCACCACTCCATAAGCAAATTCTCTTTGACTCTGTTCCATTACGGAGCATCGATTGTGGTTCCCATATCAGAATATGGACTAAGCTGAGTTCTGGTAATGCAGGTCTATATTGTGCATTTTTAGCACTGACAGCAGCTATATTTCATATTGGGTCACGCTGAAAATCCATAAATACGTCACTTATAATTGTCCACAGCCTGTCAGTGCCACAATCAGGATCTGCTTTGTCATGTGAGGAGGACAGAGACTTTAATGAAGACCACGGCACTGGGCCTTCGCATTGTTCTCATTTCTTCCTCTGTCAGCTTTCCAAATTAAGAATGATGTTCCTATTTGCGCTGCAGTTTATTTGTTGCAAAATGGTTGATTTAGCTCAAACTAACACACAGTTGTGCAGCTCCTCCCAGCAGTCCCAAGGCACTAAATACTGTAGAGAGAGCTGTTTTTGAAGGCGATAAATGGGAAGTGGGAGGAAAGAAATGAAAACATTTGAGCAACATTTCATTCTGCATGAGATATTCGACTTTAGATAAAAAATGACATCTTCCCCTTTAGCGTAACGAAAAGTAAAAAAGATATTCTAGTACTTTCAAAGAATAACAGAGATGAACCAGCCCGGTATTTTTAAATGAATGAGGTAGGATTTTATTCTGGACTCCTGTAATTGGCCTTGCACAGGTGCTGCTGAAATCACCCCAACATATGAATCATCCAATCTACAGTGTCTGAGTGCAATCAGCAACACGTCCCCGGTGACAGACTGCGGCGGCGGTGGGTCATCGGAGGCTTTGAAATTGTATTCCAGAAACAAACGTTGATAGTGCTGGCCTGTTGATGTAACTGCAAATTATCCGTTACAAAATGGCGGTGACATCACTCCAGAGTGAGGTCATGGAATCACCATCAGGACACTGAGCACATTATGTCTTTGAGTCCCAGCGATTGTCTGTATTGCTCATGGAGATACTGGGAGAGAAAGAAATGTTCTTGTTAGTGCCACCATGGACTGTAACTAAAGATGGAGGACGGACTGCTCCCCAAAAGTGAGGCGTCTCGTCAAAGTGTCTCGATTGCCTCCGGGTGGCTGGCTGCAGTAAAGGTCGTAAACCCTGTCTCCTCCTTGTTAGCGGATGGGACATCTAAAAAAGTCAAAGTAAAGACGAGTTTCTGTCATTTTAAGTAGTGTATATGTATTTTCAAGTCTTCATTTGTTTCGTTTTAATTAGTGAATTGATCAAATAAAAACTGTTAAAAATAAAAATGAGTGACAAATGAGATTGACTTGCAGTTGGTCGATCATATGAAATGGGAGGGCCTCGCTACATGGCTCCGTCACCCAACCGCTACTGCAAACTCTCTGTTTCCAAATGCGCAAGATGGCACTGTTCATTTCTGGAATAAATTAGCTTTGTTTGTTATAATGGGAAGAAGAGGAGACATGTCGACCGTCTGTATTTTACAAATCACAAAACCACATGTAAATCTTATTTTTCATTATTTACATTATAAGGTCATGATGTAAGAACTATGGCAATCTTCGCTTTAAGCAAACTGCAAATGTAAGAATGATATTGAATAATGTGAGAAGGGAATCTGGAGATAGCTCTATATGCAAATATGGAAATCTTTGGTACATTATTGCAGAAGCTTTACTTTCAACTCAGCCATTGATTTCTAATGAATGCCGCAGTTTCAGAACACTGTTCCATATAAATGATTCATATCTATTAGCCAGGAGCATTAAGTAGTCAAAACACATTTCATTGATAATAGTAAGAGACAGAGGAAGTGGAATTTCTCATTGTCTCTTTGTGTGGAAGAGAATCTGCGTTTGAACCATGTGTGTGTTCTTGCATGTGTGGCCGCATTTAAGCGTAGGGGTGTGCAGAGTGTTTATTTTGTCTGTGTGTCTCATCCCGGCCTCACATTGGTTCAGATAACTGAGCTTTTTCGTCATGTGAGGCCCTCAGTCTAACACTAATCCTCCTTTGATAAGTCTAGCTTCACAGGAAAAGCACTGACATTTCGCACTAAGGCCTTCTCCCTTTCCGTCTGCCATGCACGGCTGGACCTCGGCTCCGGTGAGATGCTCTTTCATCCCGACCTTGGTGAGATGAGGGTTTGGATTCAGAGGACTGCTGGATTAGATGGCAGCTCACAGGAGGCCAAAAGACTGATGTCAGAGAGGAAGGCTCTGGAGACACGGCCTCGAAAGCAGAGTAAGACACAGCCGAGACCGGATCCTGGGCCGGTCAACTCAGAATAGCTTGTGGTAAAAGGCAACTGCTTAAGTAAACCATTTAGTCCTCAAACCTGTTACCAAAGGCTTTTACGTTCAGCTCACGTCGTGTCAGTGTCATAAAGAAAAATCCATAGATCCGTCGCTTTGGATACAAACTTCAATATAAATTGATCAATGTGTTTCTAATGCACGTTGGACAAGTGCTGCTACTCACCCACTAAATTATATTACATAATCTAAAGAAAATGTAAAAAGAGTAACACTCAGTGGAGCCTTTACCTCCACGAAGGCTGAATAATCCTCCACGTGATCGTCTAGTTCCTATCGTGGTGATATCAAAGAATATAAATAAATAAAGTAACCTAAAGATACGAGTGAAAAATTAACCTCCTTGGCGGAGTTCCTAAAACAAATGAATATAATGCATGTTTTTTTTTTATCTAGTGAGCACTGTTTAAACTACATTAGGGAGCGGTGCATGCATGACACATCACATGACAATCAAATGTTCTATTAACACAGTGTTGACCCATAATCACAGCTGTGTTATGACAGAGAGAGGCCGTGTTAAATGAAGTCATTAATGTACGGCCTGTGGAGGTTTCTCGTGGATACAAAATATATCCAAACTTTCAATTGGAAAGAAATCAGCTGTCAATGTGAAATTAAATAAATCTATGAAATGTCACGTAGAAGGCTCAATATTGCTTTTTATTAGATTTTCCAATATAAAACAAAAGCAGCTTGCAGGGCTTCAACATCCAACCCTGAATATTAACTTACGAGAGAGAAACGGAGAATTGACAACATGCTAAGATGTAGTAAAACTCCCACTGCTTTAACAGTTCACTCATAGGATCAGTTCACTTAGTGTCCCACAATGACAAAGCGAGTATTTAGACTGAACTCAATTTTATGTTAAGAGCATTTATCTTCTTAATTCAAGTTCTATACTTTTTGTTGTAATGATTTTTTTCTTTTTATGTATAGTTATTTTGAATAAACTTTAAAGTCAAAATGTAAAATATCTAAACTCTATTTCTTTGTCATAAGGGGTTTGATGATGAAATATTCATGTGACACCAGATAAATAATGACATTAAATATATGTGTGTTGACTTAACTCACTCAGTTTGTATCATCCTGTATTTAGAGAATTACACGAGTAAGCGAGGAAGTTATTTCAACACAAACGGTGTCTTTAACCTCTCAACTGAAAATAAAAAACACTAATCCAAAACACCATCGGAAACATTTTTTCAGTTTGCGGAAAAATAAAAGAGGAAAATCCTTCAACAGTAAAATCTAGAAGATAAAACAGAACTAGAAAAAAAAGAAATGCTGCATTTTGTGATGGAGCTGCACAATTTCTCTTAAACTGATGCTGAGTTCTCAAGTATAACCAGCCTCACTGTGCTAACAACATTACACAATAGCATCACTGCTGTGGACACTGCTATAAAAAGTGAAACCCCCCCTTCTTTTTTTTTTTTTTGCTTTCATGGCACAAGATCAATATCTTCATATACAGGTTTCAGAGACATGTTGGTTTTATGAACTAAAAGCTCCACTGTTGCTTCTGCCTCCACTCTGGTAACTTTGCGCCGCGGCCCCGACTGATTTAAGAAATAATAAAAAGCTAACAGCTGGCCCGCTGGACGGCTATTGATTTCTCTCAGCAGAGGCAGATCAAGAGGTCCATTTATGATCAGACAGGGTGCAAGAAATTATACCGTAGCACAAACCCACTATTGATTGGACGGAGCAGCGTTAAAAAGTTAACCGCGCGTACACAGTTTGTGTTGGTGGTGGCGAGAGGAGAGGAAGAGGAGAAGAAGACGAAGAAGAAGTAGCAGGAGAGCTGTGTTCCCGGCAAAATTAACCAAGAGTCAGAATTCAATCATTCCGTTGATGTGAACGACAGCTCGTCAATCACTCATTTGTCCATTGCTCGTCAGCAGTGGTTTGAATATTTAGTCAAGTTATTCTTGATATTTTCTGTCACGGCTGAAAATTATTTGCATAAAAATTAGCAAACAAACTATGTTGTTATTTGTCAAACACATTTAATATAAAGGATTTTACTTAAATGTACATAAGTCATTCCGTGCATCTTGCTGCGCATTGCATCTGCAATGAATTTCTCTCAAATATTGGTGAGCCTGAATTTATTTTTAATAACAGTATTGTTTCAGTTAATATTTCTGGCATACCTTATGAACAGATTTTATTTTTAATCCCAGTTCCAGGGGAAGTAATATTTTATTCGATAAGATTAGCTCTCAAACTTTTCGTGAATTATTTCAGAGTTCAAAATGCCCCTATTGATTCGATGTACTCTTCCCATGAATTTGAATTATTTCTCTGACCTGAGATAATTTCAAGTTGTTTCTCTCCCAACATCCTGTAAGATACATTAAATTACAGATGTTCACAAACTGTCTTTTCATCGTGGCTTTAATATTTAATGAAGCACAGGCTGCAGCAGCAGGACAATGAGCACAAATCAAAATATTTCTTCAGTTTTTTTCCATGAGCATGTGAAAGATCCAACGTGATAAAAAAACAACAAAGTGATATTTCGCACAAAACAAGATTGACTTGTTTGGTTCATTAACCACATGAACAGATGAACAAGTGATTAATTGAATGAACAAATGAGTGGTATGTGTGTGTGTGTGTGTGTGTGTGTGTGTGTGTGTGTGTGTGTGTGTGTGTGTGTGTGTGTGTGTGTGTGTGAAGAGAGAAAACCTCCAACACTTCCTGCCACATCAAGGTATGTCACTGCCTCCCTCTGGATCTGCAGGGAAGCACACACCTCGCTGTGGAGCAGATTGTCTCCAACACCATCTCTGGCTCTTTCTGGGTCTTTATCAAAACCTAACTGCTCTCTATTGTCACTTCAGCTGCAGCTAAACACAATGAAGAATTCCTTTTTGTGTCCTTTCAGCCACACTAATTCACTAACAGAGACCGGAGAATGAAACCGATTCTCCTGCAGAAGGTAAACTGTGCGACATGCTGAGACTTTATTTATCCAAAACACAGACTACAGCACCGAGCCGCGATGACGTAAATTGGATATCAAATGCACGAGGGAGGCAAAGAAGGTTACATCAGCATAGGGCTAATCACATTTGCTGCAAGCGTCACTCTGGCTTTGACGCCATGAATATGATGTTACTCAGAACTGATCTCATAGAAAAGATGAATTAAGACGTTAAATGAGATTCACAAGCAAATGGAGTGATGATCTGATGCGGTGAGGATTTGAACAATGCCGTTTCTCATCAGCCGAAACAATGGGTGTATTCGTTTCACGGTATCTTCACTAAAGTCTTTTGTCTTTTCCTTCCTGTGTCATCTTCTTCAACCCTGAGCTCCCCTTCCTCTCCCTCAACCCCACGTCCATCCCCTGCTCTCAACCCTCTCCATAGTCTCCATGATGACATTTGGTCACTGTAAAGAGCCGGGATGGTGCCGTTAACTGTGAGGAGAGAGGTGGTTGTCACGGTTACCTGATGCAGCATGGTGCTGGACCATCTGCCATGCAAAAGACAGCTCCCTGCTGTAATTACAGAAAAACCCTGAGCAGCCAGGAAGCCGGGGTGGACAGTATTAGGACAAGAGGTGTGTGAGAAAAAATACAGAGAGAAATAACTGGGAGCGTGCGTGTGTGTGTGTGTGTGTGTGTGTGTGTGTGTGTGTGTGTGTGTGTGTGTGTGTGTGTGTGTGTGTGTGTGTGTGAGTGTGTGTGTATGTGTGTGTGTGACAGGCAAAAAGACAAACAGCTGAAACTACATAAACTGAGGTATTAGCCATATAACTTGAACTTGTGGCTTTGCTGTTCAACAACAGGATGTCCTCGTCCGAACAGGGCAGATCAAGGCATTTTTTTTATTGGATCCATCCGATCCAGCTCCAACATATGAAGCCAGTTCCCTTGATGTTCCTTTGATTTTTTTTTAACCTATTGTGCTCCACACACACACACAGTGTAGTGAGCAAAGCCACCAGAAAGTGCACAAACTGCAGCCACAAGTTTCCACTAATGATATCCACATATTTGCAAATTATTAAATCCTAAAACAGTCAACTTGTTGAACATCTGCGTTTATACTCTACATACACAATCATGGGGTTACAATGTTGAACAATAGTGTATTGTTAATATTATTACTAGTAATGGTAGAATATTTCTTTACTGTAAAATGTTTACACCACCTTTCGTGTAGCGATAGAATAATGTGTTTTGTGCAATTTCATTTGTTTGAGATATATTATTTTTTATTCCTTTGTAAATAAACGATTGTGTTATATAGCGTCAACAGAATTGACTGTTTCCATTCCAGACTTATATCCGGATGCAGAGGGATTGAACATCTCTTTCATCACTTCATTAGACCTCCTGTGGAGCTCGGCTGCAGTAAAATCCAGCTTTCACATGTTTACTCCATTTCCTTTGTGCTAATATGAGACCAGGGTGTGTCTCTGAAACACGTCTGCTGCATTTACAAAAGAATGATTTTGCTGTAATTTCTATTTATGACAAATCCAGTGTGTTTGAATAATTCAGAGATATAAAAGCTGTGTTTGAATTAAGGAGACATTGTTTAGTTTTAGAGGTGTTACGATTAATCTGTTATTTATCTAGTGAGCTTATTGGGCTTCATTCATCACCACACCTTTTTATGTGCATGTAGAACAGAATAAGATACTGTGTTGGTATGCATTCCTTCATTCCTGAGATATATTGATATTTCATGGTTTTGTTTAGACAGGCTTAGCATTACACATTTTTGCTTGGAAGTCCAATACAGGAAAGAAAAATGGGACCATAAATCTAATAATTGTGATCCCTGTTTTGAATAGTTACACAGTTTCTGCAGGATGTTAAAAAGTCTTCATTTTGATCATCTCAATTTTAACCGTCAAAAACAAACTGAAATATTACGGACAAGGTCTCATGTTTAGGTGGATCTCAATTATGTCAACATCAATTTAATCCTTACTTCCAACACTTATAAAATGAGTTTCTCCAGAGAAATGTTTTGGCAGCATGAATAGTTTGTAATGTCTCTGTGTGTTGTCGTTCTTTCTCAATGATACAGATATTAGCACGCTGGAATAAAACTACAAATAAGACCAACATGGAACTAATAACTAATCAAACAGGGGGACACTTACAGATACCGACTGTCTCTGCCTGTAGTTTGAGAGATAACATGGTCTATTGAGAGTTATTCTCTACTTGGCTCCTTCACCTTATCTTTAATTATAGGGAACTGTAAGTTATTATAGGACTCTGATATTCCTTCACATCTGCACTTGACCCTAGTTTCAAATTCCATTCATTGCAGAAACCCCTTTATTGCAAATTGAACATCACACTCAGATGACTGATAGTAGTTGAAGGCATACATGGCCTTTGTCATGTGTTGTCACGTGAATTTCTCCGCAGGTTAATGGAATCAGACAATGAGACATAAACACTTCAGCAGGTAACAATGTTGTTATTGTCCTGATTCCAAGTCAAGAAGCTGTTACAGTCAACATTCCTGTGCAGTGACCTTAATGAAGCAAGTAGCAGGAGAATGTGATTTCAGCTGATGCTCGGCCCCTTGCCTCCTCGTCTGTAATCCCCTGGCATCAGCGCCCAGTGAGGGTGAGTGGACCGGACACTCCGGAGCAAGGATCACAAACAGTCCCTGCGGGGATGGTTACCAAGGGCAACAGCGTAGGTCACACGTGGGCATCTCTGCACGGCATTGACCGGGCAAAGAATTTGATGAATAGCAAACTCCTGCTGCTGTACTTTTTATAATAAAGTGCAGAAAAAGCAATTAAGAACCAAATGTGGTTTAAATTGCTTGGTGATCCAATTAAAACCGAAGCCCCGCAGATAGCAGTCTGCTTCTAATGAGGTAAAATTAACAGCATTGGCATTGCCTCTTTCTGACTGTCTCCCCATACAAGAACTTCCTTCTTTCTGCCTTTTCATATTTCTCTTCCTGTGGGCATGTCCTGTTCTGAATGTCTGTGGAAAATAAATATGTGTATTTGGAGTTATTATCGTCTCTAATTTACCGTAATGAAAGTGCTAGCCTGCACTGGCGGATGAGCCATTTTAATTTAAGCATTGAATGCAGGCATGCATATTAATGACCTTATTTGCATAAATCATGTCACTCCACTCGGGATTCCAATTAAACCCTTGATTAATTGCTCGGCTGACCCGTTAAATAGAATCCTTTAAGTGGTTCAACAGGCCACCACCGCCTGTTGACATATACACACACACACACACAAACACACACACAGACACTGACACATCCGCAAACACACCAATGTAAACTCAGACATGATTTACTCTAAGTGAAATTAATCAGAAGAAAAAGATCTCCTAATTTTGAAAGGTGAACAGTTTGAAACCTGCAAGATGAAATGAAGAGTCAACAGCCAAACTCACTGAGTCAAAATTCAGTTCAGTTAAAGATAATATGAAAGTTGAGATATAAAAATGACTTGTTGTTGTGCACAGACTATTGATAGATCCTGTGGTGATCCTTTGCTTATTCACAAAATGTGGTACCAGTGGAGGACAGAAGTGAATAGTGAAAGCGAGTCAAAACGTTTGTTATCCATTCCTCCTTCCACATTTACTTTACATTTTAAGTTGAAGCAAAAAGCTGTTTATGATGAAAAAATGTGAGACATCATGATAGTGGCGCTGACTGGCCGATAAAATGCACAACAACAGCTTCCATATCCCTAAATGAGATTCAATGATATGATATTCTTGGATGGCACCATCAGCTTCCCGCTGTGCACAAAATGACTGTTTACTGTCTTTACCATAACAATAACAAATATATGGGAGTGTTGTAAACCAGCCCTCTGTTCGGGTGTTCATTCTCACTGCATATGTGTGTGTGTGTGTGGGGGGGGGCTTGGAGAAATGATAATGCTCCGTTCTGTTTACAATTCAACAACATTCATGCAAAATATAAATGTTTAAGAGTTCTCACAACTCATGCTGTGACCTGCGTGACACAATAATAACACAAACTAATAATTCACATGTTTCAGATTATCTGCATGGAGAGTATTAATCTGGAGTTTAGGGTTTGATGCTGAACGGCACAGATCGGCAGTGGCAGAGCGTTGCATCCAGCTCGGGACTGTCAGCTCTGCACGTCTGCTGTCTGTCACACTCTCAGGTCACAGAGCTGGTGTCTGGCAGCCTGACTGGCACAGAGAGACAGTGTGTGTGTGTGTGTGTACTCAATACTTTGTCTTAAATAAATGCGTGCTTATTTAAAAAAAACAAATACTGTTTGACATGGCTAAAATTTCCCCTCCCAGGTATCAATATCAGTGTTTGCATACAGTATGTGTGTGTGTGTGTGTGTGTGTGTGTGTGTGTGTGTGTGTGTGTGTGTGTGTGTGTGTGTGTGTGTGTGTGTGTGTGTGTGTGTGTGTGTGTGTGTGTGTGTGTGTGTGTGTTTGTGTCATGATAGGAGTGAGGAGTGGAAGGTCTGTGTGCTCGACTCCATGCTGGACCTGTCAGACTTGGCAAACGCACGCTGTCATCTGACCCGATCCTCTGTCACCCTGGCCTGACGCCAACCTGCTCAGGCACAGTGGATTAATATGTGCTGGTCTGTTACGTGTCCCTGTCCTGACGTCACCGTCTTCTGCTGCTGACTGCTGCACGGTGAAGCTGCGGCAATGACGCCCGTCTGACTACACACAAACACGCCGTTGTTCGCTCCGAGGCACGTCGCTGTCTCCACAGTGCAATTCACTATATTTGGAAATAAATGCATGATAAGTACTGTATGTGCAAGTTTTCCCTTGTCTGCAGAGTGAATTGTCAAAGACAGTAAGACGGAGGAGGAGGTGGCTTGTGGGTGTGGAAGCTGCAAAATAAAGGGTGAAATCTAATTTACATTTTCTGTTTATTAGTGCAATATGTCTGTGCTGTGTTCTCCGCATCTGTGCCTCCATAATATGCTCTCTGTTTTAGTTTTGTTTGAGTCACAAGTCCATTTTTTCTTCCATTTGCAGGATGAAATGATTTTTTTCATAGAAGATACACAAGATTTCCCCCAAGAAAAACTATTATCACACAATTGTCTCTGAATTTGTTTTCTTGGTCTCGATGTATCTTCAGGATCAAAAACTCCACAGAAAATGACCCACTCCACAGTATTAGAGGGTTTCTGAGTTATCAGTCTACAAACAGGAGCCTATAGCTTGCCAGTTTTTCTCTGAGAATTTTATCATGACAATAGTGGAGCCGCCTCTGGGCCCTTTTAAGCTTCCCTCATTTCATTTCCATCTCTATTGCTCTCCAAGTTCAGTTACATTTGGCTGTGCGTCACCATGGCAGCGGACACTGGCCCTTATGCCTGACTCAGACATCAGCCGGAGCGTTTCAGCTCTGAGTGAGTCATAAATGAGTCCCACTCTCCGCTGCTGCAGCGCTGAAAATAGGCTCACTTTCCTCCTTAAGATGTCTCTGGAGAGAACGTCTGTGATCATCTCTCAAAGTGCTTATTTCATTCTGCAACAAACATCTCCCAAAATAAAAAGAGAGCGAGGAATGTTGGGATCCAATCGAGAGGATGAAGACGGTTTAAGGGATATACACACACACACACACACACACACACACACACACAGAAGCTGAGCGTACAAGCTGAGACGGGCTACTCTTCAATATATGCAAATTTCACCTATAGACAGTATCATCCACGTTTCAATATGCAGTGTACTACTTGCTCGTCTATGTAGCCCACTACTATACAAACACACATACAAACACACACCTTGATATTTGTATTAATCATATGTGTTATATGTGTGTGTATATGTGTGCGTGTCTACATTGTCTGCGTGTCTTTGTTTTTCAGTAGATCAGCAGGATGACACTAAATCTGTGCAGACTTCCATGAATGCACATCAAGGACAGATCCAGGAAGTTTTTTTCACGTTCTTTAACAATGCGAGACGGGATTGAAACCCTGATGCTTGCCAGGGGCCTTAAGTGGCGGGACCAAGGACCCCTTACCTACTTCCTTCTCCCCCCTCCTTCCAGCAGCCTTGCTCAGACCACATCCACTATAAAACGTGTCCTTCATTTTTAAATCAATTTTAGGATTTTTTTGCAGTCCTCAGACAAACATACACGGTGTTCCTAGTTCCTGCTACTGTAGCTGTATCCCTGTTTTTGCCGTGATGGTGCACAAAGAAACACACAGTGAGATTCACACGGCGCAAACAATACCAGCCCTGCTATTGCAACTGGTAAACAAGATAGAGTTCTGTGCAGTAGGACTGAAATTAATTTGGTTTGTATCTGTGTGTGTGCGCGTCTATGAGCGTGTGCAAGTGTGTGTGTGTGTGTGTGTGTGTGTGCCTCCAGGCCCACAGTTCCTCTAAATGAGAAGCTTCCTTTTTTTCCCCCCATTGTGATGGGAGGGGAAGACAAGGGGGACACGAGGAGGGACGAATAATTCCCCGCCTGAAATTTGTAAATGAGATTTGCTAACCCTGGGCACGACATCCATTCTAAGTCCCCCGTCTAGGGAAAACAGTCATTTCTGTATCTCCATTTCCACTATCTCGGAAATCTATACGCTCAAACGAAGGCGGATAATGTGGGGCGGCCTCTGTGCTGCGTGGCCTGTCACTCATCAAAACCTGTGTTCATTTGCCCTTTACACACCTGCACTGCCACAAATATGTGTCGTGGCCAATTCTAAGAATCTGGAGGCTTAACTTTTCTACACTGAGAAAAATTGATGTCAATTAAAATATTACCCAATTAAATTTGTTATATTTTCCAGTGAGACATCCTAAAGGCATGTGTTGTTTTAGTCCAGGCAGCAAACCTTATCTAACCTGCATCTAGTACAATTAAACAGAGAGGGAAGAGTTGACATCCGTCCTGAGGATCATGATGTTATTATAGTGAAAGTGTAAGTGTAGTGTTATATTTTTTTAATTTTACTTTTTTTGTGACTGTAAGCATTATTAAGTGATTACGTCTTTGACTGCTAATCTTACGTCTTCTTAGAAGGACCTGCTAATTAAATTAATACTTATTGACAAATGTCCTTGTACACTGAGGGAACATTTTAAATCAATTGTAATTTTTTATTTTGCTAAGCTGAATAATTTAAAAAAATGCTTGGAGCTAATTTCAATGTGATTCAAAGGTCAATGTGAGTCTTAGACTTGTATAATTTAACTTGTAGATACTCACTAGTTTGTCCATGATCTAATGCCACATTCCTTTATTTTGTAATTTATGTTCAATTATCTTTGATAAACTCTCTGGAGATTTATATTTTATACCTTGCTGATGTTTGCCCCTTTTGACAAAGCTTCACATTACTGTCCTTTCACCCTGTGGCGATCCAGCTCTGTAGAATAATGGCTTCATGATACATCAGTTCAATATGGTCCAGGAGCCACTGTCTCAAAGAGGTTCCACGTAGAATGGATGTGTGTAGCCACGATCATTTAGCAAAGAGTTATCTATCTGTCCAATAAAACCTGCCTGTATGCTAAAAATAGGCCCATTCAGAGCAGAGGAGAAAGAGGATATGCTCCAGCTCTCCTGGCACAACAGTGCGTGCTCTCAATCCACCACCACCACCCTTTCTATGGGATTTGCTAACCCTGTGAAAACCTGCCAGTGACCCGGTCTCCTAGCTTTCTCCTCCAGGGCCAGTTAAGGTCTCCTAAGTCAGCGATTAATGTCATTACAAGTGTTACTTAAATCTGCTGGTGGACAGACAAAGGACAGAGGAGACATGATCTTGTAGACAAAGATGGAGACATAAAAATGGAAAGCACACGGTTCATGAGGACAACCACGGTGCAGTTCGTGCCAAATTTATTGGACGGTTTGTCTGTCTCAGAGAAACGTTACCTGAGGTCACCTAACACATGTATTTACTCGAATGGCACGGAGTAGAGCTCATACCTCTGCCAAGGCTCAGGAGTCCCTTTAAATTCAATCAACCCGCACCAAATTGTACACTCATCGATGTCAGTCCTCTAAATTTGCCTTTTTCATCTTGATTCCCCGATAATTCATTGAGAGAAAAGGTGAAAATGTATTAAAATTTAAAAAAACTTATCTTGCAATGTTAAAGAAGGAGAAAAAAACTCCCGGACCCACGTCCACTTTGTCTAGAACAAAAATCTTGGGTTCTTTCTTGGCCTGTGTCCCATCCTCCAACCAGATTTTGTGTGAATCCGTACAGTAATCTTTCGGTAATCCTGCTTATAAACAAACCAACGAACCAATCAGAATACAGAATACATAAGATAACATGAATGTGCAATGAAAGAGACTGAGAGAAATATTAATAAAGCACAATAAGTGAAAATATGGATCATGGCTGTACAGGGAATTTTTTATGTAACCAAGCAATTACAGTAGTTTGCATTACGCAACAACTCAGTGTGAAGTTGGACATTTGCTATTTAATAAAACAGAAAGGGACAGTGCATGAAAACCTCAGAGAATGAAGAGAGTGTGATCAGGATTAACAGGCAATCTGGATTACTCCGAGAATCTGGAGCTGACGCTGCTGCTACTGCAGGCGTCGCAATGAGTCAGGTCGAGAGCCCGAGTCGGGGAAATGTACGTGCGTGCCCACGTGCGCGCATGTTGTCATTTGACGACGTCCGGGCGGCACAAGCCTTCTGCAATCTCGCAGGATGAAATCGTCCATTGTAATTTTTTAATTCTATCGTGGAGAAATCCCTTGAGTGGAGGACTATGAGATATATTGTCATACACTAATCATGCAGTGTAATAGCTCTTCGCTTTAATATCTATGAAGCTAACAAAGCACAGGCATTAAGTCAAATATGTATTCTATCCTTTTCAGAACAATTGGCTCATATAACAAGCTGACTAATAATACTTGAGAAATAACTTAATTACCGCTCGATCTCTGCAGCGCTCTAATTATAGCCTTTATAAAAGAGCAGCAGTAATGCACTTTTAAGTGTAATGGGAGTTTACCTAATTAGTCCTATCACACATAGACACATGCACACGCACACACACACACTGGTGAGAAAACTGTCATTCTGTAATTAGTAGTGGTGATGAAACCCTCTATTACCATTTCATTTACACACCATCACAGGGCACAGTCGGCTGACCCTGCGCGCTCTCACACAGCCAAGCTTCGCTAACAGCTTTTAAAACAGTCATATCTTTATGACACAACCTCGGCTCGGCACAGCGTGATGCATGAGCTGGTTTACCTTTTTATTTCTTCAATCTGCTCAAACCCGGGGCGCTGTTTCTACCATTATCTACTCACAGTAATGACCTCTTATATCTCCACTGGTGGTGTTAATGAGTGGGCAGGCACAGTGAGTCGTACTGCTGCAGCTAATAGGGCCGGTCACACAGTCTAACAAGGTGTGAATACACACCGGGGGTTCTTAAGTCTGAGACCACGTTCCTGGGGGTAAAGATAATATCTTACAGGGCCTGGACTAGTTTTTTCAAGGTATAATGGGTTATTGTTTGCTTTCTCATTTCAAACCGAATGAGCGGCATGTGCTGCTCTCGCCAAATCTCCCAACTGGATACATGAACTTCCTAATTTCCACACGTGGCCAAAAATATCATCTTGGACATCTTGAAGCAGTTTTCTGATTTCCAACCCGACGAGTTCCAGGGACGGATCGTCTTTAGTAATGTTCACTGTGGGTGGGGGCAAGACAGGAAGGAAATATACTTTCCAACCATTGTGCAGAGCCAGAGTCAGTCCCCACAAGCATAGCGTTTGGATCGGAAGACAGCGAGTGATCCTTTGGTTAATGTGGAGGAGGTTGTGATCTGGATTTCACTGGATTAATAGTTCGCCAGATAAAATTTTGATTTCAGTTTTGTCCCACTGATCACATATATGTGTATTATTTCTCTCTCCCTCCCTCTATCGCTCCCTCTCTGTGTGTCAGTGGGTTGGATTAATGACATTTAAATGTCAGTTTCATTTAATTAATTTCCCTTCCCGGCAGCAAGGTCAGATCAACAAAGACAGGCAGCGTCTGATCTGTGTTAGATCCTGGTCGAGAGGAGCGTCCTGAGGGAGGCTCAGCTGACATGGGTTGTGTGAGTGTCACTGTCGGTCTGAATGGGTTAAGAATATATATATATATAAATCCCAGGAGGCAGAATAGTTCTTACTTCAGATGGGGCTGACATGAACCAGATGTTGTATTAATAAATGCACTAAATACCCACCAATATTCCAATATTTACCCAATTAAAAACAACAGCATTTTCTGATTAACTTAACCCAAATAAGGTCATACTTGGAATAAGCGATAAATTATAACGTCCTCTTGGAGTTTCCAAAGCATTTTGCAATATCAAAATACGACAGTTACCAAATGCTTGACAGCACACGCCGTGGTCTCCAGTGTAAACATGTAGAAGACGTAATGTTGAGGTAAGTCATAATCAGACTCTGCTCTGTAACATGTAAACATGAGTATGATGAGGATATTGTTTTATCAGCTCATGTAAACATGATGTTGGAATACTGCTGTCCAGGGAAGTCACAAGCTACGAAAGCTAACATGATTATTTTCAAAGGTTTATCTTTGTCTAATGCACAAAATAATGTCTCGAGTGATTGTTGTTTATTTGAACTGATAATGAATGAGAATAAGGTGTGAACAGAGATTCAATGTGATCATATGTCATGTTTTATCTTTCATTGTGTGGTGTATAAAAATTAGCTCTTTCCAATATAAGAATAATTGTTATGTTAAATAGGTTTTATTTTACCATTTAACAATAATAATTACATATATCTTACACGTGTTGCATTGTTTAGGGCCATTACATAAAATTAACATATGAAGTGCAGCTTTTCTTTTCCAAGAGCATTTCTCTACCACACAATTATGGTCAATGGGAAATAAAATATAAATCCCACTAAGATTTAAGAGGTAAAATTGTCACTGCTTTTTTTTTTTTTATTTTATTTATGCACATATATGTTTGAAGGCCAGTCCTCGTCATATTAAGGGAAACCACTTTTTTCCGACCAATATTTTACCAACTATCACGAGCAACACTTCTCAGTAAAGTCGCGCTCATGTGTTTCTCATCTTTGGACCCAGTTAAATGTTGAAAATTCTGCTTATAAGAGGGGAGACGTGCAATCATCCTGCACAATAAATATCTTAGGGCATATTCAATAAATCTCCAATTAAAAAAGACTCAAGCAGCGACAAGAAAATCTCATATTGCTCTTTTGCTTCCTCAAGATGTTATGACGACCATGAGCCAGGGCTCATCTAAATAGTGGAAAATATTGATGCAAAGGGCTTGATTATAATTAATCAAACAACATTTCTGAGTGGAAACAGATTGTCCAAGTGGAAATATTTGAGCGCATGTGTCAGGACTCGACAGTGGAGCATCTGTCACAGCAGACAGAGCCGAGCTGAGGTCACCTCCATGTGACCGCTCTCATCAAGAAGGCGTCCTGAAAACACTGTGGCAGGACATTATCATTATCACAGTTTGAGGTTTTGGATTTTCTTGCTCAGATTAGTGATTAATATTATATAAAGACACAGAAATAAATAAGAGATATGATGGATTAATTTCAGGGATGGAACTTTGGGTATACAAACCATTTCCATACGCTGGAAAATAAAATGCCAGTAGTCTCAAATTCTGAATCTGATCTACTCCATATTTCCACACTTGGGCTGGATTCAAGAACCCCGGCTCCAATTAAAGGGAACGGTTTGATCGTTTTCCTACTTTCTACAATTGGCTCCACGCGCTAGTCGTTCATTAAGTACTGAAATCTTTTGTTCTTATTTAAAAACTGGAAGACGTCTATTGTTCGTATTTGGAAAAATAAAAAACTAGCATTAGCTCCAATGATATCATTCAAGAGAAACGGTAACATGTAAAAATGAGACACAATAAAGAACGGTTCCACAATTTTTCAGCTTTTCGAATGTTAATTATTACTGTTGCTTTATGAACGAAATGTCTTCCTTCTTCCATTCAGACGATCGGCTCAGGTGTCCGGCATTTTGTTTCTAACGCAAAAACAAGAAGCCACTTTCTACTGTTGAAAAATGAAACGTGACAAAGAAAGGAGTTTGGAAATATGAAAAATGGCAAACTTGTAAAACCAATAACTGTGGGCTCCTTTATGTGTTCCCACTCTAACAAGATCCCCCTCTCTGATGCGGAATGGCCACAAGCCACACACCATCAATGTTGGACGAACATGTAATCCACTAACGTTCCCTTTGAGGCAGCGAATGCCAGGCCACATATTTTGCAACTATAAATCCACCACAAACAATCGGCTATAAAACATGTCGTACAATGTACATAATAGTTTTATAACTTTGAGAGCCATTATAATGAGCAGTTTATCACCAGAAATGAGAACATTAAATATAGGCTATATGTTTTCTGGCACGATAAGAGTTCCACTGCGTGAGAGGCATGAAGGCTGGAGTATTGCTAATCTTGCACATTTGGCAATTCTGCACAAGTCTTCCTTGACCTTTGCTTTGCTGCCAAGTCATCGCAAACGGAGAGAGTGAACAGTTCCCAGCTTTGACACTGAGTCAGACACAAACCCCCCCGACAACAGACATGCCTCCGCTTCAGCTTGGTGCACACACACACATACACACACATACATACACACACACACATGCATCCACAGGGTGCACAATTCATTAAAAAATAAAATGCAAGGGACTGATTTTTTTTTCTTTTTTAATCACAGCTAAGGATTTTCCAGATGGCCTCCTAAACGGGGTGTTCTCATGCTCATGTTCCGATGCCAAATTGCAGGCCAACAAATACTTTAGCATTTACCAACTAAATGCACAACAGCAGCGTTTGTTATTTATGTTGTTTGTGGCTTTAAAATTTTCTCTGCAAAAAACAAACATGCATTGTATAAAAAACTAACGGCAGAGTGGTTTTTTTGAGCACATGTAAAACAACCTCCACTGCGGATTTCAAATGAGACGTTCTTTTTTCGAGACCCAGCCACCCTGGACACCTGTCAACCACAAATAAACGCTGGTTATTTGCCGTTTGAGAGCGTGAAGGCTGGAGGTCAACGGGATAGGATGTTGAAGTCAGGCCAAGCCGGAGTCATGACTGGTGACTGTGGAGTCCAATGAGCCTCTTAGGTCATCTGTGTCGAGGGGGGATTAGGAGCGGTCAGTGATCCCATCAAAGCAATGTGTCACCAGCACTGTGTCTTACCGCCGAGCCACACACTCCAGCGAGCACTGATCCCCTTAACTGACTCTCAGCGGGCCCGGCAACTAAGGCGAGCTGACAGCAGGGCTATTTTCGGGCAGAAATCACCCCTGTTTCAACAGGGCTACAGATAGAGACGGCTGGGGCCCGTGCAATCGCTCTCCATTAGAGAGACTGAAAAACACAGCGGAGGAGCGCAATTTGCCACTTTGCAGCAGAGAGCAACCTTTTGCTCGCGACAGCTCCCAGAAACAGATGAGGGATAAATGTGTTGTGACAGCAGCTAATAAGGTCCCTGTCATCTGCTGGTAGTGTGTCATTGACTGTGTGTGTCTCTGTGTCTCTGTGTGTGTGTGTGTGTGTGTGTGTGCGCGCGCACATATGAGTGCACGTGTGTCATCTATGTTTACACCCAGAGTGTGCTTTAAACAGAGAAGTAAAATGCACTGATGAGAGCTGAACAGAGCAGCAGACGGAGGTTGTGTCTTGATATATGACGACATGATAAACTTGCTTGATCATCCTCAGGGATTTTTATGACAGAATAAAGAAGCAATGGACTAAAATAGCAAGTAGGAACAAAGAAATCTCTACAAATAGCCAGAGCCAGTCATAAAATACATCACAAATCCCACTGGTAAGCATTTCCTACCATCTATACTGTTGTTAATAAAGAATATTACGTTTTCTGAGCTCAGCTAATGCAACAAAAACCGTATGCATCCATGCAGAGCTCACAAATAGAGCAAAGGATTCAAAAAATCAATCTGTAATGCTCTTTCACCTTCTCGCTAATGATCATCCGTTCCTAATACACGAGATCATGGGCTGAGGCTTGACCTTGGTCACCACACAGGGAGTTAAACCAATCACCTCCTGCTGTGGACTGTCCACAGATGATATGTTCACCTCACCTCAGCAGACAGAGCACTGAAGACTGTTTCCAGTAAGAGAGAGGCACACATTCTAAAAGCTGAAAAAGTCCATATTAAGTCAAACGCTTTCAACTGACATCTCGTTTATCATTTTATTCATTAGTCTCGAGGTTGTGATTGGGAACTTTCTGAGCTCAGTCATGGCCGACCAGCTTCTGTCAGTTGTTTCGAAATTAGTTGCTGTTAAGACGCTGCATCACCTCCACTTGTGACTGGATATTTCAGGTGTTCCTGCGGCGCTTCATTACACTTCTGCGAAAGCAGCACCTTCATCAAGCTGTCAGTTGAAATGTGGCTCAAAGTGCATCACTGTCAATTAATGCTGAGCAAGTAGGTGCAATTACGTCCGTTAGCAAATCAATAGAGTTAAACCGGAGTCTGCATAATTTGTACATGATGCACTGCTGCAAGAAAAGAAATATCGTACATCAGACGTTTTGACTTGTCATTGCGGGAAAAGATGGGATGTTACATGAGGCACGTTCAAAGCCTGGTTGCTATAGATGCCAATATGGATATTGGGTAAAATATTCTGATGCTGATAAACACAGGATTCCTAAAATATCATAATCAAAACCTTATAATGAAATGAATGAAAAATATCCCTACATCTCAAAAGTCATTTAGTTAATAGCAGTGAATTGGACTGCTTTCATTAACGTAAATGTATATGTACAAATTCACAACATGTCAGCCTAAAAAAATGAGCTTCCAATAAAACTCAGATTAGCATTTCACTAATGGGATTATCACATAATCTACACATATGCAGTTGCACTGTATCTGCCTGCTGTTCTCTGCCATCACAGCCAGGTCACATCTCACTTCCCTGCACAGCCGCCGTCTCTAAAGGTATTTCTCATGAAGTGCATGGCAGTGAATATTTGTGCTGTCAAAGGATTAAGACATCGCAGCATATCCAGAACTATTAGAGCTGCAATTTATTTTACTTTCCTGACACAGCTCAGCAAAGAAGCCATTAATTTTCTCAACAAAATGGAGCAGGACTTCTCAAAAGGTCCCGACTATTGTGGGGCTGCAGCGCTGCTCGCTCCACACGGACGAAATAATTTGGTTGTAACAGGTTCAATTTGTGTCAGTGAAAGAAAAAAAAAACTGCCATTTGTGTGTGTAACTGTACAGCATTTGACAAGGTACCAGTTTTCAATTTGCCTGCTTACAAAGAGCCAATTGAAATTTGTTTAATGTGCATATTACAGTCATTTGTGCATTCCGTCGTTTCCATATCAGCGATACTGGCATATTGATTAACCTGCACTTTAGGAAACCTGCAGAGGCTCGGGGAAGACTCCTGAGCAGCTCCCTCCACTACTCGTTCACTCGTTCATATCCGGAGGACGGGTGCAAGATCAATGGCGAACTGGGACGCTATTAAAGCCGAGGCAGCTCGGCAGTCAGGCAGCCTGGACTTCAAAAGCAAAGTGTGGGAGGAGAAATAACACAAGGTAATTATCTGGGCCCCGCTAGCTACCACCGAGGCAATCTGCAGAGGGGAGGACGAAGGGGAGCTGTGGAGGTGGTGTTCAGGATGTCTGTCCACATTTACCTCAACTCGCTGCACCTCACTCACTCCGGCAGCACTGATGGAGAAGACAAAAACGTTCCCGTTTCTGTATGTTTGACCTTCGCTCAGCTTGTGTGCATGTAGCTGAACTGCCGATCACTCAACTGCTGATCACTCAATTTCAGAGTTTACCAAAAAAATAATCAAGTGAACACCCTCCCAACCTGACACGGGACTGCTGAAGCCAAATTGCATCGCGAGGTGAGAATCCACCTGCTTCTCAGGTTAACTTTAAAGTCAAGAGGAGTCGTAAGGCGAGCGCTCCGAGAGCATCTGGACGACAAGTCCTCACAAAGTCAACTGAGCTCCACTTATCTGACTTCAGCATACGCAAGACGACTTTGCCAGTTAACAAACATGAAATTCATTCAAATTCTGAACATCTGCACGGATTTTAATTTCCTGATCGCTCATTTAGAAGTGCGGAGTATATCTTCCGTCAGAGCAATTTAATATAATTTGCTTCCTCTGTTCCTGAATGTCTCTCATATGTGTCATCAAAGTAACAGAAATAATCACCGGGCCAGCGTCTCCACTCCACGCTTAAAAGCTCAATCCCTGATGACTCACTCTTAATCGATAGAAAAACCCAAATTACCACAGCTAGCAATAGAAGGGTCTATTTTACATACGTATGAGAGGTGAAGCTCTTGCACTTTAAGACACTTCAAATACAGAACAATTATAAACACTGCAGCATCAGCGAGTTAAGTCCTACCTGCAGCCACGGGCTTTGTGCTCGCTGACGTATTTTTGCTCCCAGTTAATGAGGTCAAAGGTCAGCAGCTTGTTATGACACCAATTACAGCGATATTTCAGATTAGCGATGTAAGTCACCATCATCGGTGGCCCGGTCGATGCTTGCGATTTCATCAAAGCTAATTGCAGAATAATGAGTGCAACCCAACACAGGGTTGCAAGTGAGGTAATCATTCAGGTTGGTTTAGAGGTCGTGTGGTGCGCTTCAGTTAAAGTCACGGGTCAACGCAGGGGTCAGGTTACAGCGAAGTGGCCGGGGGGCCGTGTTAAGGTCAAAGTGCAGCGACAGCTTTATGACCCCCGGATCAAACCTTGAAAGGAAAACTTGACCCGATTCTTCCTTGATGATTCCTCTATGAAACATACGCCCACAGAGGAAAGAAAAGTTGAGCCTTTTTCTCCAACTTTGCACAAAATATTTTAAACATTATTTGTCAAAATGATAATAAATAATCCTGCTAAGAAATCAATATACAATCTCTTGGTGTTTTCTTGTTAGTATTGAATTGGGATTGTGGATCGGTGCAATCTCTGTGTGGATGGACACAGAAAATAGATTGTGATATCAGTTCATTTTAAATGGGCCTTAGTTGTTAACTGTTGGTTAGTCCAATCTGTCATTTGACCACTTGCTATGTAACTCGGTGAATCTACGTTGTCCGTCAAATCAAGGAGTAAGTAGCAGTACGTTACAGTTACGACCACAGCCTGTTTAAAATGATGGACAACCTGTATCCACTTCCTCCTGTTGTACAAAAACAAAGCCAAAATATCACGTTTCAACTCGCTCAACTAATCAAAACAAAACTTAACACGATATCTACCTTAAATAACAGAAAACAAATTTTAAAACTTGCACCTCCTTCCTCGGTGTACGACACGCTCAATATGTGCAGGAGCTGCCAGTGCCATCTAGAGGAAATAGTGTGAACTTCCTGAGGGGGATGCTAACTTGCCTGGCTTGCTTAATTCAATTTTCCAAACTGAACACAAATGTAAGAGCACGCTGAGTCGTCCACAGTGTTGTAAAAAGACAGACTTATCGGCTTGATAGAACCAAGACAAACAATATTTATAGACAGGACTATGTTGGTCGACATAAATTAAGCTCAAAGTGTAAAAAATCTTCGATCTAAATGTTGCTGCCTCACTCAATGAGTCGCGTGATGTCGATCTCATGATAATCCAGGATGCTCAATTGTGTCCAGTTATGCACACTGCTCTGATTGGTTGAGTGACACCAGGGTGTCGGCAAGAATGAACTTTTCATGTGAAAAGTGCATGCACTCATTCTGACACTGACAAAAAAAATCACACCAAAGATTCAGTGACCAATTTTACACGCTGTCTTTCACCACTGGCCCGCTTCAAAAGACATGAAAACCCCACAGCACAACCACAATTAGCAGATAACATCACAAGCTGGAGCACTTGGGGATTAAGTGCTCGCTGAAGGGTACTTCATCAGTACATTACTGAGGGTGAAATGAATTTTAAACCTTGACTTTTTTTCCACCCCGGGGTATTCAGATTCTGGATACAGTCTGAGGATTAAAACAGGCAAATTTACTTTAACCAGCTGACTTCCTTAACCTTTACGCAACAACTGACTGCACTGTGGACGACCTCAGATGCCACAGCCGCTCTGAGCTGGAGACCGCGGGTCAGACAGTGGCACTTCATTCTCCGTGATGTATCGCTAATAAACAACAGGGCAAGCCACAGGCAGGCACCCTTTAACAAGGACAAGAACACTGGTCCACTTCCACTGATGACACCTTGATGAATAAACTGTCCGCGCTAATCGATGACACCGCGGCTGCAGTCGCCGAACTGTCAGCCGGTTGGTCAGGCGGTGTCAGAGGAAAACACACTCCCAGGGCCACCTCTAGTAAATTGCAGCAGGTGTTGACTAAAATGATAATTAACCAACAAACAACACAAAAATGGAAAATGAAACTAAACTCACACACAAACACACACACAGACACACACACAGATCTTTATGACAGGGGCAGGCAGGGTAAGGTCTGCCACTGAAGGGACATGCACTGTTGAATCGAGAAAAACTAATTTGTTGTTTTTGTGTTGCAACAATAAGTTAGTGAGAAAACAATAATCTTCACAATGCATCAACACAAGAGCTTGTGTTCAACATGTGCTCTGTTCTCTGGTGGCGACAACATCATTACACGTTTTATTGTTCATTAAAGACTTTCAGGTTTCATATTACTAATAGTTCACACTGCACTTGTTGTAAATCAACCTTTATGAACCTGTAAAATATATATGAGAATTCCAAGGTTGTGCATGAGTAGAAAAGATTTTTATTAGACTAAAAGCCGGATTTCTGTGTTGAGTTAACACAAAAGTGTGAAGAGGAAGTATTTTTGTGAACATCTGTGTAAAGATAAAAATCAGTAACTCTGATGATATCTGTTTTTACACCTGAATCTAATGGAACAAGTTGCAGGTTTACAAAGTTGGAAATATTGTTGCACATCCTGACATTTAAAAAGCTCAAAATCTAACTGAGGAAGTCCTACAGGAAGTCCTACTTGATTGGGGGTGTGTGTGTCTCTACAGCTTCCCACAGGAAGAAGATGCATCCTGCACTTTCATCCTATATATCATCTAATTATGGAAGTATTTTATTTCTATATGATTGCACATAGATGCGGAATTGAATTACTAACGCAAATGTTTTAATCACACTTTCAATTACTCACTTCAGTAAAACCAGCTACAAGAAATGGATAAAAGAAAAAAAAAGATTCAGCCACAGTACATTCTTTACTGGTGAAAGGCTTCCAGTGTTGACAAGCCAAAAACAATTATATTAGCTTTAATTTTTCAGTAGTTTTTAATGTTTTCCAAATGCCTCTGAAGCAATTGTCCATCACTGGGTGAACACCCTAAAGGATTATGTCAGTTACTGTTTGCTCAAAAGACTCAAAATTGATACAGCAAGCAATGACAAGCATCCCATTCACAGCTGCCACTAGCAGTCAGTCCTGTCATCTATTGAATGTTTTCGTATATCTGTTGTGTTTATTCTGACTCCATCTCTTCTCTGCTCCGAGGCCTACGGAGCCTCCCGGGCTGATTGACAGCGAGCGTTTCTGGCTCCCCGCCGCAGAGCAATGATTGACATCCCTGAGATGGAAGAGAGCCAGCAAGATTTTTACTGTCACTCTTGGACGTGCAGAGGGCTCCAAGATGGCGGAGGGGTGATAATGTTTGAGAAAGCAGCAGCGTTCACAGATGGAGGCTGCACAAGCCACTTAGGTCTGCATGTATTTATAATCAGTTCTTAACATACACATCCTACCTGTGGTTTACAGTATGTGCACAAGGTTCTCATGGCAACAGCACAAAACATTTCCAACTTCCTTTAAAACCGCAGAAGCCTGAAAAGACCGAAAGTTTCACTTTCACACTTTGACACTTTGGCTTGCAACGACACTGACGAGCAAACAGGTCCTTCCAGAGATAGATAACCCACAAGTCTCTGCAGGTATACGAGGAACATTTAACACCACAAAACATGCGAATTGCAACTTGGATTTTCAGCATTGGAAGACACACAGTGGATAGGTAAGAGTCTCTCTATGTGAAAATACAGGACACCAGTGTAGTTCAACAAGCGGACAGGATCCTGTCACTCATCACACATGTACAGACACACCCACACCCACACAGCGGGGAGTCCGTCACTTACCTTTTTGTCATCTCTCTGGCCTGCTGGCTGCACATCTGTACTTGGATTGTCAGAGGACGGCCCGCCACCGGCATCCGTCTGTCTGTCATCCAGTGCATTCTGCTGATTGGCCCCTGACCGAGGAGAGCCCAGAGGGTGGGGCTCTGCCGGCTGAATGCCACTTTGGACCTCCATCTTCCGCTGCAGTGCCTGGAAAAGGTGGAGTGAGATGGATAATAATGCACCGAAAAAGAACTGAATTAAAAACTCCCTTCACTGCTGGTTTCTACAGAGATGCTGATAACTGCAGGAGAATATTATACGTTTAATATCTATTAAGCGTATATAGAACAAATAGTTATATGCACATTTGTTTTTCTGGACTAAGTCTAAGTACATTGCCAAAATGGCTTCCTGGGATGGAACTGAGCCATCATTAAAACATGTGTCTGTTTTTCCTCCTGCAATGAAAAGTCATTAAAATATCTATTAAACCCAGTGGTCAGCGCCTATAGCACATACGTTGGGGTCAATTCACTCAGTTGCAGCAGACAGACTGGTGGACTGTGTTTATTAAGAAAGATTTGTTGTGTTACACCAGCAGCAGGTGCGTAGTGTATCCAGGTCCCCGAACAATAAAGCAGAGAGGAGAAAAGTAAAGGAAGGAGTGACCCTGTGTGAAGGACACATCAGAGCACAGCCATGTGAAATCACCAGCCAGGTGATGTTTAGCACCAGGTCGCTTCATTCTGCATTCTGGGGCCATCAATAAGTTATGGGGTCGGCTGCTTGTTTCCTCGGATGAGATGAGCTGCCTCATAAATGCATGTCCTGAAGGAGCTTTTTACTAAACATGGTAACACTGCAGCTCGTTGAGCCAAATCAGAGGCTTTTGTTTCATTATATTTGAAAAACATAAATTATGATTGAACATTTTGAGAAGGTCCCTTCTGCGTTCACATATACGCTAATGCAGGCCGATCATAATCACCAGCCAGGACTAACTACACAACATTGCTTGACGTTCCAAGAGGGCAGGATGTGACACTCAGCTGTGTGGTCTGTAGTATTTTGGAGATTGTGGTTGTTGGACGAGTGTTTTTTTGGTGGTTGCAAGAAAATGGCGGGGTGAGGGGTATTCAGCTGCAACATGCAACTTCACCACTAGATGTCACTTAATTCTACACACTGAACCTTTAATGTAACAAGTTGTCGTCCATGAATAAACAAAATACTATCGCCGTTTTTACAGATCACATATATTACGTCAATATAAAACCTGGAGAAATTCTATATTTTGTGTCTCTGTAATTTACACATTTTACAAAACTTTTTATAAATAATATATAATATATATAAAATGATTTTGGTTTCGATCATCGTGGAACAGAATGTTTGACAGCCTGTGATAGCTGTAATAAATAAGTTTGGTATGAATCCAGTCTGCAGCTGAGGTGCAGGAACGTTTAACGCTTGAAATAAGAAACTTGAAAGTTGGCTCCTTCCTGAGTTGATATTCTGCATCCACCGGTTTGCGCTGAAAGAAGAAATAAGCTGCGACTTTCACATGAGAACAGATAAAACAACATGATTCATCCATCGTCCCGTGTGCCGGGCACTGGGAGGCGCAGCGAGCGGCTCGTGTGGCCGCTGACAGGGCTTCAGAGTCGGGGGAACGAGCAGGTGTCACATCGAAGCTGAATTACCTGTGAGAACTGTCGTCGTTATGTCGGAATCATTTCGAGAGGAAAGATGCGCAACTTGCTTCACATCGCTGTGGTCGGAGCGGGAGCGGCGTCTAGTTCCTCCGGGAGAGAAGTTCACTCATCCCGGCGGAGGGAGAAGTCGAGGACCGGTGAGCAGCTCGGTGTCACAGCCGCCGCAGACCGACGCCGCTGCCGCCGTCACAGCGGGCGTGTCCCCGGGAGCCTCCGCCGGTCCAGCCTCCTCCTCCCGGTCACACGTGAGGCCTTCAGGGGCCGCTGGGAGGGAACCAAGTGGGGAACCGGCTGCCGGACGTGTTTTCAGTACTGCCTTCCCTCCTCAAAAACATATAAAAGGTGTCTGTGTTGAGTCAGAACAAACTTTTAAATGATGAAGACGAAACAGAAACTAAATTCTGGACAGTTTATGTAAAATAAACGTTTAATGTTTACAGTAGCATTGTGGCACCTTAACATGTGTCAGGATTTACTACAGTCTTTGAAAGCAGCAGAAGCTCAACTACAGTGGGAGGGGCCAGGACAGAAACAAGTCAAAAAAACTTATATAAAGTGAACTGTGTAAACTATTCAACTACAGGAACTTCTACACATTATATTCAAATATAAATACACAAAAAACACTGTAAACCATATACCCAAAAATTAATACATAGAAAATAATCGATGAACCATATATCTAAATAGAAGTAAACACAAAATAATCCATAAACCATAAATGCAAATATAAATATACCACTTATTGATAAACGATATATCATAATATAAATATACAACAAAGAATAGATAAAGCATATATCCAAATATAAGTATACAAATATACAATATACATACATTGTTATCGTCATTATTGTTATCGTCATCAGTATCAGATAGTCATGTTGATGATAATATAACATCATAGATCTTATTTTGGCTGAAGCACACCACTTTTATTTGTATGTGTCTGTAGTTATTTTAGTGTTGAGATCCTGTTCATGCCATTTATTTTCTGCCAACATACATTTCTTAATAAAACCTGATTAAATCCAGTGTCATTCAATTCAAATCTGAAATTCAATAAAACAAATCTAATACTTAGACTTAACAACAGTTTACATTTATTTTGTCTATGTATTTTTCTCGCATTACCTCACTGTTAATTGGGAGGTTTTATCCTTCCATTGACTCACTATGATCAAAAGAATTTTTAGCAGATAAATTTCTTTCATTTAAAATTTTTTTAAAAGCTTCTCAATTGTTCAGAGAAAAGAAAAATTACAGTGAAGTAAAACAAATGATAGAATTAGGGAATTGATAAGTAAGCCTCAATAATGACCACAAGGTGGCGATATAAACTTAATAAACTCAAACTAGGCCTGTTTGAAAGGTTGTGTTTGGATTGTAATAGAATTATTAATACTGCAAATTACATCACACTTTCTTAATTGATACAATTAAAAGAACCAGTGACTCTGCCTTATATCTGCTTGTTTGTCCTGTCTGTGGAAGTACGTATAGAGTGACGGGAAGATTCCAGCAGGTACCACAAAGTACTAGACTACATTTATTCTCTTTCTTTATTAATGCTGTTGATTATTGTTCAGCTCTGTGTTTACCCTGAAGATGGGGCCTTCCATCTGCTGAGTCGAGCTCTAACATGAGGGAGCCATAATACGGGTGTTGGCCCAACCTGCCATCTTCACTGCCTTCCTGTCTGCCTCAGCTTAGGAGCCATCCTGGTGCTCCGTCTCGTCCAAGCAGGAGGGAATTCGCCCAAACGAGCAACTGCTCCGACAGGCGGGCTCTCGTCTGTTCTGAGGAAGGCAGACAGGCGGTCAGGGAGGCAGGTGGACCGACAGGCGGAGGGTACGGCACCGCAAGGAGCAGGAGCCTGGGCCCTGTATATGCTCAGGACCCTCAGCATAACCAGGCAGGCATGTGTCCTCCATGGAAGCCAGCAGGGACACACAGTCAGGCACGTCAGTGGCCCCAGCCGGCACAAGCAGATGTTTTCTGGGTATTGTTGTTCCGCCTTTCTGGTAATTGTTTTCTGTCAGGGCCAGCCGGTGGGACAAGGTGCCAGGTTGTGTTGTGGGAAGGAGTTATGGAGAGATGGAGCGACAGAGTGTATTATCAATCAGCGATGGCTTTGGAGGCTGCTTCACACAGCCTGTCCAGAATTTTCCTTGTGCTCCATGTGGCTTGAATACTAACAATTCGAATGGAGAAGGGGAGAGCGTGAATTAACTGAGGGTTTCATGAATCATGTCAGTGCTGTAAAGGTATTCAGTGACTGCAGCAGGGTGATGAAATGTTTTTGAGCAATTACAAGCTTTTATTTCCTCTTGGTTAGATTGTTGTAATTCTCTGTGTGCTGGTGTAGCACAGTCGTTAAAAAAAATGATACTTCTTGAATGTCCCAGGATCTAAAGACTAAAAAATTGGCTCCTAGTCTCTAGAACAAATTAACTATTCATATCAGAACCTCAGAAACATTGAATTGATTTCTAAAGACTCCTTCTTACTGGTTTTCAATTGATTTTAAAGACCTTGATTTCATCTGCTATTGCAAATATTTAAATCTCAAATATTTATTTTGTATTTTCCATTCATTCTCTGTTTTTATAGAAATGTTTATATCATTTTATTTTCATATCTTAAGCTTGTTTAGCAATATAAATAAACTTTTACTTGACTTGGGAAATCAATAACTTGTAATTCAAACCTTTAAATAATATGCAATTTTCCCGAGCATCATTTTAACTGCCTGGGTTTTTACCGTATCTGTAAAATAGTGAGTGTTTCTTGTATTGTGAAGACAGTTTAACCTCACAGACACTTAGCAGTTTGTTATGGTACAGAAAACAGCTAATGCACTCCAACTGTGTGAGACACTGAGTGTTATCCTGTGATCCCACGCTGAAAATGTCCTCTTAATTAGCACAGTGAACTACTGAGACCTTATTACAGGGTCCATTTTTTTACCGGATCTCGTTAAGAGACAGAGGCAGAAAATACCCACTAGGGGGCACTTTGAGACTTTGAATCAAAGGCACAAGAGTCTTTGGGAGTTTATTCATTATAAAATAAAAATGTTTGTGACCATATTTACACGCTGCTCTCCCGTCAGTCTTGTACAAATTAGGTTTCATGGATGTTTTTTTTTTCTTATTTCAACACTTTTTAAACTTCATGGCTCAATCCATCATTTCAACTCTGCCTTTGCAGCGTTCAATGTTCATTCTCCAGGAGGAGCACCAACTCCGAGAGGGATCTTGAGGTATCTGCTAACTCCTGGGAAGCTCCACTAAAAGCCAGTGTCAAGCTTTTTGCAGACTGACGCAAGATGTAAGTAATTTGGTCCAATCTGGTTTTTAGTCCTTTTTTCATATACGTATATATAAAAATATAATCGTAGGTGTTAAGTGCGTTGCTAAGAACACGTGGGGATAGCAGACAGAAAAGCTTCAGCCACGAAATCTGCTGTTCACACACGGAGCATTGGACGAAGACTACATTTTATAATCTGTCTTCACCGCCAGTAGAAGCAAGTGAAAACAGAACCAGTGTCACATCTACCTTTTCACTATTTTTGCTCGTGTGTGTGGTTGATCTGTGTAAAACCATTGTGAATGTCACAGTCAGAGTGTTTAGACCTTGTTGCTTTCCCTCTCTGTGTGAGTTAGCGTGTGATCCTGTTCGCTCGGTGTTTGTTGGGCCTTGCTCTCGCCACAGCACCACACCTCTGAGACGTCTCACAAATGAAGAGGCGTCTGAGGCCCCCGCGGCTACCGGGGTCACGCAGGAGCTTTGTGAAGTTGTGGCACTTACCGGCACGTCTCGCCCGTGTATACGCTGGCAGGACGAGCCATAACAGTCCAGCCTGTTTACAGAGTAGCACCTTAGGCCTCCATATTTCTCACACCCGGGATGAAGGAGTGACAGCATCTGTGGGATAAGCCTGTGTCGGATGAGATGGATTTACACAAGAGGGAGTGGGTAGCATACCTGAACAGAGAGGAATGTTTCTGCAGTGAGAGAAAGTTGGAAATTTAAAAAGAAGTCTAGAATGATAAGATGAAAGATGTCTGCAGGACAACAGATCCTCCTTGATGGACGTATATATCATTTATTCTAATTATCTGTGTCCACATTTTAATCAGTGTGTTGCTCGTTAATGCAAATGCGTGTCGGCTCCTCGCCTCTGAATCATACTTGTCAAAATCACATCAGCCATGACTCAAACTCCGCCCACTGACGGTGTGACTGACAGCTCAGGGAAAGTTCTAACACCACGCGCCAGAGCATCACCAAAATACAGCTGCTGCCGCCGCGAGAGAGAGTACACACGTCAGAGTCACAGAACATGACCTCGACAGAATTTTAGTCACACACACACACACACACATTTTTTTGTTATCATTGGTTACTGGGCAATGATAAAGCGCAGTGTAGGCCTCTAAAATTCCCAATCCCCATGTTATCCAAGAACAGTGAATAAAAAATGCATTGGATGACTGAAGAGAAAAATAGAGAAGAATAAAATTTAATAGATAGAAAAAGAAAAAAGCTTTTTGTTCTGGTATTTTAATTGCAGCAATAACAAGTTCCTCTTAGTTTAAAATGAGCTTCATATCTAGTTCTCTTTCTCTTCATCAATATTCAGGACAAAAGCACAACGTGTTCCAAGAGTGGTGGTGTTGCTAAAACTAGCAAGAGAACAAAAGAACTGCGCCTGCTGATATACCATGTGTCAACTGCCCTGTTTGTGTGTCTGTGTGTGTGTACGTGTGTGTGTGTGTGTGTGTGTGTGTGTGTATGTTTGTGTGTGTGTGTGTGTGTGTGTGTGTGGGTGCCTATGAGCAAGCACATGCATACATTTGTGTTAGCCACATTGTGCATTGAGGTGGCGTTTTTTTCTTTTTCAGTCCACGGGTGTGAGCCACCACAGAATAACAGAACATTTAATTTTATTATGAATGCATGAAATGTAAACGAGATTGAGTACTAAATTAGTTTGGGTTATAGATTTAAATTGAATCGAAGTGGAATCATCAATAAAATATAAAAAAAACTTCAATATAAATTACCTCAATGCTTCTTGGGAAAATGTCATATTCTGTTTTAAAAGTTCTCTTAAATTCTAGTTCAATGTTTTATCTATAAGCTTCACAATAGTGTGCTGATAAAATAAATCCCATCATGTTCCCGAATTTAACCTTGAATTTAAACAGACTTTAATTTTCTCGTGGCTGATCGCTCAGTTCTCATCTCGGCTGCACATCAGTGAATCCAGTCAACCGCAGCAACTGCACGTGTGTGTGTCCTCGAACGTTACTTCATGCAGAAACTGCGTGCCCAAGTGTTGCTTTGTGTGTGTGTGTTGATGTTTCCAAGCTGGGTTGTATCATTAGGAAGTGATTCTCTCTAACAAGGGCTAAGAAGCTGTCAGGAGACATTCACAGGCAGGTTTCGCCATGGAGAGTGTGAGGAGTCTTATCAGGGTCTTAGCTGTTTTGCTGCGCCTGTTTATAAAGAGCCTGCTTTATTTGGAGTGAATGCATCCTAGCAAGGTCTCTACTGTTGCTGTGCGTTGATTAAAAGTGTTTTCACGATTACCCGTAGTGAGTCTATTCCAGCCTAACAGGGTTACTAGCAGTTTTAATGAAGGGGGGAATAATCATTACATGTGGAAGGGGTTTGGTTTTGTCGGGGTCTTGTGTTGTCGTTCTCTGTTTGCTTGTTGTGAGCGTGAAGGAAAACTTTTGTCTCCACAGGGTTAATTGCACTCGTTTGCTGATTTGTTTGGTTTGCTGGTGGTTTTTATTTGCTAAAAAGGAGAAATATGTCAAATTATTTCAAAGATTAAATAACAACACTTCCCTTTGTCAGCAAAAACCTAATGAATATGTAAAAAAAAAAAAAAAAAATCATAATCATAAACTGCCTTCCATCTTTATATTTGTCTCGCTGCGTTTGTGTGCTCAGCATCTCCCCTTCCTCTTCTTCGCTTTCAGTTGCCGGCTCTCTACTGTGGCTTTCTCTGCTCTGCCCCTTCTGTTGGCTGTGGTCAGCTTTTTTGCATTTGCTGGTGTGAGTGAATTTCTCACAGCTTCTCGTGAATGTGTTTTTTGAAAGTCCTATTCAACATTTGGTGCAACTATAATCGGCACTAAGCCACTACGCTCATGCAGACGTGTCTGTGGATTCACACATTCGGGCCTTCAGAAGTGTTGCGTTATCGCCGCTTATTTATTTATTTACGTCCAAGTAGCCACTAAAGAAATGTTGAAAGTTGAATAAAGGAATTCTTAGAGCGGGCACGGTCAATGGATTAGAGAACATTTCATTAAAATCAAAATAAAGTAGATGCGAACGATAACTCAGAAGTGTTAATTGAAGAGCAATGTGCGTGAATATTCATTGTTTTTATTTTCCCAAATAGTTCTTCTATGTTCCTGAAATATCTTTTTGAGGGTTGATAATGTAGGTTTTATATTCTCCCAATCACATAAACTTTAATTTAACGTCTAAACGTCCACAAGAAGAAATAAAAAGGAAGAAATAAAAAGCTGATTACAAAATTCACTTTTTTTCAATTCTTTAAACAAATCTTTTCTACTTTTATTACATGTACATTTGGTAATGAGTGTGTTTTGGCACCTTTAACTTCCCAATCATAGTCTTACTTCCCTTATTTAATCAATTGTCTTCAGTTTAAACATTATAGTTCATTTATTTGTATATGAGTCTGAGAACGCGTGCTGCTCCATCCCCGGGCCAATTAACTACTTCTGTTATCAAATCAAAGAATTGCATCTCCGGCCCCCGTAGCACAAAATTACATTTTGACCCACCGGTGCATCTCTGATTAATAAATCGTAACATGCGACTCCGTCTTTCTCTGACGACTCCGATAGATATTAAACGGGTGACTTGTGAAGCTGTAATGAAGTGAATGTCTCGCTATTGACAGGGGAGCCTCCGATGCTTTAGTGCAGAGCAGAGCTTCCAACAGAGGCCCTCCGGTGCACAGATTATTACACTGGCCATTAAAATGAGCTAATGTTCTGTTGCCAGTGCTGTTTCCAAAGGGACAGAAGCTGAATTCCCAGCTCACAGCTGCAAAACAGACGTGTAAATTAAAGCCAAGCAAAGTAAAAAAAAACCAACAACAACTCTAAAATCCAAGTATTTCTGTGATTTAAATGTGGGATTTCCTCTGTTTCTGTCGGAAAGTGATGTGGGTGTTAGGATTTTCTTATTGTGTTATGTATGACAGATGATGCTTGTGCGGCTTCGGTTGTGTGTATTTGTGCAGCGGACACGGTTTCTAAGACACAACATTTCCACTTCAACACTTAAAAATGTAATTAGTTTGTCTTGACGCTTCTTTCTGTGTGTTATTTCTTTATTTTTGCAGTTTTCAGTCAGCGATCTTGTGTTATGGAAGGAGCAGCGTGTGTCTGTGTGTTGTTGTGTAAGTCTATAAGTATGGCTGATCAGTTTCAACGAGCAAAAGGATCATTTATAGCTGTTATTTATTTTTCCAATCCTGAGGTGCCACTGCCCCCCCCCCAGGTACTTATTAGCAATGACAGGGGATGTCTGATTCGATACGAGTGTGACAGGTGTAAATTTCACACACACACACAATTCAACTCCGCACATTGATCCAATTAATTTTGATCATGCTCACCTCTCTCACTCTCTGCCAGCTGCACTGAGGCCTTCATGTGGTGGCTTGTGTTTCACGGGGCAAAATTATTCTAATCTGAGACAAACATTCAATTTGCGCCTAAAGACAGGTTCAGAATCTATGTTCCCATTCTGATATTTTAGAGATAATTCGAAATAATGAAACGAAAGCAGAAGATGCATTGTGGTTGTTTTAAGGGTAAAATAAACATCAAGGCATCTTTTGGGGGGGGTGGAGAGTCGGGGGTTAGGGGGTAACACTGGAAAAAAAAAATATCCACTTTCCGAATGTGCAAGATCTCATGCAGTTGCCTCTCTCTCACTTTCCATCCCTCCTCTCTGCTGGCGCTAAATCACACATTAGTACAGCCAGTGGATGTGTTGACAGTTTTACAAACAGAAATGTAAAACGCCATACTCAAGGGGGTCTAAGAGATAAGGGCGGGGGGTAATGCTGCTGGTGGTGGAGGGGAGCTGAACAGGGCAGGAAACAGAATAAACAGGGCCCAGAGACAGAGAGAGCCGCGTTAAAAACACCTCAACTGGGTTATTTTAATTACGGCGGGTATATCTTAGCCACAAATGGTGTGAGCGCATGAAGAGGAAGCTGCTGCTCGATACCCCTGGGATTTCCATTTCGTTGCCTGTGCAAAACAGATGTGTAAGTGTAAGAAGTGTAAGGAGAAGGGTAGAAGCACGGATACTATATTCATCTCTGATCCATTCCACTCAGAACGCTTTATTAAAACGTACGATTTGAACTCCACAACTGCCGCTGACTTAGCACGATGCCGTTGTGCTTACAAGATGAAGCTCTTTCCTCCTGATTCCCTGCTCAGTTTGAATATGTACGACCATCAGAAGTGAGAGACGTTCCCACTGGATCGTCGGACGGCTTGCCAAACAAATTACAGTTTATATTTGATAAGAGATTATAGTTTTCTTGTCGTGCTCTTTTCTACATTCCATAATTTCACACACTCATTGACATCGGTTCCCTAAATGTGCCTGATTTCAAAATAATCAACATTCATGAATAAATTCCCACAAAAATGCAAAATATCGAGAGAAAAAAAACATTTCTGGATCCGCACATACATTTTAAGGGTTCTTCTCTGAACCTTCACCCAGGTTTTGTGGAAATGTTCAATACCCTGTGATTGTCTATTGGTGAAATAATGAGAATACGTTTTCATTACAGACAAGTGAAGTAAATCATTGGGATTAGGGACCACACGTATTTGAGTGTCACAAACATAAAAATGCATTTTTTGTAATTGGTGTGTATGTCTACAGTGCATGTGAGGGAGTTAAATTAAAGGCTTTTTATGTCAGAAGGAGTGACGCTGGCGTGAAGACAACAATTGGCCCCAACTTGTCCTGGTGCTGGTAGGACACAGTCCCTGCCTCTCTGAAAGGCATCATTAGAAAGTGACAAAACTGCCAGGGGCAAAACTGGCCGCGCACAATGATCAATTCGGCAGACAGGATTGAATTATAGGGGGGAGGCTGGGCAGGCTTTAAAGAAGGGGGATTGGAGGGAGGTGGTATAGTACAAGGCCCCCTACTGCTTTAATTACTGATGTGTGCGTCTCCCTATTAACAGCACACCTATGGTCCACTGGCCACTCTGGGGCTCGCACAAAGCTGCAGAGGAGAAAGAACATTCTGCGGAGAGGCAGCGACAGAGAAAGCAGGGAGACACACCAGCCGGGGCGCTCATTAGCGAATGGTAATCAGCGGTCGAGAGGTTGGGCACTCACCTCACAAAACGCCACATGTCAATTTGTCCCCTTCCATTCATGGGCCCACTCTCATTTTACCCAGCTCCCTCATGTTCCCTTGTTGAGGAGAATTGGATGGAGCGCCGTGGGGGGAAACACTCGGAGGGAAACGTAAACACGGGCCTGCGGTACAAGACTCCTGCTTCGTCAACATGAGGGGGACCGCACTCCTCAGCTGTGGCCCCTTGGCTTCTTGTCATCAGTCTGCGTCCTGACGCACTCGTACGACATCCACATCAGTTCACTTCCATCAACTGCTTTATATATTTTAAATTTTTCATGTTTACAGCTGTGACGTGTGATTAAAAAAAAGTCGAGTATAAACAATGTACTTTCACTGCTTACGTCATTAACAGCTGTGTCCTTTTAACTGTATCTGAGTCACAGTAGTAACAGTATCGTGATTATAAAGTAAATGTACTTGCTTGACCAGTTTTTCTACTATTTCCTTCATTTAAAATCCCTTAGATCAAAATATTAATTAATAATTAATATTCATCCACTAAAATCAACAGTTTGAAATTTGGGGAACGCGCTTCCTGTTAGTGTGAAACATATGAAGCTACAGTCAGGGGATTGCTAGCTTAGCTTGGCATAAAGACTGGAAGCAGGGGGAAACTGCTAGCCTGGCTCTGACCAAAGGAATATATCTAAAACTAGAAGGGCGCATACCTCCGCCAAGGCCCAAGAGTCCCTTTAAATTCAATCAAGCTGCATCAAATCTCACACATGCTCATAGATATCAGTTCCTTACATGTGTCTGATTTGTATTCATCAAGATCCATAAATTATTCCCTGGATAACTGTGAAAATGTGAAAAAGTAACTCCAGGCCTATCTGCTGCAGATGGAGCTGCACTACAAAGTCATGGAGGTGGGTCGAGGGGGGGCTTAAACCAGGCCAAGGTCTGTCGTGGCATCATGTATGGGCATGCCCTCCAGCTGTGCAAGTGTGTGTAACACCCACGCTGTATTCCTTTCTCCTCGCAATGTGACAAAACACTGCAGCCAGCATGGTCCAGTGGGCAGCACGAGAATATCTAATGCACCGGAGCCAATTTCATCTGAGCTGAAATTGGTGATGGGCTGGCTTACGCCTCTCACATTCAAAACTTAAATCAGATCTCCTCTCAGTCGAGTGGAATCGCTGCCACCCTCCATCTTACTTTGAAATGAGATGTACTCGTCCTATAGTGGATTATAGGTGGCTGATGGCGTTACGACAGCAGTGGTGGATATCTCTGGAGATTCATCTCCATCCCACCTTCCTGATCTCCATCTAGTCCAACACTCAATCTCTCCGTCCCCCCTATCCATCCCTTCCTCTCTTCCTCTGTATTTGGATGAGATCCAGGGGCCTGGAATGAGGTAAGATAATTCACTTTTTAATCAGAAGCATCATCTCAAATGAAACCTCAAGGTCTTTGCATTAATTCCTAACATCCTGTGAGGCAGAAAAGGGAAATGATGTTTCCTCGGGGGTACAGACGCACATGTCTCCCTAACTGTGTTGCTGAATCGAGTGTTAAAAACCCATCATGACATGTTGGAAAACTATCTGCAAAAAATGTGATGCTCCCATAAATATGCTTGAAAAGGAGTCACATAAATAAGAGCAGAGCGTGTTCAGCTATTCCACATCCTTTGCACCTCCATTTTCTCATCATGGCAGCTTCAACAGGGTTTAATTGGTATGGAAATAGAAGTGGTGAAACATGACAGAAACGACTTAAGCTCGGCTATTTAGACCCTTTATTACTGTATACTGTCCTTCAACCAATTATCGCCAATCTACTGCTCTGCAGCTCCCTGCCAACCTCCTGCCTCATGATTTAACTGAGCTTCCTGCAGCTGAGAGGCAGCGTCGGGTCGATAAATACAAGTTGTAATCCAGTGTGGTGCAAATTGAGTTTCCTTTGGAGAAAAAAAGAGATGTCAGCCCTGTGTCTGCAGCTCACACGTTTATCAAAAATGCTCAAAGAAAAGAGCAGTAGTGTCCTTTAATTATATTTTCTTGACACTTTTTATGCACAAGTAAATCCACTCTCCTCCTTAGTGTCTTTATAAGATACAGAATTGAATTGAAAATGATCTCTTGCACAGTTCCACCTCAGTCTTTGTCAGTGGCAGCGTTTCCTTTTCTTTGTACTTTATTTGCACGTAGCAAAGAAATGTCACCTTGCAAAGAAAATTCACAGCTCAAGCTGTGTGTGTTTACCACATAACAGAAAATGACTGGACCTCCAAAGAAGCATATAAAAAGATGAGAAGTTCCATCTGCATTGACATTTACACTTTCACCTGATGAACAAGTATATTTGCAGACATGTGAAACGTGCCAGAGTTTGACGAGGCAGTGCAGAAATATTTCCCTGAGGTGGAAATATGGTCATTGAGCAGGTAGATCTCGACTGCTTGCTTGCATTAATGCATTACTGTTACACTGCCTGCAAGAATCCATCCATGGCACATTCACTTGGCACGGCCTTCCCATGGACCAGCTTGTTGTCTGGGCCATTGTTAGCCCAGGAGGCTGGCCTGAGCCCTGAGGGCTTGGTCAGCGTTTAGGGTGTTTTACAGGGTGGGGTGGGGAGGGAAGGGTTTGTTGGGGGGGCTATGGAGATGGGTGCAGGCCAAGGCTGGGCAGGGCTCAAAGCCAGGGTCTCAGTGAGACACCCTCCTTTCTGGGAGCCTGCTCAGCCCCCTCCTGGGGCCCCGGCGGGGTGCAGGGATACACGGTCAGTGCAAGACAGGTCCATCTGCCCCACTACCTCTGCCCCGCTCATGCCAGCACCCTCCTATCACCTGCTCCATCGGCACCTTATGGAAATGACCTACTGCTGCCTGACCTAGCTGACACGCATGGCTCACCTTCAGCATATGCCATCATGGCCCCTGTGTCTTCTGTTCCAGGATTTATGAATGGCTGATGCAAGATCAAGTCTTCTGTTGCTCAACTCCTCATGCCCTGCACAATAAAGATATTTGCTATTTTAAGGCAGTAGAAAGTAAAAGGGTGACGTGAGGTAAGTGAGACACATCAGCCTTACACTTCAGTAAAACAAGAGAAATGTCTTGTCACTTGTTTATTTCCTGAGATATCACTGTTTGTGGTGCATGCATGTACAGTATACACTGCAGGGGGGGGGGGGGGGGGGGGGGGGGGGGGGGGGGGGGGGGGTTCCCTGCACGTCCTTGATGACTCTCATTTTACACATGCGAGCAGAGTTGAGATCATCGGTCAGTGCGGCACAGTCCTGCATGTGACTGCTGTGCTATTTCACAGTGAACCCAGAAACGAGCAAGTGAAAATGTGGAGATGAAATTTAAAAATAAGACATCCTGTGCTAGAGCAGCTAACACCCTCTTCAAAAAAACTCTAGTGTGAAAAAAAAGAGCAGAGTATTTCCAAGAGTAAAAAAGTTCAGAGTTGTAAAACATTAGCAGCAGTTTTAAAAGATGTAAATGCAGCTTTTTTAAATACATCATTAAACTGTCGGGCAAAGTGTTTCACAAGACAACAATTAATACAAAAAGGCATAAAACCGTCATATTGAGAATGTAGTTAAAAGTGAAAATTCGAAATAAAGTAAAATCAGGAATGAGGTGCTGTAGAAGGATTAAATGTTTGGGCCAGAAATATTATTTACTTATCAAACTAACATCTATATGAGTGTTTCCCTTTCTGATCAGTGTGGTGAACGTACATGGCTTTGTGACTTATGTGTAATAATAATTTCTGGAGGTGTCAAACGAAGCCGGGCTGAAAAGGAGAACTTTAGATATACTCATACTTCACCACAGACACAGAGACGTTAGCAACATTTCATTTTCACAAGCTATTAACAAATAAATAAAGGTCGAACTTTTGTCTTCTTTTTACAAACTAAACAATTTTTATGCGGTCACCAGTTGCATTATAAAATCTCCTCCTGATATTTAGTCGTGTTCCTGATCAGAAATTCAAATGTCACAGCCTCCCTCGCTGGGCAGCAGCTATCTGATCGAGAACTCATTTAAAACACAAACAAAATGAGGTCGTTTTCTTGCCTCCACAAAACGGGACAGGCGGCGCGGCTCATTGTGCCGCAGCGGCTGCCACCGCGCTGAATGCGGTGAATGGGGAGCCGCCGTGCCCTCTGTGGAGCCCCAGCTGTCTTTGACTGATAGGACAGAGGAGGGGGGGGGGGGGCGCTGGGAGGTGTAAGGAAGTTCACGGAGGCCTGTAGGTTTACAACAGAACTGAACAGACTGTCGCCTTAGTCATCCTAACTAACCCAACCAAACCAGCCAAGCGGTGGGCTGCCGCGTTAACACCGAGCTCGGAGAAATGCTAATTAATGCAGCCAAATGAGATCGGCGGCGGAGGCCCAGGCCAGGGCCATATTGCTAAATAGCTTCGTTCAGGCCAGGTCTGTGTGGTGTAATCACCAGCAGGCCGCTCCACAAAGCCGCCTTTATGTCCCACTGAAAGTGATTTCATGTCCCTCGCTCCCCCATTAGCGGCGTGTTTTTCAAATGTGACGAGGGAAGGCTGTCTGTGGTCATCGTGTGTGTTTGTGAGGCGGAGAGAGAGAGAGAGAGAGCGCCAGTTTACTTAGAATATAATGGACAGCTCGGTGAATGTACTGAAGTGGGCACATGTTAATCAGATACAGTGAATGTGAGGCTGCAGCCCACCGACAAGTACTGACAGATAAACGAGTTAAACCTGCGGAGATAATGCAAACCTGTGTTTTGCTGTCATTATATCATTGAGGCCTGTAGGTGAATAACAGAATGAAGGAATGTTGTCGTAGTAACACATGTGACACGTCTTCCTCACGCTGCTGCGCTCACGATGACGCGTGACACAAAAAAACCCCACCTGGATCTTTGCAGCTTTTATGTTCGACACCCCATCATTGGTGGATTTGACATTGTGAGACAAAGCGTTTTGCAAAGCAGAGGCTGGAAGATTCTGATCCTGTCTGTTTGGGCTTCGAGGACATCAGTGAGTCTGTAGATCGTCCACAATCATGTCTAACCATGTAATGAATTTGTTATGTGAAGAGACAAGTAAGTGTAAAGGACCTAACCTTGCTCTTGCTCGGTTTTCTTTTTCAGGCGTTGATTAATCGAGAGCTGCGTCTCACCCTGGGATCAAGGTGTCTATCACACATTTCTCAATCTTCTACGAGGAGAGCTCCTCCTCTGCTGCGGTTGTTGGGAGACATTCGAATATTTTACATGCAGCGAAATTCAAAACACCTTTTCTCCTCCTCTTTTTTTTTTCCTTCTTTAACAGTTTTCAGTCATGTCATTCTTGACAATAATAAAGAAATTACGCTAATGGCTATCACCTCGATCGCAAATGATCAAGTGACGGTAAAGTGTTAAAGGATATTCAGCGAATGAAAAATAATTATATTGCACCGTGTGTTTGCTCGTCTGCGGTTTTTTTCTCTCTCTCTCTTCCTCCATATGCTGCGGCTGTCTACCATTGTAATCCTCTAATTCAAGTCAGCATGAATGCAGACACCAACAACCGTTTGGTGTGTAATGTAGCAGAAGCATCTAGCTGGCCGCCGCCATAGTGCCACCCCGACACTGTCAAAGGTGCCACGTTTAGCCCCAGGCTCTACTACTCAATCACTCATGGGGGTTCATGGGGATCCGCACACCAGCAGGGCCCACTAATGCTTTACTCACCCCTTCTCTCCTCGACGGGGTCGGGCAATGTCGGTGTCCCCCTCCACCCGAGTCCCCTGTGGATGGAGCTCACCCCCAAGAACTGACGGAGAGAAGACATGTCTTCTTTTGCCCGAGCAACCGTTCTCTCCACTCAGGATGGAAAACTGTCAATAGTTCGAAGTCCCAGACCTGCAGGGTGCTCTGCAAGTGGTTGTTTACAGACGAGGGGGTTGAAGTGTTTGCATCTACACCTCACATCGCATGTTTGCTAAAAAAAAGTGGTTGTCAAGTTGTCCGGAAGTTTTCAACCTAAAACAAAACCAGTGACGTTTCTGAGCCTCTCTGGTTTGGACACTCGAAAACTTTGGAATATTGGAGACAGCATGAATTAACTGATGATTTTAAAACTAAAACTTCGTAGTGCAGATGTAGCCTGAACAATGAGACGGCTGTGTGTATTTCTGGTATTGCCATGTGTGTATAACGTTGTACGATCTAACATTGAATGGTATCATTTGTGTCCACAAAGACCAGATCATGTGGGACTGAGCGAATCAACGAGACAACAAGATTTTACTCATTTGAAAAGAAATATAAAAAATCATTACATCGCCTTCAGTGTAAATATTGTGACAATTAAATGAACGTGTGGGCGTCACATGTGGCCCAGGATGCGTTTGTGTTCTCACTGCTGAGACAAAATGGGGAATAGAGAGAAAGGACACTGCAGACGAATACAAGTACAATAATAGAGAGGAGAATCGTGGCAGCGTCATATAGATCTGATCCAGTATTCACAGGTCCAGCTGGGTAAGAGGTGAGAATCCAGGGTCAGGCTCCGACACGACTCCCTGACTCCTAATTTAGAGATTCTCATTTTCAGTTCCTGAACTGAGGGCAAGAAATCGTACCTGTGAGAAGCCCTCAGGCAGAACAGGGAGAGGTGTGGAAGAATCTGTTTCTGTCAGCGAGGAGGCTGCTCAGCTACCTGTCTGTGTCTCATCTCGATGTCCACACTGTCACAGCTGAGAGTTGTACTCGGAGAACTCGTGGTGGAAGAACTGCACATTTAAATCTTGTCTCAACGATATGACATGCCTTTCTACAACTTCTGCATATGGCAGGTTTATAACAAATACTTATATCCTGTTTTTAAAGATCCATCTTGAGTGTTAACATAGTACATTTATATATGTACATATATTTATATATATCAAGGATCACTACCATTTTAAATACGTCAATGAAAATATTATAACTGTTAATGTACTTTGGTAAGTTATGTGCCATTGTCTCAAATGCTGCAGTGCAAAGTGAAAACATGAAGCTTTTTGTTGTGAAGAGGGAAGCACAGTCATGCCATCATCATTAAACTGACCACACACACACACACACATGCACATTTTGTCACATTCTTAATTTCTCATAACAGTAATTTCTCCATCATGATTATCTGCATGTCATGACACACTGGGACACACACACACCTCCTCTATGTGAGAAACCCACTCACACATGCAGCTTCCTGAACCTCTCACACTGTCGTTGTCTCATGACTCCAGCACTGAGGTCACTGAGCGCGACCTTTCTCCGTCACAGACATTCACAGTCACAGTTGTATTTGTTTCTCGGGCTGGTACCAACTAACCAATCAACTGGGGTGCGGGTGTGGTGAGCGCCGTGGCAGGAAACTGAACAACGGGAGGAAGTGAAGCTGGAGTTCAACATGTTTCCTGTATTACTTATTCGTGTGTAAAAACTTTAAAGTAACTGATCCGACAGTTAATACGGCTTCTGTTTCATCTGAAAAAAAATTGAATAATTAAGAAATCTGTGTTCTTGCACCCACGTCCAGATGTGATGTGAGATGTGCAGTGCATTGGTCAAAAATATAAAAAATTTGATAATCTGAAATAGAACTAAAAATACATAAATTCATATTTTGTTATTATCATATCATCTTAATATCACTTTGTTATTAGAAATAAGAGAAATGGTTTGGCATCAGGCAGAGTTTGTAATGTCTCCATGTGTTGTCGTTCTCTCTCAATGATACCAACTCCCTCTGTCTGTAGTTAAAGAGAACACGACAACTCAAGGTTTATTCTCTTCTCAGGGATTTATGGAGCAGAGGAAGTCATTCTCAGACTCTGATATTCCTTCATATCTGTCATGACTTTACATACATTACTTTACATGCAGTTGTTTTAAGTGTTCTTGTGTTTTTCTCTGTTGAATTTCATCTATTTTTACTTTATTCAATTCTTGAATTTGATCTTGTCCAGTTCACACAGTGCATCGTCTGCTCAAAGCCTCATTATCTTCTCTCTTCTGTTCATTTCTTCATGTTTGCTTCAGTTTAAGTTGTATTTGTGTGTATCTCTTTTATTCCTGTTTAGTTCTTACCACTGGTCTTAAAGCTGGGACTTATTGTCTCTGCAGGTGTCAGGGGGATTTGGTTTGTCTCACGCTTCCAGCAGACCTGCCTTCACTCTGCCTCTGTCGGCCCTTTGCTCTGCGGAGCTGCAGGGTTCACTGAAGCAAAGAGACCACGTCTTCCCTGTCCACAGAGAGCGCCGTGTGTGTCTCTGCAATGCCGTGCGGAGGAGACACAGTGCAGACACACACACACACACACATTCACAGTCCCCAGCCACACACTGCATGACCCCTCCACCCCTGCTCCCTGCTCCCTGTCCTCCCTGCTCCCCCTCCACCTTCTCCGAGGAGAGGAGCCGTATTGAGCGGGAGCTTGAAACCATGCTTGTATTGTCAGAGGACTTGCCGGCACTTACCTCCACTTGAACATTTAGTGCTGTCTTGCTGGGTCCGGACAGAGAATAGCACTATAGGGTCACAGATGAATTGCTATTTCTGGACAAGGGATAAACACACTGCTTTGTACGGATTATATCTCCAATCTGTGCCGGCAGGGCTGAGATTTTTATCTTCTGTCAGGAGAGTCCGAATCTTTTTCTGCGTTTCAATGCAAATAATGTTAAAACCAATATCATTTTTGTGTCTGTGTGAAAGACGCAGCATGTAAAGGCCATGTTTATTGTGTCAGTTGATTATTTGAATGTATCATTGTCATTGAATCTGTTGATTTGATGATGGGGAGCTTAAAACGAGAGAATACAGAGAACTCTCATTCTCAATGGTGCTCTGCAAATACAAAAAAACCCAAGCAGGCCATATAACAAATAAATAAATTAAACCATTCACATAATACATTATGTCCACTGTACATTCTCACACAGATTTTATAAACTGCCACTTCTGCTCATTCTAGATGCTGTGAACCAGTTTTAATCCAAATTGCCAAAACAATGTTCTGAGCTTTTGCAGTCGATAAAAAAGCTTTTAGCAGGAAAGCTAATAAAACATCATTATTCAACATTTGGAATTCATTTTATAAGGAAAAAAAAAAGTACACGAAGACATAATATACAGAGGATATACATGAAAATAAAAAGAGAACAATTTAAAATTTCATTTTGAAAATAAATAAATTAAATCAGTTCCTGCAGATATTTAATCTAAACATAAATTCATTTTTGGGTTTGGACTTGTAACCTATGAGAGGAGTGTGTGAGACGCCCTAAACAGCTGTCACTGTGCATGTATGTGTGTGTGTGCACATGTGGGTGTCTCTGCATTTTAATAATAAGGTGTTGACTCTGCCCTTTAAGGCTCACCTGTGGGGATTCCCAATGGTGTGTGTGTTTGTTCGTGTGTTCCTGCACGCTCGTGTGTGTGTGTATGTGCTTTGCCCTACGAGCGCGCATGTGTGTGTCACTTTGGGAAACACAAATCTGTGCACGGCAGCAACACCTGCCAGAGGCTGTGGCTGTTTATGACAGAGGCTGTGTGAGTTGGAGAGGACACGGTGGAGCGTCGCCAATCGCCAGTTCACACACACACACACGCACGCACACACACATACACACACACTGAGCAAACGTACAATTTGTGTGATTTCCACTGTAATAATTCAGAACGTACAAACACAAAATTCACACAAGCAAACACGTCTAAATGGCCAGACATCACACCTAGGCTGTAAAAACTATGGTAAAATGCTCCCATCTACACACACACCCACACACACACACAACCACACACACACACACACACGTGGCTAAATGTAATAACCACAGGGCTGGTGTGATCTGTGTCTCTCTCCCTAGGTCTTGCTGGCTGTGCAGGTCCCCAGCAGCTCCTATATTACAGCAGTAGGCAGGGGAGCCTGGCAGAGGCCCCGGCCTACAAAGTTCAATATAAACGAACAGTGGGATCTCCCAGGGACCTGGCAGGAAAAAGCTTAGCAAAGTTAAAGCCTCACCAGCCCTTCCTGGCTGCCCATGCCGATGGAACAACACACATGTACAGTGCATATGGGCGAACAAGCCTCACACACTTGTCCACACACTGACAGCCCACCTATTTGCCATGGGAGCCATTGGTTCACTCAGGTTTTCTACTTTGTGTTAATTTGTGCATTTAAACTTGCTGCCAGCCTGAGATACATAAGATAATGATTTATCATCAGAGCCGGGGGTGTTAGTTACAAAATAACAATGATCCAAGATAACTGAAATGAAACTAAACATCTTAAAAGTGTTTTGTGCGTTCTTATTTGTTTGTCTTTTAGTTTTCAGTGTTATGCAAAAACTAAAGTTTTTCTATGAAACTTGCAATTTGTCAAGAAGAAGGAATAATGTCAAGCAAAATGTTCTGAATCACACAAGTTCTGATTTACATTTTTTAAACTTCATGTTATAATAAAAACATCCAACAGATTAGCAGGAACTGTATATAGTATAACAACGGAAGTAAGTTAAGTGTTAAAGACGCAAATGAATAAACAGTATTATGTATTTTGTACGTTAACTTATATTTAGATTATAGAAGTGTCCACCGCATAAACTATCACTTCTTGTTTCTTTTCTTTAATTTAAACTGCACGTCACATTTTAATTTGTAAGATTGATGAGGAGACATCACTTCCTTTCCTGGTTGACTCTTTTTACTGACCTTACAGTAAAAAGAATTTAAAAAAAACCCCCTCCCAGACTATTTTCTCTTTCCTCTTCCCTGCTCTCCACACACTGAGCCTTCTCTCTTTTCTGCTTCGCAGGGTTGCTCCCCTCTTCAGATGGCTGTGGATGCAATAATGACCCAACAGATGGGTTTATTAGAGGGTGGTTAAGGCAGCCAGCGGGTGGCTCGTTCAGGGGGAGTCAGGAGCTGCAGCGCCAGGAGCTCTGGGTGAAAAGGAGACTGACAGGAAGTGCAGTGACTCTGACTCTGTCTTCAGTTGTTGATCCAATAGGCTGAATCTCCTCCTCGTAACGAACACGGCTCGTAAGGCTTGTGTGCAGTAGTGTGTGTGTGTGTGTGTGTGTTGTTTTGTGTCACACCCACACATATGTGCACTCGTGCTTATGTAATGCGTCCACGCTTTGCATTTGTACATTTCGGTACATATGCCGGCCCCCGGAGCATGTGCGTCACTTTTGACATGCAAATGAGACGGAGCCGGCTTTGTTAGCTACCTGTGTGTTAACACTAGTTTAAGATGTCATCTGTCTCTTTCTGCCTCCCCCATTCAGTGGGGTGAGGGGGGGGGGGCTTTGTATCTGCAGCCCCAGGTGTCAAAGGAGGTTCTTCAAACCCTCGTTAGTGTCCTAGAGAGAGTGTGTGTGTGTGTGTATGTGAGTGTGTGTGTGAGTGTGTGTGTGTGTGTTTGAGTGTGAGTGTGAGTGCTCTGTTGGAGCAGGCCTCACATCACAGGACAATATGGGCCACATCAGATCATACAGAGCCTCATTATTCCCTCAGCTCTCTCCTACACTTGTTAGCTTTGTCTGGTCAATAGAGCTCAATGGAGTTGATTTAACAAATAAAGGCAAAAACATTAACTCCGGCATATGGACGAGCTCCGGCGATCAATGGGAAGGAAATTAGTCAATTAGCCTGTAATTACCAAATCGAAAGAAGATCAGAGGTTTTCTTTGTCTGGACGGTGTTTAATAGTTATTGATAGTTAGATTAAAGGCTGCATTTTCTATTTAAAAATCCGTGAAATTGTATTTTAATACAAACAAATTGATCACGTAGAAAAAAACAAAACAAGGGAGGAATGAGTGTTAAAGCACATAAATAAGTATGACATATGACTTATATCTAATGAGTTGAGTCGATCATTTATCAAACAATTAGATGGGGTTAAATGGGGCTCTCAGTGTTTATTGAACGAATGTCTCTGTTTAACTGACTGAGTGGCAGATCACACACACTTTAGCCGATACAAGCTGGTGCAGTCAGGCTCTGGAATAAAAAGCTCTTTGCTCTTTGCACTGGCGGCCGTTGAGTTTAGTCTCATACACAAGACTTTTCAGGTACTTGATTGTGTTTCAAGCACTGTCTGTCTCCAGCATATACTTTTGTTCTCACATGCAGCTGCACGCCACTTAACATCCTGCAACAAAGTGGTCTTTGTTGTAGTCATTTCACGTTCACTCACTTTTATGAGCGACTCTGTGTCGTGAGAATCGTTTCTGCTTTTTAATCACAAAGCATTGTGCAAATATTGTATTTTTTGTAATCGTTCACTGGGAATTTTGTCACCTGAATATTTCAGGATTTGTTATTTCTTATAAGACTACATAGAACTGTTTTATTTTTTAATGCGGCTCTGCTGGAAGTTCAGGATGAGTGAAACGTTCACATGATGTAACAAACGAGTGAAATCATTCCCCTGAGCTAATGCATGCTAACAATGGATCGGAAATGTGCAACCATTTGACGCTGGAAATGACCATGGACGTAAAGCTCAGTGTTTTAATGTAGTTCTTTGTTATTAAAAGACAGAATCATACTCACACCCTCAGCAGTCGAGTGGATTCTATTGCTCAGCGACACACGGGGGAAATCGCCTCCGAGGATATCATGGCGCTGAGAGACCACTCATCTGAGGAGTGTAAGGCACACAACACCTGAAGGGAGAAATCAAATACTTGTTGGGGGCCTGGTGAAGAGACCCTTCACGGTCTCTCACCTCCAAAACCGTAGCCCAGAACGCTCCCACCACTCCAACCCCCACTTTATAAAAGGTCACCCGGTCCGGGCCGCCGCCTCACTTCACCCCTCTAACGCGGGGAGAGAGAGGGAGGAAGTGAATGAAGGGTATGAACACCAAGCTTTTAGCCTCTTTCTTTTTCTCTCAGGGGGTGAATCAGTTGCCTTTGTTGTCCCACTCAAGAAATGTATCCCACACCTTCACTCCTCATCCATCTTTTATGGAAATATAAAGTAAATCGCTCTATATTTAACGCTTTTATAGCACGATAGCATGTTGTTCATCCATCTGCAGAGAAACCCACACTGTATTACTGTATTACTGTATTGAAATAAACAATATGTAACTTTGGCCATTCGTGGTCCCTCATTTAAAACATAGTTTGATGACTATAATATATGTTTTATTCACGTTACGCAGCAGACGACAACAAAAACAACAATAAAAACTTGCCAACATTGTGTTTTTTCTTCTTCATATGTCTGACGGGCAAAGACACAAATAAAGCGGATACGACGCAATTAAAAGATGATCAAAATGAAAAATTCTGAAGTCAATCAAATATATAGTTCTAGTTGTGTTGAGACATTTTAATGAAAAATTGTTGCACGTATCTTAACTGCACCACAATGACCCACAGTAAATATTTCATCTGTCTTAAGACCCTCCCTCAGAGTGCTTCTTCCTCCACCACTGCACATACACACACACATTCACATGCATCCAGAACAATATGGTCCCCCCCATGCACGGACACAATTCGCCCATGTCTGTAATCTTTCTTAATCTGTCACCAGGAGCCAGGGTAACGTCACGTCACCACAAGTGTTTGGCTTTGCGTTCAGCTCAGCCATGTTGACACCCCACGTCTCCTCAGAAACTCTCCCTGACCCTGGCTGCAGCCCTCTGGCCTCCCTCCGGTGACACGGCGCGCTCCTTCTGCCCTGTCTCGAGCAGCCGCCATCGTCTCAGCCACAGCTTGGCCCGGAGCCGACACCGCGGCACGCAGCAAACCCTGAATCAGGTGGCGTAAATATAGCTCGGCCTGACACGGAGTGGACGCCACATGCACCTGAGATGTAAACAAACTTAAGCATCAAATAATGAAAAAAAAGACAAGGCCCCCGCAGCCAACTGCATCGCTCACAAAAGCTTACGATATCCACCCTTGACGAAAGACGATGGCAGAATCTCTCACTCCACACTTTTGCCTCTTCTCTTTCCTTGCGTGACACGGACGTTTGCACCGAGCACCAATTGGCATGACAGTGTGACCCCCAACCTTTTTTCTGCTTGTCCCCACATCGCATCCCCTCCCATCTCCGCACTCCTTCCTTTCCTCGTCCCCTCATCATCTGTGTCACCCCACACCCCCGCTCTTCCCTCAATGACAATATCCTGGTAATGGTGGCCTTTGTTTTTCTTGGCCCGGGCGCCTGGATTTGTCAGGACGCATTTCCTGCCCGCAGACTGAGGGGGCTGCTGCTGCGTGGCAATCTGGGCTCACTTCTCAGGCAGCTAAACCCTTTGACACTGTGCTTTTTAATTAAAATTACATTATGATTAATCAGGCAGAAGGAGGGGCCCTCCCCCTCACTTGCACTCCGTCCACCTCCTCCTCTCCCTCCTCCTGCTCAGTTTCCAGGCAGGTTTGATTACAACCTGTGACGGACGCTCCTCACTGCCAAGCCGCTAAAGATGTGCTGGCAGATGCGGCGGCCCGGCCAGCTTGTCAAGCCCCGGGGTTGCGGGCGGCCGGGGAGAGAGGGACGGAGAGACAGAGGAAGGGAGGAGAGGAAGGAGGAGGAGAGAAAGCAAGAATATGGCGAGGAGATAGTGTGCAAAGACGGAGCAGGTAAGTGACAAGAAAGGGAAAGAAAAAGAAAAGAGGAGTTACTCATGACAACCAGACACTCCAGAGACCGTGGTAAACCATCAGGTTGAGTGACAGGCAGTCGGGGGTGAGCTGCTGCATGGTCGTATTGATCTGCAGAGTTCATGTGGCACGTGCACTCACTCACAGGAGGAGGAATCATTTCTCTCTACAGCTGTACAAGGTGCCTGGATACAAGGGCCTATACTTAACTCCAGCGTCTACACTGCTACTCTGGGTCCTTCGTACCACAGGTGGAGTGGTCGCGCGTAACCTGGAGCCGTGTGCATGTGTGTGTGTGTGCACTCACATGTTTGCTTACTCAGGCTGAAATAGCCATGTTCGAAGTATGTAGAGACATAAAAAACAAAAAGCAAAGCTGGTGAAGAGCATGTCAATGGAAGACGACAACAAGCATGGAGTGAGAGCAGATAACACAGAAACACTCTACACGGGAAATCTGGGAATTTTGTGTTATACAAGATTCAAGATCTTTATTATCAATGAGCAAGCACGGAATTAAAAAAATCAGTTTCAAGGGAAATATACAAATGTAGGGTAATAAGCAAGCAAATGAGTATAAAATATAGTTCTTTAATAAGATATAAGCAACATAAAGGTAACAATGGTGCATACAACAGCAGTAAAGTGCCTGATAAAGACACGTATGATAATTTATATGAATAAGAATTAAATGAATGATTTCAAATATATTACGACTATGGGAAGATTCCTACAAGCCTGTAAATAAACAGACACACAGCAAATTGCTTCACCTTTTTATGAAAGGTTAATTTATGTGTCACATTATAACGAAGATATTTTCACCTTATTTTGTAACAAAAGAATCACACTATAACGAGAAGGGTCGCATGTTATAACGTGATAACTTCTATTGCTCCAATGTGAAGTTATATATATATAAGACTGATTGTCAAAACAAAGAGAAAATGATCTTGTTATAACATTTTGCTTTATGATGATAAACATGAACTGATCTGTCATCTCTGTTCTCCATGTGTACATTGCGACTGATCCTTTACGTCACTTCCAATGTCTGTTAGCAGAACACATTTTGTATTAGGGTCATGACCCTGCATTATGTACAATAGCTGTGAATGAAATGTCATTTTGCAGCCGTGTGAGTGTGTGTGACTGTGTGCGTTTAAGTGTGTAAGTGTTTGAGAATATATTTTCGTGTGTTCGTGAGTTCACATACCAGGTTTCTTTTTGAGCAAACCCAACAAATATCAAAACTGATTTGAAAGATTTGGATTGGATGAAAAATGTTCCTTTATTTTTCATTTTATTAAGGTTTTTTTTGCACTTTGAAGTTTATTTTATAGAAATTAAAGAATTAAAAAGAAAACGCTCTTCACTTAAAATCTTTTTTTTTGTCAGATGATTATGTAATCCCTGTTTGACATTGAAATATTTTTTTGTTTTTCCTTTTTCTGTGCCTGTCTCTCTGCATAGCTCTCACCCATTCAGCCCCCTGAGTTGAAACAGGCCTGTAGTCCGTGTCCTGCGGCCACATTGACAGGCAGTATTAAAAGCCAGTAGGTGGTCTTTCACTGTCACTCGGCAGAAGCCCCTCGTCACAGCACATTAATTACACACTCTCACCAGCTCAAACAAGCCTTGTCTGTTCATGCATGGAGATGGATTAAGATCAGAGTGAAGTGTGTGTGTGTGTTTGTGTTTTTCTAAATCCTGAATTTACTCCTGCTCTCTTTCTTGTTGCTGCAGCCACATTTTGGCAGCGAACATGCAGTGATGATGATAATAAAGGGAAGTGAGCAGTCACTATTTTAAAATGTGAAAAAGATCTGCATCAACTTCAGTGGACCCTGTGATGATTCTCGATGAGTGGGCTGGAGACAGCGTACAGTCTGGTTGCATTTGCCATTTTTTATTAACTGTGTAGAGACCAGTGTTGTGGCTGTGATGAGTGAAATAATAATGTCTGTCCATCCATGATGTCCCTCTGCACACATGTATGCACACATGCTGGTGCGTGCACCTGTGTATGTCCTGTACATGCCAATAGAGTTTGTACTTGTGTATATATTGAGCATGCGGGTGAATGCAGGTGTGCAGATGCATGTGCACATGCTTGGATTGTCACAGGATCCTGCAGGACTGCCACCTTCTTCCCTCTGACCTGACCCAGCCGTGAACCCTGTTGCCCTCGCGATCCATACGTATCATTTACCCGACGCCCTCCCTGCCGTCTCGCCTAATGCACGGAGGCGTGAAACACCTCGTAATGCTCAATCACAGCGGGGGCACTGCGTGCAAGGAGCCATCCAGAGTGACAGCACAGGGCCAGGGAGGCGGCCAGGCAGCTGAGGGAAGAAAATGCCACATCGCCCTCAGGGAGAGGAAGAACAGGAGGTGGTGGTGGTGGAGGGGCGAGAGAGAGTGGTAAGGTGCTGCAGGGGTTTGTAGCATGGGGGAGAGGGGTGAGGGGCGTAGGGGTATTAGTGCGGGTTAAGGTGATCTTGGTCCACTTCAAGATTTCAAGTTTGCTGTCCACTGAAAAAAAGAGCAGAAAACCACAGCTGAAAGTGCAAAATAGTGAGAAAAGCATCTTGTGTGCAAAGGCCTTTGAGCCTGATCAGCTATATTGATGTTCAACATGGATGATTACACAGAAATTTAAGTTTTGCAGAAGAGCTGAAGAGCTGATGGTTCAAAAACTTACTGTATGTCAGCATTTTCAAAAACCTCACTTTACACCACAACATGAGATCCGTATTTTTTTACATTTAACCTTTCTGCATTTAAAATTTCTCGAAATGGAGGATCCTAAAACTGTCTTGGTGTGTAATGAAAACATGGCCTGTAACGGAGATCTCTAAGGTGTTCCGCAGGAAGGTAGAGTGAAGAGGACCCAGTTTTACCTCAGTGTAATACTGGGATTTGCAAGTGAAACACATAAAGAAAAAGGGAAGATGAGACGGAGGAGGGAGGGAGAAAAAAAAAGATGGAGATGGAGAGAGAGAGAGAGACGCAACAGACGGAAGTCACACTTGTGAAGTTGGAGGTGTGAAGGAAAAAGACTTGATCATGATTAAAGGCAGCTTTTTGGACTGCTGTTTTAAAACGCGTCAACGTGATGCTCAACTCTCTCTTCTCTTCTTTCTCTGCCAACAAACTTCAGTGCAAAAAAAAATAAAATGTTGCACGCTTGTGGCGTTGCTTTAAATTAAATTCAAACCGATGTGTAAAGACTTTTTTAGTCATTTAGGTCAGGAATAATATCAAAATTTAAATGTTTATTTATTGTTCTCGATGGCCCGCTCTTAATATTTTAACAAACGTTAATAATGTGTATTCACTTCTCAACAATCATCCCAGACACATTATTCTGACTCACTGGCACCTTCTCCACTTGTAAAAACCTGACTAGCTAGCATCTGAAGAATTTTACACATACATACATAAGCCTCAGAAAGTGTGAGACACTGATGTTGGCAGAGGGATCCATCTGATGTAATTGAGAATAAACAGCTTTTTTACTCAAATTCAGCACAAATTTTTTTTTTCACGAAACGTAAACAAGAGGAGAGAAGTGCCTCCACCCTGGCAAAGCCTCCCTTGTCCTTGTCCGTGCCCTGTGGACTCATGCCCAGGACCCGGGCCTCTCCCAGGCCAAGCTGCCCAATGGTCCAGTTAATCATATGCAGTGCCATGAGGAAGCTTATGTTGGCCTATGCCAGTTTCTGCCTCCGTAACCGCAGGGTGTCGAGGCCAGAACCACAGCACGTGGAGGGGCGGGGGGGCCGACAGACTGGTTTGGCATCAGAGGCTTGGCTTGGTTTTGAAGATGAGCGTAGACCCCTCAGAACCTGAGCTGGTACCCGCACGCTGCCTCCTCCTCGTCATTCTCCCGGTGTCCAGGTCCTGCTGTGCGGCCGCTGACCCCGCTGACTGTGTGGACAGAGACCCTGCTGACCAACACAAACATTGACATTACTGCCTCTCAGCGGGGAGGCAACAACTCTGAAGGGCAGCTCATGTGACTCATGCATGCATATGTGTGTTCAGAAAGTAAAGGACGCATCAGGAAGTCAATGTATCCTCTGCCAGACCTTGATACCCCCAACACTGTGATAACCATTTGATATATTCAGATTCTTGTGTTTTAAGTGCGTTGAACTGATCCACATGGGGAATAAAATCATGTAAACCAACACATAATGGATTCATACTGAACAAGGCATGCAGGGGCTCGAGAAAAAAACTGTTCCCAGTGATAAGGATGGACATTCAGTCATCAGAATGAATGTAGTGAGCCAGTAGTCACTACAGTGCATGATGATGAATCCTCTCAGTGCACAATTCAAGCTGTAAACATGATACACAAGATTGATTCTTAATGAAAGCATATACAAGGTAAATACAATTGGACCAGGCACAGAACCCTGAGGAACTCCATAATTAATTGTGGCACGCACAGATTAAAAATTGTAAAAATTGGAATTGATCTTATAAATAAGATCTAAACCAGTTTAATGCTGGTTCAGTGTTCTAGTCTCTGCAGGATGTAATGATCTATGGACTCAAAATAGTGCACTGAGATCCGACATAACAGGGACAGAGACAAACCCTTTATCTGAAACAATGTTTAATCACTTCTCTTATTTCTGAAACCGCGTCCTTTCACCAAATTATCTATGAAAATCGCAGATTATATTAATCTATGCATATGGTATGAGGTGCAAATAAAAGGTGGAGCATAAATAGGTTTCAGTAAACACAAGCGTGAGTGCATTTTATCTGTGTGTTGAATGAGTGTCGCCACAAAAGAGCAGCGTGGACTGACAGAGTGCCGGGGCCCCTGGCCGACTGTGACCTTTGACAAGTCTCTGTCACTTCTCACCTCTGCAAGACGAGCCCTGTCATACCAACACGCACAACATCACATGCTCCTCTCCCCTCCCCTCCCCGTCCGACCGTCTCTTCAATTAAAAGCTTAATGGATGTTTTAGCGCTCTGCCACTTTGATCACGGCGTCCTGATCTGCCACCGCTAGAGCAGCTGAAGGAAGGGAAGAGGAGGAGGAGGAGGAGGAGGGGGGTATATCTTACAGGTTAGGAGGGCGCACTGACAGTATAATCATAGTGAGACACTGCAGCAAGAGCTTTTTTTTTTTTTTTTTTTTTTTCACACGCGACGGACCCAAAGGGGTGGTCCTGGTCGGGGCATCTAGCCGGAGAGCCTAGTCTCACCTCAGTGACATGGAAGCCACCCTGGCTGTCACTTTGCATCTCTGACGCCTAGAGAGGGAGACCATGAGCAGCCTGACAGGGGCGGAGGAAGGTGAGGACCCAAAATGCTTGAGACACACTTGGCTCAGAGCTAAACCCTGCTCCTCTTCTTTCTTTTTTTTTTGCTTCCTTCCCCCCGTCCCCCTGACACTTACGCAGCGTCCATGTAAACTTTTATACTTAATGATCTTTCTAACCTTTACATCTCCAGAAGAACATTTGAGAGGATCTGAAAGACCGATTCGTTTCTCTCCTGAAAGCCAATCAGGCTTTTCTGTCAGTGAGAGAAAGTACTTTCAGGTGCCATTAAAAATAATCCGTAATCAGCACAATAAAAGTACTCGATATGTAACATGAGAATAGAAACAATGTGCGTTACACTGCAGTGAGACACAAAGTAAACACTTGTGACTTTGGGGCAACACCTCAACACTGACACAGATGTGATGCTGAAGACAAATGTTTTAATGTGTGGGCCTTGCAAAGTGAACACCAAAACCACCACAACGTATGTGGGCGCAACAGAAAACAGTTTCAGGCGTCGTCTTGTTTCTCATGAGATATTTTTCTTCCTGATCTTTGCAGCTGAAGAATTGTTCAGTCATAATATCGTATGTTGTGAATATAATAACGATGGATGTTAGAAAATATTTTAAGCCTTGGAATATAATGGTTGCAGGAAAAAGAAAATACCATAATTATCTCACAAAAATACATCTGGTAAGAATAGAAATATCGAGGAAAACAAAGTCTTCAGATCCGTGAATCATTTCTCAATATTTTTCATTGTGTTATTTTTGCTAAGTTCGATTCTAAAACTAAAAGTTGAGACTGTTGCCCATCAAAAAGCATTTTTTTCTGTCAACAGCATCTGGTTTCCTGCCTGAGACTCACTCATCTGTGAACAAAATTAATGGCAGCAGAAAAAAGTGTGACTGCTGCCGCTGCAGTAAAGCGCCTCTGGAGATCTGGAAACTTAAAGTGAAAATCAACACTGTGATACACTGATACCATATATAACATCAGTGCTCAGACGAGGGAGGCCGATCTTCTTCTCTCTAATAAGCTTTCATTTTCAGTTTAAAATTAATCCAGATGTTTCGTCTATTGAGAAAAGGAGAAATTAGTCCAGCTGTTTTATATTTGCTGTAAGAAGCTTCTTGTTTTAAATTTTAAATAAAATGATCTGTTAATTGACCTTATTCTGAATTAGACATTACTTCCATTATGATGTTTATATCAGTTGGAAATAGAACATTTGAGCCACTGTCAAATTCCTGTTTACATGTTTTTGCAAAATTTGATGGCACAAAATGGGGAGAATTTGTGATAATATCTGTTTTAGCTGCGTCTGGCGTGATGTTTGAATTGATGCAGGTACGAATCTACTGGAGATTTCATTTCACATTTTGGGAGAATCAGCAGAGATCTGTGAGCTTCCCTCAACGAGTCCTCAGCTGAGCCAGATCAGCTTCTGCCAGCCTGTATCTGTTGATCTGCAGGTTACACAAGCCAGTAAGACGGTTCCAGAATGACTCATAGTACTGTGTCACCTCAGCGGGGTCATTAAGTTACATAAGCGTCACTGGTTAATTCTGATTGAACAAATTCAAAGCTTTCTGTTGCTAAAAGACACGAACTCTGATTTGCAGAGTATCACACTATATGTTCAACACCACAGCTTCCAATCTGGGGAGTTTTGCAGAACCTTAATGGAGAAATTACTGTTTCATGAATACAAATCTTTTCTGATCTGTCACTTTAGGTCTGAAACCTTTATAATCGTAGCTTTGGTTAAATATCAAGGTTAGCCGACTTTAATTATCTAAATCAAACACACATAATCACATTAATTAAAACCCACAGCAATGGAACCAATGTTCTCGGCTGTTTATCAGCAACAAAGCTCGATATTTAGTGTTTATTTAGAAGCTTGTACTGCTTTGAGCAGTAGAGGGCTTTGGGACATGACTGATGATGTTATTTCTTGAGTAATGCATAAACATCAATAATTGTAGCAGAATTGATCATCACCATAAAGATGCAGCACATCTAGTTTCATCCTCCATCCATCCACATGTTGTTGCATTCATTCATACGCTACATGAACCCCTCCCTTCCTTCCCACATCATTTTGTGTTTGTGCACACTTGAACTAGTGGCCCCTGCCTTCTCGTTGACCTCCTCAGTGGAGTGCCGTGAACCCACCGCTGCCCCCTCCTTCCATCCACTCGTCCTGCTCATCCTCCTCCACCTCCTCCTCCTCCTCCTCCTCCTTGTTCCAGCCCTCTCAGCGCGGCAGACTGCCGATCCCGCCTGGCCGCCCCTTGCCGTCTCACAGAAGTGCGAAAATAAGATGGCATTGGATCTATTAACACTTTGGGCTGAGTGTTAGTGAGGGGGCCCCAGATGAGACCACTCTCTCAAGGTCCACCGACCGCCATTCTGGCCCCGCTCTGGCCGGGGGCAAGGTGGAAGGATGTGGATGGTGGTGGGGGGTAGGGGGGGGTGTATGTGTAGTCTATAGGCAATTAGAGACATCAGAGAACCACAGCTCGAGTGTTCTGCTCGGGGCTTGCTCACACTTGTCCACTTGAAGCTCACCTGTTCATCAACAACATGTCAATTGATGAAGTGATTGGACGGAGGATCGATGGCGACATCGCGTCAGGACTTGTGTGGTCTGACAAAAGAGAAGCACCGCACTCACCAGCAATCTGGACGAAAAGGATGTTGCAGCCGTTTGTTAAAAAAAGAAAAACAAGAGTGTGATATTTGTATTAATTTCAAGGTTATCTGGAGTGTGTTTGGAATGGGGACGTGTTAGGATGTGTTAGGATGGGCTTATTGTGCACTTGCACATGTGTACTTGTGTGTCGGTGTGTGTGTGTGTGTGTGCATCTGCGCATGTGCAAAAGCCTCCCAATCCGTCAGCATATTTTCTATTCATGAAGGTAAAACATAAACTGCCACAAAAACTGCCATTTCTCAGATAACCTTGTTCCAATGTTATGATGACTTTACATGTGCTCGCATCCACGGGATTTCACTCCTGAACTTGTTGGCACGCCGAGATGTAATGTGTGTCGTTCTCTCTCTCTAAGTGTCTCTACCTCGGTGCGATTGCACGCCCACAGATCCACCAGCTCCATCACAACAGCAACCGAAAAAAAAAATGAATTAATAAATAAACTTCACAACTTTTTGTCACACTTCAATCACATAAAATTAACCGACCGCATGTTTGGAATTAATAGACGGTGTTTGCTGCTATTTATTCAACTTTTTCTGTTTCGGTAGAGGATGAATGGACACACACACACACACACAACTGGAAGACAAAGACACAGCAATGAACGCTCACCCACATTTCTTTTCTATAATTTACAGGATTATCATGTCACATTATTTCATTTAGTCTCATTCTGTTGCTCATCCTGGCAATGGAAGCAAATTCCACCATCGCCCCTCTGCTGTACAGCATGTGGCCCTCCGTCAGAGGGGCTGGTTACCAAGCAGATTAGACGAGATATTTACAGGTGTGAAAAGATGCATTTTTCTAATACAGTGTGAAATTCTTCTGTTAAAGTCGCTCTTTCCAATAAGCCTGTTCACAATGGGATGAGGGAGAGGGAGAGAGAGGGAGAGAGAGAATCCAAGAAACGAGTTGTCTTGTTTTTTTTGGCTCTGTATTTCAAGAGGAGCTGAGGCGGAGCTGAGCGCAAGTCTTAAGAAAAAGTGATAAAATATACAGTGAGAAAAGCTTTCAAAGTGTCGGGAAATTAAAGCAGGGTGCAGCAGCAGGGCGGGGGACGCGGGTGGGGGGTTGTTTGTCGGGTGCCGGTGGTGGAGCAGTGTTCAAGATGACGGCAATCTGCTTATCTGACTCCAGAGAGGACTTGTCCTCAGCGGCCTCAGACTTCTCCTGTGTGACATCATGTCTGCTGAACGATAACATGCAGGTTAATGATTGTTCCCGAGCTTCTGGGATGTGCATGTAGTGAATCTGGCAAAATCTGGGAGTTTTTTAAAGTAAGTCTTCCTGTTTTTGTGATTGACCCTGCACCCTCCTACCTCCAGAAATAAAGCAAACTCTCGAGACTTAAGTCAGCCTGATGGGAGGAGGATGGCAGGTTGAAGGAGCTGGGTTGGGGGCAAGGGAGTGGGGGTGGCAGAGGCAGGATGCAGGAGTGTTGTGACCACACGCCCTCACTCAGGGAACGTGGCTCGGAGCCCGTGCAGGCGAGACTACGTTGGCCCTGTCTGCCTCTCTGTGGAGAGAGGGGCCACTCTGCAGAGGAGCACGAGAATCGAAATGCTGCTGTGCCAACTCTCCACCCTGTGAAAAAACAAACAAATGATCCTAGCTGGTGAATTCCTCTGATGGACATTCGCATCAATGAGTTTCAAGTTGCAGAATGTAAAACCAGCGCAAATTAAGATGTCATGAGTAAAACTGAAAAATAGGAGAATGGCTCAAATCGTGCAAGTTAGGGATCAAGTTTATTATTTAATATCAAGTTCAGACTTACTTACAATAAATATTTTCAGCTACTACTTAATTCATTTCTCTTTTTAGAAATCAAAAAACTCCATCTGTATTCCTTCCAACTGTAGTTTTACCAAAGACCAGTGCACAGGAGCTTGAACAACCAGGGTTTCTTTGATTGCGTCACTAAATAAAACTCCTTTTTTTGTCCCTTTCTGCCAGTTGCATTAGCAGTTTATGCGGCCGGTGGCCTCTCTTTCAGCCGCCCTCTCCCACCATTTAAAGTGGTGTCACACAGCCTGGCCGAGAGAGCGATGGGGCAGAGAGACCCCCTAATTAATGGTGGCAATCTAGCAGCTTTCAAGCGGCCTTACATTTCTTTTAATGAAAGGATTACCGCAGTGCATTAAGATGTATTTAACCTCCAGCACTAGCTCTGTTTCAATAAGTATTAAACAGGCCATTAAATGGAGTGGGGAGAGGGAGGGGGGTGCTCAATTGAAGCAGACAAAGGCCAACATGCTGAATGTGGAGTGAGGGGTGGATCCAGGGAGTCGGGATGGGGTTCGCTGTGAGCATCTGCCCAAACAGCTCACGGTGAGCTGGATGAAAAAAACCATCCAGAGCGAAAAAGAATATAGTGCTCCATAGAAACATAAACTAAATAATACATAATATATGTAATAATTTATAAAAACAAATATTTTTCACTTTTATTTTTTATGTTTAAACAAGAATTTGCTTCCTGCCTGCGTGGTAAGGTGACATTTTTTCATAAAGATATACATAGTCTACCCACATTGGAAACCGGAGCCAGAAATCTCATGAATCTATTTTCTAAGTTGTTGATTTTACAAAACAATCAACTGCTACCGTGCGAGCCGTGCCAGAGCCCCTGCTGAACAATGATGGTATTGTTCACTTGGAAAAGAAAACTGGCGTGGGCTGCTGCATTTATCAATTTTCCCTTTCTCTTTTCGCCCACTTGCCTGTTTGTCATGGCATGGCGAAGGCCCGTTTTGGGCCCAGCAGGTTGTCCTGTGCGCATGGCATCACCTAAAATTAGTTCCAGTCAGCGGTGGCCTTTTTGCAGCTTTGCCACTGCGGATGTTTGCGGATCCAAAAAAACTGTGTTGTCTCACTCTCTTTTCATGTTTGTGACAATCCTTGCATTCTCAGTTTTTTCTGTTTTCCTTACAACATACATTTGTGCTTTGTCTTAAGTTTGACAATGTATAAAAAATTTGCTCGATTGCAAACAAATCGAAATATGAAAACGCCAATCAACATATGCAAAACATATGAGATATAGAAATTACAAATTAGGAAAATCACATCTACAGAGGTGAATTTTTAAACTCCTCAACATAACAGACATGACGGCCCTGTCATGCTGTAAAGTGTTAATTAGTTTTCAGATTCTCTGCTCCCTCCCCATCTATCTTTCTATCATGAGTGTATTGAGAATGACGTGGCTCAGTAGTTTAATACATTCCCCCTCACATCCCCCCAAGCAGCAGCAGGATGTGGCGGAACTGCTTTTCTCGGGTTGTCTTCCATTGAGATGATTAGCCTGAAACTACATTTCAAAAGTGTTTGTCAGGGCGCGTGGCATGCTACAGTGAATCTGGGTAACAGATGGATTTGCTCGTGGAGGAACAGACTGTGCCTTAAACAAGCACCATGAAGCCACGGCTCAAACCTTCAGTCCGTATTACCGTGCTCTTTAAACCCCCACAACATTTATATTAGCCTGCAGGCTCCCATCATGGTGCCCCTGTCTGGCACTGGAGAAAATGAGACTGACAAGTAGCAGTGAGAGTGAATTACAACAGTTACGGCTGAGCAAACATTGATCGGATAACTCAAAGTCATTTTAAGTGACTCGTTGCTGCTTTTCAAGGCTGGTGGGTTGTTTAGAGCTCAGATGAAGCTTGTTAGCGCTGAAGAAAATTGCTGCTCCCGTTGGAACAAAAATCAAATCCCAATTTCAGGCCAGTTGAAAAAGAACAAAACACTATTTCAATTGCAACAAACAGCTCAATAAATATCCACACAAACAAGTACTTCACTAAGCCGTCAAGCCCCTCAGACTCTAAGGGCCCTTAAGTGTCTTTTCATAACTGATGCAGTTGTCCTTTTCCTGTCCAGCTCCCACAATGTTTAAATAAATAAATTTACTTGCACCCATTCAAAGACTCGTATCCGTGTTTGTCGTAAAAACAAGACAGTAATATGCATAAAGGAGTCAGTGTGCATCTCACGCACACCAGTGATCTGCTCCTCACGTTCACTCAGCACATGAACAGATCCATTTCCTCTGCAGGTAAGTGTTTTCTGATTCTGCCTGAGAAATCTGACATAACAAGAGCAATCCGCCAAAATGCAACCGCGTCTGTTTTTTAAAGGAAACAGAAGTTCTCAATATCGTAAATACACCATAAGCCCTATTCATTATATCATTTCAAACCTTGTTCTGTAAAACCTATAGAGCTTCTTCCAAACATGAAATCAAACAGGTGACGTGTTCCCACATGCACACAACAGATATCCACAGACTAACACTCCAGAGCCTGAGACAATGGTGGATTTGTTCCTACACAATCAAATGGCATCAAATAAAACTGTTTATTAGTAGTTTAAGAACATTTTCCCATGAAACCCCTCAGTAGTTTTCTAATCAGAGGTGTATAACATCTTTATTAGCAGTAATGGTTTCTTCTTTAAAATTATGTTGTGTCGCTTAAAACATCCGAATAAGAAATAATTGACTGCCTCTGCATCCTCTGGTATTTCATTCATGTCTATGAAATTGTCTCATGTCAGCTCAACTCCCTGAAAAAGATTTAAAAGTTTGGTATGAAGGGGTTTTGAGAAACACTTCAGAAGAAGTATGTTAAAGCTTGAATGGAGTTTGGCTGGGGACGTGCCAGGACCACTCCTGCTGGGTTCTTTGCACCCCGGTCGCAGCTCTCGGAGGTATTCCCAGCCTGTTGAGTCTGTGAGGGATGAGACGAGAGGAGAGGGGGACGGGGGGAGAGCATATGAGACGGGAGAGAGGATGGGTAACGGAGGGAGGGGGGGAGGTATGGAAGTGTATGTCAAATATGAGGGTGATGAGGTGAGACACACCTTGTGTAATGTTGCCTGTCACAGAATCACAGCTTCAGTCTTAAGGCAGGATTCGTGTCAGCTCCCCCCTTCCTGCTCTTTCTCTCCTTCAGTGAGAGCTGTCATTAAGTCATATGATCGTGTTAAGTGTAAAAAAAACAAGTGACCCACTCAGCAGAATGATGCCAACTGTGTGTGTGTGTGTGTGTGTGTGTGTGTGTGTGTCCTCTGGTCACACACTCACAAATATATACTTACCACTGCCAAGGAGGTTGTGTTTTCATTCGTCTCCGTTGTTGTTTACTTTTGGCAGCAAGAAAAACAAAGAAAAAACTACAGAATTGATTTCCACGAAACTTGGTGGAAGGATTTAATTTTAGAGAGTAAATTAACAAACATTTTTGACGGCCCCTGCAAATATTCTAATCACTTTAATTAACATTGCAAGACATATATAGGGGACTGATATCTATTGTGATGTCCAATTTGGTGCAGCTTGACTGAATTCAAGGGGCTTGTTGGGCTTTGGCTGAGGTACCTGCATCGAGCCATTGTAATTTTCATGCTTGTACATAAACATGGGTCGATTGTTGGTTCTTTAAATTATGTGCAGTTTGATGACAGGACTTTTGTTATTGTAGTAAATTTCAAGCACAGGAACACAATTCTTCTGTGTGCACGCTGGTGTCACTGAGGCCTTTGCAACGGTTGGTGACAACTTTTCCCACTGATGCATCCATTTCAAACTCAGTGTAAGATAATACAACAGGAAATGACAACCTCCTCCATAAAGTTCTGTGAACTCTGGCAAAGCCGCCTGGCTTCTCATCGTGTCACTGTGCTGAACTGTAACAAAGTTGAAACGGCCCAAGCCAAGAGTGGAGGCCTCAGCTGTGGCTGAGTGGAGCCAACGCATGGTGAAGGCCTTTACTGGGGTGACGAGAGCAGGGAGCACGGAGCCAGTGCATGTTAGCTAGCTAGAGCGTTTGGTAAAAGTGCAGACAGCTTGGGAGGTGCTAATGAATGCCGGGCATTGCTAACCGCACTGTACCCAGGCTCCGGGCGCAGCCTGGCAGCCTCCTGTCCCTCCTGCCCGTGCGAAATGTGAAAGATCAACCGGTTGGAGGGAGCAGACGGGAGCAAACACACACACACACACACACACACACACACACACACACACTCATACACTTACTTGCACACACAAGCCTGCATGAGCGCCCAAGTACACACATCACTATGCATGCACAAGACTCACAAACACACTCAGGCCTGGCTCGTTCCACTATCACATCATGAGGGCTCCAGCCAGGCCAAGCCATGAGGCCTCAGCTGAGATGATTCAAGGCTCCCCGCTGGGTCGTCACTCAATCAGCCAGGTGGAGCTCCACACCAGAATGACAGCACAACTCCAACACTCCATGCTGTAGCCTCCAAATGTGGAAATGAATTCATGCTAATCAAAGTAAGCAGTTATATGAGGAATATGTAATTTAAAGTTATAATAAGAAGACGTGTTTGTATGTGTGCTGGAGATAGTTTATATTTAACAATTTTTTTATTTTTTTTCTGGCCCTAAAAACTGATAAAGATAAAAAAACATTTCATCCTTTACCAAATTACTCTCAATTAAAAGTAACCCATTAGAATACTTTCACTTTACCCACAAGCCAAACATAAAAATATTCAAAATGAAATAAGGAAACACATTAACACATAAAGTTTTAACTTAATTAGGTTTGGTGACCCGTAAAAATACAGGTGCCGTCTCCTCCACAAACATTGAAGATCTTTAATCTCCACATTTAGAACTCTTTAGTTGAATATATTCTGCATTTTGAAAAAGAAGTCTGACAGTTTATGATGCTGCAGGAAGGTTTTCACAAGAACATGTAATGTAAAACCAAACATGATTCCTTTTTCGCGAAGAAGAAGGGGGAGTTTATCTATCTATCTCCATTTCATATATAGTATTGTTTTTTTCTCCACCTCTTTTTCTCTTCTTTCACTCACATCCAGTTTAGACGTGCGCGACTTCAACCCACCCTCATTAATCTCTTGTGGTTATTGTAACCATCAAAGTCGACCAGTCCATTGAGCGTTTTAAAATCAAGACGTATAAGGAATTAGAGCTGTGAGCTTTCACATATGACCAATTTAAATCTTCTGAAAATAAACAGCCCTGAGAAGCACGTGTTAAGCAGCTCCCTCACTTCCTGCGGTGACCGAGCTCTAAAGGGGATCACTGCGGAAGCTGTGAACTCTCATCAGGAACACATCCTGATAATGGAGAGATCAGCAGCTCAAATATGTAAGTACATGGTGAGTTTTTTTTTCCTTTCAGTCTCACGCGCTCTCTTTTGACAAGCTGGCAGGAAGCCTCTGCTCTATTCTACACATTGCCTCCGTGAATAATACCCAGCTGTATAAGATGATTCATATTTACCGTTTACCCCGATGAATATTCATAGGTTACCATTTTGCATGTAGATTATCTAAATAGAAATGGTTGAGGATTTCATAATCGCAGTTATGATCCGTGCCCTGCCATCTGCAGCGTCTTCTCATATCATAAGAAACGGACGGAGGATTTTTTTTGAAAACTTTTTATTCAGCGTGAAAAGAAAAACACATTATCACGAAGCGTGCAAGCAGCATTGAATATGTAAATCAACCGCTTTACGGATAATTATTATCTGTTATGTTGCAAATATTTCAGCATTATCAAGTTCTAATATCTGAGTCCCATCTGACCTTATAGGTACAGAAAATATAATGCCTCCGATTTTCCTCCTCAACTTCCTCAGTGCAGCAGCCGTTCTCGACTAACTTGAGTCTCATTAAATGCTCTTTGCGAGTTGTCTCAAGATGTATCTATTCATTAGCTTCAAAAGGGTGTCATGTGTATGAATTATGCTAACAGGATCTAATTAGCAGATGCAAATGAGGTTAGTCAAAATTGTACTGGAAAGACAGAAGAAAAGCACCATGGGATAGTTGGAGCTCGACAGCTCACCAACCGCCCCCACGCTGGGCACCAAATGTGATGGTTCGCCCCTGCTGCTGCTCTATACGGGAGGCAGGACCGAACCACAAACTCAGAAGTGGGGAGGACGGCTCTTCAGAGGTGCGTTTATCAAAAATTAGCTCTTTGTTTTATTTGGAAATGTTAATTGGAGTGAAATGTCTCAGTCAGACATCGCAAATATTACAGATTGATATTAGCTTATTGTCTTGTCATTGCTGTGGATGATGGTCCACTCATGCAGCCCTGCTCACAGCCAAATGTTATGTATCCCCCGCCCCAACTCACAAACAACAAGTTACACAACCAGCTGATGGAACTCCAGTATCCGGTGCAAAGAGGACTCACTAATAGCAGCCGCCTACAGGCTCCTGCCATTCTGACATCAGTGGCCCCAGGCTGCGGAGGGGCTGGCAGGACTCAGGGAGCGTGCCTTCTGGCCTCGGCAGGGAGGGAGGCCAGCAGGCTGCAGTGTCGCATGCGTACAGTGCACATGCACACACACACACACGTGTCTCGTCCCGCCGTGGGAGTCACAGTTAAGTTAGCTAGAGGAGGAAGGCAGCAACTGGAGACCCTGGTTATGATAAAAAAAATCACAACGCTATAAAAGTAGAGAGAAGAACGTTGGTAACGGGCACGAGCTGGTTGATGCTGGACGACCCTTGGAGGCCCTGCCTGGACTGGCAGAAGAAACTGGGAGGAAATTCAGCTCAGGTTTTTTAAACGATAACACAAATCTGATCCGTGTATCTCATCTGAAAAATAGAAGGTGACACCATAGAAAAATGAGGGGTAGCTATGGATAGCCAAGCTGTGAGTGTCTTCTTTGTTGCTCTCTTTCTCTCACCCTCAGCTTCTTGTGCTCTTTTTATTCACTTTAGATGCAGGATTGTTGTGACACAAACCTTATACCTGTCACACTCTTTCACATGAGAGTTCAACAGTGAGGCCACGAAAAATGTAAAAATCAGGATGTGTGTCCTTTAGGTACATGACCCTCACAAAGGTGTTACAGAGGCCAAGGTGTTTATTCAGACTGAAACCAGCTATAGACCTTATTTTAGATTATTACCATATCACATGACGTCACCTGACTTCAACACAAGAACTAAAGAATTGATACAACAGATATAATTGCTCCTCTGCCGCAAACATACATGCAAGAAACTTTGTGGAAAAAAAGGTGCCTTCACACGCTCGTGCGCTTAGTCCCTCCTCGTCCCGTGGAACAAGACGCAAAGGTTATCAAGCGAAGAATAAGCCCACGCAGTCCACACGAGGCTGAGGCATAAAGGATAGTGGACGACACTTTTCACATTTTCTGACAGTATTTGTGACATTGAATCATTTGCAATTAAGATGCAAATCCGAATGGTGTGGTTCAGGGGGTTGGATGTTAATGTGTCCATACTGCCGGGACCTCATGTGCAGTGGAGCAGTGGCCTTAGTCGTAATATCTAATTATGACATGTCTGAAATAAAGCATCTACAAACCTGACTTAAAGAACACAACTCCCTGTAAGTGAATAAACAAGAGTCAGTGGATAAAATGAAAATCACTGTAGGTTCTGTGTGAGACCACCTACTCACAGTCTTCTGCAGCGCTGGGTGAGTCACTGCCTGCTACAGCTCACCACACAGGTGAAATCAACCATAGTCTCAACCTACACCTACATGAATCCCTCTGATACCACAATTAAAAAAGTTTCCATGCAGGTTTTATATTTCGATCTTTTCTGTGTGGTGTATAGTCTCAAATCATGTTTTTATAGTGAGATTATTGTATTTATGGTTATTTCTATTTCCAACAACTTGTCAAGTCTATAGGGAAACAGCAGAATCAGAAAAGCCTAATAATGAACATAATTAACTGTAATTTCACAAGACCTGAAAACAAAGCAAAAGCAGTTTTTCGTCTTTGTTCATTTTGACTGCAGCAGATCCCCTGTCTTCACACCTCCCACACTGGTTTAACGTGTTGCATTGTCCCCCACACAGCAAATTGCAAACACACACACACACACACACACACAGAGGCACGAGGTAGAAAAGCGCATGAGATCCCACGCGCACAAACAAACATATATGTGTATGCAAGAAGACCACATCAGCCTGCAGCTCCCCTCTTGTCTGCCTCTGCACTGAAGGTGTGATTGTTCGTTTTGCCAGTGAGGAGGTGGGGGACAACCAGGGGTAGAAGATGTCCTCCTGCCCAATAATTTTTTTTTAATTGAAAGATGGGGATCCCCATGATGCATATATCGAGATGACACGATGGACAGTTTCTGTTTGAGTGTCACTCAGTAAAAAAACATGTTGCGATGATTCATGATCATATAGTTCCACATTTTGAGAATATTGCTTGTTCTTGCCGAGAGTCAGATGAGATAGTTTCCTCTTCCAGGCCTGTGGGGTAAATATGCTGTTTTATATGAGCGTCTCTAACGCCAATTAAATAAATAACGCAATAATGCACATGACAGTTTATCTGACTCCTTCAGACACTTTCAGACTATTCACCAAGTACTTCAGTCTGAGTTTTCCTGTGGCTTCAATCTCTCATCATGCACCAGATTTTTTAAAGTGAAGTCTGGACCATTATCACCGGGTCTCGGCTGGTCTGTTCTATCAAGGTCTACAACCATCAGATGAACCTCGAAACAAGCGCTCCCCCCTTCCGACAGAATGTTTGGTCCATGTGTCTAGACCTCCACCATATCTGACCCGCCAGCACAGAAGGACACACAAACACTTGACAGATGATCATAAGGAACAAATACAGGCCGGCTCCTTCCCTCCGCCATGTGACTTGGATATGCCTGCTCACTGCTGTTCGTAATTTTTTATCATTGACACCCACCCCTCCACATCCACATATACACTTGTCAAATATAACACCTCTACCCACAAGGAGGAGACCAGGTTCTTAGCCCTTGTTAAGGAAACCTGTATGAGTGGCCCCACCAAGTTTATCGGAAGCCGCACACGAGCTGGGCTTCCCCTTGAAGGATCCTTGTCATCTTCGTTGTTTTTGTCCTCGGACGTGAAGGCCTTCTGATCGGTCCTCTCCATCTCTCCCCTGCTCTCCTGTCAGAGATGGAGACCAAACCATGGACCACTTCCATGCTATGTGGGAGTCCCTGCTGTTTCAGTGGCTGCCAGGCAGGCAGCCTCTTCCCTCTCCCTCCGAAGCGTTTGGCTCCATAACGGCGGGAGCCCATCTGATGTGGTCCCCCCCATCTGACTAGCAGCTCTCTTCCCCGGGCCCAGACGGCTGCAGGGACGGAGCAGACGAAAGGGGCCGCAGATTGTTGTAGACCATTTACATGTAAATACAGAGACCAGGCCTAGGTCTGGGTTCAATATTGAAGGTGTCCGCTGCACTGAGGTCCCTCATGTGTGTGCATATATGAGCGTGTGTGCATACATGGCGGCACGTGTATAGGATTGTGTGTGAGCATATGTGTGCACGTTTGTGTGTTATCGTGTATGTGCATGGCATGACCCAGTGCATCTAAATTATACAGCTGCCAAATTGCTGCAAATGTTTTAATACAAAAGCATTCTGTGGTCTCTAATTATATCTAATGGCTGCTGGATGCATTTCTCCAGAGCAAATATATCAGCCCTTTCAGTGAATCATTTGGCATTTTATCAACCCAATATAGAATTGCACAAACCATTAAAAAGAAATGATAATATCGACTCAGTTGTGTCCAATATTCACACAATTGAGGCCTTTAACTGGCCGTGATGATGTTTTTTATTGGACTGAAGGGGACATGTGAGGGTCTTCTAGCACAGTGAATGTCTTCCTTACTCCCCAGAGGAGACTGAAGATGCCAAGGCAACATCCCTGTTTCACTAAAGGTGGGGGGGGGGGTCAACCTTAAACCATTAATCATGTCTACATAACCTCCCCCCCGATAGCATATGCCTCTGGTTGGTAGACAGTAAGTCAGTTAGGGCTTTCCTCCCTGTCGCTCTAGAAGCTTTCATACCAGGAGAGAGAAGTGTTAAAACTCTACATTCTCACTTCTGACTCACTGATTTAACCACATTGAGGCAGGAGCAGCAGCAGAATACTCCTGTGGTGTAAATCTGTTTGAGTCCCCTGTCCAAAAAAAAAAAAAAAAAGGAAAAAAAGAAAGTGGAGTAAAAAAACATAAAGGGTCCTTCTGAAATGCAGTTTCTGAGTTAGGGTTAGCAATGTGATAAAAGCCCAGCTTGTTTGGCAGTAATAGTGCTATGGGAAAGGACAGAGAACCAGGGGTGTGTTTGGGTCGGGCCGCTGCGTCTTGGTGGCCGCGGCTGGTTGGTCGACAAGCTCCAGCGTGGGACCATCTCCCACTCCCCCCACCCCAGCTCACCCCGACTCTCTCTCTCAGCCAGGAGAGTATTTGCCTGTTAGAGAGGGCGGCGTGTTATCTCGGAGGCTTAAGGCCGAGTCGATACAACTCCGCCACCCTCCCTTACACCTCACGTTCCATGGAGCACATATATCCAGTCTACGCTGTCAAACTTTTAGCACCTGCTATTTTGCTTTGGTCCCTTATGTCAATTCCTCCGGGGGTTCCCAGAGGATGGGCCGGGAGTAAGTGGGTCAACAAAGGTTGATGCTAAAATGGGGACGAGGGTGAGACTCGGGCCATCGGACAACCATCCACTTTCGGCGTTGTCGGCTTCGTGTTCTGCCCATGACGACACAGTGAGTGAAAGTAAAAGGGTGGATGTGTCAAAATCAGTTCAGTGATCTGCTTACCCAATTCCTAGAGAAAAACAAACTGTCGTTAACTCCCTGGTGGAGGAAATTACTTTACTGGGAGGTTGACAGTGACTATGTGCATTTATTTAAAGTTTTTTCAACATCTGGAAAACATTACTATTTGGGGATAAAACTGTTTCAACGCTGCTATGAGCATGAAAATAGATTCAGTAAATGTATATGTGGAAGAGGATAGAAATCAGAGAAGAAGAGGAGATCCTGAAGCTCCATACTTCCACACTGTGTTCCCGCTGCTTTTCCCAGCGGCCCTGGGTGACACTTTCTGTAATGCAGTAATCCAAAAATCATGTTATCATGCATTGGGGAATCAAATGCAGTGAGTGCAGCTTCAATCCCATTTCCCTGAATACATCCGGTACACCTTATTTTTCTAAGATTTGTCTTAACACAGTGGATTATCATTGCCCCCTGAAAAACCTGCGCATAACAATCGTATTGGGCTCACATATCCCCCAGATACATCTCCAGTAATCCACCGCTCCTTCCGCAACGCAGACAGAAAAAACCCCACACACGTGCATGCATGCAGCAACATGCTGACATCGAGACTTATCTGTTGATATGACGCAAAGTAGCATTTGATGATATTTTTTTATTTGTCCTGGTTTATTTTAATGTATTTTTGAGGAATTCAAACGTGCTGCATATAGACAGAGAATTCCCGCAGGTCTCACTCACTGACTGGTTGCAGATGGGGAAGATTCTCATCTCATGATAATTTGCTCTGCTGGAATGACATCTGAAATAGCCTCCATGACATCAATCATGAATGTACTTTACATATTCTAATGTTGTTTGAGTAGGAGAATAAAAGAAAGAAAAAGGCAAGAGGCTCTTATTTTATGCAAACACATTTTGTCCGGGCTGAAGGGAAAACGACGTTACGCTGCTTAAATCATGAAGAAACCGGTTGAAGACAAGGAAATAAGGAAAGGAAAAGGAGAAAGTAATTTAAGAGAGCAATATGGACCCCAATGGAAATTCATGAAAGCTGTCACCTTCACATCTTTGAAGACAGCAGCATGTCTGTAACATAAGCTCCTCTTACGTAAAGACTCCGGCTTTGATTAAATGTTAGCAATTCCCACTACACTGGAAAATATACTGGGGGACATCTTTGATAAACTCGCCAAATAAATTCTTTCCAATAAAAGTGTTCTTGAGGATGATGATTTGCGGAGGAGCGCGGCGCTGGCACGGTGCACATTGCACTCAGTTCTTTTCCCAGCACCCCTCCCTCCAGGGGTCTCAGTGGCGAGGATCTCTAATGAGACCTGCGTTATTAATCCTTGCAATGGGGTACATGAATTCACTCCGGAGCAAAGGCTTCAGCAGCCACCTTGGCCCATAAAACCTGGAATGTATTCCTTTCATGTGCACTGTTGATGATCTACTCTGACAACAATATGGTTAAGACTTCCCTTCCCCCTGTCGTGCGGGCCCTGGCCCGGGGCCAAAGAGGGTCATCTCAGACACACTTGGACTTTTATAGGTGGTCAAGAAACATGCTGACAGGTCACCAGTGCATGCTCCTTTACGAATCGGACCGAAACATCCACCTCTTTTGGAATTAGTTTATTTATATGTGGCCTGTAAATCACATTTTATTTTGTTTTCTAGCTTTAAAATGGCGACCGAGTCTTCGGGGTCACTTTGGAAAACCAACATACTTCAAACCGTGGCCCTTAAAACAATAATGTTAAAGTTGTTTCACAGGGATTCTTTCTCTCTGTGGGCTTGTAATCCTCTGCAGCAGAGCTGTAAAGCACCAGATCAGCTGTGAAATCATTTGTGCAAAGGAGAAATCACATATTTAAATGACAGACTGTACAGAATCCAACCGGCTGCGGCTGTGCAGGTGGCATCAAAGCCACATTTTGGTTATAACAATACTTCATTAATCAGGAAGTTGCTGATCATGCAAGGGCCCATTAAATAAGAAAACGTACACGGCAGCATTGTACTAATGAAGCGATGACAGCAGAGGTGAGATATTGTTTTTTAAAACAGATGCAGCTTCCTTGGAACTATAGATACATCCTCTATCTATAGAGTGACAGTCTGTAGCAACACTGAGTCAAGAGAGCAGCACCTCTCCTGATGTGTGTGTGTGTGTGTGTGTGTGTGTGTGTGTGTGAGTGTGTATCACGATCCTTACTACTCGTACTTTCAGTGATTGTACATTTGCCTCTACTGACTCACTTGATTCACCCAAGTTGATTTAGCTTGGAGAGGAATCACTGAGTTATCTCACAAAAACACCAAAGCCGCTCCGAATGCGTCATTTTACAAGTTTCTCCTGAGGGATTCTGCATTTTCTGCACGGAGCAGAAAAAAAAGTAAGTGATTGGTGAAAATCAAGATTTGGTTATGCCTCGGATAAGTGAGATCCTCTGTTGTGAGACGGGTCAGAATAAATAATGGAGCTGACTCTAAATCAAATGAAGGATGCCTGATGTCGTGTCTGGTGTTTCCATGCGTGCACGGTAACCTGGGAAGGGTCTGAGGCTTGATTGACAGCTCATGTGCCGTGCGCATGTAGCCCGTGGTCCCCTGATGGCCCAATTGCCAGCTTTACTGTCCCATTTATGACACCAGCCAATCTGCCTCCAGCCGAGACTCTCCCTCAGCTTTTCACAGATTTGTATCCCCATTTTCCCCAAATTCATCTCACCCCCTACTCCCCCTCCAGCTCATGTTAGGACTCACACATGCACAGGCTGCCCACACACAGGCAGACACACACACACACACACACACACACACACACACACACACACACACACACACACACACAGAGGCTGAGTTCACTGCAGTTGAAGATGATGTAAAGTGAGATACAAGTGGAAGAAGTGAGAGCTGAGGGCCTCATGCAGCTGCTGGACAGTGTGAGGTGACTGTAAACAGGGACGGGAACGTTGCTTGGTGGGTCACTAGAGGGCGCTGTCCCAGTTTCACTGTTGAGAAATTCCTTTATCATTAAGACAGAATGAACGACTTGTTTTGTTTGATCGTGTTTCTCCCAGTGTGTTTGTGTGTGTGTGTTTGTGTGTGTGTGTGTGTGTGTGTGTGTGTGTGTGTGTGAGTGTGTGTGTGTGTGTGTGCATACCTCCCACATTCATAATTATAATTTTATTTATTATTATTAAAATGTTGTGTCTTTGTTCAGTCATTTTTTATTCATTAACTTACATATGTTGCATGTGTAGTTATATTCATTTAGTTTTCATTTTCATGTTGATTTCTTTGATTTGTTAACTTACTGACGTGTGTTTTGAGTGTGAGTGTGAGTGTGTGTGTGTGTGAGTGTGTGTGTGTGTGTGTGTGTATGTGTGTGTGTGCCTCCAATTAATCACGGTCGTTCTCCCCTTCTTTTCTCACTTCAGAAATTGCATTCAAATAATTTAGAGCTTCAGTCTAATTTAAACATTTTCATTATATTTAGTCGTAAAATTAGAGTTAAATTAAATCAGAGAATAAATATATTTTAGTTACTTTTAATCGAATCTATTACAATGATGGATAAATGATTATTGTGTTAGTCCGAGAATAATTCAATGATCATTTAAATGTGATAATAATTTAAACAGAAACATCGAAAATACAGAAAAGGAACATTAATGTTTTTTATTTTTTTTATTTTAAAAAAAACCGAAGAAGAGCCTTTATTCTTACTTGTTTTCCTAAAAACAGAAGAATGCATATCATTATTAGTAAACACACAGTTTATTTTAAATGTATATTCAGATGTGTACAGGCTGTCGATAGTTTTATTGGAGCCAGGGGCTGAAAACCTGGACGAGGAGGAGGCGTCGGGGTCCAATTATAGGAAATAAGGTGCACATGTGAGGATTTTTGTGTTGCAGGTGGGGGGTGGTCTTCGTGTTTCTCAGTTTGAGTGTGTGTGTGTGTGAGTAGAAGTTACAGGAAGATCTGAGTGTGTGTTTTGCTGCTGCTTTGTTGGACGAGCTGGTGACTTGAAGCCCGAAGCTGAAAGTTTGGAGAGGAAACCTTGTGCGTAAAAGTGGAATCCAGGACTGACTTCTTTTTTTTTTTTTTTTGCTTTTCTGTGTTTGGTCATTGAGGTAAAAATGTAAAAAAAAACAACTTATCATTAATATTTTATGTTTCACTTAAATTTTGCAACAAATCGAATGTAATTTCCACTTGAATTTTTATGCCATTTTTCCCAACGATATATATATTTGGAGAGGTTGCGCGTGGAGACGTGTCTGGGCCTGTTTGTAATTCCTTTAAAATTAGAAACAGGCCTAAACAAATCAATAAATACATCGATGGTCCTCATCAGTTTGTTTATTTCTACCAGACACTTTCTAATTGAATTAAACAGGAACGGTGGTCCTGCATGCTTCTCCAAAAAGCTCCTCCCCTCAACAGTGTGTGTAGTGGAGTCTTATAAGAGCCGCTCAACATCCCACGTCCAGCCCATAATCTGATCTGAAAATCCGTAGGTGAGGAGAAGGTTGAACCTCCTTCCATCATTCGTTCAGGGAGGGAGGCGTGTAGACACAGAGACAACCAGGGCGCACGGTGGTTGTGTCGCCTCCACGGCCGAGATTTTCAACCTTTGGAGCCTTTTTGAGAACAACTCTTTTCTTATTTATTTGCAACGATGCAGTTAGAGAACATCCTTCCCAGCGCGAGCATCAATTTACCCAAAACCTTTTACAACCTCTCCTCGTCGGACAGTGTCAACAACAGCCCGAGGCCGTCGTCCCAGCTCGAGTATCAAGACGTCGACCGGACGGAGTCGGAGTCCAGCAGCGCGCCCAAGAAATATCTGAGCGGGGTGGGGAACGGGATGCTGGGCGAGGCGGGGGACACTTTCACTAAATCCGGGCCCGATGGGAGGAAAGGCTCCCCGGTGCTCGAGGACGAGCTGACGAGCGCTCGTCGGTACAACATAGACGAACTTGGCTCTGACAGATACTTCATCTCGTCGTCCCAGGCGAGTACCGACATGGCAAGCCCCTGTTCCCTCTTTCCCTATGCAGGACAGACCGGCTCGGTGTACACGGGGTCCAGCAGCTCCAGGTACCCGGCGTCGCTTCACTACGGATCCGTGCTGCCGCCCACGGGCTTCTCCTCCTCGTCCGTGTGCACCGGCCGGAGCCAGTTTAGCAGCGGAGGGTACCAGTTCAGCCAGGGTCCGGGCTGTTTGTACCCCTCCTATCCCGGGACGGGGACGGGCATCGGCTCCATGTCTCTGCCAGGGTCTGCCGCCGGAGCCAGGGCGCAGGTGTATCTGTGCAACCGGCCTCTGTGGCTGAAATTCCACCGGCACCAGACCGAGATGATCATCACCAAGCAGGGCAGGTAAGCAGATGCGCTGCCGGAGGATTTAAAGGCCTAATTAAAAATAAAAAAACCGATCATGAGGTCTAATATTTTCTTTCTTTCTTTCTTTTCCTTTTTACGCACGCGTAAAAGTTACAAACACGGTCGATATCTTCCATTTACACATTTATTATGCGTTTAAGTGCTTTGAATTTTAAGATTTCGTTTCTGGTAAATTGAAAGTGCACATTTTCTCACAACTTTGGTCATTGCACCGGTACAATTTAATTGTATTTCAAATTGAAACTCTCATAAAACAATATGCCAAATAGAATAATCTCCATCGTTCCTGCTTCATGTAAGAACAGCTGCTAATTATTCCTGTCTCCTTCTTCTTCTTCCAGACGGATGTTTCCATTCCTCAGTTTCAACATCACCGGACTCAACCTCACGGCACATTACAACGTCTTTGTAGAAGTCATTTTGGCTGATCCGAATCACTGGCGCTTTCAGGGAGGAAAGTGGGTCACCTGTGGGAAAGCAGACAACAATATGCAAGGTGAGCTGCAGCATCTCAGTGAAGTATTTAGCGCTGGAGCATTCGTATTTTTGAGTTTATATAAATGCTTCAGAAATATTGATGCAGCAGATGTTGAATTTAGTCAGAAGAGGATATGAAAATCTGGTAGTGAAATGTTGTGGTTGCTTTAATTAATTTCAAAAATAAAGACATTTTTTAAAAATCGCATTCAACTTTTGACAGGTTGGAATTTTAAGGGTTTTATTGCAAAAAATATAATTTAATTTGTAAGTGTCATACAATTAAAATGAACCAACTTAAGTGTGACATTGTTTTTTATAATTCTAAATAAGTAATTTGAATCTCCTGATTTTTTAAAATCTTGATAGAAAAATATAAGGGGGAATTATAAGGGAAATTAATAATTAATATTTTTATTATATCAGGGTAGATGCTTTTTTATCACTTACATCTATTATCTATATTTAAATTACAGGAATGTGTTTTATTTTATTTTCAGCCACTTACACTATATTTTCAAAACCAAGCTGTTTGTCTGTAAATTGTCCAAGAGAATGAGTTAAAAATAATTCTGTAAACAAGCGTCAAAGTGTTTTATTCCATCTTTAGTCAGATGCTGGTTTTTTATCTGTCACCTCACTAACTGTTATTTAAATTTTTTTTAGGTAACAAGATGTATGTTCATCCTGAATCTCCAAACACTGGTGCTCACTGGATGAGGCAAGAAATCTCATTTGGCAAATTGAAGCTGACCAACAATAAAGGAGCCAACAACAACAACACACAGGTTAGATATTGATGTCTGACCTGCTCAAAGTTAAAAAAAAAAAATTCACTTTTATTCATTTTAGTTCATTTTTAAGAAAAATAATATTCATGCAATGGCACTACAATAACTCCTGCCATATCAACAAGTTACCACTTTGATCAAAACTAAGATATGCAGCTGAAGTGTTCCCATGTTTGCCCTTTGCAGATGATAGTCCTGCAGTCGCTTCATAAATACCAACCGCGACTGCACATTGTGGAGGTGACGGAGGACGGCGTGGAGGACATGAGCAACGAGGCCAGGACTCAAACCTTCACTTTCCCAGAGAACCAGTTTATAGCCGTCACTGCTTACCAGAACACAGACGTAAGATTCAGCATTTGGTTTAGAAGAATTCAATAGAAAATAGGTTTGATATTTAGATTCAACAAAAGGAAATGTCTTGAATTTCATGTATTATGTTGATTATTTACAATAATCAAATAGGATTATAACGTGTTCTTTTCTTCTGCTTGTTTGTTTCAGATCACACAGCTGAAGATAGATCACAACCCATTTGCAAAAGGCTTCCGGGACAATTATGACTCGTACGTGTCTTATACTTCAAGCACTTCTTTTTTTTTAATGTATGTCTTAGATGCTGAATTTGCTTTTTCAATATTTTTTTCTTATGCATGTTCATTCTTTCTGTTGGACAGGATGTACACAGCCCCAGAGAGTGACAGGTTGACTCCATCCCCTACAGATTCCCCTCGCTCCACCCAGATTGTGCCTGGGGCCCGCTACGCCATGCAGCCTTTCTTTCAGGACCAGTTTGTCAACAACCTGCCTCAGAACCGCTTCTACACTGGTGAACGGGCCGTTCCCCAAACCAACAGCCTTCTTTCCCCACAGAGTGAGGATGCCAGCGCCGCCGCCTCTGCCCAGCGCTGGTTCGTCCCACCAGTTCAGCAGCCAGGCTCCAACAAGCTGGATCTGTCCTATGACAATGACTATTCCACCAGTAGCCTCCTCTCCTACGGCATAAAGCCCCTGTCCCTTCAGACCTCCCATGCCCTCAGTTACTACCCAGACTCAGCCTTCGCCTCCATGGCTGCTGGTTGGGGCACCAGAAGCACTTACCAGCGCAAGATGACCACGGGCCTGCCCTGGTCCCCTCGTCCGAGCCCCCCGGCCTTCCCTGAGGACCAGCTGGGGGCCACTAAAGACAAGCTGCCGGACGAGAGCGCTCCTCCAGCCTCAACCTGGATCGAGACGTCCCACTCACTGAAATCTGTGGACTCTACTGATTCTGGTGTGTACTCCATGGTGTGCAAGAGGCGCAGGATGTCTCCTGGGGGCTCAAGCACAGAGAACTCCCCCACCATCAAGTGTGAGGACTTGACCACGGAGGACTACAACAAGGACAACCCAAAAGGCATGGGTTATTATGCATTCTACACAAGCCCCTAAGACTATTTATTAAAACTATATAAAATTCTTTTGCTTATTAAGTGCTCTCCATTCCTTGATAATGTCTTTTTTCTCTTTTCTCTAAAGGTGCCAAAGCTTAGTGTTCTCCCCCAAGCAAGCTGCACACGGTTATTTTCCCAGGCCAGCCCCTCTCACATACCTGAACATGCATAGTGATTGTTGTTTTTGAAAAAGCATGTCCCTTATTCATTTATTTTTACAAATATTTTTTTTTCACAAATGTGATACTTTTTTTTTTCCTTGCGTATTTAAGTCATTTTCGTTGTACAGTATTCGTGCACTTTAGAATGTGATGTATCTTGTACAAAGTGTCTTCATGGAGGTGTTATTAAATGGATAATAAAATGTCTTTCTCTGGATGTTTTATTCACATAGTGAGGTGGCAGAGAGTTTACAGCTGTAAATAAAAAAATCGAAAAGTATTTATAAATGTGCGCTAGTTGTAGCAGGAAGTGGAACATTAGGCTTTGACACCTTTAAATGGAAATTGTGCATGTCTTGTTAAGCAGTGTGTGTACCAGAGTAGTGTTGACTTGTAAAGCTACTGTATTTTATGGCTTGTTAAGGAGGCCAGGAATTTGGGCCTCTAAAACGGAAGCCCCTAAGTGGTTGCTGCCATCCAGCTGACACTGCAATGAGCAGAATAAAAAGTAAAACCATGAAACTGAAAAAGGTCTTAAGAAAGGGAGGGGTCGCAAGTAAAGAGCCAGTTCAATATTTTTACTTAGTTTAACACGATGAGGGAGGTTATCAATATTTCTCAGAGGGAGCCATGTGACTTTATGAAGCCATTTCTTTCAATATTACATTAAAATTAACATTTCATAAGCTCTGGCCACTTTAAATATATCCCTCTCAACCAATAAAGTATGTTCGGTGCCATTTCTTGAAAGATATCCACATACAAACACAAGCATGTGTAGGCCAGGAAGTGATGAAGATATGGAATGGCGTAAGGGGGAACATTCATTTCTGTAGCTTTGTGGCAGTTGGTGGACAGAAATTCTCAGAATCCATGTGATTAAAAAAGCTGAGCAATCTTTCAGGCTACAAATACTGTAAGTGTTACAAGGTATAACATAAATTCAAGCACGAGATGTGCATGTCTTGCACGACTCACAACATAGACCCAGTTAGGTGACAAGCGCACAAAAGAACACGGAGCTACTATTCCTTCTGTTGTTGCCATGGCGTTTTCACACATTTTATAATTTACCTAACTACATGTGAGGCACGTGTACTGAGAAAATACCAAAGCAGGGTAAACAGAAGTGATCCGTCATCCATCCAACTAAGGCCGATGTACAGCTCAACACTTCTATTTATTCAGCAGATCTTTGGCCTCTGCGAATGTGGATTAGTGAAGATGAAATCCACAAAAAGAGAAGTCATAAGATTCACACAGAGACTCTACTTGGCTCGTGTTCTCAGCACCTGTTTTTCCTCGGTGAAAATACTTCAAATCCAACCCCCCCCCCCTTCCGTAAGGACCCCAATTTGAATTGATTTACATACTCAAATTCTAATTAATTCTGTTGTCAGACTCCTTGACAAAGTGAGGAGTCTGACTAACTCCAATTAACACCTCCTAACAAGGTAGAGTGCTTGATTGCCCCGGCCTCTCAGGAAGGCTGCAAGAAAAAGGCTCTTCAGGGGATTCGAGCTGAGAGAATAAAAATGTTTGCACTTGCGCGTGTCAGCAAATTGTATTTCAGGGCATCTGATGATGTTTTTATCCAACTCTGTTGTGTTGACCTCTGCTCGGCGGAGCTTGAGAGGTGGGCTGTGTGTTTGCTGAGATTAGAAATGGATGTTGGACAGCGACAGCAGACATATGATGATAATTGATCTTCTGAAAATCAGAAAGAAAACCAGTTGGAATTTTACACACTCATAACCAACTTCTGTTCAATGGAAATACTCGTTGCTGCAGCCCATTACTCTATGTCAGAATCTCCTAAATAACGTTTGAGTCTTCTCATGCCAACAAATATTGGCATTTTGGAATTGTAGGAGTATTTGTAGTACTTCCATGCAATACTGCTAGAGTGGCACTCAGAGGAGCGCATACCTCTGCCAAGGCTCAACAGGCCCCTTAAAGCAGCACCACATTGCACACACGCATAGATATCAGTTCCTTAAATGTGTCAGATCTTCTTTCAACAAGATCTATTCTCTGGGAAAATTGTTAAATTGTTGAAACACTCTCAATTTTTTATTTTATTAGATCTGCCCCATGATCTGGATCTGCACTAAAATGTAATTTGTTCTTTGCTAACCCATAACACATCCTTCCACCAAGTTGAGTGAACTCATTTTTGTGTAATCTCGCTCACAAACAAACATAAAAACCAAACAACTAACAAACGCATCTCTTTCTCTGTCAGAATCCCCGATTTAACTTTTTGAGTCTTTTCATTACAACACATTTTGTGTTTTTAATTTATAGAAGCATTTGGTTCGATTATATTTATTTCACATCTTCCATGTAGAGATGCAGTTTAACTTCCAACAAACACACCAGGTAGGAAGATGGCAGTTGTGTACATTTCTTCTCAAATGCATGTTAGCATTGACCCTGGACAATGACAGAAATCTCAGTCATCCCTTCTGACTGGAATAAAATCTCCTCTTCATGAAATAACATGTACAACATGTTCACCGGAACGAGGACAAGTCTCCAGCACTCTCCGATCATGTATTTGATGGATACTCCACGCCTTTATGACAGATGATTCTTAGGCAACCCAGGAAGAGAAATCCAGCAACAAGTCGATAAATTGTGTCTTTCTCAAGCATTCATGCAAGAAGTACAGCAATCAATAGACACCTCTAGAGCATGCTTCCACAAATTCAGACCATGTTTACTTACGGGAGATATGCGCATTGGGATAAGATCTGAAAAACTGGCTACTGTAATACAACGACTACAAGGACCAACAAGTGGTTTATACAGTTCATAGTATATTAGTAAAACTTCACTGCTCTCTTCCTCCTTCTTGTTGTGTGTCTGTGCCCTTCCCCCAGGCTGATCATTGGTAACCATGTAGAGAGTTCATGTAGGAAAGGCCAAGGAGGCTACGGAGACATTGTACCCAAGGAGGGCTGACATCTAAACACAGATGAAGGCCTGAGGCTGTTTCCTCACCTTCAGTCACACACTATTACTGCTCTCACTGGCTAAATGCAGCCACGGGCAGATGTGTGTCTGGGTCAAGATTTTTTAGACGTCTCTTTTAAAAAAAAAGAAAAGTGTCCAACACACAGGCAAGATGGAGGCAGTGGTGATTATGTTTCCTCTTCACACTGTATTTCCCCTTTTCTGATGTGTTGATATATAAAGTCTTCCCTGGGGACAGTTTGAGTCTCTTACGGCCACTCTGCCGTTTTGTGATGCATTCGCTCCTGATAGTCATTCGCTTTTATTTTGCAAAGGATTTCAGTTTCGGTAGCTTTAGGTTAACGACATCAGTGTCGATAAGTCAGATGTTTGTAATCTTACCGTACTCGTAATCATACACCTGATTAGTCCAACACAATAAAACATGTACTTTCTGGCATGGTGTATCTTGTTGTATGTATTTTGAGCATATGTTTTTTGCATTAATAAGTGGAGGTCAACCATTGACAGTCCTAATGATGCTGACGAGGTCGCTGCTTTTAGCTCACCCCAGGTGTTTACGCTGCATAATGCTTTATTTAGCCTCCTTTAACTGGTTCGTCAGCAATGAGCCGGGGATGGGCCGACTGCTGTATATGGGTGTCATGCTCACAGGCCTGTTGGAGCAAGACCCCGGTGTGAGATGAGTCTCAAGTTAGCAGGGCCACAACAGTTTGGAGAAGGGCGTTGAGTGTTGGCAGAGAGCACCGAGGTGAGAGGATCCAGAGGCGCGGAAGGGGAAGGGGCCTCGTGCTGGTGCCCCCAGACAGTGTGTGCGGTGCGGAGGCAGGGCCCTGACTCACTGGTGCATGGTTAACGCTGAAGAGAGTATCCCGCGGCTAAGCTGCACTTAACAGCACATTGATTTCAAACCCCCGTGTTCCCTCTGGAGGGCAGTGGGTCGTACCTCAACAGGCCGGACCCCTCCCTCTTACTTCCCCCTTTCCCACTCACCCCTTCTGACCACCGCCACCATTTACCATCTCTACAAGCTTCCCCCTCCCACTATCTGCCCACCCCTGCGTCGATTTGGGTACACCATGCTGGTCACTGGCCTCCTCTCCCCCTTCCTCGGAGCGTCCCAGAGGAGTTGAACAGGATTCAGGGGCACTAAGGCTCCCACAAGACCCTGGTCTTGAGAGCGATGTTTGGGGTAGGGCATGCAGAGGCAGCCAGGTGGAAAAGATCTGTGGTCAAAATCAATGCATTGGCACTTTGAGGGAGCACTGCAACAGATTTGGGAATTTCACATTCTCCTCATTCTCTCCTGGTACTGTCAGAAGGCCTCACCACTGGAGAAAAAACAACATCCACTAAATCCTCTGGGAAAAGGGAACTCTCAACTTGGACGGCTTCTGGGACAAAACCCCACAAGTCAATATTCATTTGGTGGCTTGTGTCTAACATGTTAAACTCTCCAATTTGTCGCTTCTTGCTGCTCATGGCTGAATAAAAATCTGCTTTTTTGACTGGATGTCCATTTGACATTAAGAGACAAGTAATCCTACCACAGCAAGTTTAGTGCAATTACTCCGCCACCAATTCCCCTCTCTGAACCTTCGAAAGAGAAAACTTTTTTCTCATCACCACCACACCTTGGAGTCTCTTTATGTGAATCCCAGCACAGGCGGATGCCAGTGTGGTGCTTTTTCCACTTGTCTAACTTCTGACTCATCTCCCAGCTGCATTATGTAGATGCATGTTTAAGGAGCGATACACAGCACACGTCTTTGTGCGCTAATGGGCTCTCAGCATCTTTAAGACTCAGGGTACAATTAAGAGGTGATAGTTTGATCTCCCACCTCGCAGTTCTATTTCTGAGCCGCCGTGTGATTATGCCGGAGGTTGCTAGGGGGGGTGAGGAACAGGCTCTATTTAAAGGAAGACACACCTCTGCAAGAAACAGACTTCTTCTGCAGTTTACACCTGTCTGATTTCTATTCCGACTGTATTGTTTTCTGCTGCAGTTAAGTTTGGGACTTTTGATGATGCATGAATTCACATGATGGAGGGCGATGTCTAAAACTGTGGCATACGTTAGCTTCTTATTGTCCATGAACATTTATGGAACAGAGGTGATGGCTCAAATGGCTTCTTGGCCTGCCTCATTTCAGGTAATTGCTAAAACTCATATTAATCTATAAGGTTCCATCCACCACATATAATTTTAATGGTTTAAAGCTGACTTCATTTGATTAATAACATGTAATTACGTATAAAAGAGGAAGTATTGCTTCTAAAAAAGTGAATTAATTACAGCATGTTGATTTGTTAAAGCCAACTTCCATGAGTGGAGAGAATTGGTTAGTACAGCACTGCCATCTGCTGGTGTAAATTGAACATTGCACAGTGGTCATGGAATTGGGGGTGAGGAGAGATGGTTTTATGGAAGGTTCGAGTTCAGGGGACTTTATTAGTATCTGCAGGTAACTGTGGTGTAGTAACAATAGAGGAAGGGCATCACACCAACACCAGAGACATGACAGACAACAAGCACTTCAAGGGCTAAACTATAGTCAGGACTCTGCAAAACAAAAACAAGAGATACAAGGCAAATCATTAGACTTTCCATGAGCTGTAAGTTGCCAGGACTTATTGAGATAGACAACTGCAGCTGGAACAAAGCTTTTCCTGTAGTGCTTTTATAGTTCACACAAAAATGAAAATTCACTCATTGGAGGGGTGGGTGAAGCGTTTGAGTTTCAAGGGTAAACAGCGTGAAGTGAAGTAACTGGTGACCAGTTCTTCAAACGTATACAAACAACTTAAAAAATAAAATAAAATGCCTTCATACTGCTCCTGTGGTGTCATCCATAATAAAATAAAGTCATCATGGTTTTTCCAATATGGAAGAAGGACCAGCTTCCTGAGGCAGAACAGAAGAAGATGGGTGATGCACCTGTGGTAACAGGATGGTAATTTCAGGTTTGTGCAAATATTCTTTCTTGCTGTTATCTTTATGTGGCTCATAAACCCACATGATATATCGTGAATGAAACAGTAGTGATGATTTCAAAACCAAAGTTTGAGTCAGTGTTTTATTGTATATATACAATAAAACATATAGGAAATCATGTGTGTTCCTTACAAATGATAAGAATGAGGAGAATTGTGTCCCTATAAACAAATTAAGATAGCTTACATTTAGTTTGTTAATTAACTGCCAATTCCTTTGGGAACGGGGCGGATTCAGATCCAGTGTTATTGAATAATAATGGTGAATATATGGTTCATATTTCCATCACAGACTTTATGGGGCTATAATGTATATTCTGTAGCACCATATAATATATGGCAGCATTGATTATTTACACATCTTGGGATTTATCGTGGCATCAATGGGGATCTCTTTTAAACGTTGGTTGAAGCATGTTAAAGATAATTGATCAAACATTTGCTGTTTTATAATTTAAGTTAAATTTACACTGTCTCTGTACTTTAAAATAAATGTCTGCGCACTTTAATGTTTGTTAATGCTTCTGATATGTAGTATTATGATTCTTCTATTTCTTTAAAAAGCACACTGAGTGACCTCTGTGTTCATAAGATAAGATGAGACTAGATACAATAAGAAAAGATAAGATAAAATAGGATAATCCTTTATTGGTCCCACAATGGGGGGCTTTGCAATATCACAGCAGCAAGAGTCAAAAATAACCATCAGTAATAATAAGTAACATGACATACTTAGGTGTAAGGATAATAATACTTCAGTGTAAGGAAACATGGAAAAATTATATATGCAGTGTAAAAAGAAGAAACATATGTGCAGTGTGAGAATATGTACAGTGGATGTATTGCACAGACAGAATGAATGTTGCACAGTTAAGTTTTAATAATAAATGTAATCATAATAAATGTGATCATATTAAATGTGATGATAATAAATGTAATAATAATAAATGAGCCTCATCTTGACTGAAATGTTTCTTTAAAAAAAATCACAACACAAAAGACCCGCTCGGACTTTGAGGCGATGAAGGCACATGTCCCGCCTCCAACACTACGTAGTGTCATTTGATTGGCTGAGAACGCCGGGTACTGAAAGCGTATTGACTCTCCGTCGCTGTCAATCTCTGTGGAGGCGTGTCCTCAGCGCCGGGAAGCAGCCAGTCGCCTCAGCCCGGACAAGTGTCACCGGCCCCGGGGCTCACACACGCTCATCCACCGGTGAAGAAGGAGAAAACAGAGCCGACGGCAGGAAGCGGACGGGCGGCGGGTGAAATGGACGAACCCTCGGAACAAATGAGACCCCTCCTGAGAACAGTAAGTCCCCGCCCAGCACGGCACAACCGCTGGTCCACCGTCACGCTAGCACGGCTCTTTGTCCCTTGTTTGCCGCAAGCAGCCGCTGAAGTGCGAGGGATGCCGGGGAGGCAGAGCCCCGGTGTGGCTGCTATTGTTAGCCGGCTTTCTCCCTCCGACACGTGGCAGGGACACAAAGTTGCGTTCGGGTCTCTTGTTGAAGTCGGTGACGGGGTTGACTCACAGCGTCTGTTCGCTCAGTCCTCAGTCTGCTCGTTAGCTCGGGTGGTTTTTCGAGGAAGTAATAGTTGATGAATTAGCCGCTCGCGAGCCTGTTCCCTGAAGTTTGAAACCCTATTTACCGACGTTGACTTAAACAAACGTTCCCTACAGGGTTCGTCCAAGCACTTAAATACACTTCCAAGTAGTTTGAATACGTCTGTGTGCTATTGATTAACGGGACCGTTACTTGAATGTGTTTTCATCAACAGGTTCAGCCCCTCCACAGTGTGTCCGAGCTGCTCACACGATGAGATCTGCAGACACGTTTACTCACAATAATAAAAAAGTCTCATTTCAATATCAAGTGTTCCCAGAATAGCTCCTCTTCCATGTCTGACATTTGAGGAAAATGCAGCTGATGTGACTGTGAAAGCTGCAGAGGAAACAAGCGCATGAAGGATATGCTGCACAAGTAAATGTGTTTTTTAAGCTTTAAGTTATATTGTGTGAATGCTCTTTCATGAAATACTTGAATTCTAGTTTTGATAAAGTACTAAATAAAAAAAATAAATAGATGCATTTATGTGTTGAACATGGCTCAGAACGCCACCTTGTGTTTCAAATCGTCTTGGACCATTTATTTAAATCATCAACCAAACAAAACAATTTAAAAGCAAAATCTTGAATGAAAAGGAGCAGAGAGAAGAAGAATTATAGATAATGTGCCGCTCTTTCACAAGACGTTAATAAACTAACAAATAACATCAAAAGTAGCTGCAGGCCAACACAGCCCCTCACGTCCCTCTATTAGTTCCTAAGTTACATTTAATTTAATGCCGTTTCCCATCCTCTCCTGTGGTCTCTCACACACATCATTTGAACTGCTGGCTGACACAGCTGCCTGTGTCGGCGGTTCAAACTCCTGTGGACGGCCATGGTCTTGGCTGTGCTGTTTCTGGAGTTGTCGCTCATAGCAGGACCACCTCGATAACACAGGCGAGGCCCCTCAGCTCAAACTCAGAGGTGAAATACGCTTTAAGTAAATGAGAGAGAAAACATTCTCTCAGTACAGGAGCCGTGAGGTGCAGTGACGTCTACCAGACTCTGGTGTGTGAGTCGTTTATGAGAAACCCACTTCCTGTCTGCTGGGTCTGGGTGTTACTTTACAGTCACAGATGGGATGATGGTGAGCATCAAACACTCAGGCGTGTGTACAACCCCAAAAAAGAAACTGGTGGCTGAGCTAAGTTTAAAAAGGCAGACAGACTTTCTGACATCAATGCTGGTGTAAGGTTGTCTACTACTGTGTTTGTATGCCTAGGTATGTGCTGTATGTGTGTGCATGCAACATGTGCATGTGTCAGAGGAAACTCGACCCCACGCTGCTCAATGAAAAGGAGCTGTTGGATGGCTGCCCACCTCAGCCCCAAGCATTGAAGTCAGTGTGACGCAGGACCCTCCAGGCAGTAAGGAAACTGCCTAATGCCAGATTAAGTCTCTGTGCTTATTAATTCTTTATCCATCAAAATGCACGACGTTCGGCTTAAGCTTTGAGTTGAATATTTCATTTTTTTAGAAACAGGAATCTGGTTTTAAAAATAAATGGTTGTTATTTTCAGGTGTTAGCTGGTTGACCAGTGGTGTTGTCACCTGTGTATAAATGTCACTTTGAAAGTGCAACATTGCTGTTTATTTAAGACACAGGACCTTTAGAGAACCAAAAATTACCTCGTGTGTCGGGTAATGTGACTGAGTCGTTGTTCCGATGCCTTTAGGCCACGAAAGGTCATCTCAGGCTGTTTTTAGCATTTAGGAAAGGCTATCTGCATGGTTTTCACTTTACATTTGACTGACGTGTGTTAGTCTTTGTGTTGATTTTAATGAGGAATTCATTTTTACATATTCAACCTGTACTGTGAAGAAGAGGTGTCTGGAAGTTAAAAAGCATGTGTATTTTATTCATAAACCACATTGAATTGTTGTCTAGTAGACCACAACTCATTGGAATGGCTTTAATACAGACTGCCAACAGGATTTCCTGTTGTTGCATTTGGTCCATGTGTCATATTTTCTTGAGTACACTCATACTTTGTGTCACTGATCTATCAGTTATACTATCCGGGCACTACCGCATATGAGCTCTTATCAAATTTGACATGAGGTCATTGCCAACTTTCCAGGAGAAAGAACTTTTGTGCCTCCTGCTGCCCCACTACTGAAAGAGTGCTTGACTCCTGTCTGTGTTGGCCCTCTGACCTAGACTATTATTGGCTAAGCCCTTGCTGCCAGAGTTAGTGAGTGTTTTATGAAGTTTACTTCATCACTGTATGGCACTGCTTTGAATGGATAATTACACAGAATGAGCCTTTGTACCAGTCTGACGGTGCTCTGATCTGTTCAACTATATACTATTATAATAATACGATGAAAAGAATGAATTTCTACGGTACCCAGCTATAGGCTAATTGGTTCACACAACACAGAGCCTGATTGTTACTTTCTGTAGGAATTAAATGTACTTTTAGGAAGTATGATGCGATTAAACAGTACCACGTTTAAACTTTTTTTTTGCAGGAATTAACAAAGGATGTTCCCAACAACAAATTTCCCTGTCGATTAACCAGAAATTTAAAGTGGACAAGTCTGAAAATCTGAAAATAATTATAAAACACACAAAACTGAGCACAGTTTAATGAGGTTCACAGTGTAAACAATACCATTGATTATTCAAGATTAGCAATGCTAGCACCAGCAGGCTCTCGCAGGTTAACGTCCACATGTCTGCTGATTGTGGTCATGCATTCTTCCGGTCGAGTTGTTGCATAGTTTATTCTGACATAGCCTTAAGGGTTAGGGGCCGAGTTTTTTTTGTCAGTCAGTGGTGAAATTATTTCTGGGGTGAGTGCTCCTCGCTTTCATGCCTTGAGTGAAATCAATCCACCAGTTCCAAGTTAACCTGTCTGCTTGGTGAAGATGTCTGGCAGCTGCTGACTCAGGGTGAGTCTGAGAAAGCAACTTAATATGATATAGTCTCTTGCTTTTGTTGAACAAATTTCCAATCCATCATTTGTGTAGTTAGCATGCAAGATCCTTATACTGGTACAGCCCTGGCCCACTTACAAGCTTATTCTCATTTTCTAGACAGAGAATACTGACAAACTGAGCTGGTTTTTCGACATGACATCTGCTCTACCTTCCGCTTTGCTATTTAACATCCAATCACTAGCATGGGGAGAGGGGGATTGTTGTTGATTGCTTAGATTTAAGAGTTGCACAGCACTGTACATGCTGCGGCGCTGCTTGCACCAGAGTAAAATTTGAAGTGTCCGTTTTTATTTGAGGGCATTGCAGAAATTTCAGGGTTTATTTGTATAAGGATGTTTTAAAAATGGAACTGGCCCTGGATATGAGAAAGCTTTTGGTTGCATTTAGTTCAGTCTGATAATAATCTCAGTTATCACAGAACTGTCTGATGTCCAAGCTCGGTGTAAGGTTTTGCCTTTAGATATCACTCTCTCTATTTATTTTGCTCGTTTTATATACCTTGTTAGGAGAAGTACCCTAATTTTAGGTATTGTTTGACCTTTGCCTTTGTGCTTAGTCTAGCTGGAGCTGGACTTGGGTCCCCAGTGTTTTCTTGAATAAAAAAAATACTCTTAATTTACTACTTAGGTTTCAGAAATATGTTCTCTTTGCCCTACTCATGTGACATCTCTTGTTATGGAAAGGGAACAAATGAACCGCAGTAATTACAGCTTGTTGAAAGACGTGTCCAACCTTGAGAATATGGTAACAGTTGTGAATGTCAAAGTGAAAGTCATTTGGATTCTTCATTAATAAAAAGCACTCTGTCCTTCTTCAATTCATTGCACCATCTGAAGAATGCCGAGCCCACACGTGTGCTTGTTTCTATTTTTCTGTGCTGGGGGAGGCTCAACGTTTGTGACCTGAATACCTCGGCGGGCAAGCACTTGTGTGTCCTCCAAATATGTATGCATGTCCTCCCGTGTGGTGCTGTGTATGTGTGTGTTTTTAAGCTCTTGGCCGGGTGAATCAAATATTCATGGTGGCATGGTGGGATTGGCTGCCGAGCAAAGAGCGGGCTGACAGGGAAGAGCAGGGCGCTGTGTGTTCTGAAGCGGCTCGCTCCCCCCCTCTCTCTCTGTATAAAGAGATGAGCAAGAGGAAGAGGTTACAGACGAGTGCGACAGCATCTCTGTTAGTGCTTAGCTCACACACACCTTTTACAAGAGAGACAACCGTCAGAAAGAGGGAAGTGGCTCACGTCCTAGCTGCCATTGCTTTTGCGGATGTTTTAATCTAAATGGACGAACAGAGCGAAGAGGAGACTGTGCTCACGGTAAGTCTGGTCCTGTGTGTGTCTTCATGTTTTCCTAACTGTCGTGGCGTGCAGTTGAACGGGATCCAGTGTCTCTGTGTGTGCTGTTACTGGTGTGATCATTTACTGGAGAGTGGAGTAGTGGTCTGTGCTAATGAATGGGGCAGGTGGTCAGTACATTTGACCAAAAAGGAAAAGAGGTGTGAAAGAGTCCGAAGCTGTTGCCTCATCGGACGTGCTTCTTGAAATGGAAACACATCATCTCCACTCTTGAATTGCCTCAAGGAGCAGGAATGAGAGGAAACCAACAGCGACAGTTATGGCTGCTTGAAGGAGCGGGACAAGGAGAAGAGGAGAGAGATGCGGAGTGTCGGAGACAGGAGGGTGAAAAATAGGTCTGCCAAGGCAGCTGAATTCAAACAAGCTTTTATTGACTGAAGGGGAATTGAATCAAATGCTTGTTGCCTTTCAGTCTAGCTAAAAGCACGCAACACAACAAATGCACAGTGTGCCCACAGTGGGAGCAGCAAGGACGAAGGCAATGTTAAAATCAGGTACACAAATACAGAGGGGGCAGATAGAGGGCATGGTTTCCATCTTTGTGTTTATGTCTGTGCGTGTGTGGGAATATCGATTACCATCAGCGGAGACTATGATGGGTGTCTGTTTGCTTTTCAGTGTTTCTGCCAAGTGAAATATCGTCCCAGTTGTTTTTGCTCAAACATCTTACTACACCTTCAGTTCGGAGGCGTTAGACACAGGAAATAATCTTCTGACTGCTGTCTCAGTATTGCCCTGTTCAAACATGCTGTGACTCCAGGGATGTAAGTAATTGAATTGCTAGCAAGCAAAAGTCAGCAAAATAGAACTGCCTGATAAGATTATATAATTATCTCTGTCTTCAAGCACCTGCTGAGCACCAGCGGATGTCCGTCTCATCCTAAAAAAGACTTTGACCAACATATCCAATGCTTATACTACATATAGTATAGTACGTAGAATGTCAGCAGTCACTGATAATCTCAGTAGTCTCAATTCTTTCTGTTATCTCTACGTTTTGAGACAATTTATTCCTAATAATCATGTAATTAATTTAATCTAGTGGCATAATTTAACATTAATTGAATATTAATGTCAATATTCTCATCTGTGCTGTGTCCTTAATAGTGCATTTGGCAATGTGAGACAGATATTCAGCAATCTGAAGGGACAGGTCCCTCACTATATAACACTTCTGTTACGTCAGTCTCCATTGGAACAGTTCCCAGCAAAGCAAGGAAGTGAGATCAGAGAGAACCAGGCCTGTTGGCTGGTTGGGTGCCAGCTGAAGAGGTGTTTGACTGCTGTGTGGCTAAAGCACTCCCACGCAAACACATTTTACTCAAGTGATACGCACTAACATAGAAATAGAGCCCCACCGATATGGACCTTCGGAATCTGATACTAACATTGGGGAGTAAATAATTTCTAATACCAATATATTGACCAATAAATACTTTAGAATTGGCAGTGATTCACAAGATGACCCTTATGATGAGGGAATGTAATTGAGGCTTGATATTTTATAGCTTAACGTTCATTTTTATAGTTATTGTAAATAACTATAAATAAAAAGAAAACAAATACAACCAAATATATCGAACTTGCACAATTTCTTTCCTATTGTTTATTGTGTTATGTATTGTAGAATCAAACTTTTCTTAACCCAGCAGGATACATTGCTGGACCACAAACGTTTACCTTGACAAATGGTCACAGTTAAGGTGTACATAAATCCAAGACATTCTCAAGCATCGATTTCAAAGGCCATCTTCTCATAACACGACGGCTCAGGATACGTACGTGAACAGAATTTTCCGACAGGACTATCTAACCTCTGAAATACTTGTACAAAGTTCAAAAGTGAGTTCACACAGAGTTTTCCTGTGTGACCTCTCCACAATAGATTAGAGAATGGACCCATGGTAAGCCTTGTGTTTACTCTTAAAAGTCCATGTGAACTGTAAATCCCCGCCCATGCATTAAACCCAACACAACTGATTTGACCACCTAAGCTGCTGTAAAAACCAAAGCAAATCCTGAAATGCAGAAACACTTGCAGTGACGATTGTACTTTTTTACTTTTATCCTTCACAGATGCAGCCAGTATATTGTGGAACATTCTGTATTTTTAATTGATGTGTTCATAGTGTGTTCCCCTTTCATGTTATCTGTGAAGTGCACAATAGGCCTGTATGTTTTTATTGGCAGCTTTATTAATTATTGAGCAAGGCTTTTTCTCAGATGAATGCTCATAGAAATGCTTTTTCATCAACCAAAGGTCAGGCGCTAATTCATTTGCAAAACAGTGTAGAAAACCTACAGCTGCAGCTTCCAATGTATTAGCTGGTGCTCTCACTGTTAAAATACCAAACATGCCGGTGGAACATCAAATCAGCTTTAACTAATTACATTGATAACGGGCCTAAATTTAAGTTGTCTGTCAGTTCCTGCACACCTCTGTGCTGTCAAAGATAGATGTGAAAAAAACCACAGAGTGAGACATCTTAGTGTTTTGCGACATATCACTGTCAGGGATGGCATTCTGGAAACGGGATATAAATAATTGAAGATTAAAGACTCAGTATCGTTAAATTATGACCTTAAGTTGTAAAATTTCTTGTCATAATAAAAAAAAAAAAAAATAATAATTAATAACTATGACAGAAATGATTCTGCAATCAAGAGACCACAAATGTCCATAATCTCGTCCAGGATGACTGAACCCCAATATCCCAACCCCAAAGTGTATGAATAACAGAATGTTAGAAGGTGAATTTAACATCACAGCATGTTAATCACAAAATGTTATTCTGTTAAAAATAAGGGCGAGCTGTATATTACACAATACTTACTTTTGATCATGACTGCTGATCAATTGGTGACAGACGATGGCGCCATTCATCGATCCGACCCCAATCCAAGCAGAGGTTCCTCGACCAGACATTACTCAAGCCTTCTGTTATTCTAACCTCACACCAGAGGTGACGTTCAATCATTTCACATTCTATCTAACACACTCATGCTCAAATCTTTCTCCAAATTTGTTAATGTACCCTTGAGAATATCCAGACTCTTAACCAGATGCAGCCAGAGACACATCTGCCTTCTGTCAACAGCCCTCCATTGATGTATGGTGACTTTTCTCTTTCAGCTTCTGCTCTTCAATCCCTCCCCACTGGCAGTGCCCCTGTGCAGCAACCACAGCTGTGCTTTGTGGGTATAATGGCAGATTGCCTCCCTAGCCTGAGGACTTGGGAGTGACAGACCGGGTTTTTTTATTTTCGGAACGATTTGACAGGTTGAATCATGTGTCCTTAAATTGTACCAAGCAATGCAGGGTTGAGGGCACAACAGAGTTAGTCATGACTACATGATGATGGATGTTTGCATGTAAACAGGTGTTTATACAGTAAAATTCACAGATTTGTGTTGTGGTATTTTAAGGAGCTTAGGAATAAGACGATACTCATGAAGCAGTAATAGTTTCACACCAGCTTTGTGTGCCCTGCTTGTAAACATTGGTTCATGTGATTCTTGGAGACTGCTGAGTATGACTGATGGACCAAAATGTTTTTGCAGGAGATTGTCCGAGTCAGAGGCTTCAACAACAACAGGAAAATGAGGCAGAACACAACACATAAATTCCCCTGCAGAAATCACAGAAAGCTCTCAAATCTTGTTTTCCTTCCATGTATGGAATCCCTTTTTCCTCCTAAAATATTTCTCTTCGTTTTTTTTTCAGTATTTGCATCCATCACACTTTAAAAATAGCAGCAGCACGCCCACTCGCTCGTGGTGAATTCTCTGGACATTAGCATCCTCACATCCAGGCCCTCAGTCTGAAAGCAGTGTTGATTTCCTCTCTTTGACGTGATTGCAGCCAAAATTTGTTGACAGTTTTCTGTGCTCCTCGGCTACAAATGACCACCAGTCCAGTTTAAGTCACCCCTTGATCAGGTTTACTCACCCTCTGTATGCTGCGGGAGGAAGAGCTCCAGTTACCAGTCGGATTAATTTCTCACTGCTCCTCTCTGCTCTGCAGCTAAATTATTACCGCTCCTCATCAAGGCACTGTCACAGCACAACACTGCTCATTATCATGCAAATCCACAAGCATCTGAAGAACGTACACACACACACACATAGGTTACAGGCTACGACATGTGCACACACACATACGCAATCGCAGATGGCTTCATTCAACGTACTTCTGACGAGAGAATGATTATGCAAATATATGTGTGGAAATCTATATGTCATTGAAGACCTACTCAGAGTTGTGAGTCACTAATGAAACAGGGAGAGGAGGAGATGGACATAGAGAACGTGCTTTCCATCACAATGAATTATCAGTGTGGTCAGTGGAGGGGACGGCATGTTGTGGCTGAGCCGGAGACACGACTGAAGGCTGTGATATTATCCACGTATCATGTATCCTTTCATCATGTGGCGAACATCATCACCTTTTGTTTACGGTCTCTCCTGCTTGGCAGCAGTGTCCCTCTGTGATTGGTGGAAGGGACTGAAAGGATCCTCCAATTGGGGGGATATGCTTGCCTTAATGTGTTTGTTCACAAGGCAGGAGAAGAGCAGATATGTATTTTTTGAAATGTTTTCAGAATGTGACATGACATATACAAGAGACTCAATGTCACATATTTAAAAAAACAGAAATTTGGGCTCAAGAGAAAAAGGAGTACTGTAAACAGATTACAATTTTTATGTACAGTTGTCTGCAACCTGTTATTGAAGCATGAAATACAGGACTAAAAGAAAGCTTATCAGACTTTTTTCTTTGTGGTATAAGGGTTGTTAAAGCTATCAATATATTTAAACCTGCTGTATGTCTCAATTTGTTGTAGTGGTTTAACATGGTTTCACAAGCTAGCCTGATTTTCTTCATTTGTTGAATTTTAGTTGTTGGTTTACGGGGGACTGCTGGTGGTTGTGGGCGGTGGAGGGAGTGAGTGAAGGAGGGCAGTGTTTTGATGAGGAACACTGGCTGGAGTAACATCCAAATGAATTGCTGTATTTTGGTGGTAGACCTACAGGGACTTCTCCCGGCATGTTTACTTCTGTGTTGGCCACGCATGCAGCAGTAATTGTCATGGGCAGGGAGTGTGTGTGTGTGTGTGGTGTGTGTGTTTGAACCTGTACGTGTTTCAAACTGGAAGCTTTTTTCAGTGGTCGGTTTAGTTTAAAGATTAGAGATTTGGATTACTTCAGGTTAATGGTGTAGGTTAAGCATGTACTGGTAATGGTCTAAGGGTCAAGGTTACTGTTTACACTCAAGGTTACAGATTATCACACACGTGTGTGTATGTTTGTGTGTATTCTTGTATGTGTGTGTATTCTTGTATAGATATATCTTTGTGATGACCAACAACCTACAGTGAGGACATTTTGGGAAAGGGAGGACTTGTTGGCCGGTCCTCACTGTCTGACCCACTTTTAATGGGCTGTGAAGACCTGGTTTTAGGGTTAGAATTAGTGTTGTGTGTGTGTACACTTACACTTCTATCTTTGTTAGAATCTGATGGAGTGAGGACATTTTGGGAAAGTGGGAGCAGTCCTCACTGTCTGGCATACCTTTAGGGTTTGGACTTAGGCATTTATTTGAGATGCTTAAGGTTAGGCTAATGTTTTCAAATGTATGTGTTGAAGGCTTCAACCGAAACGCTGCTCATTCACTTGTAATGAGCTGACGTCATTGCCAAACTGCGTTGTGGTTCTGTGGCGTAACTCAACTTTTCGTGCAGCAACAGAGAACAATTATACTGTGCTGTTTTTGTATCTGGTTTTGGATTTCATTTCCCTTTACCATTTCATTTGCGTTTATCAGTCCAACGCCATGGGACGAGCAAACCCACCATCAAGCGTTAACGCTGATGTGTGAGTCCAGCACACAGGGTTAGGTGTGTACACGTGTGTTTGGGTCTTGTAATTATTGTGTCAGGGCATTATAATATAGGATGGAATATTAATAATGTTGTCTACCTTTGCTGGCGGGCATCCTGTCTCATCTAATTGGACCTTTCTGTCTTGTTTCCATCACATTGATACTAAGCAAAATATTTTTTAACAAAGGTCATAACCTCTTTTTTAATGAGCATAGCAAACCTCTTGACGTTGCCATGAAACTCGACCTTTGTTGTCTGAACCTTTACAGTGGATATAGTTTCCAGTACAGACTAATTAGTTTGTGGAAACCAGCTCATAGATAAACCTTCCTGTCACATTGTACAAGCACTTGAGGTTGTAGATAATTTATTCAGTTATCACATCTTCTGCCAAATTGAACCTACGTGTCAGCTTGTTTGGTGCTCTGTATCAAATAAGAAGAGAATTTTATCAGTAATCATTAAGTACACTTAACTGCATCTTTCTCCAGACCACGGTCTAAGCTTATTCTGTTGACATCTGATATGGTCGTAATATACAAATTAAAACAAACAGGGCTCAGTACTTGATGATTGTGATGTCTACTGTCTGTAGCCAGGTGGAATTTCCCTTTCGACTTGATCATGAGTCACGACCAAGCAAATTTCCTCTATATTATTATATTCCACACATCTCTCACTGACGGATCCCACATATGTGATTTCTGTTTTGACGGGTAGAGTTTGTAAAAGTTGAATCAAAGCTTGATTTAAATGTTTCATCAACATTGTGTTCTATTACAGTGACGTTAAAGTGTTTTCTTTCCTGATTTTTTGGTCTCTCTTCATCATTCTCAGGGTCTAGATGAAGAGGCCATAGTTGACCATGGAAAGACCAGCTTCACCACTCACTCAAACTATGAGAAGGAAGAGTTGGAAAGTAAGTTTAAAGCCATTTTTCCATGTTCTTTTTTTTGAAGTTTGTGTATTATATGTAAAAACTCTCTTTATTTGAGTCCACCACTCCTCGTGTCTTCCTCACTCCCTTCAATAATATCTCCATTTATCCCATTCTTTCCTTGTGTGACACCTGTGGAGAACTCTGCTTTCTGTCCAGCTAAACTGTCAGTTTTCTTCCCTCCATCTTCTTTCATCTCTTGTATCTTTTCTCCCCCTCTCTTCCTCTTCCCTCCCCTCCATCTCTGTTTTCCTTCATCTCTTCAGCTCATGTCTCTTACTGTGTCCTCCGAGTGCTGCATCCTGGTTTTATTTCTCCTGGGCTTCCCCTCAAATCATAGAGAGAGAAACTCATCTGTGAAAAATTGGCAGTGTTATATAGAGCAAAAATAGGCCGTTTGCATCTTAGAGTTCCTGTGATGGAGTGAAAGTAATGAGGGGAAGTAGATAAAACATTTGCAGGAAAACAGAAGGGTTGAAAAAGTTAAATGCTGTTCTCTGGTTTCCTTCAAGTAGATTATGAAGAGCACTAAAAAGGAATGAAAAAAAGTTCTTTGTATTTTATCTCAAATGGTAGTGAGTCTGAAATTGTAAACTGTATTCCTTCCTTTAGGCTTAATTTTCTTGCAAAAATACTGTTCCTGCTTTTCTTTTTCTCCTTACCATTTACATTTTTCGGTTTGTGTGAAAGATGGTCTCAAAGGAAGGCCGTCTGATTTGTGTCTTTCTTGTCCCCAGGCCACAGAGCAGTATACGTAGGTGTCCACGTTCCTCTTGGAAGAGAGACCAAGCGGAGGCATCGCCACCGAGGACACAAACACCACCGAAAGAAAAGAGAGAGAGATGCTGAGGAGGGGAAGGAAGATGGCCGGGAATCCCCATCTTATGGTTAGACGCTGTTCTTAACACCAAGCACACAGAGACAATCCTCTAAATTAGTATTTCCCTTCTTCAGCTCTACTCTCAAGTCTTATTTTCGATTTAGTGCTTTTGGCCTTCAACTGTTTATGTTCATACACTGGCCAGGACTCTGGACTCGTCTCAGACAATAAACAGTACCCCTTGCAATCCAGAATAGATAGACCAGTATCTCAGGCTCTGTATACTTTTCAATATCTTTTTATAGGTTGTGGTTCTCTTGCAAATAGTTTTAAATTAGAAGTAAATACAAGCCCAGCAGCAAAGTTTGGGCACTCTACTAAGTCCCTTCTTCGTAAACGTAGCGTTTCTCTGCTTTTTAAACAGTCGTAAATAAAACATTCAGCTCTAAAAGGCATTTAAGGCCACAGGGAGCCAGCCACTGACACTGATTGAAGAGTGACATTTTCAGGGACGTGTCAACATGTTTGTGTGAGAAGTTACTGTATCACTTCAGCTGCAGGTACCCAAACGATGCCTTGAATGTTAACGGCAGTCATACAGAATTTTAAGCTCTCACTGAGGGCACAGTGCATCATCATTTATATGATAAATATTCAGCAAGAAGATTTTGTTCCATCCACACAGTTGGACCTAATGCTCGTTCACATAGCAGAGACATGCACTCATATGAATCTCAAATTTAAAAAAAATTGATACTCCCTTATTTCTTCCAGTCATTTCCATTACTACCTCCCTTGTAATATGCCTTATCTATTTCCGTCTTCTTCTATCTAATTCAGTCAGCCATCAAAAGAAAGTTCCTGTGCAGCATCTATGTTGCCATCTTTCTCCACAACCAAAAAATAAACACTTCCTCTCTTAGAAAATATTTAGAACAGTGTTCAATTCAACCATGTGTACTAGCTTAACTTCTCCTATCTTGCATTCACTGGCACTCTGCTGCATTTCTGGACTGTGAAATAGTGTTTAACCATGGGCTGTGTATTATTTCCCCCAGGACTCCTCAGGGTACCTTTAATAACACATGCTGCTTTGATTATTTTTGCTTTTTATCACTGTACACAAATATGATCTTTGTCCTTTGCGCACCCTGTGTCCAGACACACCCTCCCAAAGGGTCCAGTTCATCTTGGGTACAGAGGACGATGACCTGGAGCACGTCCCCCATGACCTCTTCACTGAGCTGGACGAGCTGTCCTTCAGGGACGGCAGCAATGCCACGGAATGGAAAGAGACTGCCAGGTCAGTAAAAAAACTTCAAACCAGATTTAGTTTGGTTTTGTAGTTCTGTTTAATGTTTCTCTTTAATACTCAGGAATACCGAAATAGTTCCCCACAAGCCACTCTTCACTGGAGAGCTTCAACTTTAACAGAGCTTTTATAAATCATGAATTATTATTTTATTATCAAATTAAGAACTTTGAGTTTTATATTGTAGTTGTGACTTGGCTGGCATTTCAGAGATTGTTCCTTTCCTGTTAAAACTTGTGTGTGTAGTAAGGGACAGATTAGGAGGATGACTCACTCAGTTTGCAGCTCTTCACTGTGCTCTGAAAAGTGAGATTTGAATTTGTGAATTAGCTGGGCGATATGAGCCGGAACGACATGTTCTTGAAAGATACACATTTATAACTCTATTGTTAATTGTCACTCTGTTCTCTACAGATGGCTGAAGTTTGAGGAGGATGTGGAAGATGGTGGTGAGAGGTGGAGTAAGCCCTACGTGGCTACATTGTCGCTTCACAGCTTATTTGAACTACGTAGCTGTATACTCAACGGCACTGTCATGCTGGATATGAGAGCCAACACTATCGAGGAAATCGCAGGTACATCTGATGGATGAATAATCAAATGATTCATTAGTCTAATAATATAATTTTCAATGCCCCATTCATGACTTCAATTTTCTTTGTGTGAATTTGTGGTCCTGCTTCTGTCCGACTCAGACATGTTGATAGACAGCATGGTGGCTTCGGGCCAGCTGAAGGAGGACCTCTGCTGCCAGGTGCGAGAAGCCATGCTGAAGAAGCACCACCACCAGAACGAGAGAAAGCTCAGCAATCGCATCCCTCTGGTGCGCTCCATCGCTGACATAGGCAAGAAACATTCCGACCCGCTCTTGCTTGAGAGAAACGGTGAGATCCTTTGAAGCACTCACATTTCTTTTTCCTCCACTTTTTTCACCACCGCGGGAACTGTCGCTAAAAATTCACTGTTCAAATCCCTCAATGCCAGCATAGAAGGTGGATGGTAAAAGTGAGTAAAATCTGGAGAATGATCTGTACTGAAGCGGTTCCCTTAGTGAAAGAGAAATCTGGGTGCTAATGATTGTGCTAACCTGTTTTGCTGGCCTGGCTTTGGGATTTGAAATAATGATTGTTTTCATTACTTGAGGTGACCATGAAATATTGCTTAACCTGCATTGTGTGTTTTTGATGGGCATGGCCACAGTGTTGTTAATGTATGCTCTGCATTTTAAGATCTTGGGCTCCATTCTGAAGTTTAGAGAATGAAAGAAAATATCACATTCTGCACTTCTGTGTGTGTAGTTCTTGCTGGGCTTCCACTGTCACGTCATTAAACCTGAAATACAGTTGTGAAAGGTCTACATTAATGGTGGGTGATGGTTGTAGTCGTAGTGTGAAAGTTGTGTGACCTGCACCGTGATTTATGACTGTCTGCAGCGGAGCACATGTTTGCTTACAGTGCACTGACGTTGTGCTAGGTCATCCCCTCCTGCATGCAAGCTGAAGTTAGGCCTGTGCCTCAGTTCAGTCACGCCGCCGTGTGATTGGTTTGTCTGGAGTTGAATAAGACAAGTGGCTTGGCCCTTGCAGACACTCCTACACGCATCACAAAACTATCCTTAGTGTCTTCTGCTCTCAACCTTGCTTTTTGCTCACGTTTCTGCAAGCACAAATCTCTCCAACTCTGCCACGCTCTTGCTGCCCACCCCTTCCGGCCGTGTCCCCAACCAAGATTCCATTTTTGTGATGTGTTCCTACTTCATGTGTTTTTTTCTCTTGGCTCCATCCCTTATTCCTTTTCCTTCTTTCCCTCCTGTTCTCTCTCCCCTCTCCTCTCCTTTTTTTGCCATTGTCTCCTCTGTTAGGAGAGGGCCTGTCCTCTTCACGTCTTTCTCTCCACAAGCCAGGGGCATCCTCCTCTGTCTCCAACCTGTCCCAGAGACGAGAATCCCGAGTCTCCGTCCTGCTCAACCACCTCCTGCCCTCTTCTTCCTCCAACACTGGGTCCACCCTAGGCCCCTCGCCCCTCACCACCCCACAAAGTACCCCAGCTTTCTTCCGGCGCTCCTCCCAAAGCCCACCACGCACCCGTGGCACAGGCCCTGGCCCTCAAGGCATCCCCGAGGTGGTGGTATCTCCTCCAGAGGATGACGACCCACCAAACTCGACAGAAGATGAGGCAACATCGCCACAGCTCAGCCGACGAACATCCTTGGCATCCCAGAGCCTCGAGCTGCTGCCCTTAGAAGGCAAATATCTGTGTAGCCTGCCAGTGTGAGTCACGGCTTGAACAGAGAACACTAGCACTAGCATGAAAGCTCTGCTCCCCGTTAACTTGTAATGCTCCAACCATGCGGGCCATCTCATCAATAACCCACAGCAAGGCTCTGTTGCTAAGGCGCACTCCCCACTGTATATTATCCACTAAGTTTTTAACATTTCTCTCCTCCACCTCATGATTCTTGCTTCTCTCCCTTCTCTGTTTCTTTCTGTCTATTCCACTGTTGCTCTTGCTTTCCTGAAAACTCCTTATAGCTTGCTTTGCTATTCAAAAATCTGTCTCTCTACATATTCTTAAGACATGCCTCAGCATCTTTGCCTTGCTGGGCCCTGTCCCCGTTCCAGCCTCCTTCATTGTGATTGCATGGTTGCCTTCAAAATATTCTGCTCTGTCTGTGTCACACTTCATCATGTGTCCTGTGACGTTTTACTTTGTTGAGCTTCTCATTCAGGTTGTTTCATGTAAGATCTGTGAGTAGGAATCACTTGATCACATTGTTCCTTTTTGCCACTTGACCGTCTGAGGCATTTGCGTAATTCGGTTATTCAGGAAACATTTACTTATATGAAAATCAGTCAAGCCAATTTAGTGGGTTTATGCAGCAGAATTATTAGGAAACTGTAAATTGAATCTCAAATTTTCAAACAGTTTGTTATGAAATGTAAATGCCTGATATCCATAGAGAGCTTTTGTATAGGATTTAGACAGAGGGCTCTATCTTACACTTAGTGCAAGGCAGCAGCAAGCATGACACAAGAAGTGTCTCTGCTAGTTTTCATTTTCCCGCTCAGAAACGACCTTCAAATAGAAAATGCTCAAGCCATCGAGCTTCCATGTTGGTTCATCAAATTAGACGTTGTCTGATTGGTTTATTTAATGTTATGCACAAAACACAGTGACGAATAATTAAAAGACAATGACAATTGACAATTGAAGCATTCACCAGGTACCGTGAAAACCTTTTTCTGCCTTTAAAGTAGAATGGATTTGGATACATCGTTGATGAACTTGCCCCAATGCATTTTAGACCGTTGGCTTAGATCATTAAAATAGTCTTGAATCTCGACATTTTGCTTGAACTCCAGGAGGTAATGCAAAGCTGCTCTTTACTTGTTGACATTCTCTCTCACTGTAGATGTCATTAATTTGAACTCATGGCTGCAGTTTATTTTTAGTGTTGGTCTGCTGCTTAATCACATCATTGTATTATGTTAATTGAGGCCTTTTTTAAATAATTGGATTAGGCACCAGTAAATGACAACATGCCTTCATCCCCTGCAGATAGCTGCTCATAACATCCTTAGCTGGTAAGTCATTAAACTTGAGTTACGATGTATAGAGACTGATCTAAAACATCCTTTATCCTCAGGTGACTGCCTCATTTCAAGTACACACAAATATAACATTCATGCAACTTGTTCCATTCGCATTGCACCATTTGGCACCCCTGCTCTTTGTGTTCATCAATTCCTGAACAAACATTCTTTTACCCGAATGTTGCAGCAGCCCGGCTAAATCAAAGCCCAGACCAGGGTGGGTGTGTTAGTGCTATCATAGCGGCAACTAACAGTGACTTTTTGTTCTCCCCAAACCAAGCCATGTCCGTTTATTATTAGACTGTGTGCGTGTGCATGTGCGTCTGTTTGCTTCACTCTGGGAATGGCTCCATTTCAAAGTGTGGGTCATTAAAAGCAGTGATCACTTGGCGAGAGTTGAATCTGAAAGGTTGGGGTGGTCTTATTATAGCTGACGAGCTTCAGTAATTGTACCCCTTCTAGGAAAATATACAGTATTTCCCAAGAGGCATGCATCATGACATCAGTGTGTGGGTTATTTGGAGGGAGGGGTTCTAGCCTTCATCGTCACAGTTTAATAATGTGCTCTCTAAGTTGTAAAAAATTGAACTGTTGTACAGCAATGGTGTCTAACATTTGTTAAATAGGGATACAGTGTTTGACAGTAAAATGCCCTGAATGTGTCACTAAGAGGAATTTGTCTGGATGCCAGAAATAGCTGGCTTACAGGTTTCGAACAGACGGCTATGCAGCGACGTGCTGTAGATCTTCTTAGAAGTTATTTGACATGCACTTGAATAGGACTGAGTTGTCCATATAGCTTCTTTATACATAATCCTACATTGAACCCACTGACTATGAAGTCCTGGGTGAAACAGAAACCGTGGAGAATTTATTTTCTAATTAAGAACTGTAGATCACCAGCAGTAGATCTCAGCTCACTGAGTAAACACATCCATGCAGCTACTAGACAATATACTTTAAGAACTGAGTATCAGTCCCAGTGCAACCAGACCCACATAGATTCCGATTTGTTATTTGGTTTCCTCTTTTCTGTTGCATGTGAATGAGAAGTGTGACACCAATGTTTCAAGGGCTGGTATGAGGGAGCATTCCACGGCTTAGCCTTCCTGAATGAAGTTTGTTTACGGACACAACCTTAGCTAATCCCCCCCTTATTCCAAGAGGCTTTGTCGGGTATGTGAGCAATCATGCTCCTGTTCAGCAATCGCAGCTACCCAGAATCCACAGGGGTACAGTTCAAAGGTATGGCTTACTGGCCAGAATGCATGCAGGGAGAAACTGCACATTTAAATGGATTTGGGATTATATGCTGATGAGATTGTGGCACAATAATTAAGATGTTATAAATGTATTTAGTTTTTTTTTTCCTTTATGGCAAAAATGAGAAATTTGTGGAAAAACCTGGTAAAAGAAGTGTTACTTCAGAATTTCAGAGAATAGTGTTCATATGCTATTCTTTGATTCAACACATTACGCCCTCATTTCATCTCCCCCTCTCATGTCAACTCAAGTGCTAGCGTTTCCTGTGTCTGGTTGGCTCAAATCACTTAAGCAGTGTTGAAGCATTTCTGCAATTTTCGCAGTTGTCAGAAGAAGGTGAATTGTCAGGCAAACACTTCCACTCAGATTTAGCTCAAAGCTGACATGAATTCAAGCTAAGCAGGACGGACTTAAGCACCAGAGTAATGAGCTTAACAGACAGAAATCTGACGGCAACGGTGCTGAGTCAAAAATATCCTCACTTTAGCTGAGCCATTACAGTGTCGGAGAAATCATCACATCTAGCTTGTAATGGTAGTGGTGGAAGAAAACATTTTAATCTACTACCTCAATAGGGATTATTTAGTTTTAACAAGTCGTATCTTTGTATGTTATCAGTTTGATCACAACTTTATTTTATATCAGTCAGCTTCTGAAATGCAGTTCACTACCGTGTGCAAAAGGAAACTGTTTCTCATCCCATTGAGATGTAAAGAAATTTGCAGGATAAAGTTTTGTCATTTGATTCTATCTCAAAGCGAATAGTGGAGAAATGAACTGGATATATCCTGGTTGGCAGAAACACTATCCAGGGCTGATAAAACTGGTTATTTGAGGAGTATAGTTAACTGTACATCTTTAATTTCTGAATCTTTCTTTATCTTTTCAAGATAAACACACCTTGACATTTTATTTTCATTTCTTCCTGATTAAAATCTGATTAGGGAGAAAAATGAAAGACAAATGACATTTAATAATGCCTTTCACATTCAGACTTTTATCGTAAATCTCGCAGCTTTTCTCTGCCGGTTATTTCCTCTGAAGTCCTTACACACTGTCAATCATCGCTTTGTCTCTCCCTGTTCCTCCCAGGACCATTGATATCTCCGAACTCCGTCCCAAACAACCTGGATGGCAATAAGGCTGTGGAGAGGAGGCCATCCAAAGTAGGGGTCAGTAGAGAAAGCAGCAGTGTCGACTTCAGCAAGGTAACCTAACCACAGTACTGAGCACAGAAACTGTCTCTCATGGTGGAGGGGCCCATGACCAAGTCCATCTGTGTTTTTCTTCAGTTTCTGGACATTCACAGACATTTCAGTGGCCTGTGTTGAAAACTGCCTCTGTGGGAGCCAATGTGACATTACACATCATCCCTCCTCCCAACAAACTAAGAATTGATAATCAAAATAAAAGTGGTTATGTAACTGTGTTTAGCTTTAAAAAAATTCCTCCCTCTCATGGCCGCCATCCATCCGACCATTTTTCAGTTTGTAATCCATAAAATAATGGCATCCATTGTGACTGCCAGAAAATATGACGCAGTGTTAACATAAGCCACAGGACACAAAAGAGGAATGAAGGCACAGTATTTGCTACACAGATTTAAAAATATGTTGCCTTACTCAAATCTGTATTCAGCCCTTGTACCCAAGAGATATGTATTCAGGGAACATGATAAGAAATGCATCACTGCAACAGACATCTTTGCTCAGTACTATGTAGTTCTTAGGATAGCTACTAACTTTCCTCATTTGTTATCATAGCTAACGACCTGCTGCCATCCCTTCCATTCCCACCTCTTCTTCTCTTTTTGCATGTGTAAACTTCTGTGACACTTCCTGTGACCTACAGTATAGTCTGTTATTGTTTAGCACAACTTCCTCTCCTTGGTCTCAGTATTTGCTCTGTTTTATTATGAGTATTTGTCATCTAATTCCTCAATTTAATTCGTTCTTTCGGTTTTAGGTGGACATGAATTTCATGAAAAAGATTCCTCCGGGTGCTGAGGCTTCCAACGTGCTGGTGGGAGAAGTGGACTTCCTGGAGAAGCCCATTATTGCCTTTGTGCGACTGTCTCCTGCGGTCCTTATCACAGGCCTCACAGAGGTGCCTGTTCCCACGAGGTACACTGAATAGGAATTGAATGATACCAAACTTAATGAATTATTAGATATTCCATAACAGTCACCATTTTTTTTAGAGGTTATTAAACTTTGGCTGCATCAGAGACATTTGTGAAAGTCCTTTTTGCATGGAGCTAAAAAAAACATGGAGGTTTACCGTGTTTCTGACAGTGGTTGGATGTCCACAACACCATTTTTTCAGATCTTAATCTTTAAAGTAACATATCTAAACAAGTCTAAAGCACATGGAGCTAGTGCATGTAGAGCAATAAAAAAAATAAATCCTTGCACAAGTTTTGCAAGAATGGATACACACAAGGCAATTTTAGTGAGAAATTATGAAACCGATATAACTCCACAGTGTCATTAAGTGAATGCAGCGCCTTGTGTTGTGAGTAGTATTGCAGTTACTGTGGTTTATGGTGAATTAGAGTTTGACAGTGTGTCTTGTTCAAAGGTTTCTTTTCCTGCTTTTGGGTCCTCACGGCAAAGGCCCGCAGTACCATGAAATTGGCAGATCAATGGCCACACTCATGACAGATGAGGTAAGAGCTAGAGTCTAATTAAATTAAACTGTCAAAGAAATGTCTACACTGTCCTCACTCTTGCTTTTGTCGTGAATAATTTTAACTTGTAAGTACAGAGTTATTCAATAACTGCTAATAATATACATTTTGTAGATTTTCCATGATGTGGCGTACAAAGCCAAAGACCGAACGGATCTCCTCTCTGGGATTGACGAGTTCCTTGATCAAGTGACTGTCCTGCCTCCTGGGGAATGGGATCCCACGATTCGGATCGAGCCTCCCAAGAATGTCCCATCTCAGGTTAGTGAACCTCTTTGTCCAAGATAGTGTTAGATTTGCCTGGGTGGTGTTGGTGCAGAGATCATTACTTAGCTGCACACTAACAAAATAGACACTTGCTTGACCTTGAATGATGTATTTAAGTCTTGTCCCAGAAACTGTAATCTAGAAGTTGACTTCCCAAACTTTCCTGTGTGTTTATTTCTGTACCTATCATTTTAATTCGAACCACTATATTCACACACAGAGTGCCCTCTTATGGATAAAAAGCATCATGACAGCAAAGGGATTTCAATGCATGGAGCCGTATTATATATAGACATCTTTTGATCTACAGATGAAGAGGAAGAGACCGTCCCAGCCCAACGGGAGTGCGTCTCCAGCAGGTGAGCTGGAAAAGGATGAGGACCATCATGAAGGACCTGAGCTGCAGAGGACGGGGATGTGAGTATTGTCCATTTCTTGGCACAGTAACAACTTTAAATGATCATTTCTCAAAGCAAAAGGACCTCACTCACTCTAATAATTTATAATATCACTTGAGTGTGTTGACAAAGAAATATTTGATCATTAAAGCTCACCCTAGTGGAATTAACAAGTTCATTAGTCAGAAGGCAGGCATGTGTAATATATCATGATGATCACACTCAGACAAGTAACTGATGATAAGAAGAGCCGCAGGAAAAAGCTCATTTGAGAGACCAAAGACCTCATCTTATCATCTTCAGTTACAGAGACTTATTATTGGCAAGAATAATGAAGAAGATGATGAGATTAATCACAGAGACATTAGCTGAAGGATTTTTGCAATATGTTTAACCCAAACAGTAGACAGCAGTCATACTTGATCTGTTAGCACCATTTTTTTAATCAGAGCTTTTGGATTCCTCACATATCACGAGTCTGGAATCTGAAAATCTATGACGTACGAGCTAAATGCTACTGTGTTTGTGCAGATGTTTTTCTACCGTGCAGTATGGACCTCAGATGCTGACATTTATGGATATCTCCTGCTGGGTCTCTAGAGTCCAGGCCACACAGCCAGGACAATGTGTTTATTTTAAACCTCAGACAGACTCACGCACTCTGCACACACACAAACACACCAGTCGAGAGGCACTGTATTATTTACAGATTCACTCTCCTTTTCACTGCTACTGTGAGAAGGAGCTATTCTGGGACAGAGGAGTGTAGGGAGTTGGAAGAAGCCAATTTAAAGAAAAGCTCAAAGAAAATCAGGGTTTACATTAAAAAGAGGGACAGAGAACAGAGGAGGTTGATGAAGCAGGCAATAGAGGTATTCCAGAGGTTTCTGGAAAAAGAAAATGAAAGAAGACATCACAGCCGAGCAATTGTTCAGGTGTCACAGAAGAGGGGAAAAAAGATATGCAACGTGAGAAATGAATTTAAATTCTCTCCACGGCAAAGTCAAAAAAAGAAAAAGAAGCAGAACCAGAGAGAAGAAGTGTGGATAGGGAGTAATTCAAGGCAAACAGTGTCTGGATTTTGGTGCTGAACATTATTAATTGGCTTAACTCCCAGCAAATGGAAACAATTGTTGTTCAGGGAAACGACCAGATGCAAAAACATTTCTTACCAATTAACCATGTGAAAAAAGTAAATTAGCACTTTGAGCAACATTACACTTTTAATCACCTTATGTTATCAAACACGCTGCATTGAATTGATTTCAACTATTAACAGAGCAACATGAATTTACACATCGTAAGAATTCACAGAGTCAACTACTTCAATGTTTTTAACCATTTACCTCATTGATTTCTGAAACTTAACTGCTTCATTTTGTTTTATGTGATGCTCACTCAGGCGCATCCACTTGACTCTTCCCATTCTTCCCATGAACTCACTGATGTGTATTTTTCCCTGCCGCCAATATTATGTGAACTTTAAGATCTACCTCTGTCCTCCCTTCAGGATATTTGGAGGTCTGATCTGGGATATCAAGCGGAAAGCACCGTTCTACTGGAGTGACATCAGGGACTCCTTCAGTCTGCAGTGTCTTGCCTCCGTCCTCTTCCTCTATTGCGCCTGCATGTCCCCCGTCATCACATTTGGAGGTCTGCTGGGGGAGGCCACAAAAGGCAACATAGTGAGTCTGAATACTTAGCTTGAGCGTCTCAATATGATGAGACATTGGCACAAACTAAAAAGTCAAACAACACCATTTTTCTCAAAGATGGATTCTGTTAATTTGGGTAATTCCACTGCTGGATGTCAAACTGTTCCTTTTCCTAGTCATTTGGTTTTATTACTTATTTGATCTTTTTTATGGCTCGATCCTCTGATAGCTATTAAATAGTTGCCAAATAAAAATTGGAAAAAGATAGCAGCATTCTCATCCAGGATACTTTTGCTTTATTTCTGTATAGTGGGAGGCAGTGGAGCCCTTCACATCTAAATGAAGCCTATGGTCCATCCTAGTTAATAACATCATTACGGTTTCACAACAAAGACACACATTGTCCTTTTCTGATTATCCTATTTGTCACTTTTTTAATAAAGCAGCTCATTTAGTGTGTCAGGAAGAATAGCCATTATCTTTCACCCACATCAGCGTTCTGTTATAGACTCATTTGAGCACATGTCTTTCACTGTGAGGTCTTTATTCACTGGCTAAAAAAAGGATGTGATGATTATTCATCCTCCCATGGACTAATCTGTTATCACTCTGTAATCTATTCTATAGGGTATCTGTCTTTTTATTACTGTCCGTACTAGACCGGGGCCTGTTGGCATAGGCACAGCCTGTGTGCTGGTGTGTGTGATGCGTCCGAGTAAACTCAGCAGGCGAGCGCTCCACAGAGATATGACTTTGGACAAGTCAGCAGAGTGGAAACATTCAAACAGTTTGTCGAGCTTCTCAGTCGCAGGCCAGTGTCTGTTTAATCAAAACTCGTCTCTTTAAATCATCCCTCTCTTTTCTCCTTCAGCCTTTCCCTGTCGATTCTCCTTTGTGTGATTTCATCTCCCCATCCTCTATTTCTCATCCCCTCACGCCCTCCCTCTCCTCTTCGTCGACAGAGTGCTATAGAGTCTCTATTTGGGGCGTCGCTGACAGGAGTGGCGTACTCCCTCTTCGCAGGCCAGCCCCTCACTATTCTTGGCAGCACGGGGCCCGTTTTAGTGTTTGAGAAGATCCTCTTCAAGTTCTGCAGGTTTGTCCAAGCAAGTTAACTTTTCCCATCAAGATGAAATAATAGTATAATATAATAATAATGGTCGTCATAGCAATGTAGTGTTGCACATGTATACCTCTATCCATTCTCCTGCATGTCGTCTTTGCCTTTCTCTCCTAGCGACTACGGCCTCTCCTACCTGTCACTGCGAACCAGCATCGGCCTGTGGACAGCCTTCATGTGTCTCGTCCTGGTGGCGACAGATGCCAGCTCCTTGGTCTGCTACATCACCAGATTCACAGAGGAGGCCTTTGCCGCGCTCATCTGCATCATCTTCATCTACGAGGCTCTAGAGAAGCTGTTTCACTTGGGGGAACACTACCCTGTCAACATGCACAACGACCTGGACAATCTTACTCTGTATTCGTAAGTACTGAGATTTCTCCTTTAACTATTATAATCACTCAGTATAGTATACTATTTCAGGTCAAATGTGGAGCAGGAATAAGCTTTTGTTGCTGAACACTGTAATTGTGTTGGCTCAAGCTTTTCCACAGAGCTTAACTGAAAATGACTCCCTTTCAAAATAATACATTTTAAACCAAGTAATGTTCTGTTTTTAAAATCAAAATGAACCTAGAAGTGTTTCTGCATAGGATCAAGGTGCAGAATTGACTTGGCGTTTGCTCCTCAGGTGTCAGTGCTCTCCTCCAGCCAATGTCACATATGAGCAGGAGCAGAAGTGGAATCAGTCGGGATACAGCCCAGACTCTGTCCCCTGGGGCAGCCTCAATGTTTCGGTGAGGAAAGCACACAGTGACCTCCAGTGTGACGGGCTGTAATTACACCCACACTCACTCACTGATTCATATGGGTTTAATCAGGCACATGAACATACGTGTACTGCTCCTATTTACACGACTAAGCTGCCATTAACTGCTCATCTGAATTAGCTTTACAATATTTTGCCTTTTTCTCTAGATGTGTAAAACGCTCCATGGGGAGTTTGTGGGTCCGGCCTGTGGTCACCATGGTCCCTACATCCCAGATGTTCTCTTCTGGTCGATCATCCTCTTCTTCACCACCTTCTTCCTCTCCTCCTTCCTCAAGCAATTCAAGACGGAGAGATATTTTCCCACCAAGGTGAGATTTTTTATGTGCATCTGTTTTATTTTACTGCCAACAAAACAGATAGTGGATTTTAAAAACTTAAACTTACAGTAAGATTTTTAATTAAGTAAGTTAATATTTGAATAAGATGTTTTCTATGTTTCTGTGAGTGCAAGTGTGTGTTTGTCTCGATAAAACCCTCTCACACTGTGTAAATGTTTACATTGCATCACTCATCAGTATGCAGGAGCAGTCTCATGCACAAAAAGAAAAGATCATGTTGCATCCTCCCACACATTCGCAGCTACTCTGTTATCACTTGGTGTTCTGTGTTGGTATTGTCTGAACTGTTATGCTGTTACTGTCGACACACATGTAATTAATATGACATTTGAAACACAGTAGAAAGTACACACAAGCTCATATCACATCTCTGAATAAATATATTTTTGTTTGTAGGTGCGTTCCACTATCAGCGACTTTGCTGTGTTTATAACCATCATGATCATGGTGCTGGTTGACTATCTAATGGGCATCCCATCTCCGAAACTGAATGTTCCCGACCGCTTTGAGGTAGGCATCTCTTCCAGTTTGTATTTCTATCTCAATCCATGGATGTCAAAATTAGAAAAGTGGAATTTAAATAAAATAACTGTACCCTCTATATCCTCATTCCTTTGTAAGGACATTTCTCCATTTACTGCTTAAACCTAATGAATGTTTACATTATCACATATTCTCAAATAAATCCTTAATGGCTTCAACACTAAAAGTAGCACGTCACTGCCTTTTGCCTCCAGCCTACTTCAAAGAACCGAGGCTGGCTAATGGACCCGCTAGGAGAAAATCCCTGGTGGACTCTGCTGGTGTCTGCACTTCCTGCCCTGCTCTGCACCATCCTCATCTTTATGGACCAGCAGATCACTGCAGTCATCATAAACCGCAAGGAGCACAAACTCAAGGTCAGACCTGCCTGCGGAGATTTACTTTAGCCAGTGTTCCATCTTAAAGACACACGCAGTCAAGTTTTCTCAAGTGTTCCAGGCTCTTATATTGCCTTTTAAATAGTGCTAAGTAAAACTGTGCTGTATCTAAAATGTAAAAATAAAACTGAAGGATCACAACAGTCATAAAATATCTGAATAAGAAATATCAAAAGCAAGTGGTTCCCCCAAGATACTGCAGAGTCATAACAAGCTTTCTGGGTAGTTATTTTATCCCAAAATAAATTAAAAACTATATTGGTTTTTTCAATGCAAATCAAAGAATGTAATTGCATTGTTGACTAACTTAATGACAATGTAAGTATATTCTGCTGTTGTGTTTGTTGAAGCCCGGACATTTGAAGTGCATAGATACTTTTGTAATGAAGACTTTACCAACTAAACCCATTTTCTACCCAATCTGTCTGTTCACCTGCTTTTTTCACATGTTCTTTTTACATGGTGCAGCCTCCAACTTGTTTTCTTTCAGTCTGTACTTTGGTATCTCTTCACCTCTCTCATCCTCTGTACCTTGCTCATCTCTTACCACTTCTTTCTATCATCCTGAATTATGATTGAAGGCAAACTATTCTCTCGTCTTGTCCCTTCCTCTGTTGTAGTAGTAGTCTTTTTGCTTCTCAGATTTCTACATTGGTACTCTTATAAAAATAAACTCAACCCACCTTGAAGTTTCCAAGTATGCTTTGGCAAATTAAATTCTGATTATGCTCCTTGTGCTTTGTAATTCTGTTATTTTTGTACAATTGCTCCACAGGGACAAACACTCATCGCTGGTCTTACATCTCTCAACTGTCACTTGTTTCCTTGTGTGTCCTACAGAAAGGCTGTGGCTATCACCTGGACTTGCTGATCGTGGCAGTAATGCTGGGTGTGTGCTCCATTATGGGCCTGCCGTGGTTCGTGGCTGCAACCGTCCTCTCCATCTCCCACGTGAACAGCCTGAAGGTGGAGTCTGGCTGCTCCGCTCCAGGAGAACAGCCCAAGTTTCTGGGCATTCGAGAGCAGCGTGTCACTGGGTTCATGATTTTTGTCCTCATGGGTTGTTCCGTTTTCATGACGTCAGTGCTCAAGGTGAGATGGTTTTATCACTGGAGAAAATCCTTGCAAAAATAAATTACACTCTCCTGGGCTTCTGTCTGATTTCACTTATTATAAATCAAAATGACCCAGTTTTCGGAGCATTTTCCAGACTTTGACTGTCACATAAGAAGAAGTATGGTCAGACACACAAACAGAAGTTTCAAGAACATTCATGCAAGGGGAGGTGCCTGGGTAAAGCAGCATACATTTTTCAGTTTTGAGTCCATTTCATCAACACGCTGTTTTTCCTCCTGCATTCTCACATTGGATCCCTGGAACTTTTAAGGTTCTGGAAAATGCCGGGAGTAACTGACTGATATGTAGTCTCACATACAGCCCATAAGCAGAATTTCACGAAAATATCAGGAGTTTAGTGCATGTCTCAAAGCAACAACAGCCATATGACTTACATTAGACACGGATATTCAAAGCCGCTCACTTTTTCTACCTATGCAGTTTTTCCTCGTTCAACAGAATACCTGTTATTTTTTTCAGTTTTGCTGAATATCTTTATTTATCATGTAGTTATTTTGTGTCATTTCACTTCTGCTCTTTACAGTTCATTCCAATGCCAGTGTTGTATGGAGTCTTTCTCTACATGGGTGTCTCCTCCCTCAAAGGAATTCAAGTAAGTCTCTCCTCTGCTGGTCTTTGAAGATAATAAGCTCCTCAGTTCTGAACAGAAGAGCAGTCACGAGCTGTTAGTAAAGATAAGTTTGGCCCCTGTGGCTCCAGCCCTTTGATCGTAATTCAGCATCCTTAAAAGCTTTTGTTGAATGTGTTCCAGCTCCTGAATAACGTATTGAGTTTTACCCGATCCTCGTCAGACCTTATCTTTCCGGCCTTTTTGTGATTTGCATATCTTATTTCCCTCGCTGAGTCTCTTCCCTCTCATTTTCTCTGTAGTTCTTTGACAGAATCAAGTTGTTTGGTATGCCTGCCAAGCACCAGCCGGATCTGATCTATCTCCGCTATGTGCCGCTGTGGAAGGTCCACATCTTCACCCTGGTGCAGCTCACCTGTCTGGTGCTGCTCTGGGTCATCAAGGCCTCTGCAGCAGCTGTTGTGTTTCCCATGATGGTAAAGACGTCTCTCATTTATTCATCACTTCACTACAACAGGATACGATTAGTTATCAAAGACATAGATGCAGATAGTGTCACCCCCCCCCCCTCCAGATTAGAGTGTGGAATGTTTTCCTGCTAAATAAGAGCTCAGAACAGAACCAAAAATATTCCTCCATAATCCTTATACCACATGTAGGCTACAGTTTGAGGCTTCGTCGTAAAAAATAAAATAAAACTAGAAACAACTGTGGTGAAAAGTAAGACACAGGATTTCTTTTCTTTGACTGATGACAACAATGTTGTGCCGTCGCTTGTGGAAGTGGAATCATGATGCATAATGCGTGTGACCACATCTCTGCTCATGTTTGTTTTCATGGTTACGTTGCCACAAGGTCCCACATCCTCTGTAAACTTCTACTCCTTTGATGTGTTCAGTAGAGCTGGGTCTAAACAGATACCTGTGAATTCACAACAGGAAGTTTAGTCTGAGGACGGTTTTACTTGAAATTAGGTTTTTACTTGTTTAAAATGAGAAACTAACCATTTAATCCTTAAACACTTTCCCAGTATCAGTAGACATATGTTTTATCATATTTTTGATATGAAGCCTGTGATAATAGTTCTCTTGTCTGTGTCTCCAGGTTCTGGCGCTGGTCTTTATCCGAAAGCTTCTGGACTTTTTCTTCACCAAGAGAGAGCTGAGCTGGCTGGACGACTTGATGCCAGAAAGCAAGAAGAAGAAAGAGGATGACAAGAAAAAGAAAGCTCGAGAAAAACTGGTAAACACTCATATTTATGTCTTCACGCCAGTGTCCGGAGACATTATGTTTTCAGGCTGTACGTCACAGAGACTCAAAGATGACCTGAATAGAATTTGGTGGCCAAAGTCAACGGCGGCTTCAAAACGTGTTTTTGTCCTCTTGAGATTTGATATCTCAAAACTGCTTGAGGTAATTTCTTATCAGTTATCACAGTGACACCGCTTCAACCCTCGACTCCATCTAGAACATTCTAAACTGAACGTATTCAGACTTCGCCCTCAGTCACAGAACTAAAGAAGCTTAAAGTCCAAACTTAAACATAGCATAACATAGCATTCAATATTCAAAGCTTCAAACAAAACATTGTGAAACATTCCATTAACTCATATTACTCTATTTACATCCAACTTTCGACCCTGTGTGATCATAAACCAGTGTTATGTCATAATATCCAGCCAAAAAGACGGCGATGCACGAGCCTCGACGCAGTAACAGCTGTTTTTTAAATGTATGCTTCCGCTGCTGTTTTCACCCAGGAGGCGGAGTCCAGGCTGCAGGAGGAGGGGATGGGACTGAAGGTCGGCTTTGAAGGCTCGAACCACCTCAGCATCCCAGTGAAATCACTCTCAGGGAGGTGAGCAGTGCAGCACAGAAACCACACACTGACACCCAATTCTAGAATGAAAAGCAGCTCAAATACTTCATGACTCACTAAGAGTATCCTATTTCTATTTGTAGCGTAAGGCAATTTAATCTTTTCTGCATGTCTGATCCAGAAAACCAGTCCAGAATCTAAAGCTGTGAACGCATTTTCAGATGCTTCATGTCTTATACAAGCTGAAATGGTTTCTCTGACTGTGGTCGTCAGCTGTGTGTTGTTATGTCCATCTTGAACAGATCATACAGAATAGGACTAGTGACCCACAGCCTTCCAATGGAAGAAGAGGTAGCAGGGCTGTGTCTGACCCACATGGCTGCTCTCTAACCTCGCTCACTGATACTCAGACACTTAGCGCATGGCCACAACTGAGGAAAACACACTGCTTTGTGTGTTCTTGTTGTTGTGTGCTTTTTTTGTTTTGTGGATGAATGACCTGTGATGAAATGTTTAAGCGATTTGATTCTTGTGTGATTAACTAGTGAAGTTCACACAATCAACTAATACCTGGTGCTTCTAATGCAAAGGGACATTTCTGTGTTATCTGTCTTGTCAGCTCTGATTTTTAATTTGCATTCATTTGTAATTCCTTTGCATGTTTGTGTCTGTTGATTTGATGTCTAGATGCCTGTCTCCTTATTTTTGTGTTTGCATTTTAGCATGTAGTCCTGATTCTGACCTCTTGGTTTTAAACATCTCTGATGAAATGGACAAAATATCCACAAATACAGATGTGAACTCAATTCGTGTGCCCGACCAGAGACGTGCAGCGGAAGGTGTCAGGGCTATCAGAAGTTTTCTTGCTCTCAGCTGCACGACTTTAATATGATAACATAAACTAGAATGGCACAAACCAAACGACCAACAGTCGACTTATGAAAATACATTTAAATTCACAAGATCTGGATTTTTATTTGGATCTGCACCAAACTGCACAAATAAATATCTGTCCCCTAATCATGTCTATTTTTTTCAAGATCTGCAAATCTTGAGAATAAATGAAAATGTCAGTGTTAAAGAAAGTAAAAAAAAAAAATCCAGACTTTAACAGGTTCTTTTTTCCTTCTCGTTTCATGGAAACCTGTCCAGTAGTTGTTTATTACCTGCTAACTAACAAACAAACAAATAGATCTAGAAGGCATCCAGTACTGTGCATATGTCCGCCAAGGCTTTTTCCTATTATAGGAATATTAAAAAAAAAATTTGGTATAGCCCTCAAAAGTTAAAATTTCTCAATGTGTTTAAATAATTTTATAAGGAAAACATTTTAACGTGTATTTGATCGATGTTCATCGCAGTGAAGAGCACAGTCCTCACACTCGCCCTCTCATCCCTCGGGCATAGTTTGGGTTGTAAAATCAAAGGAGTTTGCATCTTAACAGAATCTGACATTTTCGGCTGCTCTCCACTCACAGCAACGTCCGAAGCATTAATCTTGTCTCTGAATCTCCGTCTCAGCCAGGAGAAGGTGGCCTGCGTTAGAGTGGACGTCAGCCCCGAATCGCCTGGAGGAGGTTCCACTGCAGAGACCTTCCTGTGATAAAAGGGAGGCCCTCCTTCCCTCCTGCTACCTTCTCGCACACCAACACTCCATCTTAGTGGGAAAGAGGGGCGTAAAACTGAAGCAGCACAACCTGCCTGCAGAGCTGCCACCTCCAGGGCGGCGGACGAGCTCCCTCCCCTACACCCCAGGGCTGTGAGTCCTTCTCCACTCAAGTCTTGAAGGGTGCAGCACATAATGTACAAATAGCTGCCATGATGTACTGTAGAGCACACGTCTCAGAGGAACGGAGGAATTCTGCTGTCAACTGCCCACCGACGCTCACTGTTTAGGAACTCTCTCTAGCAAATCACCTGTTCAAACCACAGATGCCAAAGTAAGGGGCCTACCTAGTGGAGATTGTTGGACTGTATGAATTTGATTTTATTTCTAACCCCTTGTGTATTTTAATTTTAACTTTACTGTCATTGTTTTAGCTGGTCGCAGTACTGTAGATGTCTGTGAGTGGTCCTGTCCCGTTTGTCTCTGTGTGTTTCAGGTCGGATTAAGACCTTTCGCTAAACGACACCAGCTTCTAACACTCGTTCGATTATGAGGCCAGGCCCCGTCAGTGACGGAGGATTTAATTTCAGAATTGGCCTGGCGCATTACAGTAAACAACACAAACCAAAACCAAGGTACGTTCAGTCAGACGCCACACGACTACTGCATACGTCTTTATAGACTTACTTACAAATACCTTCCCCTTCCTCCAGGGGGAGCACTCAGTGTTGATAATGCTGCTTTAAAAGTCGGTCAGTTTATTTTCACTGTAAACCTCACTGTTTATATGATATGTGCTGTTAAAGAAATATCATTATATGTATGTATGTATGTAAACTGTGTTCTTTTCATTTGTAACATTATAGAAAACCTACTTCTGAGGCCATATAAAGTCTGTACTGTACAGTAAGCACTTTCCCAGTATAGTTTCTTACCTAAAAATGGATTATATAGTGTGTTTAATGAAAAGGATTCTTCTCCCACAGTATCTACAGAGCTGTTGTTCAAATGTCAAACAACTCAGGAATCTCGAAGGATTTCTGACCGTAGTCACTTGATATTTTTCTCACAAGGCGGCGATAATTAACTGTCCACTGTATTCCTGTCATCGCTGGTACCACGACTATTTTCATAAATGCTGTAAATCATTAAATCTAGTGAGGTGCAGGAGAAAAACAACAGTATATTTGTGACCCTGGTTAGTTGCACCTGTTTTTATACTGTCTGTAATAATGTTAGTGATAGTGTACGTGTGGTGTAAAGACTAGTAAACGTCTAGCGTTGCAAATCATTTTATGCAAGTCTACAGTAAGTGTAAAAATATTCTATTCTATGAAGTTGTTCTTATTTTGCTAAGTGCAGTCCTGTTTTAGCAATAAGTGTTCCATACCGTGCAACGTATGGACTCGTGACTCTGAGCTCATGTTCAGGCAAAGGATAATTAGTGAAACGATTTTCGTGTGCGTTTCATCCGCTCTGTCTGTGTGTAGCTACAGTGACTATACGAACAATAGCTTATCTACGTGCCTTGTTGGAGATCTTAATGTACAAGTCTAATATAAGTGTTCAGAACACACACACACACACACACACAAAAACAAGGTGGCACACAAACGCCAAAGACAGACCATCTTCACTTTACGTGGCTCAGTGTTATGTTTGCCTAAATGTGATTCCACGTCTGTGTGAAGGTCGTAGCCTGAGCCACCGACTCGCACCATGTGACTTGTGCTATCTTCCATTTACAAATGTAACTCTAACTGTGCACAGTGTTTCTACTGCCACAGCACAAACGATCTGTAATCAGTATTGAGGTACTGTGTTTTGTTTTGTTTTAATTATCAGTGAATGTCAAATTACTTTACTGGCAACATCAGACATGATGTTTTGTCCAATCATGCTTTGAAATCCTGGTTATAGCTCTCTACATAAAAATGTAATTTGTCCACCGACTACTAACTTATTATTTCTTAATAATATTCATTATTTAGATTTTTAAAAGGCCCAATTATTACATCATCCACCTCATTAAGATTTATCAACTTAAAGAGGTGGACAAACGATATCAGCAACAAACCATCATCACAACTTCAATGCACATGAACAGACGTAACATCAGTGAAGCACACTGCAACATGTTGTTTGCTTGAATGATGACTTTTGTGTCATGGCCGTTTGATGCAAAGCAATAAAAGTGTAAACATGGTGACTTGCCGCTGAGTCTTCTTCTGGTTCATCCTCAATTCACTGTAATCGCATTATTGTTCATATAAATGTCCAATTCCTATATATATATATATACGTTATATTCAAAGTTTAACTGTTAAATTCCCGCACCCTGAATTTGAGGCAGTTATTTCCAAATTACATTTAAAGGATGTAAAAGAAAAAACTAGAACCACTACCAAGGCCCAACAGTCAAATTTCCATGAAGAGAACACTCCATCTATATATTCTTATTGAAAAATCTTAAATATTCATATCAGTATTGTTCATAAATGTCCAGTTGAGCTTAAGTCTAAACTAAACGGCCCCTCGAGGATAAAAGAGGGAAATGTAGCTAGATCAGGGAACAGATCCACAGTGATGCACAGGTTCTGTTCCCTTTATTAGAAGCCTGGGCTGTTTTTTATGTTGCAGACGATTGGGGGCAGCAGAGATCTGTTTTAAAAACATCTGCTCAGCAGCACAACTACATCATCTCTGCATCCTCTGCTCACTGATGACCAGGTCTCCACCAAAACACTGAGGATATTCTACATGGTCAAAATCGTACTTTCAGACATCATCTTAAAACCCCACTTATTAACGTAAAGGGAAGAGTCAGCTTCTAAAATAACGACTCGTCTTTCTGTGACTCGGGACATCTGTACTTTGATTGTGTGTTGCTTTTGTCCTGTGAGACTCTGGAAGAAAAGATAAACACTCGACTGTAGGTTTAATAATCACGATTATTATTATTTTACAGAACATAAGTAACAGCAGCATTTCCACAAACTGGAGAAGTTTGGTGCTTTGTCCTACGTGGACTCTGCATGGTGGCAGTTCTTGAACAGTAGGAACATTTGACCGCTCAGAACCCGAACCCTCCTCATGGTCTGTCAGCGGCGGAGGATCGATTCCTCCATCTCCCTCGGTTCTCTCAGGCTGTTTGAGAGAATGAACGACGCATTGATTCACTTTTCAGTAGCCGACATCACTCTGTTACACTTCACACACTGCACAATGTGTTCAGACACATTTTAGGAACTCTCAGGTCAAAAATCACTCGTTATTTATCACAAGTGCTACATGAGTCAGGGTTTCCTGCTGTGGTTCAGCTTTTGCACGATTGTGGCCCAGAGAAATCCCACCATTACATTTGAAAAAATCATTGCAATTCAAACAAAACTATTTCAACAGATATTGTAGCTTCTTACAAAGAAAAAAAACAATTTAAGTTGTTAAACACAAGTAGTGTTGGGATTAGTTTTCTTTATAAAGGTGCCTGATGTCCTATTTTATAAATCACAGAAACATTGCAATTTTTACTACATTTGCAAGGCCTCACTAGCAAACCTTTGTGGAAGTTTAACTAATGTTCTTGTCATGTGACAGTTTCACATGTTCGTCTTTGTGCAGACAAACAAAAAAAGTCAGAATAACGTGACTGGTTTTCAGTCATTTGTGTTTCTGCTTAAAGTCTTAAGCTCCAGAGTAAATTGTTTCACTGGGAAACTCGTAACACTGCATTGCAAAGGTTTCGGCGTCCGTGTTTTCAGTTAGCAGCGTTTGGCGGCCCCTCTGGGATGAGCGACATGAAGAAGGTGATGATGAACGACCACGTGGAGGCCAGGAAGCCCGTGTTGGGGCCGCTGTTTGGGTCATCCGCTCCTTCCTCGCCGCTTTCCCCGTCATCGTCCGAGCCGTCATCCATCAGTCCTTCCTATACGGGATGAAGTGATGATATAAGAACAGTAACCTGCAGTGTCTCTACCACAGGTTGAACATGTTTGACTGAGAAAACTTCAGCAATTGACCCTTCGTGCAAAGTTATTTCTATTTCTTCAAGAATTTCAAATGTGTCATATCAAAGAAACTAGTTCTAAAGGAGTCAAAGTCCTTTTGGTCACTGATGAAGTTTCCCTGTAAACTGAGAAGTCGGTTGTGCTTTAATTTTTTTATTTTTGAGTCTAAAAGGTTTAAATCGACCGCTTCTTTGTTTCCATCTATGAAAATCACTGAATGATCCTGAACCTGGCACTTAAGTGAAAACCTTGTACCACAGATAGTCGTCATTACAGATACCCATCAGCCCCGGGGGTAATGATTGCAGTAAAGCTGAGAGAGGCACTGACCATCTCTTGTAGCTCGTGGTTTTGTAGCTCTCCCTCCATGTCGTCCTGATTGGCTCGGTCTCCAGGGAGCAGCAGTTCGTTCTCCAGGTTGAAAGGGAACCAGCCGGCCTGGTGCCTACGCACACACACGCACACACACAGAATGAAGCTCTCACAACAAGATGCCAAAGAAAACATTGAACCATGTGTTTTAAAAAACTCATTTGATAAATGTCAAGTAAAAGGCTCTCTCACAGGTAAAGCACCAGCATGGCCATCATCACCATGACGAAGCGGCTGAAGGAGGAGTAGAAGTAGACTATGCTGAGTAGGATCGCAGCACGTAAGAATGTGTACACCCAGTCCAGCCAGTCCCAGTTCAGATCCTCCTCATTCAGGATCTCTCCTCCCTGAGCGTTCATCTGGATCTCTGGGTTGCCTCGGCGGTCTGCTTGCGGCCGCTGGCTCAGAGGGTCGGGCTGGTGGGACTGAGGCGGGGGCTGGTCGGGCCTCAGGGTCTGAGAGGAGGCGGCGGCTGCGGCTAGTAACTGACTGGAAGGGGAGAGGGGGGGGGCAGGATGTGAGCTTAGCCGCCTGTGTGGTTTGACCAATATTAGAAAAACCAAACAGGAAGGAACTTACTAATGCATGAAGTATTGTCTGGCGTAGAGCTGCTGCCACCACATTAGTGTCATGGGGTTGTAATAAGATTGTGGGTCGTGTTGATTCCAGCTGGAACAAGAGACACTGCGTTACAGAGACGTAACATTTCACCTGTCCCATGATTCCAGGTCAGGGTTTCATAGGTTAGTTTCGCACAGATCCGTATGTTTTGACTTGTGTCGCTGCTGCGTTTATCTGATGACATTGGATTCAGCCGCGTCGAGCTAAAAGCGATACGGACAAATTACGAGATCCAATCAAGATTAGAATCCAGACTTACTTAAAATTACTGAGATGTTTATTTAGATAATATTGATCTGTGTGATGCGTCCTCAAGGTAAAACTGTATTTCTAGTAAAAGTCTGTAATCTGCTGTAGTGAGTCATTCTCTTGACTCTGCTCCGATGTTTGTTTTCAGAATCTCACCTGTGCATGAACTGTGAATACATCTGGTGGTAAGGGAACGGTCCAGCTCTCTGTCTGACTCCATCGCTGCTCCCCCCTGTAGATGACTGGGGTTGTGGACCAGCGGGGGGGCTGTTTGAGTTTGTAAAGGGCTGTAAGTAGAACAATAAGTTCTGAATATGCAAAACACTTCATGGTTCAAAGATGAGCAAAACATGTCCTCATGGAGGTGCAGGTCACAGCAGTGAGCGGGATGATGAAATGAATGGAAAGGTGTGACGCGTGTGTGGCTGACCCACCGTGGGACTGGCCAAGTTCCCCTGAGGCTTGTTACTGTGGCTTCGGGGGGGCTTTGGGGAGCTGGGAGGGGTCCGTGAGGCGCACACCAGATGGAGCATATGGTACTCGTCCTGCTGCAGAAACCAATACAGCTCATTACAAGAGTCAAATGACTACAGGTTCAAAGAAAACTAAAATAAACCTCTGACTGTTATGAGCGAACGCTGCATCATTAAACCAACACAGAAAACTGCTTCTAAAGGTCATTACAAATAACTATTAGATTCATATTACCTGTGTCATGTTGTATTATATCATCCACATTTAATTTCTCAGTAAAAATTTCACCCAATCACAAGGACGTTTATGTTTTACAATTCTGAGCCTCTCAAGAACGCTCATTTAGCTGTGTTCAAAAGAAGCAGCAAATTAAATCCGAGCACGAGAATGAAGAACAGAATAACTTTCTGTCCACATACAAAACACAAACCACAGTTTTTAATGTTTAAAGACATTTTTAAAACTGAAAATGTGCCTGTTTTCATATTTTATTACATTTTTGTTTTGTTTTTTGACAGGAAAAACCGATTACCCCTTTGAACCCTGACCATCGGCCTTCTAGTAATTAAACTGGCCTGTAACAACAGAGGGAACCTACCTTTCTGAGCACATCTTTTAAGGTGAAGTGATCCAAAAGCAGTTTCCCAGAATACACCAGCCTCTGGTCTTTGGAGCTCTGAAAGTGTTCACGACAATGATAGCAGTGTCAGAGGAGAGGATCTGTTTCTTAGCAACAACTCAGGGAAATGAAATGCAGCTTGCTTCGTTTGTTTTTGACCTTTGATTAGATTTTTATTTAACGTCAAACTCAAATCAGTATAATGGCTAACTTACTAATGTAGGTCACAACATCAAAAGGCGGAGACTTTGTGTGAGTAAGTAATGAGGATGAAGTCATTGTAACCTCAATTGGGATAAGTAGGTCTTAACAGTGGATTAAATTGGCGGTACAACAAGGTCACAGTCTGTCCTCTTAAGGCCTACATTCACTGCCTGCCGCCGTTTGGGAATTTAAAGTGCCAATTTTAAATCTTGGCAACTTCCAACTGAGAATGTATTATTCTGGGCTGGATATGAGTAGAATCCAAACAGTAGTGCAGCCTTCACAGAGAATTCACTGCAGCGTTACAAGGGAGCAGTTTGTCCCTGTGTGTTTACAATGATTGCATCAGAACAAGTGGTCGATCAGGAGGGATTAGATCAGCAGCACCAAACAGCAGGATTCTGAAAAGCTTCCTTTTACTGCGACGTCAAATCTCCAGACTCTGAGGCTCCTTCAGCTGCTGTGACTCACTGTGTCTTCAAAGAACAGATCAAGGTTAATGGTCTTCCACGCTTCTTCATGTGTGGAAATGTAAACATGACATCTGACCTGATCTTATCATCAACACTTCTATGAGTTCAAACGTCAGATGCACGTACACGTGTCAGACGACTGACTGAATGACTGACTGCATGTAGTCTGGGAACATGGTTTCCTGTCGCAATGCACTGGCAAACTGCCCAGTTCTCACACACACACACACACACACACACACACACACACACACAAGTAAGTACTCACAGGTTTACTCGGGTAGTGTTAGTAGTATAAGTACTCACGGGTTTACTCGGGTAGTGTTAGTAGTATAAGTACTCAAGGGTTTACTCGGGTAGTTTCAGTAGTATAAGTACTCACTGGTTTACTCGGGTAGTGTCAGTAGTATAAGTACTCACGGGTTTACTCGGGTAGTGTCAGTAGTATAAGTACTCACGGGTTTACTCGGGTAGTGTCAGTAGTATAAGTACTCACGGGTTTACTCGGGTAGTTTCAGTAGTATAAGTACTCACTGGTTTACTCGGGTAGTGTCAGTAGTATAAGTACTCACGGGTTTACTCGGATAGTGTCAGTAGTATAAGTACTCACTTGTTTTATTGGGTAGTGTCAGTAGTATAAGTACTCACTGGTTTACTCGGGTAGTTTCAGTAGTATAAGTACTCACTGGTCTACTCGGGTAGTGTCAGTAGTATAAGTACTCACTGGTCTACTCGGGTAGTGTCAGTAGTATAAGTACTCACGGGTTTACTCGGGTAGTGTCAGTAGTATAAGTACTCACTGGTTTACTCGGGTAGTGTCAGTAGTATAAGTACTCACGGGTTTACTCGGGCAGTGTCAGTAGTATAAGTACTCACGGGTTTACTCGGGTAGTGTCAGTAGTATAAGTACTCACGGGTTTACTCGGGTACACGTCAGACAGGTGAGCCTTCAGTCTCTCCACAGTCCAGTTCTGGCAGCAGTTGATGGTCTGGTCGTCGTAGTTCTGGTTCGGAGCCCTGATGACGAGGGTGACGGGACCGTCCACAGCAGCTCGATCCATGACTCAGGAGCATCGGACATAAAGGTGGTGGTGGTGGGGGGGAGGGGATCTGGAAGGTCCTCGTTTTCTAGATCTTCTCCCGGAACCACCGGTGCACAGCTCCAGCTCTGATCATCTCCAGCTGAGGACGCACAACATGAGGTTAGCATGAGCCCTGTAGCTGCACAGCTTCAACCGTGACGGAGGAATGTTGTGTGACTAAAAAAAACTGATCTGGCATCAGTGATAACTTCACAATATAACGTGGTGAATCGTTCACTGGCTGCTCAGGGGTATTTAACAGCTGGCTAAGCTAACGTTAGCTTCTGCAGATTCCTGCCTCTGCTGTGCGTTGAGTCCGGCAGACAACGTTAGCTCGGATGCTAACGGAACCGAGTGGACCACTGACCTGGTTTTGTAAAGATGATGGTCCCACGGTGGGTCTGGTTCGGCGGGTTTGTCTGCGTTGTTTACGTCTGGGGATCGAACTACAACCCTGGACCAGGGTGGAGCACTTCCTCGCTGGATGTTCTGTGGTTGTCTACATGCTGCATTACCGTTTGCTACCGCCACCTACTGGAGAAAGTGAACATGACAGTGGAGACATTAGTAAAAAAAAAAAAAAAAAACATGTTAAAAACCAAAGTGAATTAAAAACATGTATTAAATACTTTGCAGGTTTGAAACGCCTGCTGAAATAGGTTTGTAGTTTGGAAAATGGACGGATGACCACAAAAACCTTTGCTGCAATGCAGTGCACCCAGAAAATAGGATGCAATGAAATTATAAAGCCCTAGAATAAGATGAGGAGCTACATGAAAAAATTAATCATGACCTTCATACAAAAACTAATTTAAATTGTGTATTTCCTGCTCTGGAAAATCAATGAATGTGAGTCAGTATCAGTCATGTGATCGTCTAACTTCTCTGGTGTGTAGTCTCGCCCGCTGTGTGCTGTGATTACCTCGAGCTTTATTAAATGACCCTGAATGCCTGTTATGTCAGATTGGTTTTTCAAATTAAACTCATTGAATCATTTCCCACTGGATGGTTTACTCATCCATACAAGGATTTCCTGCAGTAAAATAAAAAAGCTCTCAGAAGGAGGGAGAAGCACTTTCAATGTGACGTCCATTGTGTTTGTAGCACCGATGATTTACAGTTCAGCAGCGGACTGCATGGCTCTTTAATGCATTAGAGATATCCCCTCTCTTTCATTCCCCGCTCCCTGTGCGTCTATCCGTCTATTACCCAACTTCTAAAAGGACTGTTTTTCACACCCTGCCCCATTTTAGCAGCGGGTGAGGTTGTGTTATTATACATCTCTGACCTCACAGTTTGAGAGGTTATGAACCGGGCGGCGGTTGAAATGAAGACGCCATTAACGAAATTCATGATGTATTTTTACATCCCCTACATGATATTTGATATTTATATAACATAGGTATCAAAAAGCTATTGTCCATCCTTTGAGCTATGAGGAGGGTTTTTTTGAGGTGGTTTTAAAGATTTTCTTCCTGCTGTTGATTGTGTTTCTGTTGTTACCGTGTTTATACTCTGTCTCCACTGATTGGATTCATTCTCTTTTTCGTCTCTGTGCCGGCAACAGCCAGCATGAGGAGACATTATGTTTTACCGTTGTTACAACTGATTAGATTTTAGTGGTCAAAGGTCAAAGTTCACAATGAGCTGATGTAAGTCTGGAAATAACTTTTTATTTAGACTGGTCACACTGGTTGGCAGAGGCATACAACCACAGTATGGTATTTCTATATTTGTTTTTATTATAGTATGAACATACAATTGAAACTGAAACATCTAATCTCATTCTTCCGTCACATATTGATAAAATAGTAGAAAAATCAAGTTAACTGCAACACCTGCGTATTCAAGTGTTGAGGCAGTATCTTCGCTTTGATTTCAGCGAGGTGGAGATTCTAGCTTTTCACATTTTCTTGACCCGGCCACAAACTTCACATGAAAGCTCCTTTCCTTTATCTTTTTCTTCTATTTCTGGCATCCAGTTAAATGTCACCCTGCTCTCAGAGCCCTCAGAGAGCTTCCTGTGGCCTCTCCCGCTGCTGGAGGATAACACTCTTTGGAGCTGCAGTGACTTGTGCATGGAATCATTTCAGTGCCACACTAACAGGATGGGTGAAATCATAAGAGAGTGAATGGAATAAACATCTATCTATCTATCTATTTATCTATCTATCTATCTATCTTTCTTTCTTTCTTTCTATGTCCCTCTGTCTTTCTGTCTTTCTGTCTCTGCAACTAGCCTGGGATGAGGATCACAGATTAATTCAATTGTTTTATTATGACTTGTCTTTAACACTTAACTTATTCAAACAAACAAAACAAGCTGAGAGCAAAGAGACTTGATATTATGATCTCAGTATTTCTAATATCCTGGTTTTGGCCCTGAGGGGCTTCATGGTGTGAGATGATTTAAGTTCAGGCATCTGAAATAACATACGTCATAATATTCTACATGGTTAATGTATTGATTCATTTGTTGGCCAATAAAATCAGCCAATATGAGCCTTTTGTGGACATAGTGCTGTCAGCATTTATCTTTGCCAGTATGAGAACTTTTATTTTACAGAATAAACATGCAGAGAAACCGTTTGGCTGTTGGAAATGTTTGTCATAGTTTGTCCAGCAGATCCACACGATGAATAATAACGCAATTACAACTAAACTCTTTTGTTCAGGATCCAACATTTGCTTAAACTTCTAAGAGAACCATTGCAGTTGTTTTATAGATGTTTATACAGATGTATTTGTAATGTTTGACTCCCTAATATCGGCATTAGCTCCCAAAAACCCACATGGGTCAGCCTCTTTGTTAAATTACAAATACGTGTAGAAAGAGTTAACATCTGCAATATGTGTTTAAAGGTCAGTGCACGGAGACAATGCCATGGAGGTTTTCTGTGTGTGCAAAGACTGATAAAGCTCATCTGAGAATCCGAGATGAAACTGTCAAATGTGTGACTGTGAAGTTCATGTGGTTGATTTTATTAATGAAGATTTATGAGCTGAGTTTAATTTATTTATCCATCCACCCGTGACCTTCTGGGAAACAAACCCTTTTCTTATGAAGACAGTGTTGCTGTTGCTTTCCTGACATTTTAAAACACCATTACAACAAACAAAAGACAGCACTTGTTGAATGGATTATGAAGCCCTTGTGCCCCCTCAGTTTAATTCATGACGGTTGCCTACAATTAGTGAGTCACTGGTGTGGAGAACGTCAGAAGCTGAGGAAGGAGGAGGTTTTAACTGCATGTCTGAGCACCGAGGTCTGACTGTGTTAAAGGCCATGTCAAGTTAGTTTCAGCCCAAATTACCAGCGTGCCACAATAATAAGTAGACTTCATTCTACTGTTTGAGCTCATTTACACAATATTCTGCAGCCTGAATGAATCAGTGTGTCATTTAAAGTTTTACATATACTGTATATTGTATCTGCATGCTGCACATATTGTTATAGGTCTATAAGTATAAGATAGTATAAGATAAGAAAAGATAAAGTTCCCATGCACAAGAATGAAATAGACAACAAAGTTGAAAATAAAAACATAAATTAAATAAAAATACAGAGAAAATATATTCAAGATAGTCAGAAACAATATTTGTAAAGAAAACATCCTTCAGTAAAGTGCAGTGGCACAGGATGATGTAAACTGTACTTTTGCATTATGTATGAGATATTGAGATAAACATATGGAAATGTATATATATATATATATATATAGAGAGAGAGAGAGGTAGGCAGGCAGGTATCTTACTGACATTTGTTTGATTTTAAGTGTTGTTGCTGCTGCAGCTTCAACAAGTTACTGTCGACACCTTTCCACAGACGTGTCGTCCACACTGGGTGGCAGTATGCATTCACTTTCTACACTAAAGCAAAGAGGCTGATAAACCTGTGAGGAGCAGCATCCCTTTATTTCCTGCACCCAAACCTTCGATTTGACTATCTGAAAATGTAAACACGTCTGTTTGCATGATAACAGCATGTGCAATGTAATCACAAGTTAGTGAGAAAACTGCTGTAACGCTTCATGCAGACTCAGAAACAAGTGACAAGTTGTCTACTCACTTTGTACACAAGAACCAAAACTGCATACATATATATTTATATATATATATATATGGGGGGGGGGGGGGGGGTAGTGATTATTGTCTTTGTGCACTTAGAGTCCACTTTGCAGCCTCTTGTAACCAGCTCTACTGGTAAATGACGCTATCATGCTCAAATTGGCCAAATTGATTAGCTGGAGAGAAATCGATTGCTCTTGGGATTCATAGTACGTCAACGAGTATATTGAAGCAAAAACTTTTAAAAGTGCACGGCTGTCTCACATGCACATACATCTGGTGAGTTAAAAAGACAGCGTCCCCATGGAAACAAGTTTTCAGTCTGCAGGAGCTCCATAAACAGATTTCCTGCAAGAAGAAAAGAGAGGGAGGGAAAGAGAGAGAGAGAGAGAGAGGGGGACATACTCAATATCTGACTTCTGCAAAATCCATACAGTGCACTTCAGGTGTCTGAGGGCAGATTACTGCAGGAAATACAGTATCTGCATTTGAGGAGAGATCAGTTTGTTCCGGCCGTGTTTCTTTAAGTGCTCATGACTCACCTGTTACCTTGACGCAACTGAGGTATTTTCTGTGCTCACACCATTAGCCTTAAGTTCTCCTTGAGCACCAGTTGAAAGAGAATGAATGAATGAAGCCATCAGACAATGCGAGTGACTCAACCATTTCTGCCGCAGGAAGGAAAGATGTACAAATTAGGCAAGGTCAATTCCCTGCTATTTGGCCAAAGAGATCCCCCCCCTCCCCACTGCGGCTGAAAATGGCTGCAATAAATGAAGAAGATTGGAGGGTAAAGTGCTCGCACGGTTTCATTCACATTAGTGGTATTTGTCACCCGTATCGTGGGAGGGGGTTTGCATGTGCCATGTCTCCACAAGGGGCCTGGAGCATCAGCAGATGTTGGGCGTGCACTGTTCAGACAGGGACTTCTTTTGGCATTGTGATCATAAATGGGTCCCCATGCCAGGTAATGATCCGTTACACCACCTCAAAATAGTCCCCGGAACTCACTCTTAGGCATTAAAGATAATTACTCGTGATGTGTAACCAATAGCTCATCGTCAAGACATGTATTTATAGGACATTGGCATCCAAAAAGGAGCCCGCTATAGATGGAAATAGTACTTCCTGAAATCAAGCCAGTTAATAAAAGAAGCCTCACAAGACGTTTTGTAAGAAAAAACCATACAGTTTAGTTTATACTTAGAAAGTAGGCAAAGATAACCTTTTAAAATAACCTCATTCAGTCGCTCTTCCACGATCTTCCAGCTCAGAATTATTAGTTTGAGCTGTTTTTAACTTTCACAGATGGAGTCATCCCATATTTAGAATCCACAAATTCTACAGCTCGATTATTACCTAAGACTGCACACGTCGTATTAATCCAGTGTTGTTTTTTGATTATTCTTTAGGACTTGGCCCCAACATGGGAGAGCAGCTGAGCTTTTTGCTGTTGCTGACCAAATGTCTTTACGGAGATTTTTTTTTTCTTATTCTTTATTGTTGTGAGAAAGTTTGCCTGTCGAAGCATCTATTCCCTCGCTCATCATCACTGATTCTCTTTTTTAATATATTTTCTATAAACGTGTCGTGAAGAGCTTTGTAGGCTTGGATTTAAAGAATGGGTTTGATGGCCTTCCAAAATTAAGCACAAAATAATTATCGGTGACACAATTTTAAAGATATTGACAGGAGGAATGTTCGACAGCTCAGCCCACTGAACTACAATGTTCTGTTCTATTTGAAGTCTTCCCACCTTTGGTTTACCACCCACTTTAGCACAAAACCAGCAGCAGAGCTCCAGTTTAGACAGATTTAATGATGACACAAAACTTTGCTTTATCTGAAGAGCAAAGTGTAAGTAACTGGTAAAAACTTTAAATATTAGTTTATGATGTAGAGCATTTATTAAGTTAATACATTTTACATATATGTATGTATGTAACAGCTGGTTCTCCTCAGTCCTCGTCACTCCTCAGCAGGAAGCACAAGGTGGAAATGGATATGGATCTCATAACCAGACATCTTCTTGAGACCTGTTTCTATTTTTTTTTTCACTTTTTGATTAAATTCAAACTTTCTTCAGAATGGATTTAAAACTTTTAGATGAAATTAAATCACAAGACCAGTGACAGAATGTAAAGGTGTAAAAAAATGTGATTTTCCAAGACCACGGGGTTCCAGTTCTATAACGACCTTGTTCTGTGACATTCGTGTTATCTCCCTCCTACAGTTTGATTTAATAATTAATATACTGCATAAATGTCATCCCACTGAAAAGTAAACATAAAGCTTGTTGTGCGTTGGTAGTATGAAACATGACAACAAGTAAACCTCCCATTTCTCGGTCCTCCTCTCGTCCCCAATTCAAAACAACAAAAACCTGAATGGAGGCAGAGACTGAGGCATGTCAGCACTGTCAATGTGTTTGACTTCTCATTCAGTAAAAAGAAAAAAGAAGATCTCCCCGCCTGTATATGCAATCTGTTGAAAATGGACTCTGTCTATCAATCAGTATTGGGATGATGGTTTACAAGGCCTGTGTAAGAAGTGAGTCAAAGGGAAAACTGCACTTATGTAAAAGTGCTGTGCAACGTTCCAAGTCTGTTGTATTGAACAAGTGAGAGCTCGAGGACGGGTTTCCATAGCTACGGGTTCATCAGAATGCAGGACACGTGCAAAATGTCTCCACTTGAGATGTGAGAGAGGGGGACAGGCAGGTGGGATTGATGCACTCCGCAGAGTCTCAAATGGGGCCATTTAGTTCAATTAGCAGACGTCTGTCCGATAACTTCCGTCTGTTGGGTGGATTTGATCCTGACGGTGTTTTATACCTCAGGACTGTGGGTTATAACTCACATACCTGTAGTTTAATACCTGGAGGGTTGCTTGGTTCCTCATGTCTCAATCAGTCGATTTAGCAGGGAAGGCCTGTTTCAGAAAACAAAACATTGTTAAATGAATTTGTTTATAATGTTCCAAACCCATAAAATACTAAAGGAAATAAAACATGGGTGCAACAACCACTTGATGCCACTTGAGGTCATTAGAAACAAGTTTTAAACAAAATCAAGTTCACATTGAAAAAGTTTTAGCCAACAGTTGCTTTAGTTACACATTCTGCACTCACTGAAAAACACTCATTTGTTTAAAGTTGAAAAAGAGTTTAGAGTTTTAGTTTTTCTTATAGATTTTCAATTTGATCTTTTTGCTCTGCTCTCAGTCTCTTGCAGCACCTGAGGGAAATTCTGACTCCTCAGCTAATGCTTCACTATATTAATGTGGAGCAGTGGCAGTTTTTTTTTTTTTACCGTTGTCATATGCAGCTGAACAAAAGAAAACATCTCAGCCTCGTTCCACAACTTTTCCTGCTAGATAACATATTCTGAAATCAACGTCAGGGTCACAACCTGCTTGGGGCGCCATTTCTAAAGAGATGGGAACATTCGGAAGTGGCTATCTGACCTGCACCACTTGACCTCGTAACCTCCCCTCCCGCTTTGGTGTGGGTCGGTGCGGCCCTCGGTGGTGCACTACTGATCCAGCTTCCCTCTCAGGGTCTGTGCAGAGAGTATGACAGCAGCCACTAGAGCCTGCCAGTATCAGAGCGATGTATTCAGCCCCGTTCTCTCGCCTCTCTTCAAGGGCAGCCAACTTCGTGTTGCTGGGTTACACTAATTGCAACATTAGTATTCTGCATTGAGCCGCTTCCGGAAGCTGAGCCTCCACCAGACACCGATGGCCAGTACAAGCCGTTGTGATTACAAAACCACACCAGACCCTCTGTGCGACCTTTGTCTGAGTTTCACCCATGCAACTTTTGTTTTGACGATGCTCAGTTTGTTTTCTCCACCTCTTATCCAATCTTCTCTCTTCAAAGGGTGCACGGCTCCTTTTTCCTATTTCATTCTGAGCTTTGTCCTCACTCATAAAGAAATCCTTCCTACAAAATGAATGTTTGCAAAATGCTGTCACTCAAGGAAATATTCAGTGTGTGCAGCAGGACACATCTATATCATCTGAAATGTGAAATCCGATCATTTTCAAGTTCACTCTATTCCTTCTCTGATTTCTGTTTACCTCTCATTAATAAACCTGTTTGCAGTGACATTATGCATTTGTGCAATTTATTCTGTAGTTGTTCATTTGCACGTCCTGCTGCCGTCACGGTTCACACTCTCCTCTTCCAATTAATGTATTCGGAGAAAAGACATCACCACAGCAACAAGGCTATCACAAGCTCAGGGTTCCTCCATATGAAAGGGTTTAGTTACCGTGACAACATGATTCATGGTGAAGTTCCAGCACAGAGGAGCTCCCTGCGTCTTGATGTAGAATATTCATGAAAATTAAAATTAAAATAAAAGTGCAGTTGTATCTTTTGTGAGAGAAAAAAAAACTGTATTCTAAGTTTGGTGTTTACTTCCGGTGGGACCTGCTGTATCACTCCCAGCATGCACCTGCTCATGCAAAGCGTGTGTTTGCATGAGCACATGTTTATGAGGTCATTCAAAAAATGTCTTGGTGCCCCCTGAGGGACACAGATGATCCTTTGCAGCCTGTGTTTATTCTTGACCTTTTCCTTAATGGGTTTTTATGAAGCATTAAGAAACTTCTTTTTATACCTGTGCTGTGCCACACAAAGAATATTTGTAGGAGAAATCTGCTGCATCACAAATCTGTAAATACCATTCACCATTCTGCTTCTAGAACAAGCTCTGTGCTCCTGCATGCAGAAAAACATGAATTAAATTTCCCTGATCCTGCATATTATAGATTTCATGTTCCTGCCTCATCGAGTATCCTTCTTCTTTTTCTTTTTTTTATGGTTGATGTGCGTCATTGACCTGCGTGAGGCAAATTTCTCTGCAGCTACATCTTTGCCTCTGTCAGGGAGAATCATCAGGTTCTTATGACTGAGTCAGAGTGATGTGCAATATATCGATGTACAGGTGAGGGATGTTTGTTTTAACAAATGATCATTTATATATCAAAGTAATAAAGATGACTGATGATCTTATTTACCACTTGAACAGCAATAAGCAAAGAGGATAATATCTGTTTTTTTCCTGTTGAGGGCAGCATCTGTGTGGTGAGTTTGGGTTGTGTGAGAACAGTCTCCTCTTACAACCTGCTCAAGTATTCCCGTGGTAAGAGGGATCTGTCACAGCATAAACTTATTTACAGAACACAAAGAGGAAACATATGCTTGTGCAAGAGATGTTGGAGAGTTAGAAAAAAATGTTAATGAAGCTTATCACAAAAACTTATAAGAACGAGTGGATTTCATCAGGTCACCAGAAACATGACGTCTCAGGCCAAAGACATGCAGATTAAGGGTTGACTGGACACTCTAAACTGACTGAAGGGCGAAGGGACTAACCACCTGTCTAGGGTGGACCCCACCTCTCGCTCTATGTCAGCTGGGATTGGCTCCAGCACTTAAGGAGATAAGTGATGTAGATAATAAATGGATCCTTTTGTAATAGTTTACTACATAATGAACCTGAACTACTCCAGCCATGTTTGTGTTTCTACTTTTCTTGTGGGTTAAGGTATAAACTCTTCACACAGAAACAGTTGCTCTGAACCCAATTTCAAAAAATGGGTGATGACGGTGATTTCACAGAGAGGATAAACCTCCTCGATGCTCAGAAGCCAAATTGTGACTATTTGCAAAGGTACCATACCTGTAGCTGAAAAGTGAAAAATCTATCGACCTGAACCATGTGGTCATTACGCAACCCGGCCAAGCACGCACACACATCCTCGCACTCCGGAGACTTTCTCCCTCATCTCCACCGACCAACTCACTGTGTAAACACAATTTTCTTTGCCAGGTTGTCTTTCGAAAGTCAATAAAACTCCACCAGAAGTTTACTGCAGAGACAAAGATGGGTACTCGGTGGTATTGTGGTGAAGGTGAAACAGCAACTCTTTGTTTGTTTTCCAGACTGGAAAGTATTAAAAGATATTAAAACATATACTTATTGTGAGAATGAGGCATCGAACAAAAATTTACACACTTGACCTCTTTGGTGTGCTCTTTGAATTCAGGTGAATTATTTTGAAGAGCAAATCAAATCAAATCACAGACGGAGACTAAAGAAGAAAAATTATACATTTCTTTGCTTTTGATGCACGTTTCCTTCAGATGAATGAAGTCTGTCTTTTTGAGTGTTTGGTTGATCATCTCCGTGTGAGTTTGTTACAGTGGTTTTTAAATTAACCCTGAATTCTCATCTTTCCACTTGGATTTACCGTCTTCATCTTTTGCTCTCTGGCTCTTTTCACCATCTTCGCTCAATGACGTCTTTCAGCTGTTGAGATGCTGCCATTCATATTGTCATTGTGTTCAATAACTGCAATCAGCCCCCTCACTTTGCCATCTTTTTCTCTCTCTCCGTGCGCCACACATGTGTGACCGTTTAATTTGTGTCTGACATGGAGTGAACAAGGTCTGTGAGAAATTGTTGAGGATAGCCGTTTTCTTCTTTCCTGCTACTCCGGTGACGTCAATGACATTTTAAGAGAGGCAGCAGCTACAGAAAATTAACACCAACAGCAATCACTAACTTGGAAGCACCAACTCTTAGGCAGTTAGAGTGCTGAGTGCTCAGCCAGGACTCGTGGAAAAAAAATATTTTTTTCATTTTTTTATTTTCCTTAATTGTCAGAGGGATTTTTCAGACATCAGAAACGTCCCCTGATGTATTTGCCAGTGGCGAGAAAGGACTTTGTGTCTGCAGGGTGTCGCTCCCTGTAGACATCCGGTGATGCAGCTTTATGAGACGAGCATTTGACCGACTTTTCTGCTTTCTGAGCCTTGTTGTTCACTCCTTCCTGTTTTGTTCAAATGCATTTAATAACCTTCCCTCACAGTGTCAGCTTCCTCTTGTTCCATTCCTCACTTCGCATTTCATAACCCCTTTATAATTTAAAAAAACAAAAAAACAATAGGCGTTAAGCAGTACCTTCCTTGGCTACAAATACATTGCATTTCCTGTATCTACACTCTAATTGCACAGACGTCCGTCAGTTGAGTCACACATTCAGTTTAGTTTTATGAATTTTGTGCAGATAAACCAGGTAGGATGAACAAAACGTTTTCTTACTTCACTCTGCACCATAGACCGTTCATAAAAAGCTCTGCACACAGCGTCCAGCTCGCCAACACTTAAAAGTGAAACACTTATATTGAGGAGGACTCGCTAATGACAAGGAATAAAGCTTCAGAGCACTAAAGCAAACAGGCAGTTTTAGAACGGGCAATGGACTAGAGTTTTAATGTAAAACAGCAACAATTGGAATTTAATTCAGCTCCAAAGTCTGCAGGACAGTGAGCAGGAAACTGTGAGGCTGATGTGCTGGTGAAATTGAATCCAGAAAGGCAACTACTTAATCTTATTACAGTATATTAAAATGTAAAACATCAAAACTAGGATATGTTTTCATGAAAAGAGCTAAATCATAACATGAATTAATATCAAGGCAATTTACATAGTAAGGTTGAGACCTTCTAACATTATAGAGAAACCCAACAGTTGACAAACACGTCCTCCAGTGTTTCTTTCTCCCTTCTGCTGTTTCACCACTGAGATTCCTGCTCCTGCTCATTTTAACAGCTGCTCACCTCATGTGGGCTCATGACACTTGAGCCGGGCTCCCTATCACATTGAAAGTAATTCATATCGGAAAAAAGGAAATGATTACGAGATGTAGAAAAACACAAAGGAAACTCAGGTATGAAGGTCAGGGCAGATTGGAAATGAGGGAAAAACCTTGCAGTTGCATGTTCGTGGAAATCAGATAATTGCACCATAATAGTGACCCAGTGACCAAACGTACAAGTTCATATTTAATGGGCGCACACACCTTGAGCAGCAGGTTGTCAGTTCATGTCTGAGAGCCTCTCTCGACTGCTCTCTAACCCTGATTCTGGTCCCTCCTTCACTTTTTTTTTCTGTCAAAGATAACGTCATTAAATTCTCAAAATAAATAAATAAACAGTGTGTGAACGTACATCCTGTGCATAGTTTTCAAGATAAACATTGATGTGCTTTACAGTTTTCTAAATGGGCAGAGCTTTTCTCTGAATTGAAGATGTGTCATTCATCTTGTTTTTTTGGCTCAGAATGATTCTAATTTTTCACAGTTGCTGAAAAGCGAGAGCCTCGGGCTTCATAGGAAAATAAAAGCTGCATTTAGGCCCATTGATTTCTTTTATATATCTTTTTTAGAAGACCAGGCAAACACAAAAATCCAGATTCTTTTTTCTAATGCCGCCTGTAATTACTTTGAAGCCTCAACCTTTGAAGGAAAAAATGTGAGGTTAATAGATTTCTGTCTCTGATGGGCAGAGACATTATCACCAGGTGAGAGCAGCGACACATGCTGATCATCATGCAAAGGCAGTTCTCCTCAGCGGAAGTGACCATTAGAGGTTCAGGGGAGCTGCTCAGTCAGACGCGCTGTTTAAAAGCATCAGCCACTTCCTGTCTGTTACACAAACAGAAGGGTGAGGAGAGATCAAGGAAACCTGATTGTACATTAATCACAATGAGCAACTGAATCTTTCAAACTGTGAAGCATCAACCTGTTGGCAGAACGGCCCTGAGCAATTTCCCACTGTGTAAAGTCAGTATTTAAGTTTAACATTGATATTTTCATTCAAATGAGACGTCATCTTTTTTTCCAGTCTTGTTTTTTTTTTTTTTAAATTGCACCATCTCAAAGGTAATTTTACAGATTAATTTTATTGTGTGCTAATAACATTGAGCTAAATTGAACATGTTTATTGCTTCATTAAAAGAATACATTTTCAAATTGCCTTTATCTTGGATTTGTGGTGAACAAATACAACAGAGACAATGGCACAATGTAATAGAGAGATCGGAGCAAGGTCCTGGGGCTGGTGTCATTAGTTTTGCATGTTTTTGCTCATAAATACAGATTTTGGACAAATTAAAAATAAGAATAAAAGAATGTCAGGAGATAGAGTTGCAAAAGAAAGTTACTAAAAAGTCAGGGATTATCCCCCAGAGGACAATTAACATAGAGAAGCCCTGCAGGCATGAAGAGAACATGCAAACATCGGACTGGGAATTGAACTGATGACCTTTGTGCTGTGAGTGCTAACCGCTTCTCCACCACTGCAAAAATCAATCAACAAAACACTGTTGAGGACACTGGTGCAGCATCTTTATCAGCATTTGCATTTCAGAAGTCAAAGTTCTAATCACAGTTATTATTTACTCAAATTCAACTCCCATGAAAATATAAATGTACATCAACAGTAGCTGGTTTCAGTAAATGTTGCATTAACACAGTAATGTCCCTGTAAAATATAAAAAAACTCACAATGCAAAGAAGCTCAGTTATTTACTCAGGTTCAAATTGTTATTTCCTGGCAAATTGAAACTGCATTTCGTTGCTGTGTACTTGTGAAATGTGCAATGAAATTAAAGTTGAATCTAATCTAATCTAAAAATGTCGTTAAATTTCCTCACATGTTTCCTGTTATCCCAAAGCAAATGGACGTCTCGCTGTGAGGACATGTCCATCACTCCTCGCTCAGCTTGATTCATTCAAATTCTCAATAACTCTGTGTCAGAGAACTGAAGCGGGTCATTACAACAAGAGAGTTAAACAGACCTACTATATCACAGGTTCATTTTACAACAACACCTCGGATTCAAACATCTGCCGTCTGAACACGGACACTGACGTCAGCACTGTTAGTGGAATTGTGTGTTGTTTTAGTGACTGTCTGGAATCACTGCCAGTCGTTGCCTTCGCTGTCTGCCCTCACATCCTGTGAAACGTGACAAGGTCAGAACTTACAGCTCAAATTGTGAAACTAAGGACCTAGCTTTGGAACCAGGGTAAACAACCGACGTCATCACATTGTATTTGCTTCTCTGACTTGTGTCACCATGTTTCAACCCTGTATCAACTCCTACTGTCTGTGCTCACATATATACTGTTTCAACAAAGCTGAAGTCAGAGTAAAGATATTCTCCTTTACATGTTTCTGATGTCAGAGTATGAAAAAGTGACTGAAACGTAGCACAAGCTGCTCGGCTAAAATACAGATTTCCTGACAAAGAAAGAAATCTCTGTCTGTCTGTATCTGGTACGTTCCCTTATAGAAAATCATTTGAGCGGCTTCACATTTGCCCTTTTTATTTTGTATTAGGGCCCAAGGACGTTGGCGCGAGATACGTTCAATATTAATAAACTTTGAATAAACAGGTGACCAGTGCTCTGTAGCTGTGGCAGCTTGTACAAGATAAAAGCCCGTTTTCTGCTGGTCAAAGAAACAGTTGACAGCCTCAACATCTTTTATCTGCAATGGGAATGGATACAATCGGCATTCACTCCCGGTTAAAATGACTCCTCCTGACTTTTATCACCTCTGGCTCTGATCGACAGTGAGACATTGAGGTTAGTGAGCGCCTGAGTTTCATATATATATACGTTCTGTGCTTTCATGATGTCGAACATGACACACCAGGAAGAAATACAGAAATGAAAACTCCCCTACTGGTAATGGGAAATGAGTCATTTGTCTTTTTTAGCAAGTTTATTCATGTTTTAAAAACTTGTACATACCCACATATTTTGGTGTAAAATGGGCCTGTTCGTAACAATGAAAACTAATGATTCTCCAGTTATAATAATAATAACAAACTGTTACTCACCTTGACTCAGTTACTGCCTCGCTTTGGTCAAGCCAAATAGCACAGAGGAAAGACGTAAAGATTTTATCTGTGCTCACAATATCTGAGACTCTACTTGGCTCGAACTGTGAACAGCATACAACTCTGTTACATTTGAGGTTTTCAGAAGGATGGAGGACAGAGGCCCTCTGTTCAAAATCCCTGTTGAGCAGAGGCCTGACTGCAGTGGGGGGGCAGGATGTTATTAATTTTAATTTTCTTTTGGAAGAAGCAAATAAACACTACACCAACAACACTGAACTGTTCCTTTACACTTTATGCTGGAGAATTTCTCCGGGGACCTGGAAACCCATTTTGATATTCTACCTGACAGCTTTGTATTTGCATGTTAATATGAATCTGCTCGCCTCCTTGTGTGCACTAATTAAAACTGTTATTAAGCATCACTAGGACCCAGGAATGAATATGGAGGAGGTGGTGCTGGGGAAGGCCTGTGCGTCATTATCTTCATCATTCTGTTTGGGTTAAAATGAGGACTTGTGAGGTTGCAACCACTTGCTGTGTACAGTTTGGATCAGCGACACTACCACCCACTTGATGGCTGTATACACACAAACACATACACACACATACTGACTCATTTTATATCAATGGAAGTTACCACAAGCAAAAACAAAACTAATTAATAAGATATATTTATTCTCATTGTACTGGATCATGAAGCACTGCCTCATACTGGATCTAAATTGCCGTCTCAGTGTCATAATAAACAGCTCCCTATAGGTCATTATATCTGAGTTAATATGATATTTATTTATTATTTAATTTTGTATTTTTACCTGTTTTTAATAATTATGCAATAGACTATCAAGGTGAAAAAGAGAAGGAACTACCATCTAATCTATTTGACTTTCACAGACAGTTTGGATAAATGATAAAACACTCGATCGATCTTTTATTTGAATCCATTACATTTCTGAGGTGGAGCTCTCCAGGGTGCTGATCATGCCTTGTCAGTGCTGAGGTGGTTATAGGAAGTTTCAGTTAATACCATGTTAAGTTAAACTATTTAAAATCATAATGATGACACTTTACTTAGCCTGCTGAAGTGGGTCTCAACCACATTTTAACAAGTCAATTAAATCCCTAGTGACTAAAACTGTAGGATCAGAACCTCAAAGATGATTGATGAGACTGCGACCTTTGGAAGGGTTAGGGTTAGGGTTGTGATTAGGGTTAGGGTTAGGGTTAGGGTTGTGATTAGGGTTAGGGATGAATACCCATTGGAGATCAAGATATTCTTCCATAACTTTCTTTCTGAAGGTCATAGAGACTTGGAAGTTGGTTCCATCTCCACTAATGTGGCTATGCCCGATCCATTGGTACCACCCCCGAGCTTCTGCGACCTTTGGAAGGGTTAGGGTTAGGGTTGTGATGAGTGTTTGTTTTTTGGGTTGTGATTAGGGTTAGGGTTAGGGCTGAAAACCCATTGGAGATCCAGATATTCTTCAATAACTTTTTTTCTGAAGGTCATAGAGACTTGGAAGTCAGTTCCATCTCCACTAATGTGGCTATGCCCGATCCATTGGTACCACCCCCGAGCTTCTACGACCTTCGGAAATGGTGAAACCACCAAATCTAAAAAAAAAAGTACAAGATATTTTTGAATAACTTTTTTTCTGAAAGTCATAGAGACTTGGGCATTTCGGGGTTAATAAAGGGCAACCTGCCACGCAACCACACCAAATTTCAGCACGTTTCGAGCAAGCAGCGCAGAGTTATTCACCCTAATGTGAATTAGGGTTAGGGTTGCAATGAGGGTTAGGGTTAGGGTTGTGACTAGGGTTAGGGTTAGGGTTGTGATTAGGGTTAGGGTTAGGGTTGTGATTAGGGTTAGGGTTAGGGTTGTGATTAGGGTTAGGGATGAATACCCATTGGAGATCAAGATATTCTTCCATAACTTTCTTTCTGAAGGTCATAGAGACTTGGAAGTTGGTTCCATCTCCACTAATGTGGCTATGCCCGATCCATTGGTACCACCCCCGAGCTTCTGCGACCTTTGGAAGGGTTAGGGTTAGGATTGTGATGAGTGTTTGTTTTTTGGGTTGTGATTAGGGTTAGGGTTAGGGCTGAAAACCCATTGGAGATCCAAATATTCTTCAATAACTTTTTTTCTGAAGGTCATAGAGACTTGGAAGTCGGTTCCATCTCCACTAATGTGGCTATGCCCGATCCATTGGTACCACCCCCGAGCTTCTACGACCTTCGGAAATGGTGAAACCACCAAATCTAAAAAAAAAAGTACAAGATATTTTTGAATAACTTTTTTTCTGAAAGTCATAGAGACTTGGGCATTTCGGGGTTAAGAGAGGGCAACCTGCCACGCAACCACACCGAATTTCAGCACGTTTCGAGCAAGCAGCGCAGAGTTATTCACCCTAATGTGAATTAGGGTTAGGGTTGCAATGAGGGTTAGGGTTAGGGTTGTGACTAGGGTTAGGGTTAGGGTTAGGGTTGTGATTAGGGTTAGGGATGAATACCCATTGGAGATCAAGATATTCTTCCATAACTTTCTTTCTGAAGGTCATAGAGACTTGGAAGTTGGTTCCATCTCCACTAATGTGGCTATGCCCGATCCATTGGTACCACCCCCGAGCTTCTGCGACCTTTGGAAGGGTTAGGGTTAGGGTTGTGATGAGTGTTTGTTTTTTGGGTTGTGATTAGGGTTAGGGTTAGGGCTGAAAACCCATTGGAGATCCAGATATTCTTCAATAACTTTTTTTCTGAAGGTCATAGAGACTTGGAAGTCAGTTCCATCTCCACTAATGTGGCTATGCCCGATCCATTGGTACCACCCCCGAGCTTCTACGACCTTCGGAAATGGTGAAACCACCAAATCTAAAAAAAAAAGTACAAGATATTTTTGAATAACTTTTTTTCTGAAAGTCATAGAGACTTGGGCATTTCGGGGTTAAGAGAGGGCAACCTGCCACGCAACCACACCGAATTTCAGCACGTTTCGAGCAAGCAGCGCAGAGTTATTCACCCTAATGTGAATTAGGGTTAGGGTTGCAATGAGGGTTAGGGTTAGGGTTGTGACTAGGGTTAGGGTTAGGGTTAGGGTTGTGATTAGGGTTAGGGCTGAAAACCCATTGGAGATCCAGATATTCTTCAATAACTTTTTTTCTGAAGGTCATAGAGACTTGGAAGTCGGTTCCATCTCCACTAATGTGGCTATGCCCGATCCATTGGTACCACCCCTGAGCTTCTACGACCTTCAGAAATGGTGAAACCACCAAATCTAAAAAAAAAAGTACAAGATATTTTTGAATAACTTTTTTTCTGAAAGTCATAGAGACTTGGGCATTTCGGGGTTATTAAAGGGCAACCTGCCACGCAACCACACCGAATTTCAGCACGTTTCGAGCAAGCAGCGCAGAGTTATTCACCCTAATGTGAATTAGGGTTAGGGTTGCAATGAGGGTTAGGGTTAGGGTTGTGACTAGGGTTAGGGTTAGGGTTGTGATTAGGGTTAGGGTTAGGGTTGTGATTAGGGTTAGGGATGAATACCCATTGGAGATCAAGATATTCTTCCATAACTTTCTTTCTGAAGGTCATAGAGACTTGGAAGTTGGTTCCATCTCCACTAATGTGGCTATGCCCGATCCATTGGTACCACCCCCGAGCTTCTGCGACCTTTGGAAGGGTTAGGGTTAGGGTTGTGATGAGTGTTTGTTTTTTGGGTTGTGATTAGGGTTAGGGTTAGGGCTGAAAACCCATTGGAGATCCAGATATTCTTCAATAACTTTTTTTCTGAAGGTCATAGAGACTTGGAAGTCGGTTCCATCTCCACTAATGTGGCTATGCCCGATCCATTGGTACCACCCCCGAGCTTCTACGACCTTCGGAAATGGTGAAACCACCAAATCTAAAAAAAAAAGTACAAGATATTTTTGAATAACTTTTTTTCTGAAAGTCATAGAGACTTGGGCATTTCGGGGTTAATAAAGGGCAACCTGCCACGCAACCACACCAAATTTCAGCACGTTTCGAGCAAGCAGCGCAGAGTTATTCACCCTAATGTGAATTAGGGTTAGGGTTGCAATGAGGGTTAGGGTTAGGGTTGTGACTAGGGTTAGGGTTAGGGTTGTGATTAGGGTTAGGGTTAGGGTTGTGATTAGGGTTAGGGTTAGGGTTGTGATTAGGGTTAGGGATGAATACCCATTGGAGATCAAGATATTCTTCCATAACTTTCTTTCTGAAGGTCATAGAGACTTGGAAGTTGGTTCCATCTCCACTAATGTGGCTATGCCCGATCCATTGGTACCACCCCCGAGCTTCTGCGACCTTTGGAAGGGTTAGGGTTAGGGTTGTGATGAGTGTTTGTTTTTTGGGTTGTGATTAGGGTTAGGGTTAGGGCTGAAAACCCATTGGAGATCCAGATATTCTTCAATAACTTTTTTTCTGAAGGTCATAGAGACTTGGAAGTCAGTTCCATCTCCACTAATGTGGCTATGCCCGATCCATTGGTACCACCCCCGAGCTTCTACGACCTTCGGAAATGGTGAAACCACCAAATCTAAAAAAAAAAGTACAAGATATTTTTGAATAACTTTTTTTCTGAAAGTCATAGAGACTTGGGCATTTCGGGGTTAATAAAGGGCAACCTGCCACGCAACCACACCAAATTTCAGCACGTTTCGAGCAAGCAGCGCAGAGTTATTCACCCTAATGTGAATTAGGGTTAGGGTTGCAATGAGGGTTAGGGTTAGGGTTGTGACTAGGGTTAGGGTTAGGGTTGTGATTAGGGTTAGGGTTAGGGTTGTGATTAGGGTTAGGGTTAGGGTTGTGATTAGGGTTAGGGATGAATACCCATTGGAGATCAAGATATTCTTCCATAACTTTCTTTCTGAAGGTCATAGAGACTTGGAAGTTGGTTCCATCTCCACTAATGTGGCTATGCCCGATCCATTGGTACCACCCCCGAGCTTCTGCGACCTTTGGAAGGGTTAGGGTTAGGGTTGTGATGAGTGTTTGTTTTTTGGGTTGTGATTAGGGTTAGGGTTAGGGCTGAAAACCCATTGGAGATCCAGATATTCTTCAATAACTTTTTTTCTGAAGGTCATAGAGACTTGGAAGTCAGTTCCATCTCCACTAATGTGGCTATGCCCGATCCATTGGTACCACCCCCGAGCTTCTACGACCTTCGGAAATGGTGAAACCACCAAATCTAAAAAAAAAAGTACAAGATATTTTTGAATAACTTTTTTTCTGAAAGTCATAGAGACTTGGGCATTTCGGGGTTAATAAAGGGCAACCTGCCACGCAACCACACCAAATTTCAGCACGTTTCGAGCAAGCAGCGCAGAGTTATTCACCCTAATGTGAATTAGGGTTAGGGTTGCAATGAGGGTTAGGGTTAGGGTTGTGACTAGGGTTAGGGTTAGGGTTGTGATTAGGGTTAGGGTTAGGGTTGTGATTAGGGTTAGGGTTAGGGTTGTGATTAGGGTTAGGGATGAATACCCATTGGAGATCAAGATATTCTTCCATAACTTTCTTTCTGAAGGTCATAGAGACTTGGAAGTTGGTTCCATCTCCACTAATGTGGCTATGCCCGATCCATTGGTACCACCCCCGAGCTTCTGCGACCTTTGGAAGGGTTAGGGTTAGGGTTGTGATGAGTGTTTGTTTTTTGGGTTGTGATTAGGGTTAGGGTTAGGGCTGAAAACCCATTGGAGATCCAGATATTCTTCAATAACTTTTTTTCTGAAGGTCATAGAGACTTGGAAGTCGGTTCCATCTCCACTAATGTGGCTATGCCCGATCCATTGGTACCACCCCCGAGCTTCTGCGACCTTTGGAAGGGTTAGGGTTAGGGTTGTGATGAGTGTTTGTTTTTTGGGTTGTGATTAGGGTTAGGGTTAGGGCTGAAAACCCATTGGAGATCCAGATATTCTTCAATAACTTTTTTTCTGAAGGTCATAGAGACTTGGAAGTCAGTTCCATCTCCACTAATGTGGCTATGCCCGATCCATTGGTACCACCCCCGAGCTTCTACGACCTTCGGAAATGGTGAAACCACCAAATCTAAAAAAAAAAGTACAAGATATTTTTGAATAACTTTTTTTCGGAAAGTCATAGAAACTTGGGCATTTCGGGGTAAATAAAGGGCAACCTGCCACGCAACCACACCGAATTTCAGCACGTTTCGAGTAAGCAGCGCGGACTTATTCACCCTAATGTGAATTAGGGTTAGGGTTGCAATGAGGGTTAGGGTTAGGGTTGTGACTAGGGTTAGGGTTGTGATTAGGGTTAGGGTTAGGGTTAGGGTTGTGATTAGGGTTAGGGATGAATACCCATTGGAGATCAAGATATTCTTCCATAACTTTCTTTCTGAAGGTCATAGAGACTTGGAAGTTGGTTCCATCTCCACTAATGTGGGTATGCCCGATCCATCGGTACCACCCCCGAGCTTCTGCGACCTTTGGAAGGGTTAGGGTTAGGGTTGTGATGAGTGTTTGTTTTTTGGGTTGTGATTAGGGTTAGGGTTAGGGCTGAAAACCCATTGGAGATCCAGATATTCTTCAATAACTTTTTTTCTGAAGGTCATAGAGACTTGGAAGTCGGTTCCATCTCCACTAATGTGGCTATGCCCGATCCATTGGTACCACCCCCGAGCTTCTACGACCTTCGGAAATGGTGAAACCACCAAATCTAAAAAAAAAAGTACAAGATATTTTTGAATAACTTTTTTTCTGAAAGTCATAGAGACTTGGGCATTTCGGGGTTATTAAAGGGCAACCTGCCACGCAACCACACCGAATTTCAGCACGTTTCGAGCAAGCAGCGCAGAGTTATTCACCCTAATGTGAATTAGGGTTAGGGTTGCAATGAGGGTTAGGGTTAGGGTTGTGACTAGGGTTAGGGTTAGGGTTGTGATTAGGGTTAGGGTTAGGGTTGTGATTAGGGTTAGGGTTAGGGTTGTGATTAGGGTTAGGGATGAATACCCATTGGAGATCAAGATATTCTTCCATAACTTTCTTTCTGAAGGTCATAGAGACTTGGAAGTTGGTTCCATCTCCACTAATGTGGCTATGCCCGATCCATTGGTACCACCCCCGAGCTTCTGCGACCTTTGGAAGGGTTAGGGTTAGGGTTGTGATGAGTGTTTGTTTTTTGGGTTGTGATTAGGGTTAGGGTTAGGGCTGAAAACCCATTGGAGATCCAGATATTCTTCAATAACTTTTTTTCTGAAGGTCATAGAGACTTGGAAGTCAGTTCCATCTCCACTAATGTGGCTATGCCCGATCCATTGGTACCACCCCCGAGCTTCTACGACCTTCGGAAATGGTGAAACCACCAAATCTAAAAAAAAAAGTACAAGATATTTTTGAATAACTTTTTTTCTGAAAGTCATAGAGACTTGGGCATTTCGGGGTTAATAAAGGGCAACCTGCCACGCAACCACACCAAATTTCAGCACGTTTCGAGCAAGCAGCGCAGAGTTATTCACCCTAATGTGAATTAGGGTTAGGGTTGCAATGAGGGTTAGGGTTAGGGTTGTGACTAGGGTTAGGGTTAGGGTTGTGATTAGGGTTAGGGTTAGGGTTGTGATTAGGGTTAGGGTTAGGGTTGTGATTAGGGTTAGGGATGAATACCCATTGGAGATCAAGATATTCTTCCATAACTTTCTTTCTGAAGGTCATAGAGACTTGGAAGTTGGTTCCATCTCCACTAATGTGGCTATGCCCGATCCATTGGTACCACCCCCGAGCTTCTGCGACCTTTGGAAGGGTTAGGGTTAGGGTTGTGATGAGTGTTTGTTTTTTGGGTTGTGATTAGGGTTAGGGTTAGGGCTGAAAACCCATTGGAGATCCAGATATTCTTCAATAACTTTTTTTCTGAAGGTCATAGAGACTTGGAAGTCGGTTCCATCTCCACTAATGTGGCTATGCCCGATCCATTGGTACCACCCCCGAGCTTCTGCGACCTTTGGAAGGGTTAGGGTTAGGGTTGTGATGAGTGTTTGTTTTTTGGGTTGTGATTAGGGTTAGGGTTAGGGCTGAAAACCCATTGGAGATCCAGATATTCTTCAATAACTTTTTTTCTGAAGGTCATAGAGACTTGGAAGTCAGTTCCATCTCCACTAATGTGGCTATGCCCGATCCATTGGTACCACCCCCGAGCTTCTACGACCTTCGGAAATGGTGAAACCACCAAATCTAAAAAAAAAAGTACAAGATATTTTTGAATAACTTTTTTTCGGAAAGTCATAGAAACTTGGGCATTTCGGGGTAAATAAAGGGCAACCTGCCACGCAACCACACCGAATTTCAGCACGTTTCGAGTAAGCAGCGCGGACTTATTCACCCTAATGTGAATTAGGGTTAGGGTTGCAATGAGGGTTAGGGTTAGGGTTGTGACTAGGGTTAGGGTTGTGATTAGGGTTAGGGTTAGGGTTAGGGTTGTGATTAGGGTTAGGGATGAATACCCATTGGAGATCAAGATATTCTTCCATAACTTTCTTTCTGAAGGTCATAGAGACTTGGAAGTTGGTTCCATCTCCACTAATGTGGGTATGCCCGATCCATCGGTACCACCCCCGAGCTTCTGCGACCTTTGGAAGGGTTAGGGTTAGGGTTGTGATGAGTGTTTGTTTTTTGGGTTGTGATTAGGGTTAGGGTTAGGGCTGAAAACCCATTGGAGATCCAGATATTCTTCAATAACTTTTTTTCTGAAGGTCATAGAGACTTGGAAGTCGGTTCCATCTCCACTAATGTGGCTATGCCCGATCCATTGGTACCACCCCCGAGCTTCTACGACCTTCGGAAATGGTGAAACCACCAAATCTAAAAAAAAAAGTACAAGATATTTTTGAATAACTTTTTTTCTGAAAGTCATAGAGACTTGGGCATTTCGGGGTTATTAAAGGGCAACCTGCCACGCAACCACACCGAATTTCAGCACGTTTCGAGCAAGCAGCGCAGAGTTATTCACCCTAATGTGAATTAGGGTTAGGGTTGCAATGAGGGTTAGGGTTAGGGTTGTGACTAGGGTTAGGGTTAGGGTTGTGATTAGGGTTAGGGTTAGGGTTGTGATTAGGGTTAGGGTTAGGGTTGTGATTAGGGTTAGGGATGAATACCCATTGGAGATCAAGATATTCTTCCATAACTTTCTTTCTGAAGGTCATAGAGACTTGGAAGTTGGTTCCATCTCCACTAATGTGGCTATGCCCGATCCATTGGTACCACCCCCGAGCTTCTGCGACCTTTGGAAGGGTTAGGGTTAGGGTTGTGATGAGTGTTTGTTTTTTGGGTTGTGATTAGGGTTAGGGTTAGGGCTGAAAACCCATTGGAGATCCAGATATTCTTCAATAACTTTTTTTCTGAAGGTCATAGAGACTTGGAAGTCGGTTCCATCTCCACTAATGTGGCTATGCCCGATCCATTGGTACCACCCCCGAGCTTCTACGACCTTCGGAAATGGTGAAACCACCAAATCTAAAAAAAAAAGTACAAGATATTTTTGAATAACTTTTTTTCGGAAAGTCATAGAAACTTGGGCATTTCGGGGTAAATAAAGGGCAACCTGCCACGCAACCACACCGAATTTCAGCACGTTTCGAGTAAGCAGCGCGGACTTATTCACCCTAATGTGAATTAGGGTTAGGGTTGCAATGAGGGTTAGGGTTAGGGTTGTGACTAGGGTTAGGGTTGTGATTAGGGTTAGGGTTAGGGTTAGGGTTGTGATTAGGGTTAGGGATGAATACCCATTGGAGATCAAGATATTCTTCCATAACTTTCTTTCTGAAGGTCATAGAGACTTGGAAGTTGGTTCCATCTCCACTAATGTGGCTATGCCCGATCCATTGGTACCACCCCCGAGCTTCTGCGACCTTTGGAAGGGTTAGGGTTAGGGTTGTGATGAGTGTTTGTTTTTTGGGTTGTGATTAGGGTTAGGGTTAGGGCTGAAAACCCATTGGAGATCCAGATATTCTTCAATAACTTTTTTTCTGAAGGTCATAGAGACTTGGAAGTCAGTTCCATCTCCACTAATGTGGCTATGCCCGATCCATTGGTACCACCCCCGAGCTTCTACGACCTTCGGAAATGGTGAAACCACCAAATCTAAAAAAAAAAGTACAAGATATTTTTGAATAACTTTTTTTCTGAAAGTCATAGAGACTTGGGCATTTCGGGGTTAAGAGAGGGCAACCTGCCACGCAACCACACCGAATTTCAGCACGTTTCGAGCAAGCAGCGCAGAGTTATTCACCCTAATGTGAATTAGGGTTAGGGTTGCAATGAGGGTTAGGGTTAGGGTTGTGACTAGGGTTAGGGTTAGGGTTAGGGTTGTGATTAGGGTTAGGGCTGAAAACCCATTGGAGATCCAGATATTCTTCAATAACTTTTTTTCTGAAGGTCATAGAGACTTGGAAGTCGGTTCCATCTCCACTAATGTGGCTATGCCCGATCCATTGGTACCACCCCCGAGCTTCTACGACCTTCGGAAATGGTGAAACCACCAAATCTAAAAAAAAAAGTACAAGATATTTTTGAATAACTTTTTTTCTGAAAGTCATAGAGACTTGGGCATTTCGGCGTTATTAAAGGGCAACCTGCCACGCAACCACACCGAATTTCAGCACGTTTCGAGCAAGCAGCGCAGAGTTATTCACCCTAATGTGAATTAGGGTTAGGGTTGCAATGAGGGTTAGGGTTAGGGTTGTGACTAGGGTTAGGGTTAGGGTTGTGATTAGGGTTAGGGTTAGGGTTGTGATTAGGGTTAGGGTTAGGGTTGTGATTAGGGTTAGGGATGAATACCCATTGGAGATCAAGATATTCTTCCATAACTTTCTTTCTGAAGGTCATAGAGACTTGGAAGTTGGTTCCATCTCCACTAATGTGGCTATGCCCGATCCATTGGTACCACCCCCGAGCTTCTGCGACCTTTGGAAGGGTTAGGGTTAGGGTTGTGATGAGTGTTTGTTTTTTGGGTTGTGATTAGGGTTAGGGTTAGGGCTGAAAACCCATTGGAGATCCAGATATTCTTCAATAACTTTTTTTCTGAAGGTCATAGAGACTTGGAAGTCGGTTCCATCTCCACTAATGTGGCTATGCCCGATCCATTGGTACCACCCCCGAGCTTCTACGACCTTCGGAAATGGTGAAACCACCAAATCTAAAAAAAAAAGTACAAGATATTTTTGAATAACTTTTTTTCTGAAAGTCATAGAGACTTGGGCATTTCGGGGTTAATAAAGGGCAACCTGCCACGCAACCACAACGAATTTCAGCACGTTTCGAGCAAGCAGCGCAGAGTTATTCACCCTAATGTGAATTAGGGTTAGGGTTGCAATGAGGGTTAGGGTTAGGGTTGTGACTAGGGTTAGGGTTAGGGTTGTGATTAGGGTTAGGGTTAGGGTTGTGATTAGGGTTAGGGTTAGGGTTGTGATTAGGGTTAGGGATGAATACCCATTGGAGATCAAGATATTCTTCCATAACTTTCTTTCTGAAGGTCATAGAGACTTGGAAGTTGGTTTCATCTCCACTAATGTGGCTATGCCCGATCCATCGGTACCACCCCCGAGCTTCTGCGACCTTTGGAAGGGTTAGGGTTAGGGTTGTGATGAGTGTTTGTTTTTTGGGTTGTGATTAGGGTTAGGGTTAGGGCTGAAAACCCATTGGAGATCCAGATATTCTTCAATAACTTTTTTTCTGAAGGTCATAGAGACTTGGAAGTCGGTTCCATCTCCACTAATGTGGCTATGCCCGATCCATTGGTACCACCCCCGAGCTTCTACGACCTTTGGAAATGGTGAAACCACCAAATCTAAAAAAAAAAGTACAAGATATTTTTGAATAACTTTTTTTCGGAAAGTCATAGAAACTTGGGCATTTCGGGGTAAATAAAGGGCAACCTGCCACGCAACCACACCGAATTTCAGCACGTTTCGAGTAAGCAGCGCGGACTTATTCACCCTAATGTGAATTAGGGTTAGGGTTGCAATGAGGGTTAGGGTTAGGGTTGTGACTAGGGTTAGGGTTGTGATTAGGGTTAGGGTTAGGGTTAGGGTTGTGATTAGGGTTAGGGATGAATACCCATTGGAGATCAAGATATTCTTCCATAACTTTCTTTCTGAAGGTCATAGAGACTTGGAAGTTGGTTCCATCTCCACTAATGTGGCTATGCCCGATCCATCGGTACCACCCCCGAGCTTCTGCGACCTTTGGAAGGGTTAGGGTTAGGGTTGTGATGAGTGTTTGTTTTTTGGGTTGTGATTAGGGTTAGGGTTAGGGCTGAAAACCCATTGGAGATCCAGATATTCTTCAATAACTTTTTTTCTGAAGGTCATAGAGACTTGGAAGTCAGTTCCATCTCCACTAATGTGGCTATGCCCGATCCATTGGTACCACCCCCGAGCTTCTACGACCTTCGGAAATGGTGAAACCACCAAATCTAAAAAAAAAAGTACAAGATATTTTTGAATAACTTTTTTTCGGAAAGTCATAGAAACTTGGGCATTTCGGGGTAAATAAAGGGCAACCTGCCACGCAACCACACCGAATTTCAGCACGTTTCGAGTAAGCAGCGCGGACTTATTCACCCTAATGTGAATTAGGGTTAGGGTTGCAATGAGGGTTAGGGTTAGGGTTGTGACTAGGGTTAGGGTTGTGATTAGGGTTAGGGTTAGGGTTAGGGTTGTGATTAGGGTTAGGGATGAATACCCATTGGAGATCAAGATATTCTTCCATAACTTTCTTTCTGAAGGTCATAGAGACTTGGAAGTTGGTTCCATCTCCACTAATGTGGGTATGCCCGATCCATCGGTACCACCCCCGAGCTTCTGCGACCTTTGGAAGGGTTAGGGTTAGGGTTGTGATGAGTGTTTGTTTTTTGGGTTGTGATTAGGGTTAGGGTTAGGGCTGAAAACCCATTGGAGATCCAGATATTCTTCAATAACTTTTTTTCTGAAGGTCATAGAGACTTGGAAGTCGGTTCCATCTCCACTAATGTGGCTATGCCCGATCCATTGGTACCACCCCCGAGCTTCTATGACCTTCGGAAATGGTGAAACCACCAAATCTAAAAAAAAAAGTACAAGATATTTTTGAATAACTTTTTTTCTGAAAGTCATAGAGACTTGGGCATTTCGGGGTTATTAAAGGGCAACCTGCCACGCAACCACACCGAATTTCAGCACGTTTCGAGCAAGCAGCGCAGAGTTATTCACCCTAATGTGAATTAGGGTTAGGGTTGCAATGAGGGTTAGGGTTAGGGTTGTGACTAGGGTTAGGGTTAGGGTTGTGATTAGGGTTAGGGTTAGGGTTGTGATTAGGGTTAGGGTTAGGGTTGTGATTAGGGTTAGGGATGAATACCCATTGGAGATCAAGATATTCTTCCATAACTTTCTTTCTGAAGGTCATAGAGACTTGGAAGTTGGTTCCATCTCCACTAATGTGGCTATGCCCGATCCATTGGTACCACCCCCGAGCTTCTGCGACCTTTGGAAGGGTTAGGGTTAGGGTTGTGATGAGTGTTTGTTTTTTGGGTTGTGATTAGGGTTAGGGTTAGGGCTGAAAACCCATTGGAGATCCAGATATTCTTCAATAACTTTTTTTCTGAAGGTCATAGAGACTTGGAAGTCGGTTCCATCTCCACTAATGTGGCTATGCCCGATCCATTGGTACCACCCCCGAGCTTCTACGACCTTCGGAAATGGTGAAACCACCAAATCTAAAAAAAAAAGTACAAGATATTTTTGAATAACTTTTTTTCGGAAAGTCATAGAAACTTGGGCATTTCGGGGTAAATAAAGGGCAACCTGCCACGCAACCACACCGAATTTCAGCACGTTTCGAGTAAGCAGCGCGGACTTATTCACCCTAATGTGAATTAGGGTTAGGGTTGCAATGAGGGTTAGGGTTAGGGTTGTGACTAGGGTTAGGGTTGTGATTAGGGTTAGGGTTAGGGTTAGGGTTGTGATTAGGGTTAGGGATGAATACCCATTGGAGATCAAGATATTCTTCCATAACTTTCTTTCTGAAGGTCATAGAGACTTGGAAGTTGGTTCCATCTCCACTAATGTGGCTATGCCCGATCCATTGGTACCACCCCCGAGCTTCTGCGACCTTTGGAAGGGTTAGGGTTAGGGTTGTGATGAGTGTTTGTTTTTTGGGTTGTGATTAGGGTTAGGGTTAGGGCTGAAAACCCATTGGAGATCCAGATATTCTTCAATAACTTTTTTTCTGAAGGTCATAGAGACTTGGAAGTCAGTTCCATCTCCACTAATGTGGCTATGCCCGATCCATTGGTACCACCCCCGAGCTTCTACGACCTTCGGAAATGGTGAAACCACCAAATCTAAAAAAAAAAGTACAAGATATTTTTGAATAACTTTTTTTCTGAAAGTCATAGAGACTTGGGCATTTCGGGGTTAAGAGAGGGCAACCTGCCACGCAACCACACCGAATTTCAGCACGTTTCGAGCAAGCAGCGCAGAGTTATTCACCCTAATGTGAATTAGGGTTAGGGTTGCAATGAGGGTTAGGGTTAGGGTTGTGACTAGGGTTAGGGTTAGGGTTAGGGTTGTGATTAGGGTTAGGGCTGAAAACCCATTGGAGATCCAGATATTCTTCAATAACTTTTTTTCTGAAGGTCATAGAGACTTGGAAGTCGGTTCCATCTCCACTAATGTGGCTATGCCCGATCCATTGGTACCACCCCCGAGCTTCTACGACCTTCGGAAATGGTGAAACCACCAAATCTAAAAAAAAAAGTACAAGATATTTTTGAATAACTTTTTTTCTGAAAGTCATAGAGACTTGGGCATTTCGGCGTTATTAAAGGGCAACCTGCCACGCAACCACACCGAATTTCAGCACGTTTCGAGCAAGCAGCGCAGAGTTATTCACCCTAATGTGAATTAGGGTTAGGGTTGCAATGAGGGTTAGGGTTAGGGTTGTGACTAGGGTTAGGGTTAGGGTTGTGATTAGGGTTAGGGTTAGGGTTGTGATTAGGGTTAGGGTTAGGGTTGTGATTAGGGTTAGGGATGAATACCCATTGGAGATCAAGATATTCTTCCATAACTTTCTTTCTGAAGGTCATAGAGACTTGGAAGTTGGTTCCATCTCCACTAATGTGGCTATGCCCGATCCATTGGTACCACCCCCGAGCTTCTGCGACCTTTGGAAGGGTTAGGGTTAGGGTTGTGATGAGTGTTTGTTTTTTGGGTTGTGATTAGGGTTAGGGTTAGGGCTGAAAACCCATTGGAGATCCAGATATTCTTCAATAACTTTTTTTCTGAAGGTCATAGAGACTTGGAAGTCGGTTCCATCTCCACTAATGTGGCTATGCCCGATCCATTGGTACCACCCCCGAGCTTCTACGACCTTCGGAAATGGTGAAACCACCAAATCTAAAAAAAAAAGTACAAGATATTTTTGAATAACTTTTTTTCTGAAAGTCATAGAGACTTGGGCATTTCGGGGTTAATAAAGGGCAACCTGCCACGCAACCACAACGAATTTCAGCACGTTTCGAGCAAGCAGCGCAGAGTTATTCACCCTAATGTGAATTAGGGTTAGGGTTGCAATGAGGGTTAGGGTTAGGGTTGTGACTAGGGTTAGGGTTAGGGTTGTGATTAGGGTTAGGGTTAGGGTTGTGATTAGGGTTAGGGTTAGGGTTGTGATTAGGGTTAGGGATGAATACCCATTGGAGATCAAGATATTCTTCCATAACTTTCTTTCTGAAGGTCATAGAGACTTGGAAGTTGGTTTCATCTCCACTAATGTGGCTATGCCCGATCCATCGGTACCACCCCCGAGCTTCTGCGACCTTTGGAAGGGTTAGGGTTAGGGTTGTGATGAGTGTTTGTTTTTTGGGTTGTGATTAGGGTTAGGGTTAGGGCTGAAAACCCATTGGAGATCCAGATATTCTTCAATAACTTTTTTTCTGAAGGTCATAGAGACTTGGAAGTCGGTTCCATCTCCACTAATGTGGCTATGCCCGATCCATTGGTACCACCCCCGAGCTTCTACGACCTTTGGAAATGGTGAAACCACCAAATCTAAAAAAAAAAGTACAAGATATTTTTGAATAACTTTTTTTCGGAAAGTCATAGAAACTTGGGCATTTCGGGGTAAATAAAGGGCAACCTGCCACGCAACCACACCGAATTTCAGCACGTTTCGAGTAAGCAGCGCGGACTTATTCACCCTAATGTGAATTAGGGTTAGGGTTGCAATGAGGGTTAGGGTTAGGGTTGTGACTAGGGTTAGGGTTGTGATTAGGGTTAGGGTTAGGGTTAGGGTTGTGATTAGGGTTAGGGATGAATACCCATTGGAGATCAAGATATTCTTCCATAACTTTCTTTCTGAAGGTCATAGAGACTTGGAAGTTGGTTCCATCTCCACTAATGTGGCTATGCCCGATCCATCGGTACCACCCCCGAGCTTCTGCGACCTTTGGAAGGGTTAGGGTTAGGGTTGTGATGAGTGTTTGTTTTTTGGGTTGTGATTAGGGTTAGGGTTAGGGCTGAAAACCCATTGGAGATCCAGATATTCTTCAATAACTTTTTTTCTGAAGGTCATAGAGACTTGGAAGTCGGTTCCATCTCCACTAATGTGGCTATGCCCGATCCATTGGTACCACCCCCGAGCTTCTACGACCTTCGGAAATGGTGAAACCACCAAATCTAAAAAAAAAAGTACAAGATATTTTTGAATAACTTTTTTTCGGAAAGTCATAGAGACTTGGGCATTTCGGGGTTAATAAAGGGCTACCTGCCACGCAACCACACCGAATTTCAGCACGTTTCGAGTAAGCAGCGCGGACTTATTCACCCTAATGTGAATTAGGGTTAGGGTTGCAATGAGGGTTAGGGTTAGGGTTGTGACTAGGGTTAGGGTTGTGATTAGGGTTAGGGTTAGGGTTAGGGTTGTGATTAGGGTTAGGGATGAATACCCATTGGAGATCAAGATATTCTTCCATAACTTTCTTTCTGAAGGTCATAGAGACTTGGAAGTTGGTTCCATCTCCACTAATGTGGCTATGCCCGATCCATTGGTACCACCCCCGAGCTTCTGCGACCTTTGGAAGGGTTAGGGTTAGGGTTGTGATGAGTGTTTGTTTTTTGGGTTGTGATTAGGGTTAGGGTTAGGGCTGAAAACCCATTGGAGATCCAGATATTCTTCAATAACTTTTTTTCTGAAGGTCATAGAGACTTGGAAGTCGGTTCCATCTCCACTAATGTGGCTATGCCCGATCCATTGGTACCACCCCCGATCTTCTACGACCTTCGGAAATGGTGAAACCACCAAATCTAAAAAAAAAAGTACAAGATATTTTTGAATAACTTTTTTTCGGAAAGTCATAGAGACTTGGGCATTTCGGGGTAAATAAAGGGCAACCTGCCACGCAACCACACCGAATTTCAGCACGTTTCGAGTAAGCAGCGCGGACTTATTCACCCTAATGTGAATTAGGGTTAGGGTTGCAATGAGGGTTAGGGTTAGGGTTGTGACTAGGGTTAGGGTTAGGGTTGTGATTAGGGTTAGGGATGAATACCCATTGGAGATCAAGATATTCTTCCATAACTTTCTTTCTGAAGGTCATAGAGACTTGGAAGTTGGTTCCATCTCCACTAATGTGGCTATGCCCGATCCATTGGTACCACCCCCGAGCTTCTGCGACCTTTGGAAGGGTTAGGGTTAGGGTTGTGATGAGTGTTTGTTTTTTGGGTTGTGATTAGGGTTAGGGTTAGGGCTGAAAACCCATTGGAGATCCAGATATTCTTCAATAACTTTTTTTCTGAAGGTCATAGAGACTTGGAAGTCGGTTCCATCTCCACTAATGTGGCTATGCCCGATCCATTGGTACCACCCCCGAGCTTCTACGACCTTCGGAAATGGTGAAACCACCAAATCTAAAAAAAAAAGTACAAGATATTTTTGAATAACTTTTTTTCTGAAAGTCATAGAGACTTGGGCATTTTGGGGTTATTAAAGGGCAACCTGCCACGCAACCACACCGAATTTCAGCACGTTTCGAGCAAGCAGCGCAGAGTTATTCACCCTAATGTGAATTAGGGTTAGGGTTGCAATGAGGGTTAGGGTTAGGGTTGTGACTAGGGTTAGGGTTAGGGTTGTGATTAGGGTTAGGGTTAGGGTTGTGATTAGGGTTAGGGTTAGGGTTGTGATTAGGGTTAGGGATGAATACCCATTGGAGATCAAGATATTCTTCCATAACTTTCTTTCTGAAGGTCATAGAGACTTGGAAGTTGGTTCCATCTCCACTAATGTGGCTATGCCCGATCCATTGGTACCACCCCCGAGCTTCTGCGACCTTTGGAAGGGTTAGGGTTAGGGTTGTGATGAGTGTTTGTTTTTTGGGTTGTGATTAGGGTTAGGGTTAGGGCTGAAAACCCATTGGAGATCCAGATATTCTTCAATAACTTTTTTTCTGAAGGTCATAGAGACTTGGAAGTCGGTTCCATCTCCACTAATGTGGCTATGCCCGATCCATTGGTACCACCCCCGAGCTTCTACGACCTTCGGAAATGGTGAAACCACCAAATCTAAAAAAAAAAGTACAAGATATTTTTGAATAACTTTTTTTCTGAAAGTCATAGAGACTTGGGCATTTCGGGGTTAATAAAGGGCAACCTGCCACGCAACCACACCGAATTTCAGCACGTTTCGAGCAAGCAGCGCAGAGTTATTCACCCTAATGTGAATTAGGGTTAGGGTTGCAATGAGGGTTAGGGTTAGGGTTGTGACTAGGGTTAGGGTTAGGGTTGTGATTAGGGTTAGGGTTAGGGTTGTGATTAGGGTTAGGGTTAGGGTTTTGATTAGGGTTAGGGATGAATACCCATTGGAGATCAAGATATTCTTCCATAACTTTCTTTCTGAAGGTCATAGAGACTTGGAAGTTGGTTTCATCTCCACTAATGTGGCTATGCCCGATCGATTGGTACCACCCCCGAGCTTCTGCGACCTTTGGAAGGGTTAGGGTTAGGGTTGTGATGAGTGTTTGTTTTTTGGGTTGTGATTAGGGTTAGGGTTAGGGCTGAAAACCCATTGGAGATCCAGATATTCTTCAATAACTTTTTTTCTGAAGGTCATAGAGACTTGGAAGTCGGATCCATCTCCACTAATGTGGCTATGCCCGATCCATTGGTACCACCCCCGAGCTTCTACGACCTTCGGAAATGGTGAAACCACCAAATCTAAAAAAAAAAGTACAAGATATTTTTGAATAACTTTTTTTCTGAAAGTCATAGAGACTTGGGCATTTCGGGGTTAATAAAGGGCAACCTGCCACGCAACCACACCGAATTTCAGCACGTTTCGAGCAAGCAGCGCAGAGTTATTCACCCTAATGTGAATTAGGGTTAGGGTTGCAATGAGGGTTAGGGTTAGGGTTGTGACTAGGGTTAGGGTTAGGGTTGTGATTAGGGTTAGGGTTAGGGTTGTGATTAGGGTTAGGGTTAGGGTTTTGATTAGGGTTAGGGATGAATACCCATTGGAGATCAAGATATTCTTCCATAACTTTCTTTCTGAAGGTCATAGAGACTTGGAAGTTGGTTTCATCTCCACTAATGTGGCTATGCCCGATCCATTGGTACCACCCCCGAGCTTCTGCGACCTTTGGAAGGGTTAGGATTAGGGTTGTGATGAGTGTTTGTTTTTTGGGTTGTGATTAGGGTTAGGGTTAGGGCTGAAAACCCATTGGAGATCCAGATATTCTTCAATAACTTTTTTTCTGAAGGTCATAGAGACTTGGAAGTCGGTTCCATCTCCACTAATGTGGCTATGCCCGATCCATTGGTACCACCCCCGAGCTTCTACGACCTTTGGAAATGGTGAAACCACCAAATCTAAAAAAAAAAGTACAAGATATTTTTGAATAACTTTTTTTCGGAAAGTCATAGAAACTTGGGCATTTCGGGGTAAATAAAGGGCAACCTGCCACGCAACCACACCGAATTTCAGCACGTTTCGAGTAAGCAGCGCGGACTTATTCACCCTAATGTGAATTAGGGTTAGGGTTGCAATGAGGGTTAGGGTTAGGGTTGTGACTAGGGTTAGGGTTGTGATTAGGGTTAGGGTTAGGGTTAGGGTTGTGATTAGGGTTAGGGATGAATACCCATTGGAGATCAAGATATTCTTCCATAACTTTCTTTCTGAAGGTCATAGAGACTTGGAAGTTGGTTCCATCTCCACTAATGTGGCTATGCCCGATCCATTGGTACCACCCCCGAGCTTCTGCGACCTTTGGAAGGGTTAGGGTTAGGGTTGTGATGAGTGTTTGTTTTTTGGGTTGTGATTAGGGTTAGGGTTAGGGCTGAAAACCCATTGGAGATCCAGATATTCTTCAATAACTTTTTTTCTGAAGGTCATAGAGACTTGGAAGTCGGTTCCATCTCCACTAATGTGGCTATGCCCGATCCATTGGTACCACCCCCGATCTTCTACGACCTTCGGAAATGGTGAAACCACCAAATCTAAAAAAAAAAGTACAAGATATTTTTGAATAACTTTTTTTCTGAAAGTCATAGAGACTTGGGCATTTCGGGGTAAATAAAGGGCAACCTGCCACGCAACCACACCGAATTTCAGCACGTTTCGAGTAAGCAGCGCGGACTTATTCACCCTAATGTGAATTAGGGTTAGGGTTGCAATGAGGGTTAGGGTTAGGGTTGTGACTAGGGTTAGGGTTAGGGTTGTGATTAGGGTTAGGGATGAATACCCATTGGAGATCAAGATATTCTTCCATAACTTTCTTTCTGAAGGTCATAGAGACTTGGAAGTTGGTTCCATCTCCACTAATGTGGCTATGCCCGATCCATCGGTACCACCCCCGAGCTTCTGCGACCTTTGGAAGGGTTAGGGTTAGGGTTGTGATGAGTGTTTGTTTTTTGGGTTGTGATTAGGGTTAGGGTTAGGGCTGAAAACCCATTGGAGATCCAGATATTCTTCAATAACTTTTTTTCTGAAGGTCATAGAGACTTGGAAGTCGGTTCCATCTCCACTAATGTGGCTATGCCCGATCCATTGGTACCACCCCCGAGCTTCTACGACCTTCGGAAATGGTGAAACCACCAAATCTAAAAAAAAAAGTACAAGATATTTTTGAATAACTTTTTTTCGGAAAGTCATAGAGACTTGGGCATTTCGGGATTAATAAAGGGCTACCTGCCACGCAACCACACCGAATTTCAGCACGTTTCGAGTAAGCAGCGCGGACTTATTCACCCTAATGTGAATTAGGGTTAGGGTTGCAATGAGGGTTAGGGTTAGGGTTGTGACTAGGGTTAGGGTTGTGATTAGGGTTAGGGTTAGGGTTAGGGTTGTGATTAGGGTTAGGGATGAATACCCATTGGAGATCAAGATATTCTTCCATAACTTTCTTTCTGAAGGTCATAGAGACTTGGAAGTTGGTTCCATCTCCACTAATGTGGCTATGCCCGATCCATTGGTACCACCCCCGAGCTTCTGCGACCTTTGGAAGGGTTAGGGTTAGGGTTGTGATGATTGTTTGTTTTTTGGGTTGTGATTAGGGTTAGGGTTAGGGCTGAAAACCCATTGGAGATCCAGATATTCTTCAATAACTTTTTTTCTGAAGGTCATAGAGACTTGGAAGTCGGTTCCATCTCCACTAATGTGGCTATGCCCGATCCATTGGTACCACCCCCGAGCTTCTACGACCTTCGGAAATGGTGAAACCACCAAATCTAAAAAAAAAAGTACAAGATATTTTTGAATAACTTTTTTTCTGAAAGTCATAGAGACTTGGGCATTTCGGGGTAAATAAAGGGCACCCTGCCAAGCAACCACACCGAATTTCAGCACGTTTCGAGCAAGCAGCGCGGAGTGATTCACCCTAATGTGAATTAGGGTTAGGGTTAGGGTTGTGACTAGGGTTAGGGTTGTGATTAGGGTTAGGGTTAGGGTTAGGGTTGTGATTAGGGTTAGGGATGAATACCCATTGGAGATCAAGATATTCTTCCATAACTTTCTTTCTGAAGGTCATAGAGACTTGGAAGTCGGTTCCATCTCCACTAATGTGGCTATGCCCGATCCATTGGTACCACCCCCGAGCTTCTACGACCTTCGGAAATGGTGAAACCACCAAATCTAAAAAAAAAAGTACAAGATATTTTTGAATAACTTTTTTTCGGAAAGTCATAGAGACTTGGGCATTTCGGGTTTAATAAAGGGCTACCTGCCACGCAACCACACCGAATTTCAGCACGTTTCGAGTAAGCAGCGCGGACTTATTCACCCTAATGTGAATTAGGGTTAGGGTTGCAATGAGGGTTAGGGTTAGGGTTGTGACTAGGGTTAGGGTTGTGATTAGGGTTAGGGTTAGGGTTAGGGTTGTGATTAGGGTTAGGGATGAATACCCATTGGAGATCAAGATATTCTTCCATAACTTTCTTTCTGAAGGTCATAGAGACTTGGAAGTTGGTTCCATCTCCACTAATGTGGCTATGCCCGATCCATTGGTACCACCCCCGAGCTTCTGCGACCTTTGGAAGGGTTAGGGTTAGGGTTGTGATGAGTGTTTGTTTTTTGGGTTGTGATTAGGGTTAGGGTTAGGGCTGAAAACCCATTGGAGATCCAGATATTCTTCAATAACTTTTTTTCTGAAGGTCATAGAGACTTGGAAGTCGGTTCCATCTCCACTAATGTGGCTATGCCCGATCCATTGGTACCACCCCCGATCTTCTACGACCTTCGGAAATGGTGAAACCACCAAATCTAAAAAAAAAAGTACAAGATATTTTTGAATAACTTTTTTTCGGAAAGTCATAGAGACTTGGGCATTTCGGGGTAAATAAAGGGCAATCTGCCACGCAACCACACCGAATTTCAGCACGTTTCGAGTAAGCAGCGCGGACTTATTCACCCTAATGTGAATTAGGGTTAGGGTTGCAATGAGGGTTAGGGTTAGGGTTGTGACTAGGGTTAGGGTTAGGGTTGTGATTAGGGTTAGGGATGAATACCCATTGGAGATCAAGATATTCTTCCATAACTTTCTTTCTGAAGGTCATAGAGACTTGGAAGTTGGTTCCATCTCCACTAATGTGGCTATGCCCGATCCATCGGTACCACCCCCGAGCTTCTGCGACCTTTGGAAGGGTTAGGGTTAGGGTTGTGATGAGTGTTTGTTTTTTGGGTTGTGATTAGGGTTAGGGTTAGGGCTGAAAACCCATTGGAGATCCAGATATTCTTCAATAACTTTTTTTCTGAAGGTCATAGAGACTTGGAAGTCGGTTCCATCTCCACTAATGTGGCTATGCCCGATCCATTGGTACCACCCCCGAGCTTCTACGACCTTCGGAAATGGTGAAACCACCAAATCTAAAAAAAAAAGTACAAGATATTTTTGAATAACTTTTTTTTGGAAAGTCATAGAGACTTGGGCATTTCGGGGTAAATAAAGGGCACCCTGCCAAGCAACCACACCGAATTTCAGCACGTTTCGAGCAAGCAGCGCGGAGTGATTCACCCTAATGTGAATTAGGGTTAGGGTTAGGGTTGTGACTAGGGTTAGGGTTAGGGTTGTGATTAGGGTTAGGGTTAGGGTTGTGATTAGGGTTAGGGATGAATACCCATTGGAGATCAAGATATTCTTCCATAACTTTCTTTCTGAAGGTCATAGAGACTTGGAAGTCGGTTCCATCTCCACTAATGTGGCTATGCCCGATCCATTGGTACCACCCCCGAGCTTCTACGACCTTCGGAAATGGTGAAACCACCAAATCTAAAAAAAAAAGTACAAGATATTTTTGAATAACTTTTTTTCGGAAAGTCATAGAGACTTGGGCATTTCGGGGTTAATAAAGGGCTACCTGCCACGCAACCACACCGAATTTCAGCACGTTTCGAGTAAGCAGCGCGGACTTATTCACCCTAATGTGAATTAGGGTTAGGGTTGCAATGAGGGTTAGGGTTAGGGTTGTGACTAGGGTTAGGGTTGTGATTAGGGTTAGGGTTAGGGTTAGGGTTGTGATTAGGGTTAGGGATGAATACCCATTGGAGATCAAGATATTCTTCCATAACTTTCTTTCTGAAGGTCATAGAGACTTGGAAGTTGGTTCCATCTCCACTAATGTGGCTATGCCCGATCCATTGGTACCACCCCCGAGCTTCTGCGACCTTTGGAAGGGTTAGGGTTAGGGTTGTGATGAGTGTTTGTTTTTTGGGTTGTGATTAGGGTTAGGGTTAGGGCTGAAAACCCATTGGAGATCCAGATATTCTTCAATAACTTTTTTTCTGAAGGTCATAGAGACTTGGAAGTCGGTTCCATCTCCACTAATGTGGCTATGCCCGATCCATTGGTACCACCCCCGAGCTTCTACGACCTTCGGAAATGGTGAAACCACCAAATCTAAAAAAAAAAGTACAAGATATTTTTGAATAACTTTTTTTCGGAAAGTCATAGAGACTTGGGCATTTCGGGGTAAATAAAGGGCAACCTGCCACGCAACCACACCGAATTTCAGCACGTTTCGAGTAAGCAGCGCGGACTTATTCACCCTAATGTGAATTAGGGTTAGGGTTGCAATGAGGGTTAGGGTTAGGGTTGTGACTAGGGTTAGGGTTAGGGTTGTGACTAGGGTTAGGGTTGTGATTAGGGTTAGGGTTAGGGTTGTGATTAGGGTTAGGGATGAATACCCATTGGAGATCAAGATATTCTTCCATAACTTTCTTTCTGAAGGTCATAGAGACTTGGAAGTTGGTTCCATCTCCACTAATGTGGCTATGCCCGATCCATCGGTACCACCCCCGAGCTTCTGCGACCTTTGGAAGGGTTAGGGTTAGGGTTGTGATGAGTGTTTGTTTTTTGGGTTGTGATTAGGGTTAGGGTTAGGGCTGAAAACCCATTGGAGATCCAGATATTCTTCAATAACTTTTTTTCTGAAGGTCATAGAGACTTGGAAGTCGGTTCCATCTCCACTAATGTGGCTATGCCCGATCCATTGGTACCACCCCCGAGCTTCTACGACCTTCGGAAATGGTGAAACCACCAAATCTAAAAAAAAAAGTACAAGATATTTTTGAATAACTTTTTTTCGGAAAGTCATAGAGACTTGGGCATTTCGGGGTTAATAAAGGGCTACCTGCCACGCAACCACACCGAATTTCAGCACGTTTCGAGTAAGCAGCGCGGACTTATTCACCCTAATGTGAATTAGGGTTAGGGTTGCAATGAGGGTTAGGGTTAGGGTTGTGACTAGGGTTAGGGTTGTGATTAGGGTTAGGGTTAGGGTTAGGGTTGTGACTAGGGTTAGGGTTAGGGTTGTGACTAGGGTTAGGGTTGTGATTAGGGTTAGGGTTAGGGTTGTGATTAGGGTTAGGGATGAATACCCATTGGAGATCAAGATATTCTTCCATAACTTTTTTTCTGAAGGTCATAGAGACTTGGAAGTCGGTTCCATCTCCACTAATGTGGCTATGCCCGATCCATTGGTACCCCCCCCGAGCTTCTGCGACCTTTGGAAGGGTTAGGGTTAGGGTTGTGATGAGTGTTTGTTTTTTGGGTTGTGATTAGGGTCAGGGTTAGGGCTGAAAACCCATTGGAGATCCAGATATTCTTCAATAACTTTTTTTCTGAAGGTCATAGAGACTTGGAAGTCGGTTCCATCTCCACTAATGTGGCTATGCCCGATCCATTGGTACCACCCCCGAGCTTCTACGACCTTTGGAAATGGTGAAACCACCAAATCTAAAAAAAAAAGTACAAGATATTTTTGAATAACTTTTTTTCGGAAAGTCATAGAGACTTGGGCATTTCGGGGTTAATAAAGGGCAACCTGCCACGCAACCACACCGAATTTCAGCACGTTTCGAGCAAGCAGCGCGGAGTTATTCACCCTAATGTGAATTAGGGTTAGGGTTGCAATGAGGGTTAGGGTTAGGGTTGTGACTAGGGTTAGGGTTGTGATTAGGGTTAGGGTTGTGATTAGGGTTAGGGATGAATACCCATTGGAGATCAAGATATTCTTCCATAACTTTCTTTCTGAAGGTCATAGAGACTTGGAAGTTGGTTCCATCTCCACTAATGTGGCTATGCCCGATCCATCGGTACCACCCCCGAGCTTCTGCGACCTTTGGAAGGGTTAGGGTTAGGGTTGTGATGAGTGTTTGTTTTTTGGGTTGTGATTAGGGTTAGGGTTAGGGCTGAAAACCCATTGGAGATCCAGATATTCTTCAATAACTTTTTTTCTGAAGGTCATAGAGACTTGGAAGTCGGTTCCATCTCCACTAATGTGGCTATGCCCGATCCATTGGTACCACCCCCGAGCTTCTACGACCTTCGGAAATGGTGAAACCACCAAATCTAAAAAAAAAAGTACAAGATATTTTTGAATAACTTTTTTTTGGAAAGTCATAGAGACTTGGGCATTTCGGGGTTAATAAAGGGCTACCTGCCACGCAACCACACCGAATTTCAGCACGTTTCGAGCAAGCAGCGCGGAGTTATTCACCCTAATGTGAATTAGGGTTAGGGTTGCAATGAGGGTTAGGGTTAGGGTTGTGACTAGGGTTAGGGTTGTGATTAGGGTTAGGGTTAGGGTTAGGGTTGTGATTAGGGTTAGGGATGAATACCCATTGGAGATCAAGATATTCTTCCATAACTTTCTTTCTGAAGGTCATAGAGACTTGGAAGTTGGTTCCATCTCCACTAATGTGGCTATGCCCGATCCATCGGTACCACCCCCGAGCTTCTGCGACCTTTGGAAGGGTTAGGGTTAGGGTTGTGATGAGTGTTTGTTTTTTGGGTTGTGATTAGGGTTAGGGTTAGGGCTGAAAACCCATTGGAGATCCAGATATTCTTCAATAACTTTTTTTCTGAAGGTCATAGAGACTTGGAAGTCGGTTCCATCTCCACTAATGTGGCTATGCCCGATCCATTGGTACCACCCCCGAGCTTCTACGACCTTCGGAAATGGTGAAACCACCAAATCTAAAAAAAAAAGTACAAGATATTTTTGAATAACTTTTTTTCGGAAAGTCATAGAGACTTGGACATTTCGGGGTTAATAAAGGGCAACCTGCCACGCAACCACACCGAATTTCAGCACGTTTCGAGTAAGCAGCGCGGACTTATTCACCCTAATGTGAATTAGGGTTAGGGTTGCAATGAGGGTTAGGGTTAGGGTTGTGACTAGGGTTAGGGTTGTGATTAGGGTTAGGGATGAATACCCATTGGAGATCAAGATATTCTTCCATAACTTTCTTTCTGAAGGTCATAGAGACTTGGAAGTTGGTTCCATCTCCACTAATGTGGCTATGCCCGATCCATCGGTACCACCCCCGAGCTTCTGCGACCTTTGGAAGGGTTAGGGTTAGGGTTGTGATGAGTGTTTGTTTTTTGGGTTGTGATTAGGGTTAGGGTTAGGGCTGAAAACCCATTGGAGATCCAGATATTCTTCAATAACTTTTTTTCTGAAGGTCATAGAGACTTGGAAGTCGGTTCCATCTCCACTAATGTGGCTATGCCCGATCCATTGGTACCACCCCCGAGCTTCTACGACCTTCGGAAATGGTGAAACCACCAAATCTAAAAAAAAAAGTACAAGATATTTTTGAATAACTTTTTTTCGGAAAGTCATAGAGACTTGGGCATTTCGGGGTTAATAAAGGGCTACCTGCCACGCAACCACACCGAATTTCAGCACGTTTCGAGTAAGCAGCGCGGACTTATTCACCCTAATGTGAATTAGGGTTAGGGTTGCAATGAGGGTTAGGGTTAGGGTTGTGACTAGGGTTAGGGTTGTGATTAGGGTTAGGGTTAGGGTTAGGGTTGTGATTAGGGTTAGGGATGAATACCCATTGGAGATCAAGATATTCTTCCATAACTTTCTTTCTGAAGGTCATAGAGACTTGGAAGTTGGTTCCATCTCCACTAATGTGGCTATGCCCGATCCATTGGTACCACCCCCGAGCTTCTGCGACCTTTGGAAGGGTTAGGGTTAGGGTTGTGATGAGTGTTTGTTTTTTGGGTTGTGATTAGGGTTAGGGTTAGGGCTGAAAACCCATTGGAGATCCAGATATTCTTCAATAACTTTTTTTCTGAAGGTCATAGAGACTTGGAAGTCGGTTCCATCTCCACTAATGTGGCTATGCCCGATCCATTGGTACCACCCCCGAGCTTCTACGACCTTCGGAAATGGTGAAACCACCAAATCTAAAAAAAAAAGTACAAGATATTTTTGAATAACTTTTTTTTGGAAAGTCATAGAGACTTGGGCATTTCGGGGTAAATAAAGGGCACCCTGCCAAGCAACCACACCGAATTTCAGCACGTTTCGAGCAAGCAGCGCGGAGTGATTCACCCTAATGTGAATTAGGGTTAGGGTTAGGGTTGTGACTAGGGTTAGGGTTGTGATTAGGGTTAGGGTTAGGGTTAGGGTTGTGATTAGGGTTAGGGATGAATACCCATTGGAGATCAAGATATTCTTCCATAACTTTCTTTCTGAAGGTCATAGAGACTTGGAAGTCGGTTCCATCTCCACTAATGTGGCTATGCCCGATCCATTGGTACCACCCCCGAGCTTCTGCGACCTTTGGAAGGGTTAGGGTTAGGGTTGTGATGAGTGTTTGTTTTTTGGGTTGTGATTAGGGTTAGGGTTAGGGCTGAAAACCCATTGGAGATCCAGATATTCTTCAATAACTTTTTTTCTGAAGGTCATAGAGACTTGGAAGTCGGTTCCATCTCCACTAATGTGGCTTTGCCCGATCCATTGGTACCACCCCCGAGCTTCTACGACCTTCGGAAATGGTGAAACCACCAAATCTAAAAAAAAAAGTACAAGATATTTTTGAATAACTTTTTTTCGGAAAGTCATAGAGACTTGGGCATTTCGGGGTAAATAAAGGGCAACCTGCCACGCAACCACACCGAATTTCAGCACGTTTCGAGTAAGCAGCGCGGACTTATTCACCCTAATGTGAATTAGGGTTAGGGTTGCAATGAGGGTTAGGGTTAGGGTTGTGACTAGGGTTAGGGTTAGGGTTGTGATTAGGGTTAGGGATGAATACCCATTGGAGATCAAGATATTCTTCCATAACTTTCTTTCTGAAGGTCATAGAGACTTGGAAGTTGGTTCCATCTCCACTAATGTGGCTATGCCCGATCCATCGGTACCACCCCCGAGCTTCTGCGACCTTTGGAAGGGTTAGGGTTAGGGTTGTGATGAGTGTTTGTTTTTTGGGTTGTGATTAGGGTTAGGGTTAGGGCTGAAAACCCATTGGAGATCCAGATATTCTTCAATAACTTTTTTTCTGAAGGTCATAGAGACTTGGAAGTCAGTTCCATCTCCACTAATGTGGCTATGCCCGATCCATTGGTACCACCCCCGAGCTTCTACGACCTTCGGAAATGGTGAAACCACCAAATCTAAAAAAAAAAGTACAAGATATTTTTGAATAACTTTTTTTCTGAAAGTCATAGAGACTTGGGCATTTCGGGGTTAATAAAGGGCAACCTGCCACGCAACCACACCGAATTTCAGCACGTTTCGAGCAAGCAGCGCAGAGTTATTCACCCTAATGTGAATTAGGGTTAGGGTTGCAATGAGGGTTAGGGTTAGGGTTGTGACTAGGGTTAGGGTTAGGGTTGTGATTAGGGTTAGGGTTAGGGTTGTGATTAGGGTTAGGGTTAGGGTTTTGATTAGGGTTAGGGATGAATACCCATTGGAGATCAAGATATTCTTCCATAACTTTCTTTCTGAAGGTCATAGAGACTTGGAAGTTGGTTTCATCTCCACTAATGTGGCTATGCCCGATCCATTGGTACCACCCCCGAGCTTCTGCGACCTTTGGAAGGGTTAGGGTTAGGGTTGTGATGAGTGTTTGTTTTTTGGGTTGTGATTAGGGTTAGGGTTAGGGCTGAAAACCCATTGGAGATCCAGATATTCTTCAATAACTTTTTTTCTGAAGGTCATAGAGACTTGGAAGTCGGTTCCATCTCCACTAATGTGGCTATGCCCGATCCATTGGTACCACCCCCGAGCTTCTACGACCTTTGGAAATGGTGAAACCACCAAATCTAAAAAAAAAAGTACAAGATATTTTTGAATAACTTTTTTTCGGAAAGTCATAGAAACTTGGGCATTTCGGGGTAAATAAAGGGCAACCTGCCACGCAACCACACCGAATTTCAGCACGTTTCGAGTAAGCAGCGCGGACTTATTCACCCTAATGTGAATTAGGGTTAGGGTTGCAATGAGGGTTAGGGTTAGGGTTGTGACTAGGGTTAGGGTTGTGATTAGGGTTAGGGTTAGGGTTAGGGTTGTGATTAGGGTTAGGGATGAATACCCATTGGAGATCAAGATATTCTTCCATAACTTTCTTTCTGAAGGTCATAGAGACTTGGAAGTTGGTTCCATCTCCACTAATGTGGCTATGCCCGATCCATTGGTACCACCCCCGAGCTTCTGCGACCTTTGGAAGGGTTAGGGTTAGGGTTGTGATGAGTGTTTGTTTTTTGGGTTGTGATTAGGGTTAGGGTTAGGGCTGAAAACCCATTGGAGATCCAGATATTCTTCAATAACTTTTTTTCTGAAGGTCATAGAGACTTGGAAGTCGGTTCCATCTCCACTAATGTGGCTATGCCCGATCCATTGGTACCACCCCCGATCTTCTACGACCTTCGGAAATGGTGAAACCACCAAATCTAAAAAAAAAAGTACAAGATATTTTTGAATAACTTTTTTTCTGAAAGTCATAGAGACTTGGGCATTTCGGGGTAAATAAAGGGCAACCTGCCACGCAACCACACCGAATTTCAGCACGTTTCGAGTAAGCAGCGCGGACTTATTCACCCTAATGTGAATTAGGGTTAGGGTTGCAATGAGGGTTAGGGTTAGGGTTGTGACTAGGGTTAGGGTTAGGGTTGTGATTAGGGTTAGGGATGAATACCCATTGGAGATCAAGATATTCTTCCATAACTTTCTTTCTGAAGGTCATAGAGACTTGGAAGTTGGTTCCATCTCCACTAATGTGGCTATGCCCGATCCATCGGTACCACCCCCGAGCTTCTGCGACCTTTGGAAGGGTTAGGGTTAGGGTTGTGATGAGTGTTTGTTTTTTGGGTTGTGATTAGGGTTAGGGTTAGGGCTGAAAACCCATTGGAGATCCAGATATTCTTCAATAACTTTTTTTCTGAAGGTCATAGAGACTTGGAAGTCGGTTCCATCTCCACTAATGTGGCTATGCCCGATCCATTGGTACCACCCCCGAGCTTCTACGACCTTCGGAAATGGTGAAACCACCAAATCTAAAAAAAAAAGTACAAGATATTTTTGAATAACTTTTTTTCGGAAAGTCATAGAGACTTGGGCATTTCGGGATTAATAAAGGGCTACCTGCCACGCAACCACACCGAATTTCAGCACGTTTCGAGTAAGCAGCGCGGACTTATTCACCCTAATGTGAATTAGGGTTAGGGTTGCAATGAGGGTTAGGGTTAGGGTTGTGACTAGGGTTAGGGTTGTGATTAGGGTTAGGGTTAGGGTTAGGGTTGTGATTAGGGTTAGGGATGAATACCCATTGGAGATCAAGATATTCTTCCATAACTTTCTTTCTGAAGGTCATAGAGACTTGGAAGTTGGTTCCATCTCCACTAATGTGGCTATGCCCGATCCATTGGTACCACCCCCGAGCTTCTGCGACCTTTGGAAGGGTTAGGGTTAGGGTTGTGATGAGTGTTTGTTTTTTGGGTTGTGATTAGGGTTAGGGTTAGGGCTGAAAACCCATTGGAGATCCAGATATTCTTCAATAACTTTTTTTCTGAAGGTCATAGAGACTTGGAAGTCGGTTCCATCTCCACTAATGTGGCTATGCCCGATCCATTGGTACCACCCCCGAGCTTCTACGACCTTCGGAAATGGTGAAACCACCAAATCTAAAAAAAAAAGTACAAGATATTTTTGAATAACTTTTTTTCTGAAAGTCATAGAGACTTGGGCATTTCGGGGTAAATAAAGGGCACCCTGCCAAGCAACCACACCGAATTTCAGCACGTTTCGAGCAAGCAGCGCGGAGTGATTCACCCTAATGTGAATTAGGGTTAGGGTTAGGGTTGTGACTAGGGTTAGGGTTGTGATTAGGGTTAGGGTTAGGGTTAGGGTTGTGATTAGGGTTAGGGATGAATACCCATTGGAGATCAAGATATTCTTCCATAACTTTCTTTCTGAAGGTCATAGAGACTTGGAAGTCGGTTCCATCTCCACTAATGTGGCTATGCCCGATCCATTGGTACCACCCCCGAGCTTCTACGACCTTCGGAAATGGTGAAACCACCAAATCTAAAAAAAAAAGTACAAGATATTTTTGAATAACTTTTTTTCGGAAAGTCATAGAGACTTGGGCATTTCGGGGTTAATAAAGGGCTACCTGCCACGCAACCACACCGAATTTCAGCACGTTTCGAGTAAGCAGCGCGGACTTATTCACCCTAATGTGAATTAGGGTTAGGGTTGCAATGAGGGTTAGGGTTAGGGTTGTGACTAGGGTTAGGGTTGTGATTAGGGTTAGGGTTAGGGTTAGGGTTGTGATTAGGGTTAGGGATGAATACCCATTGGAGATCAAGATATTCTTCCATAACTTTCTTTCTGAAGGTCATAGAGACTTGGAAGTTGGTTCCATCTCCACTAATGTGGCTATGCCCGATCCATTGGTACCACCCCCGAGCTTCTGCGACCTTTGGAAGGGTTAGGGTTAGGGTTGTGATGAGTGTTTGTTTTTTGGGTTGTGATTAGGGTTAGGGTTAGGGCTGAAAACCCATTGGAGATCCAGATATTCTTCAATAACTTTTTTTCTGAAGGTCATAGAGACTTGGAAGTCGGTTCCATCTCCACTAATGTGGCTATGCCCGATCCATTGGTACCACCCCCGATCTTCTACGACCTTCGGAAATGGTGAAACCACCAAATCTAAAAAAAAAAGTACAAGATATTTTTGAATAACTTTTTTTCGGAAAGTCATAGAGACTTGGGCATTTCGGGGTAAATAAAGGGCAATCTGCCACGCAACCACACCGAATTTCAGCACGTTTCGAGTAAGCAGCGCGGACTTATTCACCCTAATGTGAATTAGGGTTAGGGTTGCAATGAGGGTTAGGGTTAGGGTTGTGACTAGGGTTAGGGTTAGGGTTGTGATTAGGGTTAGGGATGAATACCCATTGGAGATCAAGATATTCTTCCATAACTTTCTTTCTGAAGGTCATAGAGACTTGGAAGTTGGTTCCATCTCCACTAATGTGGCTATGCCCGATCCATCGGTACCACCCCCGAGCTTCTGCGACCTTTGGAAGGGTTAGGGTTAGGGTTGTGATGAGTGTTTGTTTTTTGGGTTGTGATTAGGGTTAGGGTTAGGGCTGAAAACCCATTGGAGATCCAGATATTCTTCAATAACTTTTTTTCTGAAGGTCATAGAGACTTGGAAGTCGGTTCCATCTCCACTAATGTGGCTATGCCCGATCCATTGGTACCACCCCCGAGCTTCTACGACCTTCGGAAATGGTGAAACCACCAAATCTAAAAAAAAAAGTACAAGATATTTTTGAATAACTTTTTTTTGGAAAGTCATAGAGACTTGGGCATTTCGGGGTAAATAAAGGGCACCCTGCCAAGCAACCACACCGAATTTCAGCACGTTTCGAGCAAGCAGCGCGGAGTGATTCACCCTAATGTGAATTAGGGTTAGGGTTAGGGTTGTGACTAGGGTTAGGGTTAGGGTTGTGATTAGGGTTAGGGTTAGGGTTGTGATTAGGGTTAGGGATGAATACCCATTGGAGATCAAGATATTCTTCCATAACTTTCTTTCTGAAGGTCATAGAGACTTGGAAGTCGGTTCCATCTCCACTAATGTGGCTATGCCCGATCCATTGGTACCACCCCCGAGCTTCTACGACCTTCGGAAATGGTGAAACCACCAAATCTAAAAAAAAAAGTACAAGATATTTTTGAATAACTTTTTTTCGGAAAGTCATAGAGACTTGGGCATTTCGGGGTTAATAAAGGGCTACCTGCCACGCAACCACACCGAATTTCAGCACGTTTCGAGTAAGCAGCGCGGACTTATTCACCCTAATGTGAATTAGGGTTAGGGTTGCAATGAGGGTTAGGGTTAGGGTTGTGACTAGGGTTAGGGTTGTGATTAGGGTTAGGGTTAGGGTTAGGGTTGTGATTAGGGTTAGGGATGAATACCCATTGGAGATCAAGATATTCTTCCATAACTTTCTTTCTGAAGGTCATAGAGACTTGGAAGTTGGTTCCATCTCCACTAATGTGGCTATGCCCGATCCATTGGTACCACCCCCGAGCTTCTGCGACCTTTGGAAGGGTTAGGGTTAGGGTTGTGATGAGTGTTTGTTTTTTGGGTTGTGATTAGGGTTAGGGTTAGGGCTGAAAACCCATTGGAGATCCAGATATTCTTCAATAACTTTTTTTCTGAAGGTCATAGAGACTTGGAAGTCGGTTCCATCTCCACTAATGTGGCTATGCCCGATCCATTGGTACCACCCCCGAGCTTCTACGACCTTCGGAAATGGTGAAACCACCAAATCTAAAAAAAAAAGTACAAGATATTTTTGAATAACTTTTTTTCGGAAAGTCATAGAGACTTGGGCATTTCGGGGTAAATAAAGGGCAACCTGCCACGCAACCACACCGAATTTCAGCACGTTTCGAGTAAGCAGCGCGGACTTATTCACCCTAATGTGAATTAGGGTTAGGGTTGCAATGAGGGTTAGGGTTAGGGTTGTGACTAGGGTTAGGGTTAGGGTTGTGACTAGGGTTAGGGTTGTGATTAGGGTTAGGGTTAGGGTTGTGATTAGGGTTAGGGATGAATACCCATTGGAGATCAAGATATTCTTCCATAACTTTCTTTCTGAAGGTCATAGAGACTTGGAAGTTGGTTCCATCTCCACTAATGTGGCTATGCCCGATCCATCGGTACCACCCCCGAGCTTCTGCGACCTTTGGAAGGGTTAGGGTTAGGGTTGTGATGAGTGTTTGTTTTTTGGGTTGTGATTAGGGTTAGGGTTAGGGCTGAAAACCCATTGGAGATCCAGATATTCTTCAATAACTTTTTTTCTGAAGGTCATAGAGACTTGGAAGTCGGTTCCATCTCCACTAATGTGGCTATGCCCGATCCATTGGTACCACCCCCGAGCTTCTACGACCTTCGGAAATGGTGAAACCACCAAATCTAAAAAAAAAAGTACAAGATATTTTTGAATAACTTTTTTTCGGAAAGTCATAGAGACTTGGGCATTTCGGGGTTAATAAAGGGCTACCTGCCACGCAACCACACCGAATTTCAGCACGTTTCGAGTAAGCAGCGCGGACTTATTCACCCTAATGTGAATTAGGGTTAGGGTTGCAATGAGGGTTAGGGTTAGGGTTGTGACTAGGGTTAGGGTTGTGATTAGGGTTAGGGTTAGGGTTAGGGTTGTGACTAGGGTTAGGGTTAGGGTTGTGACTAGGGTTAGGGTTGTGATTAGGGTTAGGGTTAGGGTTGTGATTAGGGTTAGGGATGAATACCCATTGGAGATCAAGATATTCTTCCATAACTTTTTTTCTGAAGGTCATAGAGACTTGGAAGTCGGTTCCATCTCCACTAATGTGGCTATGCCCGATCCATTGGTACCCCCCCGAGCTTCTGCGACCTTTGGAAGGGTTAGGGTTAGGGTTGTGATGAGTGTTTGTTTTTTGGGTTGTGATTAGGGTCAGGGTTAGGGCTGAAAACCCATTGGAGATCCAGATATTCTTCAATAACTTTTTTTCTGAAGGTCATAGAGACTTGGAAGTCGGTTCCATCTCCACTAATGTGGCTATGCCCGATCCATTGGTACCACCCCCGAGCTTCTACGACCTTTGGAAATGGTGAAACCACCAAATCTAAAAAAAAAAGTACAAGATATTTTTGAATAACTTTTTTTCGGAAAGTCATAGAGACTTGGGCATTTCGGGGTTAATAAAGGGCAACCTGCCACGCAACCACACCGAATTTCAGCACGTTTCGAGCAAGCAGCGCGGAGTTATTCACCCTAATGTGAATTAGGGTTAGGGTTGCAATGAGGGTTAGGGTTAGGGTTGTGACTAGGGTTAGGGTTGTGATTAGGGTTAGGGTTGTGATTAGGGTTAGGGATGAATACCCATTGGAGATCAAGATATTCTTCCATAACTTTCTTTCTGAAGGTCATAGAGACTTGGAAGTTGGTTCCATCTCCACTAATGTGGCTATGCCCGATCCATCGGTACCACCCCCGAGCTTCTGCGACCTTTGGAAGGGTTAGGGTTAGGGTTGTGATGAGTGTTTGTTTTTTGGGTTGTGATTAGGGTTAGGGTTAGGGCTGAAAACCCATTGGAGATCCAGATATTCTTCAATAACTTTTTTTCTGAAGGTCATAGAGACTTGGAAGTCGGTTCCATCTCCACTAATGTGGCTATGCCCGATCCATTGGTACCACCCCCGAGCTTCTACGACCTTCGGAAATGGTGAAACCACCAAATCTAAAAAAAAAAGTACAAGATATTTTTGAATAACTTTTTTTCGGAAAGTCATAGAGACTTGGGCATTTCGGGATTAATAAAGGGCTACCTGCCACGCAACCACACCGAATTTCAGCACGTTTCGAGTAAGCAGCGCGGACTTATTCACCCTAATGTGAATTAGGGTTAGGGTTGCAATGAGGGTTAGGGTTAGGGTTGTGACTAGGGTTAGGGTTGTGATTAGGGTTAGGGTTAGGGTTAGGGTTGTGATTAGGGTTAGGGATGAATACCCATTGGAGATCAAGATATTCTTCCATAACTTTCTTTCTGAAGGTCATAGAGACTTGGAAGTTGGTTCCATCTCCACTAATGTGGCTATGCCCGATCCATTGGTACCACCCCCGAGCTTCTGCGACCTTTGGAAGGGTTAGGGTTAGGGTTGTGATGAGTGTTTGTTTTTTGGGTTGTGATTAGGGTTAGGGTTAGGGCTGAAAACCCATTGGAGATCCAGATATTCTTCAATAACTTTTTTTCTGAAGGTCATAGAGACTTGGAAGTCGGTTCCATCTCCACTAATGTGGCTATGCCCGATCCATTGGTACCACCCCCGAGCTTCTACGACCTTCGGAAATGGTGAAACCACCAAATCTAAAAAAAAAAGTACAAGATATTTTTGAATAACTTTTTTTCTGAAAGTCATAGAGACTTGGGCATTTCGGGGTAAATAAAGGGCACCCTGCCAAGCAACCACACCGAATTTCAGCACGTTTCGAGCAAGCAGCGCGGAGTGATTCACCCTAATGTGAATTAGGGTTAGGGTTAGGGTTGTGACTAGGGTTAGGGTTGTGATTAGGGTTAGGGTTAGGGTTAGGGTTGTGATTAGGGTTAGGGATGAATACCCATTGGAGATCAAGATATTCTTCCATAACTTTCTTTCTGAAGGTCATAGAGACTTGGAAGTCGGTTCCATCTCCACTAATGTGGCTATGCCCGATCCATTGGTACCACCCCCGAGCTTCTACGACCTTCGGAAATGGTGAAACCACCAAATCTAAAAAAAAAAGTACAAGATATTTTTGAATAACTTTTTTTCGGAAAGTCATAGAGACTTGGGCATTTCGGGGTTAATAAAGGGCTACCTGCCACGCAACCACACCGAATTTCAGCACGTTTCGAGTAAGCAGCGCGGACTTATTCACCCTAATGTGAATTAGGGTTAGGGTTGCAATGAGGGTTAGGGTTAGGGTTGTGACTAGGGTTAGGGTTGTGATTAGGGTTAGGGTTAGGGTTAGGGTTGTGATTAGGGTTAGGGATGAATACCCATTGGAGATCAAGATATTCTTCCATAACTTTCTTTCTGAAGGTCATAGAGACTTGGAAGTTGGTTCCATCTCCACTAATGTGGCTATGCCCGATCCATTGGTACCACCCCCGAGCTTCTGCGACCTTTGGAAGGGTTAGGGTTAGGGTTGTGATGAGTGTTTGTTTTTTGGGTTGTGATTAGGGTTAGGGTTAGGGCTGAAAACCCATTGGAGATCCAGATATTCTTCAATAACTTTTTTTCTGAAGGTCATAGAGACTTGGAAGTCGGTTCCATCTCCACTAATGTGGCTATGCCCGATCCATTGGTACCACCCCCGATCTTCTACGACCTTCGGAAATGGTGAAACCACCAAATCTAAAAAAAAAAGTACAAGATATTTTTGAATAACTTTTTTTCGGAAAGTCATAGAGACTTGGGCATTTCGGGGTAAATAAAGGGCAATCTGCCACGCAACCACACCGAATTTCAGCACGTTTCGAGTAAGCAGCGCGGACTTATTCACCCTAATGTGAATTAGGGTTAGGGTTGCAATGAGGGTTAGGGTTAGGGTTGTGACTAGGGTTAGGGTTAGGGTTGTGATTAGGGTTAGGGATGAATACCCATTGGAGATCAAGATATTCTTCCATAACTTTCTTTCTGAAGGTCATAGAGACTTGGAAGTTGGTTCCATCTCCACTAATGTGGCTATGCCCGATCCATCGGTACCACCCCCGAGCTTCTGCGACCTTTGGAAGGGTTAGGGTTAGGGTTGTGATGAGTGTTTGTTTTTTGGGTTGTGATTAGGGTTAGGGTTAGGGCTGAAAACCCATTGGAGATCCAGATATTCTTCAATAACTTTTTTTCTGAAGGTCATAGAGACTTGGAAGTCGGTTCCATCTCCACTAATGTGGCTATGCCCGATCCATTGGTACCACCCCCGAGCTTCTACGACCTTCGGAAATGGTGAAACCACCAAATCTAAAAAAAAAAGTACAAGATATTTTTGAATAACTTTTTTTTGGAAAGTCATAGAGACTTGGGCATTTCGGGGTAAATAAAGGGCACCCTGCCAAGCAACCACACCGAATTTCAGCACGTTTCGAGCAAGCAGCGCGGAGTGATTCACCCTAATGTGAATTAGGGTTAGGGTTAGGGTTGTGACTAGGGTTAGGGTTAGGGTTGTGATTAGGGTTAGGGTTAGGGTTGTGATTAGGGTTAGGGATGAATACCCATTGGAGATCAAGATATTCTTCCATAACTTTCTTTCTGAAGGTCATAGAGACTTGGAAGTCGGTTCCATCTCCACTAATGTGGCTATGCCCGATCCATTGGTACCACCCCCGAGCTTCTACGACCTTCGGAAATGGTGAAACCACCAAATCTAAAAAAAAAAGTACAAGATATTTTTGAATAACTTTTTTTCGGAAAGTCATAGAGACTTGGGCATTTCGGGGTTAATAAAGGGCTACCTGCCACGCAACCACACCGAATTTCAGCACGTTTCGAGTAAGCAGCGCGGACTTATTCACCCTAATGTGAATTAGGGTTAGGGTTGCAATGAGGGTTAGGGTTAGGGTTGTGACTAGGGTTAGGGTTGTGATTAGGGTTAGGGTTAGGGTTAGGGTTGTGATTAGGGTTAGGGATGAATACCCATTGGAGATCAAGATATTCTTCCATAACTTTCTTTCTGAAGGTCATAGAGACTTGGAAGTTGGTTCCATCTCCACTAATGTGGCTATGCCCGATCCATTGGTACCACCCCCGAGCTTCTGCGACCTTTGGAAGGGTTAGGGTTAGGGTTGTGATGAGTGTTTGTTTTTTGGGTTGTGATTAGGGTTAGGGTTAGGGCTGAAAACCCATTGGAGATCCAGATATTCTTCAATAACTTTTTTTCTGAAGGTCATAGAGACTTGGAAGTCGGTTCCATCTCCACTAATGTGGCTATGCCCGATCCATTGGTACCACCCCCGAGCTTCTACGACCTTCGGAAATGGTGAAACCACCAAATCTAAAAAAAAAAGTACAAGATATTTTTGAATAACTTTTTTTCGGAAAGTCATAGAGACTTGGGCATTTCGGGGTAAATAAAGGGCAACCTGCCACGCAACCACACCGAATTTCAGCACGTTTCGAGTAAGCAGCGCGGACTTATTCACCCTAATGTGAATTAGGGTTAGGGTTGCAATGAGGGTTAGGGTTAGGGTTGTGACTAGGGTTAGGGTTAGGGTTGTGACTAGGGTTAGGGTTGTGATTAGGGTTAGGGTTAGGGTTGTGATTAGGGTTAGGGATGAATACCCATTGGAGATCAAGATATTCTTCCATAACTTTCTTTCTGAAGGTCATAGAGACTTGGAAGTTGGTTCCATCTCCACTAATGTGGCTATGCCCGATCCATCGGTACCACCCCCGAGCTTCTGCGACCTTTGGAAGGGTTAGGGTTAGGGTTGTGATGAGTGTTTGTTTTTTGGGTTGTGATTAGGGTTAGGGTTAGGGCTGAAAACCCATTGGAGATCCAGATATTCTTCAATAACTTTTTTTCTGAAGGTCATAGAGACTTGGAAGTCGGTTCCATCTCCACTAATGTGGCTATGCCCGATCCATTGGTACCACCCCCGAGCTTCTACGACCTTCGGAAATGGTGAAACCACCAAATCTAAAAAAAAAAGTACAAGATATTTTTGAATAACTTTTTTTCGGAAAGTCATAGAGACTTGGGCATTTCGGGGTTAATAAAGGGCTACCTGCCACGCAACCACACCGAATTTCAGCACGTTTCGAGTAAGCAGCGCGGACTTATTCACCCTAATGTGAATTAGGGTTAGGGTTGCAATGAGGGTTAGGGTTAGGGTTGTGACTAGGGTTAGGGTTGTGATTAGGGTTAGGGTTAGGGTTAGGGTTGTGACTAGGGTTAGGGTTAGGGTTGTGACTAGGGTTAGGGTTGTGATTAGGGTTAGGGTTAGGGTTGTGATTAGGGTTAGGGATGAATACCCATTGGAGATCAAGATATTCTTCCATAACTTTTTTTCTGAAGGTCATAGAGACTTGGAAGTCGGTTCCATCTCCACTAATGTGGCTATGCCCGATCCATTGGTACCCCCCCGAGCTTCTGCGACCTTTGGAAGGGTTAGGGTTAGGGTTGTGATGAGTGTTTGTTTTTTGGGTTGTGATTAGGGTCAGGGTTAGGGCTGAAAACCCATTGGAGATCCAGATATTCTTCAATAACTTTTTTTCTGAAGGTCATAGAGACTTGGAAGTCGGTTCCATCTCCACTAATGTGGCTATGCCCGATCCATTGGTACCACCCCCGAGCTTCTACGACCTTTGGAAATGGTGAAACCACCAAATCTAAAAAAAAAAGTACAAGATATTTTTGAATAACTTTTTTTCGGAAAGTCATAGAGACTTGGGCATTTCGGGGTTAATAAAGGGCAACCTGCCACGCAACCACACCGAATTTCAGCACGTTTCGAGCAAGCAGCGCGGAGTTATTCACCCTAATGTGAATTAGGGTTAGGGTTGCAATGAGGGTTAGGGTTAGGGTTGTGACTAGGGTTAGGGTTGTGATTAGGGTTAGGGTTGTGATTAGGGTTAGGGATGAATACCCATTGGAGATCAAGATATTCTTCCATAACTTTCTTTCTGAAGGTCATAGAGACTTGGAAGTTGGTTCCATCTCCACTAATGTGGCTATGCCCGATCCATCGGTACCACCCCCGAGCTTCTGCGACCTTTGGAAGGGTTAGGGTTAGGGTTGTGATGAGTGTTTGTTTTTTGGGTTGTGATTAGGGTTAGGGTTAGGGCTGAAAACCCATTGGAGATCCAGATATTCTTCAATAACTTTTTTTCTGAAGGTCATAGAGACTTGGAAGTCGGTTCCATCTCCACTAATGTGGCTATGCCCGATCCATTGGTACCACCCCCGAGCTTCTACGACCTTCGGAAATGGTGAAACCACCAAATCTAAAAAAAAAAGTACAAGATATTTTTGAATAACTTTTTTTTGGAAAGTCATAGAGACTTGGGCATTTCGGGGTTAATAAAGGGCTACCTGCCACGCAACCACACCGAATTTCAGCACGTTTCGAGCAAGCAGCGCGGAGTTATTCACCCTAATGTGAATTAGGGTTAGGGTTGCAATGAGGGTTAGGGTTAGGGTTGTGACTAGGGTTAGGGTTGTGATTAGGGTTAGGGTTAGGGTTAGGGTTGTGATTAGGGTTAGGGATGAATACCCATTGGAGATCAAGATATTCTTCCATAACTTTCTTTCTGAAGGTCATAGAGACTTGGAAGTTGGTTCCATCTCCACTAATGTGGCTATGCCCGATCCATCGGTACCACCCCCGAGCTTCTGCGACCTTTGGAAGGGTTAGGGTTAGGGTTGTGATGAGTGTTTGTTTTTTGGGTTGTGATTAGGGTTAGGGTTAGGGCTGAAAACCCATTGGAGATCCAGATATTCTTCAATAACTTTTTTTCTGAAGGTCATAGAGACTTGGAAGTCGGTTCCATCTCCACTAATGTGGCTATGCCCGATCCATTGGTACCACCCCCGAGCTTCTACGACCTTCGGAAATGGTGAAACCACCAAATCTAAAAAAAAAAGTACAAGATATTTTTGAATAACTTTTTTTCGGAAAGTCATAGAGACTTGGACATTTCGGGGTTAATAAAGGGCTACCTGCCACGCAACCACACCGAATTTCAGCACGTTTCGAGTAAGCAGCGCGGACTTATTCACCCTAATGTGAATTAGGGTTAGGGTTGCAATGAGGGTTAGGGTTAGGGTTGTGACTAGGGTTAGGGTTGTGATTAGGGTTAGGGTTAGGGTTAGGGTTGTGACTAGGGTTAGGGTTAGGGTTGTGACTAGGGTTAGGGTTGTGATTAGGGTTAGGGTTAGGGTTGTGATTAGGGTTAGGGATGAATACCCATTGGAGATCAAGATATTCTTCCATAACTTTTTTTCTGAAGGTCATAGAGACTTGGAAGTCGGTTCCATCTCCACTAATGTGGCTATGCCCGATCCATTGGTACCCCCCCGAGCTTCTGCGACCTTTGGAAGGGTTAGGGTTAGGGTTGTGATGAGTGTTTGTTTTTTGGGTTGTGATTAGGGTCAGGGTTAGGGCTGAAAACCCATTGGAGATCCAGATATTCTTCAATAACTTTTTTTCTGAAGGTCATAGAGACTTGGAAGTCGGTTCCATCTCCACTAATGTGGCTATGCCCGATCCATTGGTACCACCCCCGAGCTTCTACGACCTTTGGAAATGGTGAAACCACCAAATCTAAAAAAAAAAGTACAAGATATTTTTGAATAACTTTTTTTCGGAAAGTCATAGAGACTTGGGCATTTCGGGGTTAATAAAGGGCAAACTGCCACGCAACCACACCGAATTTCAGCACGTTTCGAGCAAGCAGCGCGGAGTTATTCACCCTAATGTGAATTAGGGTTAGGGTTGCAATGAGGGTTAGGGTTAGGGTTGTGACTAGGGTTAGGGTTGTGATTAGGGTTAGGGTTAGGGTTGTGATTAGGGTTAGGGATGAATACCCATTGGAGATCAAGATATTCTTCCATAACTTTCTTTCTGAAGGTCATAGAGACTTGGAAGTTGGTTCCATCTCCACTAATGTGGCTATGCCCGATCCATCGGTACCACCCCCGAGCTTCTGCGACCTTTGGAAGGGTTAGGGTTAGGGTTGTGATGAGTGTTTGTTTTTTGGGTTGTGATTAGGGTTAGGGTTAGGGCTGAAAACCCATTGGAGATCCAGATATTCTTCAATAACTTTTTTTCTGAAGGTCATAGAGACTTGGAAGTCGGTTCCATCTCCACTAATGTGGCTATGCCCGATCCATTGGTACCACCCCCGAGCTTCTACGACCTTCGGAAATGGTGAAACCACCAAATCTAAAAAAAAAAGTACAAGATATTTTTGAATAACTTTTTTTTGGAAAGTCATAGAGACTTGGGCATTTCGGGGTTAATAAAGGGCTACCTGCCACGCAACCACACCGAATTTCAGCACGTTTCGAGTAAGCAGCGCGGACTTATTCACCCTAATGTGAATTAGGGTTAGGGTTGCAATGAGGGTTAGGGTTAGGGTTGTGACTAGGGTTAGGGTTGTGATTAGGGTTAGGGTTAGGGTTAGGGTTGTGATTAGGGTTAGGGATGAATACCCATTGGAGATCAAGATATTCTTCCATAACTTTCTTTCTGAAGGTCATAGAGACTTGGAAGTTGGTTCCATCTCCACTAATGTGGCTATGCCCGATCCATTGGTACCACCCCCGAGCTTCTGCGACCTTTGGAAGGGTTAGGGTTAGGGTTGTGATGAGTGTTTGTTTTTTGGGTTGTGATTAGGGTTAGGGTTAGGGCTGAAAACCCATTGGAGATCCAGATATTCTTCAATAACTTTTTTTCTGAAGGTCATAGAGACTTGGAAGTCGGTTCCATCTCCACTAATGTGGCTATGCCCGATCCATTGGTACCACCCCCGATCTTCTACGACCTTCGGAAATGGTGAAACCACCAAATCTAAAAAAAAAAGTACAAGATATTTTTGAATAACTTTTTTTCGGAAAGTCATAGAGACTTGGGCATTTCGGGGTAAATAAAGGGCAACCTGCCACGCAACCACACCGAATTTCAGCACGTTTCGAGTAAGCAGCGCGGACTTATTCACCCTAATGTGAATTAGGGTTAGGGTTGCAATGAGGGTTAGGGTTAGGGTTGTGACTAGGGTTAGGGTTAGGGTTGTGATTAGGGTTAGGGATGAATACCCATTGGAGATCAAGATATTCTTCCATAACTTTCTTTCTGAAGGTCATAGAGACTTGGAAGTTGGTTCCATCTCCACTAATGTGGCTATGCCCGATCCATCGGTACCACCCCCGAGCTTCTGCGACCTTTGGAAGGGTTAGGGTTAGGGTTGTGATGAGTGTTTGTTTTTTGGGTTGTGATTAGGGTTAGGGTTAGGGCTGAAAACCCATTGGAGATCCAGATATTCTTCAATAACTTTTTTTCTGAAGGTCATAGAGACTTGGAAGTCGGTTCCATCTCCACTAATGTGGCTATGCCCGATCCATTGGTACCACCCCCGAGCTTCTACGACCTTCGGAAATGGTGAAACCACCAAATCTAAAAAAAAAAGTACAAGATATTTTTGAATAACTTTTTTTCGGAAAGTCATAGAGACTTGGGCATTTCGGGGTTAATAAAGGGCTACCTGCCACGCAACCACACCGAATTTCAGCACGTTTCGAGTAAGCAGCGCGGACTTATTCACCCTAATGTGAATTAGGGTTAGGGTTGCAATGAGGGTTAGGGTTAGGGTTGTGACTAGGGTTAGGGTTGTGATTAGGGTTAGGGTTAGGGTTAGGGTTGTGATTAGGGTTAGGGATGAATACCCATTGGAGATCAAGATATTCTTCCATAACTTTCTTTCTGAAGGTCATAGAGACTTGGAAGTTGGTTCCATCTCCACTAATGTGGCTATGCCCGATCCATTGGTACCACCCCCGAGCTTCTGCGACCTTTGGAAGGGTTAGGGTTAGGGTTGTGATGAGTGTTTGTTTTTTGGGTTGTGATTAGGGTTAGGGTTAGGGCTGAAAACCCATTGGAGATCCAGATATTCTTCAATAACTTTTTTTCTGAAGGTCATAGAGACTTGGAAGTCGGTTCCATCTCCACTAATGTGGCTATGCCCGATCCATTGGTACCACCCCCGAGCTTCTACGACCTTCGGAAATGGTGAAACCACCAAATCTAAAAAAAAAAGTACAAGATATTTTTGAATAACTTTTTTTTGGAAAGTCATAGAGACTTGGGCATTTCGGGGTAAATAAAGGGCACCCTGCCAAGCAACCACACCGAATTTCAGCACGTTTCGAGCAAGCAGCGCGGAGTGATTCACCCTAATGTGAATTAGGGTTAGGGTTAGGGTTGTGACTAGGGTTAGGGTTGTGATTAGGGTTAGGGTTAGGGTTAGGGTTGTGATTAGGGTTAGGGATGAATACCCATTGGAGATCAAGATATTCTTCCATAACTTTCTTTCTGAAGGTCATAGAGACTTGGAAGTCGGTTCCATCTCCACTAATGTGGCTATGCCCGATCCATTGGTACCACCCCCGAGCTTCTGCGACCTTTGGAAGGGTTAGGGTTAGGGTTGTGATGAGTGTTTGTTTTTTGGGTTGTGATTAGGGTTAGGGTTAGGGCTGAAAACCCATTGGAGATCCAGATATTCTTCAATAACTTTTTTTCTGAAGGTCATAGAGACTTGGAAGTCGGTTCCATCTCCACTAATGTGGCTTTGCCCGATCCATTGGTACCACCCCCGAGCTTCTACGACCTTCGGAAATGGTGAAACCACCAAATCTAAAAAAAAAAGTACAAGATATTTTTGAATAACTTTTTTTCGGAAAGTCATAGAGACTTGGGCATTTCGGGGTAAATAAAGGGCAACCTGCCACGCAACCACACCGAATTTCAGCACGTTTCGAGTAAGCAGCGCGGACTTATTCACCCTAATGTGAATTAGGGTTAGGGTTGCAATGAGGGTTAGGGTTAGGGTTGTGACTAGGGTTAGGGTTAGGGTTGTGATTAGGGTTAGGGATGAATACCCATTGGAGATCAAGATATTCTTCCATAACTTTCTTTCTGAAGGTCATAGAGACTTGGAAGTTGGTTCCATCTCCACTAATGTGGCTATGCCCGATCCATCGGTACCACCCCCGAGCTTCTGCGACCTTTGGAAGGGTTAGGGTTAGGGTTGTGATGAGTGTTTGTTTTTTGGGTTGTGATTAGGGTTAGGGTTAGGGCTGAAAACCCATTGGAGATCCAGATATTCTTCAATAACTTTTTTTCTGAAGGTCATAGAGACTTGGAAGTCAGTTCCATCTCCACTAATGTGGCTATGCCCGATCCATTGGTACCACCCCCGAGCTTCTACGACCTTCGGAAATGGTGAAACCACCAAATCTAAAAAAAAAAGTACAAGATATTTTTGAATAACTTTTTTTCGGAAAGTCATAGAGACTTGGGCATTTCGGGGTTAATAAAGGGCTACCTGCCACGCAACCACACCGAATTTCAGCACGTTTCGAGTAAGCAGCGCGGACTTATTCACCCTAATGTGAATTAGGGTTAGGGTTGCAATGAGGGTTAGGGTTAGGGTTGTGACTAGGGTTAGGGTTGTGATTAGGGTTAGGGTTAGGGTTAGGGTTGTGATTAGGGTTAGGGATGAATACCCATTGGAGATCAAGATATTCTTCCATAACTTTCTTTCTGAAGGTCATAGAGACTTGGAAGTTGGTTCCATCTCCACTAATGTGGCTATGCCCGATCCATTGGTACCACCCCCGAGCTTCTGCGACCTTTGGAAGGGTTAGGGTTAGGGTTGTGATGAGTGTTTGTTTTTTGGGTTGTGATTAGTGTTAGGGTTAGGGCTGAAAACCCATTGGAGATCCAGATATTCTTCAATAACTTTTTTTCTGAAGGTCATAGAGACTTGGAAGTCGGTTCCATCTCCACTAATGTGGCTATGCCCGATCCATTGGTACCACCCCCGAGCTTCTACGACCTTCGGAAATGGTGAAACCACCAAATCTAAAAAAAAAAGTACAAGATATTTTTGAATAACTTTTTTTTGGAAAGTCATAGAGACTTGGGCATTTCGGGGTAAATAAAGGGCACCCTGCCACGCAACCACACCGAATTTCAGCACGTTTCGAGCAAGCAGCGCGGAGTGATTCACCCTAATGTGAATTAGGGTTAGGGTTGCAATGAGGGTTAGGGTTAGGGTTGTGATTAGGGTTAGGGTTAGGGTTAGGGTTGTGATTAGGGTTAGGGATGAATACCCATTGGAGATCAAGATATTCTTCCATAACTTTCTTTCTGAAGGTCATAGAGACTTGGAAGTCGGTTCCATCTCCACTAATGTGGCTATGCCCGATCCATTGGTACCACCCCCGAGCTTCTGCGACCTTTGGAAGGGTTAGGGTTAGGGTTGTGATGAGTGTTTGTTTTTTGGGTTGTGATTAGGGTTAGGGTTAGGGCTGAAAACCCATTGGAGATCCAGATATTCTTCAATAACTTTTTTTCTGAAGGTCATAGAGACTTGGAAGTCGGTTCCATCTCCACTAATGTGGCTATGCCCGATCCATTGGTACCACCCCCGAGCTTCTACGACCTTCGGAAATGGTGAAACCACCAAATCTAAAAAAAAAAGTACAAGATATTTTTGAATAACTTTTTTTCGGAAAGTCATAGAGACTTGGGCATTTCGGGGTAAATAAAGGGCAACCTGCCACGCAACCACACCGAATTTCAGCACGTTTCGAGTAAGCAGCGCAGACTTATTCACCCTAATGTGAATTAGGGTTAGGGTTGCAATGAGGGTTAGGGTTAGGGTTGTGACTAGGGTTAGGGTTAGGGTTGTGATTAGGGTTAGGGATGAATACCCATTGGAGATCAAGATATTCTTCCATAACTTTCTTTCTGAAGGTCATAGAGACTTGGAAGTTGGTTCCATCTCCACTAATGTGGCTATGCCCGATCCATCGGTACCACCCCCGAGCTTCTGCGACCTTTGGAAGGGTTAGGGTTAGGGTTGTGATGAGTGTTTGTTTTTTGGGTTGTGATTAGGGTTAGGGTTAGGGCTGAAAACCCATTGGAGATCCAGATATTCTTCAATAACTTTTTTTCTGAAGGTCATAGAGACTTGGAAGTCGGTTCCATCTCCACTAATGTGGCTATGCCCGATCCATTGGTACCACCCCCGAGCTTCTACGACCTTCGGAAATGGTGAAACCACCAAATCTAAAAAAAAAAGTACAAGATATTTTTGAATAACTTTTTTTCGGAAAGTCATAGAGACTTGGGCATTTCGGGGTTAATAAAGGGCTACCTGCCACGCAACCACACCGAATTTCAGCACGTTTCGAGTAAGCAGCGCGGACTTATTCACCCTAATGTGAATTAGGGTTAGGGTTGCAATGAGGGTTAGGGTTAGGGTTGTGACTAGGGTTAGGGTTGTGATTAGGGTTAGGGTTAGGGTTAGGGTTGTGATTAGGGTTAGGGATGAATACCCATTGGAGATCAAGATATTCTTCCATAACTTTCTTTCTGAAGGTCATAGAGACTTGGAAGTTGGTTCCATCTCCACTAATGTGGCTATGCCCGATCCATTGGTACCACCCCCGAGCTTCTGCGACCTTTGGAAGGGTTAGGGTTAGGGTTGTGATGAGTGTTTGTTTTTTGGGTTGTGATTAGTGTTAGGGTTAGGGCTGAAAACCCATTGGAGATCCAGATATTCTTCAATAACTTTTTTTCTGAAGGTCATAGAGACTTGGAAGTCGGTTCCATCTCCACTAATGTGGCTATGCCCGATCCATTGGTACCACCCCCGAGCTTCTACGACCTTCGGAAATGGTGAAACCACCAAATCTAAAAAAAAAAGTACAAGATATTTTTGAATAACTTTTTTTTGGAAAGTCATAGAGACTTGGGCATTTCGGGGTAAATAAAGGGCACCCTGCCACGCAACCACACCGAATTTCAGCACGTTTCGAGCAAGCAGCGCGGAGTGATTCACCCTAATGTGAATTAGGGTTAGGGTTGCAATGAGGGTTAGGGTTAGGGTTGTGACTAGGGTTAGGGTTAGGGTTGTGATTAGGGTTAGGGTTAGGGTTGTGATTAGGGTTAGGGATGAATACCCATTGGAGATCAAGATATTCTTCCATAACTTTCTTTCTGAAGGTCATAGAGACTTGGAAGTTGGTTCCATCTCCACTAATGTGGCTATGCCCGATCCATTGGTACCACCCCCGAGCTTCTGCGACCTTTGGAAGGGTTAGGGTTAGGGTTGTGATGAGTGTTTGTTTTTTGGGTTGTGATTAGGGTTAGGGTTAGGGCTGAAAACCCATTGGAGATCCAGATATTCTTCAATAACTTTTTTTCTGAAGGTCATAGAGACTTGGAAGTCGGTTCCATCTCCACTAATGTGACTATGCCCGATCCATTGGTACCATCCCCGAGCTTCTACGACCTTCGGAAATGGTGAAACCACCAAATCTAAAAAAAAAAGTACAAGATATTTTTGAATAACTTTTTTTCAGAAAGTCATAGAGACTTGGGCATTTCGGGGTTAATAAAGGGTAACCTGCCACGCAACGACACCGAATTTCAGCACGTTTCGAGCAAGCAGCGCGGAGTTATTCACCCTAATGTGAATTAGGGTTAGGGTTGCAATGAGGGTTAGGGTTAGGGTTGTGACTAGGGTTAGGGTTAGGGTTAGGGTTGTGATTAGGGTTAGGGATGAATACCCATTGGAGATCAAGATATTCTTCCATAACTTTCTTTCTGAAGGTCATAAAGACTTGGAAGTTGGTTCCATCTCCACTAATGTGGCTATGCCCGATCCATTGGTACCACCCCCGAGCTTCTGCGACCTTTGGAAGGGTTAGGGTTAGGGTTGTGATGAGTGTTTGTTTTTTGGGTTGTGATTAGGGTTAGGGTTAGGGCTGAAAACCCATTGGAGATCCAGATATTCTTCAATAACTTTTTTTCTGAAGGTCATAGAGACTTGGAAGTCAGTTCCATCTCCACTAATGTGACTATGCCCGATCCATTGGTACCACCCCCGAGCTTCTACGACCTTCGGAAATGGTGAAACCACCAAATCTAAAAAAAAAAGTACAAGATATTTTTGAATAACTTTTTTTCTGAAAGTCATAGAGACATGGGCATTTCGGGGTTAATAAAGGGCAACCTGCCACGCAACGACACCGAATTTCAGCACGTTTCGAGCAAGCAGCGCGGAGTTATTCACCCTAATGTGAATTAGGGTTAGGGTTGCAATGAGGGTTAGGGTTAGGGTTGTGACTAGGGTTAGGGTTAGGGTTGTGATTAGGGTTAGGGATGAATACCCATTGGAGATCAAGATATTCTTCCATAACTTTCTTTCTGAAGGTCATAGAGACTTGGAAGTTGGTTCCATCTCCACTAATGTGGCTATGCCCGATCCATTGGTACCACCCCCGAGCTTCTGCGACCTTTGGAAGGGTTAGGGTTAGGGTTGTGATGAGTGTTTGTTTTTTGGGTTGTGATTAGTGTTAGGGTTAGGGCTGAAAACCCATTGGAGATCCAGATATTCTTCAATAACTTTTTTTCTGAAGGTCATAGAGACTTGGAAGTCGGTTCCATCTCCACTAATGTGGCTATGCCCGATCCATTGGTACCACCCCCGAGCTTCTACGACCTTCGGAAATGGTGAAACCACCAAATCTAAAAAAAAAAGTACAAGATATTTTTGAATAACTTTTTTTTGGAAAGTCATAGAGACTTGGGCATTTCGGGGTAAATAAAGGGCACCCTGCCACGCAACCACACCGAATTTCAGCACGTTTCGAGCAAGCAGCGCGGAGTGATTCACCCTAATGTGAATTAGGGTTAGGGTTGCAATGAGGGTTAGGGTTAGGGTTGTGACTAGGGTTAGGGTTAGGGTTGTGATTAGGGTTAGGGTTAGGGTTGTGATTAGGGTTAGGGATGAATACCCATTGGAGATCAAGATATTCTTCCATAACTTTCTTTCTGAAGGTCATAGAGACTTGGAAGTTGGTTCCATCTCCACTAATGTGGCTATGCCCGATCCATTGGTACCACCCCCGAGCTTCTGCGACCTTTGGAAGGGTTAGGGTTAGGGTTGTGATGAGTGTTTGTTTTTTGGGTTGTGATTAGGGTTAGGGTTAGGGCTGAAAACCCATTGGAGATCCAGATATTCTTCAATAACTTTTTTTCTGAAGGTCATAGAGACTTGGAAGTCGGTTCCATCTCCACTAATGTGACTATGCCCGATCCATTGGTACCATCCCCGAGCTTCTACGACCTTCGGAAATGGTGAAACCACCAAATCTAAAAAAAAAAGTACAAGATATTTTTGAATAACTTTTTTTCAGAAAGTCATAGAGACTTGGGCATTTCGGGGTTAATAAAGGGTAACCTGCCACGCAACGACACCGAATTTCAGCACGTTTCGAGCAAGCAGCGCGGAGTTATTCACCCTAATGTGAATTAGGGTTAGGGTTGCAATGAGGGTTAGGGTTAGGGTTGTGACTAGGGTTAGGGTTAGGGTTAGGGTTGTGATTAGGGTTAGGGTTAGGGTTAGGGTTGTGATTAGGGTTAGGGATGAATACCCATTGGAGATCAAGATATTCTTCCATAACTTTCTTTCTGAAGGTCATAGAGACTTGGAAGTTGGTTCCATCTCCACTAATGTGGCTATGCCCGATCCATTGGTACCACCCCCGAGCTTCTGCGACCTTTGGAAGGGTTAGGGTTAGGGTTGTGATGAGTGTTTGTTTTTTGGGTTGTGATTAGTGTTAGGGTTAGGGCTGAAAACCCATTGGAGATCCAGATATTCTTCAATAACTTTTTTTCTGAAGGTCATAGAGACTTGGAAGTCGGTTCCATCTCCACTAATGTGGCTATGCCCGATCCATTGGTACCACCCCCGAGCTTCTACGACCTTCGGAAATGGTGAAACCACCAAATCTAAAAAAAAAAGTACAAGATATTTTTGAATAACTTTTTTTTGGAAAGTCATAGAGACTTGGGCATTTCGGGGTAAATAAAGGGCACCCTGCCACGCAACCACACCGAATTTCAGCACGTTTCGAGCAAGCAGCGCGGAGTGATTCACCCTAATGTGAATTAGGGTTAGGGTTGCAATGAGGGTTAGGGTTAGGGTTGTGACTAGGGTTAGGGTTAGGGTTGTGATTAGGGTTAGGGTTAGGGTTGTGATTAGGGTTAGGGATGAATACCCATTGGAGATCAAGATATTCTTCCATAACTTTCTTTCTGAAGGTCATAGAGACTTGGAAGTTGGTTCCATCTCCACTAATGTGGCTATGCCCGATCCATTGGTACCACCCCCGAGCTTCTGCGACCTTTGGAAGGGTTAGGGTTAGGGTTGTGATGAGTGTTTGTTTTTTGGGTTGTGATTAGGGTTAGGGTTAGGGCTGAAAACCCATTGGAGATCCAGATATTCTTCAATAACTTTTTTTCTGAAGGTCATAGAGACTTGGAAGTCGGTTCCATCTCCACTAATGTGACTATGCCCGATCCATTGGTACCATCCCCGAGCTTCTACGACCTTCGGAAATGGTGAAACCACCAAATCTAAAAAAAAAAGTACAAGATATTTTTGAATAACTTTTTTTCAGAAAGTCATAGAGACTTGGGCATTTCGGGGTTAATAAAGGGTAACCTGCCACGCAACGACACCGAATTTCAGCACGTTTCGAGCAAGCAGCGCGGAGTTATTCACCCTAATGTGAATTAGGGTTAGGGTTGCAATGAGGGTTAGGGTTAGGGTTGTGACTAGGGTTAGGGTTAGGGTTAGGGTTGTGATTAGGGTTAGGGATGAATACCCATTGGAGATCAAGATATTCTTCCATAACTTTCTTTCTGAAGGTCATAAAGACTTGGAAGTTGGTTCCATCTCCACTAATGTGGCTATGCCCGATCCATTGGTACCACCCCCGAGCTTCTGCGACCTTTGGAAGGGTTAGGGTTAGGGTTGTGATGAGTGTTTGTTTTTTGGGTTGTGATTAGGGTTAGGGTTAGGGCTGAAAACCCATTGGAGATCCAGATATTCTTCAATAACTTTTTTTCTGAAGGTCATAGAGACTTGGAAGTCAGTTCCATCTCCACTAATGTGACTATGCCCGATCCATTGGTACCACCCCCGAGCTTCTACGACCTTCGGAAATGGTGAAACCACCAAATCTAAAAAAAAAAGTACAAGATATTTTTGAATAACTTTTTTTCTGAAAGTCATAGAGACATGGGCATTTCGGGGTTAATAAAGGGCAACCTGCCACGCAACGACACCGAATTTCAGCACGTTTCGAGCAAGCAGCGCGGAGTTATTCACCCTAATGTGAATTAGGGTTAGGGTTGCAATGAGGGTTAGGGTTAGGGTTGTGACTAGGGTTAGGGTTAGGGTTGTGATTAGGGTTAGGGATGAATACCCATTGGAGATCAAGATATTCTTCCATAACTTTCTTTCTGAAGGTCATAAAGACTTGGAAGTTGGTTCCATCTCCACTAATGTGGCTATGCCCGATCCATTGGTACCACCCCCGAGCTTCTGCGACCTTTGGAAGGGTTAGGGTTAGGGTTGTGATGAGTGTTTGTTTTTTGGGTTGTGATTAGGGTTAGGGTTAGGGCTGAAAACCCATTGGAGATCCAGATATTCTTCAATAACTTTTTTTCTGAAGGTCATAGAGACTTGGAAGTCGGTTCCATCTCCACTAATGTGGCTATGCCCGATCCATTGGTACCACCCCCGAGCTTCTACGACCTTCGGAAATGGTGAAACCACCAAATCTAAAAAAAAAGTACAAGATATTTTTGAATAACTTTTTTTCTGAAAGTCATAGAGACTTGGGCATTTCGGGGTTAATAAAGGGTAACCTGCCACGCAACGACACCGAATTTCAGCACGTTTCGAGCAAGCAGCGCAGAGTTATTCACCCTAATGTGAATTAGGGTTAGGGTTGCAATGAGGGTTAGGGTTAGGGTTGGAACTAGGGTTAGGGTTAGGGTTAGGGTTGTGACTAGGGTTAGGGTTAGGGTTGTGATTAGGGTTAGGGATGAATACCCATTGGAGATCAAGATATTCTTCCATAACTTTCTTTCTGAAGGTCATAAAGACTTGGAAGTTGGTTCCATCTCCACTAATGTGGCTATGCCCGATCCATTGGTACCACCCCCGAGCTTCTGCGACCTTTGGAAGGGTTAGGGTTAGGGTTGTGATGAGTGTTTGTTTTTTGGGTTGTGATTAGGGTTAGGGTTAGGGCTGAAAACCCATTGGAGATCCAGATATTCTTCAATAACTTTTTTTCTGAAGGTCATAGAGACTTGGAAGTCGGTTCCATCTCCACTAATGTGGCTATGCCCGATCCATTGGTACCACCCCCGAGCTTCTACGACCTTCGGAAATGGTGAAACCACCAAATCTAAAAAAAAAAGTACAAGATATTTTTGAATAACTTTTTTTCTGAAAGTCATAGAGACTTGGGCATTTCGGGGTTAATAAAGGGTAACCTGCCACGCAACGACACCGAATTTCAGCACGTTTCGAGCAAGCAGCGCAGAGTTATTCACCCTAATGTGAATTAGGGTTAGGGTTGCAATGAGGGTTAGGGTTAGGGTTGGAACTAGGGTTAGGGTTAGGGTTAGGGTTGTGATTAGGGTTAGGGTTAGGGTTGTGATTAGGGTTAGGGATGAATACCCATTGGAGATCAAGATATTCTTCCATAACTTTCTTTCTGAAGGTCATAAAGACTTGGAAGTTGGTTCCATCTCCACTAATGTGGCTATGCCCGATCCATTGGTACCACCCCCGAGCTTCTGCGACCTTTGGAAGGGTTAGGGTTAGGGTTGTGATGAGTGTTTGTTTTTTGGGTTGTGATTAGGGTTAGGGTTAGGGCTGAAAACCCATTGGAGATCCAGATATTCTTCAATAACTTTTTTTCTGAAGGTCATAGAGACTTGGAAGTCAGTTCCATCTCCACTAATGTGACTATGCCCGATCCATTGGTACCACCCCCGAGCTTCTACGACCTTCGGAAATGGTGAAACCACCAAATCTAAAAAAAAAAGTACAAGATATTTTTGAATAACTTTTTTTCTGAAAGTCATAGAGACTTGGGCATTTCGGGGTTAATAAAGGGCAACCTGCCACGCAACGACACCGAATTTCAGCACGTTTCGAGCAAGCAGCGCGGAGTTATTCACCCTAATGTGAATTAGGGTTAGGGTTGCAATGAGGGTTAGGGTAAGGGTTGTGACTAGGGTTAGGGTTAGGGTTGTGATTAGGGTCAGGGTTAGGGTTGTGATTAGGGTTAGGGATGAATACCCATTGGAGATCAAGATATTCTTCCATAACTTTCTTTCTGAAGGTCATAGAGACTTGGAAGTTGGTTCCATCTCCACTAATGTGGCTATGCCCGATCCATTGGTACCACCCCCGAGCTTCTGCGACCTTTGGAAGGGTTAGGGTTAGGGTTGTGATGAGTGTTTGTTTTTTGGGTTGTGATTAGGGTTAGGGTTAGGGCTGAAAACCCATTGGAGATCCAGATATTCTTCAATAACTTTTTTTCTGAAGGTCATAGAGACTTGGAAGTCGGTTCCATCTCCACTAATGTGACTATGCCCGATCCATTGGTACCATCCCCGAGCTTCTACGACCTTCGGAAATGGTGAAACCACCAAATCTAAAAAAAAAAGTACAAGATATTTTTGAATAACTTTTTTTCTGAAAGTCATAGAGACTTGGGCATTTCGGGGTTAATAAAGGGTAACCTGCCACGCAACGACACCGAATTTCAGCATGTTTCGAGCAAGCAGCGCGGAGTTATTCACCCTAATGTGAATTAGGGTTAGGGTTGCAATGAGGGTTAGGGTTAGGGTTGTGATTAGGGTTAGGGTTAGGGTTGTGATTAGGGTTAGGGATGAATACCCATTGGAGATCAAGATATTCTTCCATAACTTTCTTTCTGAAGGTCATAGAGACTTGGAAGTTGGTTCCATCTCCACTAATGTGGCTATGCCCGATCCATTGGTACCACCCCCGAGCTTCTGCGACCTTTGGAAGGGTTAGGGTTAGGGTTGTGATGAGTGTTTGTTTTTTGGGTTGTGATTAGGGTTAGGGTTAGGGCTGAAAACCCATTGGAGATCCAGATATTCTTCAATAACTTTTTTTCTGAAGGTCATAGAGACTTGGAAGTCGGTTCCATCTCCACTAATGTGGCTATGCCCGATCCATTGGTACCACCCCCGAGCTTCTACGACCTTCGGAAATGGTGAAACCACCAAATCTAAAAAAAAAAGTACAAGATATTTTTGAATAACTTTTTTTCTGAAAGTCATAGAGACTTGGGCATTTCGGGGTTAATAAAGGGCAACCTGCCACGCAACCACACCGAATTTCAGCACGTTTCGAGCAAGCAGCGCGGAGTTATTCACCCTAATGTGAATTAGGGTTAGGGTTGCAATGAGGGTTAGGGTTAGGGTTGTGACTAGGGTTAGGGTTGTGATTAGGGTTAGGGTTAGGGTTGTGATTAGGGTTAGGGTTAGGGTTGTGATTAGGGTTAGGGATGAATACCCATTGGAGATCAAGATATTCTTCCATAACTTTCTTTCTGAAGGTCATAGAGACTTGGAAGTTGGTTCCATCTCCACTAATGTGGCTATGCCCGATCCATTGGTACCACCCCCGAGCTTCTGCGACCTTTGGAAGGGTTAGGGTTAGGGTTGTGATGAGTGTTTGTTTTTTGGGTTGTGATTAGGGTTAGGGTTAGGGCTGAAAACCCATTGGAGATCCAGATATTCTTCAATAACTTTTTTTCTGAAGGTCATAGAGACTTGGAAGTCGGTTCCATCTCCACTAATGTGGCTATGCCCGATCCATTGGGACCATCCCCGAGCTTCTACGACCTTCGGAAATGGTGAAACCACCAAATCTAAAAAAAAAAGTACAAGATATTTTTGAATAACTTTTTTTCTGAAAGTCATAGAGACTTGGGGATTTCGGGGTTAATAAAGGGCAACCTGCCACGCAACCACACTGAATTTCAGCACGTTTCGAGCAAGCAGCGCGGAGTTATTCACCCTAATGTGAATTAGGGTTAGGGTTGCAATGAGGGTTAGGGTTAGGGTTGTGACTAGGGTTAGGGTTAGGGTTGTGATTAGGGTTAGGGTTAGGGTTGTGATTAGGGTTAGGGATGAATACCCATTGGAGATCAAGATATTCTTCCATAACTTTCTTTCTGAAGGTCATAGAGACTTGGAAGTTGGTTCCATCTCCACTAATGTGGCTATGCCCGATCCATTGGTACCACCCCCGAGCTTCTGCGACCTTTGGAAGGGTTAGGGTTAGGGTTGTGATGAGTGTTTGTTTTTTGGGTTGTGATTAGGGTTAGGGTTAGGGCTGAAAACCCATTGGAGATCCAGATATTCTTCAATAACTTTTTTTCTGAAGGTCATAGAGACTTGGAAGTCGGTTCCATCTCCACTAATGTGGCTATGCCCGATCCATTGGTACCACCCCCGAGCTTCTACGACCTTCGGAAATGGTGAAACCACCAAATCTAAAAAAAAAAGTACAAGATATTTTTGAATAACTTTTTTTCTGAAAGTCATAGAGACTTGGGCATTTCGGGGTTAATAAAGGGCAACCTGCCACGCAACCACTTCGAATTTCAGCACGTTTCGAGCAAGCAGCGCGGAGTTATTCACCCTAATGTGAATTAGGGTTAAGGTTGCAATGAGGGTTAGGGTTAGGGTTGTGACTAGGGTTAGGGTTAGGGTTGTGATTAGGGTTAGGGTTAGGGTTGTGATTAGGGTTAGGGATGAATACCCATTGGAGATCAAGATATTCTTCCATAACTTTCTTTCTGAAGGTCATAGAGACTTGGAAGTCGGTTCCATCTCCACTAATGTGGCTATGCCCGATCCATTGGTACCACCCACGAGCTTCTGCGACCTTTGGAAGGGTTAGGGTTAGGGTTGTGATGAGTGTTTGTTTTTTGGGTTGTGATTAGGGTTAGGGTTAGGGCTGAAAACCCATTGGAGATCCAGATATTCTTCAATAACTTTTTTTCTGAAGGTCATAGAGACTTGGAAGTCAGTTCCATCTCCACTAATGTGGCTATGCCCGATCCATTGGGACCATCCCCGAGCTTCTATGACCTTCGGAAATGGTGAAACCACCAAATCTAAAAAAAAAAGTACAAGATATTTTTGAATAACTTTTTTTCTGAAAGTCATAGAGACTTGGGCATTTCGGGGTTAATAAAGGGCAACCTGCCACGCAACCACTTGGAATTTCAGCACGTTTCGAGCAAGCAGCGCGGAGTTATTCACCCTAATGTGAATTAGGGTTAAGGTTGCAATGAGGGTTAGGGTTAGGGTTGTGACTAGGGTTAGGGTTAGGGTTGTGATTAGGGTTAGGGTTAGGGTTGTGATTAGGGTTAGGGATGAATACCCATTGGAGATCAAGATATTCTTCCATAACTTTCTTTCTGAAGGTCATAGAGACTTGGAAGTTGGTTCCATCTCCACTAATGTGGCTATGCCCGATCCATTGGTACCACCCCCGAGCTTCTGCGACCTTTGGAAGGGTTAGGGTTAGGGTTGTGATGAGTGTTTGTTTTTTGGGTTGTGATTAGGGTTAGGGTTAGGGCTGAAAACCCATTGGAGATCCAGATATTCTTCAATAACTTTTTTTCTGAAGGTCATAGAGACTTGGAAGTTGGTTCCATCTCCACTAATGTGGCTATGCCCGATCCATTGGGACCATCCCCGAGCTTCTACGACCTTCGGAAATGGTGAAACCACCAAATCTAAAAAAAAAAGTACAAGATATTTTTGAATAACTTTTTTTCTGAAAGTCATAGAGACTTGGGCATTTCGGGGTTAATAAAGGGCAACCTGCCACGCAACCACTTCGAATTTCAGCACGTTTCGAGCAAGCAGCGCGGAGTTATTCACCCTAATGTGAATTAGGGTTAAGATTGCAATGAGGGTTAGGGTTAGGGTTGTGACTAGGGTTAGGGTTAGGGTTGTGATTAGGGTTAGGGATGAATACCCATTGGAGATCAAGATATTCTTCCATAACTTTCTTTCTGAAGGTCATAGAGACTTGGAAGTTGGTTCCATCTCCACTAATGTGGCTATGCCCGATCCATTGGTACCACCCCCGAGCTTCTGCGACCTTTGGAAGGGTTAGGGTTAGGGTTGTGATGAGTGTTTGTTTTTTGGGTTGTGATTAGGGTTAGGGTTAGGGCTGAAAACCCATTGGAGATCCAGATATTCTTCAATAACTTTTTTTCTGAAGGTCATAGAGACTTGGAAGTCGGTTCCATCTCCACTAATGTGACTATGCCCGATCCATTGGTACCATCCCCGAGCTTCTACGACCTTCGGAAATGGTGAAACCACCAAATCTAAAAAAAAAAGTACAAGATATTTTTGAATAACTTTTTTTCTGAAAGTCATAGAGACTTGGGCATTTCGGGGTTAATAAAGGGCAACCTGCCACGCAACCACTTCGAATTTCAGCACGTTTCGAGCAAGCAGCGCGGAGTTATTCACCCTAATGTGAATTAGGGTTAAGGTTGCAATGAGGGTTAGGGTTAGGGTTGTGACTAGGGTTAGGGTTAGGGTTGTGATTAGGGTTAGGGTTAGGGTTGTGATTAGGGTTAGGGATGAATACCCATTGGAGATCAAGATATTCTTCCATAACTTTCTTTCTGAAGGTCATAGAGACTTGGAAGTTGGTTCCATCTCCACTAATGTGGCTATGCCCGATCCATTGGTACCACCCCCGAGCTTCTGCGACCTTTGGAAGGGTTAGGGTTAGGGTTGTGATGAGTGTTTGTTTTTTGGGTTGTGATTAGGGTTAGGGTTAGGGCTGAAAACCCATTGGAGATCCAGATATTCTTCAATAACTTTTTTTCTGAAGGTCATAGAGACTTGGAAGTTGGTTCCATCTCCACTAATGTGGCTATGCCCGATCCATTGGGACCATCCCCGAGCTTCTACGACCTTCGGAAATGGTGAAACCACCAAATCTAAAAAAAAAAGTACAAGATATTTTTGAATAACTTTTTTTCTGAAAGTCATAGAGACTTGGGCATTTCGGGGTTAATAAAGGGCAACCTGCCACGCAACCACTTCGAATTTCAGCACGTTTCGAGCAAGCAGCGCGGAGTTATTCACCCTAATGTGAATTAGGGTTAAGATTGCAATGAGGGTTAGGGTTAGGGTTGTGACTAGGGTTAGGGTTAGGGTTGTGATTAGGGTTAGGGATGAATACCCATTGGAGATCAAGATATTCTTCCATAACTTTCTTTCTGAAGGTCATAGAGACTTGGAAGTTGGTTCCATCTCCACTAATGTGGCTATGCCCGATCCATTGGTACCACCCCCGAGCTTCTGCGACCTTTGGAAGGGTTAGGGTTAGGGTTGTGATGAGTGTTTGTTTTTTGGGTTGTGATTAGGGTTAGGGTTAGGGCTGAAAACCCATTGGAGATCCAGATATTCTTCAATAACTTTTTTTCTGAAGGTCATAGAGACTTGGAAGTCGGTTCCATCTCCACTAATGTGGCTATGCCCGATCCATTGGGACCATCCACGAGCTTCTACGACCTTCGGAAATGGTGAAACCACCAAATCTAAAAAAAAAAGTACAAGATATTTTTGAATAACTTTTTTTCTGAAAGTCATAGAGACTTGGGCATTTCGGGGTTAATAAAGGGCAACCTGCCACGCAACCACTTCGAATTTCAGCACGTTTCGAGCAAGCAGCGCGGAGTTATTCACCCTAATGTGAATTAGGGTTAAGGTTGCAATGAGGGTTAGGGTTAGGGTTGTGACTAGGGTTAGGGTTAGGGTTGTGATTAGGGTTAGGGTTAGGGTTGTGATTAGGGTTAGGGATGAATACCCATTGGAGATCAAGATATTCTTCCATAACTTTCTTTCTGAAGGTCATAGAGACTTGGAAGTTGGTTCCATCTCCACTAATGTGGCTATGCCCGATCCATTGGTACCACCCCCGAGCTTCTGCGACCTTTGGAAGGGTTAGGGTTAGGGTTGTGATGAGTGTTTGTTTTTTGGGTTGTGATTAGGGTTAGGGTTAGGGCTGAAAACCCATTGGAGATCCAGATATTCTTCAATAACTTTTTTTCTGAAGGTCATAGAGACTTGGAAGTCAGTTCCATCTCCACTAATGTGGCTATGCCCGATCCATTGGGACCATCCCGAGCTTCTACGACCTTCGGAAATGGTGAAACCACCAAATCTAAAAAAAAAAGTACAAGATATTTTTGAATAACTTTTTTTCTGAAAGTCATAGAGACTTGGGCATTTCGGGGTTAATAAAGGGCAACCTGCCACGCAACCACACTGAATTTCAGCACGTTTCGAGCAAGCAGCGCGGAGTTATTCACCCTAATGTGAATTAGGGTTAGGGTTGCAATGAGGGTTAGGGTTAGGGTTGTGACTAGGGTTAGGGTTAGGGTTGTGATTAGGGTTAGGGTTAGGGTTGTGATTAGGGTTAGGGATGAATACCCATTGGAGATCAAGATATTCTTCCATAACTTTCTTTCTGAAGGTCATAGAGACTTGGAAGTTGGTTCCATCTCCACTAATGTGGCTATGCCCGATCCATTGGTACCACCCCCGAGCTTCTGCGACCTTTGGAAGGGTTAGGGTTAGGGTTGTGATGAGTGTTTGTTTTTTGGGTTGTGATTAGGGTTAGGGTTAGGGCTGAAAACCCATTGGAGATCCAGATATTCTTCAATAACTTTTTTTCTGAAGGTCATAGAGACTTGGAAGTCGGTTCCATCTCCACTAATGTGGCTATGCCCGATCCATTGGGACCATCCACGAGCTTTTACGACCTTCGGAAATGGTGAAACCACCAAATCTAAAAAAAAAAGTACAAGATATTTTTGAATAACTTTTTTTCTGAAAGTCATAGAGACTTGGGCATTTCGGGGTTAATAAAGGGCAACCTGCCACGGAACCACTTCGAATTTCAGCACGTTTCGAGCAAGCAGCGCGGAGTTATTCACCCTAATGTGAATTAGGGTTAAGGTTGCAATGAGGGTTAGGGTTAGGGTTGTGACTAGGGTTAGGGTTAGGGTTGTGATTAGGGTTAGGGTTAGGGTTGTGATTAGGGTTAGGGATGAATACCCATTGGAGATCAAGATATTCTTCCATAACTTTCTTTCTGAAGGTCATAGAGACTTGGAAGTTGGTTCCATCTCCACTAATGTGGCTATGCCCGATCCATTGGTACCACCCCCGAGCTTCTGCGACCTTTGGAAGGGTTAGGGTTAGGGTTGTGATGAGTGTTTGTTTTTTGGGTTGTGATTAGGGTTAGGGTTAGGGCTGAAAACCCATTGGAGATCCAGATATTCTTCAATAACTTTTTTTCTGAAGGTCATAGAGACTTGGAAGTCGGTTCCATCTCCACTAATGTGGCTATGCCCGATCCATTGGGACCATCCCCGAGCTTCTACGACCTTCGGAAATGGTGAAACCACCAAATCTAAAAAAAAAAGTACAAGATATTTTTGAATAACTTTTTTTCTGAAAGTCATAGAGACTTGGGCATTTCGGGGTTAATAAAGGGCAACCTGCCACGCAACCACACTGAATTTCAGCACGTTTCGAGCAAGCAGCGCGGAGTTATTCACCCTAATGTGAATTAGGGTTAAGGTTGCAATGAGGGTTAGGGTTAGGGTTGTGACTAGGGTTAGGGTTAGGGTTGTGATTAGGGTTAGGGTTAGGGTTGTGATTAGGGTTAGGGATGAATACCCATTGGAGATCAAGATATTCTTCCATAACTTTCTTTCTGAAGGTCATAGAGACTTGGAAGTTGGTTCCATCTCCACTAATGTGGCTATGCCCGATCCATTGGTACCACCCCCGAGCTTCTGCGACCTTTGGAAGGGTTAGGGTTAGGGTTGTGATGAGTGTTTGTTTTTTGGGTTGTGATTAGGGTTAGGGTTAGGGCTGAAAACCCATTGGAGATCCAGATATTCTTCAATAACTTTTTTTCTGAAGGTCATAGAGACTTGGAAGTCGGTTCCATCTCCACTAATGTGGCTATGCCCGATCCATTGGGACCATCCCCGAGCTTCTACGACCTTCGGAAATGGTGAAACCACCAAATCTAAAAAAAAAAGTACAAGATATTTTTGAATAACTTTTTTTCTGAAAGTCATAGAGACTTGGGCATTTCGGGGTTAATAAAGGGCAACCTGCCACGCAACCACTTCGAATTTCAGCACGTTTCGAGCAAGCAGCGCGGAGTTATTCACCCTAATGTGAATTAGGGTTAAGGTTGCAATGAGGGTTAGGGTTAGGGTTGTGACTAGGGTTAGGGTTAGGGTTGTGATTAGGGTTAGGGTTAGGGTTGTGATTAGGGTTAGGGATGAATACCCATTGGAGATCAAGATATTCTTCCATAACTTTCTTTCTGAAGGTCATAGAGACTTGGAAGTTGGTTCCATCTCCACTAATGTGGCTATGCCCGATCCATTGGTACCACCCACGAGCTTCTGCGACCTTTGGAAGGGTTAGGGTTAGGGTTGTGATGAGTGTTTGTTTTTTGGGTTGTGATTAGGGTTAGGGTTAGGGTTGAAAACCCATTGGAGATCCAGATATTCTTCAATAACTTTTTTTCTGAAGGTCATAGAGACTTGGAAGTCAGTTCCATCTCCACTAATGTGGCTATGCCCGATCCATTGGGACCATCCCCGAGCTTCTACCACCTTCGGAAATGGTGAAACCACCAAATCTAAAAAAAAAAGTACAAGATATTTTTGAATAACTTTTTTTCTGAAAGTCATAGAGACTTGGGCATTTCGGGGTTAATAAAGGGCAACCTGCCACGCAACCACTTCGAATTTCAGCACGTTTCGAGCAAGCAGCGCGGAGTTATTCACCCTAATGTGAATTAGGGTTAAGGTTGCAATGAGGGTTAGGGTTAGGGTTGTGACTAGGGTTAGGGTTAGGGTTGTGATTAGGGTTAGGGTTAGGGTTGTGATTAGGGTTAGGGATGAATACCCATTGGAGATCAAGATATTCTTCCATAACTTTCTTTCTGAAGGTCATAGAGACTTGGAAGTTGGTTCCATCTCCACTAATGTGGCTATGCCCGATCCATTGGTACCACCCCCGAGCTTCTGCGACCTTTGGAAGGGTTAGGGTTAGGGTTGTGATGAGTGTTTGTTTTTTGGGTTGTGATTAGGGTTAGGGTTAGGGCTGAAAACCCATTGGAGATCCAGATATTCTTCAATAACTTTTTTTCTGAAGGTCATAGAGACTTGGAAGTCGGTTCCATCTCCACTAATGTGGCTATGCCCGATCCATTGGGACCATCCCCGAGCTTCTACGACCTTCGGAAATGGTGAAACCACCAAATCTAAAAAAAAAAGTACAAGATATTTTTGAATAACTTTTTTTCTGAAAGTCATAGAGACTTGGGCATTTCGGGGTTAATAAAGGGCAACCTGCCACGCAACCACTTCGAATTTCAGCACGTTTCGAGCAAGCAGCGCGGAGTTATTCACCCTAATGTGAATTAGGGTTAAGGTTGCAATGAGGGTTAGGGTTAGGGTTGTGACTAGGGTTAGGGTTAGGGTTGTGATTAGGGTTAGGGATGAATACCCATTGGAGATCAAGATATTCTTCCATAACTTTCTTTCTGAAGGTCATAGAGACTTGGAAGTTGGTTCCATCTCCACTAATGTGGCTATGCCCGATCCATTGGTACCACCCCCGAGCTTCTGCGACCTTTGGAAGGGTTAGGGTTAGGGTTGTGATGAGTGTTTGTTTTTTGGGTTGTGATTAGGGTTAGGGTTAGGGCTGAAAACCCATTGGAGATCCAGATATTCTTCAATAACTTTTTTTCTGAAGGTCATAGAGACTTGGAAGTCGGTTCCATCTCCACTAATGTGGCTATGCCCGATCCATTGGGACCATCCCCGAGCTTCTACGACCTTCGGAAATGGTGAAACCACCAAATCTAAAAAAAAAAGTACAAGATATTTTTGAATAACTTTTTTTCTGAAAGTCATAGAGACTTGGGCATTTCGGGGTTAATAAAGGGCAACCTGCCACTCAACCACACTGAATTTCAGCACGTTTCGAGCAAGCAGCGCGGAGTTATTCACCCTAATGTGAATTAGGGTTAGGGTTGCAATGAGGGTTAGGGTTAGGGTTGTGACTAGGGTTAGGGTTAGGGTTGTGATTAGGGTTAGGGTTAGGGTTGTGATTAGGGTTAGGGATGAATACCCATTGGAGATCAAGATATTCTTCCATAACTTTCTTTCTGAAGGTCATAGAGACTTGGAAGTTGGTTCCATCTCCACTAATGTGGCTATGCCCGATCCATTGGTACCACCCCCGAGCTTCTGCGACCTTTGGAAGGGTTAGGGTTAGGGTTGTGATGAGTGTTTGTTTTTTGGGTTGTGATTAGGGTTAGGGTTAGGGCTGAAAACCCATTGGAGATCCAGATATTCTTCAATAACTTTTTTTCTGAAGGTCATAGAGACTTGGAAGTCGGTTCCATCTCCACTAATGTGGCTATGCCCGATCCATTGGTACCACCCCCGAGCTTCTACGACCTTCGGAAATGGTGAAACCACCAAATCTAAAAAAAAAAGTACAAGATATTTTTGAATAACTTTTTTTCTGAAAGTCATAGAGACTTGGGCATTTCGGGGTTAATAAAGGGCAACCTGCCACGCAACCACTTCGAATTTCAGCACGTTTCGAGCAAGCAGCGCGGAGTTATTCACCCTAATGTGAATTAGGGTTAAGGTTGCAATGAGGGTTAGGGTTAGGGTTGTGACTAGGGTTAGGGTTAGGGTTGTGATTAGGGTTAGGGATGAATACCCATTGGAGATCAAGATATTCTTCCATAACTTTCTTTCTGAAGGTCATAGAGACTTGGAAGTTGGTTCCATCTCCACTAATGTGGCTATGCCCGATCCATTGGTACCACCCCCGAGCTTCTGCGACCTTTGGAAGGGTTAGGGTTAGGGTTGTGATGAGTGTTTGTTTTTTGGGTTGTGATTAGGGTTAGGGTTAGGGCTGAAAACCCATTGGAGATCCAGATATTCTTCAATAACTTTTTTTCTGAAGGTCATAGAGACTTGGAAGTCGGTTCCATCTCCACTAATGTGGCTATGCCCGATCCATTGGGACCATCCCCGAGCTTCTACGACCTTCGGAAATGGTGAAACCACCAAATCTAAAAAAAAAAGTACAAGATATTTTTGAATAACTTTTTTTCTGAAAGTCATAGAGACTTGGGCATTTCGGGGTTAATAAAGGGCAACCTGCCACTCAACCACACTGAATTTCAGCACGTTTCGAGCAAGCAGCGCGGAGTTATTCACCCTAATGTGAATTAGGGTTAGGGTTGCAATGAGGGTTAGGGTTAGGGTTGTGACTAGGGTTAGGGTTAGGGTTGTGATTAGGGTTAGGGTTAGGGTTGTGATTAGGGTTAGGGATGAATACCCATTGGAGATCAAGATATTCTTCCATAACTTTCTTTCTGAAGGTCATAGAGACTTGGAAGTTGGTTCCATCTCCACTAATGTGGCTATGCCCGATCCATTGGTACCACCCCCGAGCTTCTGCGACCTTTGGAAGGGTTAGGGTTAGGGTTGTGATGAGTGTTTGTTTTTTGGGTTGTGATTAGGGTTAGGGTTAGGGCTGAAAACCCATTGGAGATCCAGATATTCTTCAATAACTTTTTTTCTGAAGGTCATAGAGACTTGGAAGTCGGTTCCATCTCCACTAATGTGGCTATGCCCGATCCATTGGTACCACCCCCGAGCTTCTACGACCTTCGGAAATGGTGAAACCACCAAATCTAAAAAAAAAAGTACAAGATATTTTTGAATAACTTTTTTTCTGAAAGTCATAGAGACTTGGGCATTTCGGGGTTAATAAAGGGCAACCTGCCACGCAACCACTTCGAATTTCAGCACGTTTCGAGCAAGCAGCGCGGAGTTATTCACCCTAATGTGAATTAGGGTTAAGGTTGCAATGAGGGTTAGGGTTAGGGTTGTGACTAGGGTTAGGGTTAGGGTTGTGATTAGGGTTAGGGTTAGGGTTGTGATTAGGGTTAGGGATGAATACCCATTGGAGATCAAGATATTCTTCCATAACTTTCTTTCTGAAGGTCATAGAGACTTGGAAGTTGGTTCCATCTCCACTAATGTGGCTATGCCCGATCCATTGGTACCACCCACGAGCTTCTGCGACCTTTGGAAGGGTTAGGGTTAGGGTTGTGATGAGTGTTTGTTTTTTGGGTTGTGATTAGGGTTAGGGTTAGGGTTGAAAACCCATTGGAGATCCAGATATTCTTCAATAACTTTTTTTCTGAAGGTCATAGAGACTTGGAAGTCAGTTCCATCTCCACTAATGTGGCTATGCCCGATCCATTGGGACCATCCCCGAGCTTCTACGACCTTCGGAAATGGTGAAACCACCAAATCTAAAAAAAAAAGTACAAGATATTTTTGAATAACTTTTTTTCTGAAAGTCATAGAGACTTGGGCATTTCGGGGTTAATAAAGGGCAACCTGCCACGCAACCACTTCGAATTTCAGCACGTTTCGAGCAAGCAGCGCGGAGTTATTCACCCTAATGTGAATTAGGGTTAAGGTTGCAATGAGGGTTAGGGTTAGGGTTGTGACTAGGGTTAGGGTTAGGGTTGTGATTAGGGTTAGGGATGAATACCCATTGGAGATCAAGATATTCTTCCATAACTTTCTTTCTGAAGGTCATAGAGACTTGGAAGTTGGTTCCATCTCCACTAATGTGGCTATGCCCGATCCATTGGTACCACCCCCGAGCTTCTGCGACCTTTGGAAGGGTTAGGGTTAGGGTTGTGATGAGTGTTTGTTTTTTGGGTTGTGATTAGGGTTAGGGTTAGGGCTGAAAACCCATTGGAGATCCAGATATTCTTCAATAACTTTTTTTCTGAAGGTCATAGAGACTTGGAAGTCGGTTCCATCTCCACTAATGTGGCTATGCCCGATCCATTGGGACCATCCCCGAGCTTCTACGACCTTCGGAAATGGTGAAACCACCAAATCTAAAAAAAAAAGTACAAGATATTTTTGAATAACTTTTTTTCTGAAAGTCATAGAGACTTGGGCATTTCGGGGTTAATAAAGGGCAACCTGCCACTCAACCACACTGAATTTCAGCACGTTTCGAGCAAGCAGCGCGGAGTTATTCACCCTAATGTGAATTAGGGTTAGGGTTGCAATGAGGGTTAGGGTTAGGGTTGTGACTAGGGTTAGGGTTAGGGTTGTGATTAGGGTTAGGGTTAGGGTTGTGATTAGGGTTAGGGATGAATACCCATTGGAGATCAAGATATTCTTCCATAACTTTCTTTCTGAAGGTCATAGAGACTTGGAAGTTGGTTCCATCTCCACTAATGTGGCTATGCCCGATCCATTGGTACCACCCCCGAGCTTCTGCGACCTTTGGAAGGGTTAGGGTTAGGGTTGTGATGAGTGTTTGTTTTTTGGGTTGTGATTAGGGTTAGGGTTAGGGCTGAAAACCCATTGGAGATCCAGATATTCTTCAATAACTTTTTTTCTGAAGGTCATAGAGACTTGGAAGTCGGTTCCATCTCCACTAATGTGGCTATGCCCGATCCATTGGGACCATCCCCGAGCTTCTACGACCTTCGGAAATGGTGAAACCACCAAATCTAAAAAAAAAAGTACAAGATATTTTTGAATAACTTTTTTTCTGAAAGTCATAGAGACTTGGGCATTTCGGGGTTAATAAAGGGCAACCTGCCACGCAACCACACTGAATTTCAGCACGTTTCGAGCAAGCAGCGCGGAGTTATTCACCCTAATGTGAATTAGGGTTAAGGTTGCAATGAGGGTTAGGGTTAGGGTTGTGACTAGGGTTAGGGTTAGGGTTGTGATTAGGGTTAGGGTTAGGGTTGTGATTAGGGTTAGGGATGAATACCCATTGGAGATCAAGATATTCTTCCATAACTTTCTTTCTGAAGGTCATAGAGACTTGGAAGTTGGTTCCATCTCCACTAATGTGGCTATGCCCGATCCATTGGTACCACCCCCGAGCTTCTGCGACCTTTGGAAGGGTTAGGGTTAGGGTTGTGATGAGTGTTTGTTTTTTGGGTTGTGATTAGGGTTAGGGTTAGGGCTGAAAACCCATTGGAGATCCAGATATTCTTCAATAACTTTTTTTCTGAAGGTCATAGAGACTTGGAAGTCGGTTCCATCTCCACTAATGTGGCTATGCCCGATCCATTGGTACCACCCCCGAGCTTCTACGACCTTCGGAAATGGTGAAACCACCAAATCTAAAAAAAAAAGTACAAGATATTTTTGAATAACTTTTTTTCTGAAAGTCATAGAGACTTGGGCATTTCGGGGTTAATAAAGGGCAACCTGCCACGCAACCACTTCGAATTTCAGCACGTTTCGAGCAAGCAGCGCGGAGTTATTCACCCTAATGTGAATTAGGGTTAAGGTTGCAATGAGGGTTAGGGTTAGGGTTGTGACTAGGGTTAGGGTTAGGGTTGTGATTAGGGTTAGGGTTAGGGTTGTGATTAGGGTTAGGGATGAATACCCATTGGAGATCAAGATATTCTTCCATAACTTTCTTTCTGAAGGTCATAGAGACTTGGAAGTTGGTTCCATCTCCACTAATGTGGCTATGCCCGATCCATTGGTACCACCCACGAGCTTCTGCGACCTTTGGAAGGGTTAGGGTTAGGGTTGTGATGAGTGTTTGTTTTTTGGGTTGTGATTAGGGTTAGGGTTAGGGCTGAAAACCCATTGGAGATCCAGATATTCTTCAATAACTTTTTTTCTGAAGGTCATAGAGACTTGGAAGTCGGTTCCATCTCCACTAATGTGGCTATGCCCGATCCATTGGTACCACCCCCGAGCTTCTACGACCTTCGGAAATGGTGAAACCACCAAATCTAAAAAAAAAAGTACAAGATATTTTTGAATAACTTTTTTTCTGAAAGTCATAGAGACTTGGGCATTTCGGGGTTAATAAAGGGCAACCTGCCACGCAACCACTTCGAATTTCAGCACGTTTCGAGCAAGCAGCGCGGAGTTATTCACCCTAATGTGAATTAGGGTTAAGGTTGCAATGAGGGTTAGGGTTAGGGTTGTGACTAGGGTTAGGGTTAGGGTTGTGATTAGGGTTAGGGTTAGGGTTGTGATTAGGGTTAGGGATGAATACCCATTGGAGATCAAGATATTCTTCCATAACTTTCTTTCTGAAGGTCATAGAGACTTGGAAGTTGGTTCCATCTCCACTAATGTGGCTATGCCCGATCCATTGGTACCACCCACGAGCTTCTGCGACCTTTGGAAGGGTTAGGGTTAGGGTTGTGATGAGTGTTTGTTTTTTGGGTTGTGATTAGGGTTAGGGTTAGGGTTGAAAACCCATTGGAGATCCAGATATTCTTCAATAACTTTTTTTCTGAAGGTCATAGAGACTTGGAAGTCAGTTCCATCTCCACTAATGTGGCTATGCCCGATCCATTGGGACCATCCCCGAGCTTCTACCACCTTCGGAAATGGTGAAACCACCAAATCTAAAAAAAAAAGTACAAGATATTTTTGAATAACTTTTTTTCTGAAAGTCATAGAGACTTGGGCATTTCAGGGTTAATAAAGGGCAACCTGCCACGCAACCACTTCGAATTTCAGCACGTTTCGAGCAAGCAGCGCGGAGTTATTCACCCTAATGTGAATTAGGGTTAAGGTTGCAATGAGGGTTAGGGTTAGGGTTGTGACTAGGGTTAGGGTTAGGGTTGTGATTAGGGTTAGGGTTAGGGTTGTGATTAGGGTTAGGGATGAATACCCATTGGAGATCAAGATATTCTTCCATAACTTTCTTTCTGAAGGTCATAGAGACTTGGAAGTTGGTTCCATCTCCACTAATGTGGCTATGCCCGATCCATTGGTACCACCCCCGAGCTTCTGCGACCTTTGGAAGGGTTAGGGTTAGGGTTGTGATGAGTGTTTGTTTTTTGGGTTGTGATTAGGGTTAGGGTTAGGGCTGAAAACCCATTGGAGATCCAGATATTCTTCAATAACTTTTTTTCTGAAGGTCATAGAGACTTGGAAGTCGGTTCCATCTCCACTAATGTGGCTATGCCCGATCCATTGGGACCATCCCCGAGCTTCTACGACCTTCGGAAATGGTGAAACCACCAAATCTAAAAAAAAAAGTACAAGATATTTTTGAATAACTTTTTTTCTGAAAGTCATAGAGACTTGGGCATTTCGGGGTTAATAAAGGGCAACCTGCCACGCAACCACTTCGAATTTCAGCACGTTTCGAGCAAGCAGCGCGGAGTTATTCACCCTAATGTGAATTAGGGTTAAGGTTGCAATGAGGGTTAGGGTTAGGGTTGTGACTAGGGTTAGGGTTAGGGTTGTGATTAGGGTTAGGGATGAATACCCATTGGAGATCAAGATATTCTTCCATAACTTTCTTTCTGAAGGTCATAGAGACTTGGAAGTTGGTTCCATCTCCACTAATGTGGCTATGCCCGATCCATTGGTACCACCCCCGAGCTTCTGCGACCTTTGGAAGGGTTAGGGTTAGGGTTGTGATGAGTGTTTGTTTTTTGGGTTGTGATTAGGGTTAGGGTTAGGGCTGAAAACCCATTGGAGATCCAGATATTCTTCAATAACTTTTTTTCTGAAGGTCATAGAGACTTGGAAGTCGGTTCCATCTCCACTAATGTGGCTATGCCCGATCCATTGGGACCATCCACGAGCTTCTACGACCTTCGGAAATGGTGAAACCACCAAATCTAAAAAAAAAAGTACAAGATATTTTTGAATAACTTTTTTTCTGAAAGTCATAGAGACTTGGGCATTTCGGGGTTAATAAAGGGCAACCTGCCACGCAACCACTTCGAATTTCAGCACGTTTCGAGCAAGCAGCGCGGAGTTATTCACCCTAATGTGAATTAGGGTTAAGGTTGCAATGAGGGTTAGGGTTAGGGTTGTGACTAGGGTTAGGGTTAGGGTTGTGATTAGGGTTAGGGTTAGGGTTGTGATTAGGGTTAGGGATGAATACCCATTGGAGATCAAGATATTCTTCCATAACTTTCTTTCTGAAGGTCATAGAGACTTGGAAGTTGGTTCCATCTCCACTAATGTGGCTATGCCCGATCCATTGGTACCACCCCCGAGCTTCTGCGACCTTTGGAAGGGTTAGGGTTAGGGTTGTGATGAGTGTTTGTTTTTTGGGTTGTGATTAGGGTTAGGGTTAGGGCTGAAAACCCATTGGAGATCCAGATATTCTTCAATAACTTTTTTTCTGAAGGTCATAGAGACTTGGAAGTCGGTTCCATCTCCACTAATGTGGCTATGCCCGATCCATTGGGACCATCCCCGAGCTTCTACGACCTTCAGAAATGGTGAAACCACCAAATCTAAAAAAAAAAGTACAAGATATTTTTGAATAACTTTTTTTCTGAAAGTCATAGAGACTTGGGCATTTCGGGGTTAATAAAGGGCAACCTGCCACTCAACCACACTGAATTTCAGCACGTTTCGAGCAAGCAGCGCGGAGTTATTCACCCTAATGTGAATTAGGGTTAGGGTTGCAATGAGGGTTAGGGTTAGGGTTGTGACTAGGGTTAGGGTTAGGGTTGTGATTAGGGTTAGGGATGAATACCCATTGGAGATCAAGATATTCTTCCATAACTTTCTTTCTGAAGGTCATAGAGACTTGGAAGTTGGTTCCATCTCCACTAATGTGGCTATGCCCGATCCATTGGTACCACCCTCGAGCTTCTGCGACCTTTGGAAGGGTTAGGGTTAGGGTTGTGATGAGTGTTTGTTTTTTGGGTTGTGATTAGGGTTAGGGTTAGGGCTGAAAACCCATTGGAGATCCAGATATTCTTCAATAACTTTTTTTCTGAAGGTCATAGAGACTTGGAAGTCGGTTCCATCTCCACTAATGTGGCTATGCCCGATCCATTGGGACCATCCCCGAGCTTCTACGACCTTCGTAAATGGTGAAACCACCAAATCTAAAAAAAAAAGTACAAGATATTTTTGAATAACTTTTTTTCTGAAAGTCATAGAGACTTGGGCATTTCGGGGTTAATAAAGGGCAACCTGCCACTCAACCACACTGAATTTCAGCACGTTTCGAGCAAGCAGCGCGGAGTTATTCACCCTAATGTGAATTAGGGTTAGGGTTGCAATGAGGGTTAGGGTTAGGGTTGTGACTAGGGTTAGGGTTAGGGTTGTGATTAGGGTTAGGGTTAGGGTTGTGATTAGGGTTAGGGATGAATACCCATTGGAGATCAAGATATTCTTCAATAACTTTCTTTCTGAAGGTCATAGAGACTTGGAAGTTGGTTCCATCTCCACTAATGTGGCTATGCCCGATCCATTGGTACCACCCCCGAGCTTCTGCGACCTTTGGAAGGGTTAGGGTTAGGGTTGTGATGAGTGTTTGTTTTTTGGGTTGTGATTAGGGTTAGGGTTAGGGCTGAAAACCCATTGGAGATCCAGATATTCTTCAATAACTTTTTTTCTGAAGGTCATAGAGACTTGGAAGTCGGTTCCATCTCCACTAATGTGGCTATGCCCGATCCATTGGGACCATCCCCGAGCTTCTACGACCTTCGGAAATGGTGAAACCACCAAATCTAAAAAAAAAAGTACAAGATATTTTTGAATAACTTTTTTTCTGAAAGTCATAGAGACTTGGGCATTTCGGGGTTAATAAAGGGCAACCTGCCACGCAACCACACTGAATTTCAGCACGTTTCGAGCAAGCAGCGCGGAGTTATTCACCCTAATGTGAATTAGGGTTAGGGTTGCAATGAGGGTTAGGGTTAGGGTTGTGACTAGGGTTAGGGTTAGGGTTGTGATTAGGGTTAGGGTTAGGGTTGTGATTAGGGTTAGGGATGAATACCCATTGGAGATCAAGATATTCTTCCATAACTTTCTTTCTGAAGGTCATAGAGACTTGGAAGTTGGTTCCATCTCCACTAATGTGGCTATGCCCGATCCATTGGTACCACCCCCGAGCTTCTGCGACCTTTGGAAGGGTTAGGGTTAGGGTTGTGATGAGTGTTTGTTTTTTGGGTTGTGATTAGGGTTAGGGTTAGGGCTGAAAACCCATTGGAGATCCAGATATTCTTCAATAACTTTTTTTCTGAAGGTCATAGAGACTTGGAAGTCGGTTCCATCTCCACTAATGTGGCTATGCCCGATCCATTGGGACCATCCCCGAGCTTCTACGACCTTCGGAAATGGTGAAACCACCAAATCTAAAAAAAAAAGTACAAGATATTTTTGAATAACTTTTTTTCTGAAAGTCATAGAGACTTGGGCATTTCGGGGTTAATAAAGGGCAACCTGCCACGCAACCACACTGAATTTCAGCACGTTTCGAGCAAGCAGCGCGGAGTTATTCACCCTAATGTGAATTAGGGTTAGGGTTGCAATGAGGGTTAGGGTTAGGGTTGTGACTAGGGTTAGGGTTAGGGTTGTGATTAGGGTTAGGGTTAGGGTTGTGATTAGGGTTAGGGATGAATACCCATTGGAGATCAAGATATTCTTCCATAACTTTCTTTCTGAAGGTCATAGAGACTTGGAAGTTGGTTCCATCTCCACTAATGTGGCTATGCCCGATCCATTGGTACCACCCCCGAGCTTCTGCGACCTTTGGAAGGGTTAGGGTTAGGGTTGTGATGAGTGTTTGTTTTTTGGGTTGTGATTAGGGTTAGGGTTAGGGCTGAAAACCCATTGGAGATCCAGATATTCTTCAATAACTTTTTTTCTGAAGGTCATAGAGACTTGGAAGTCGGTTCCATCTCCACTAATGTGGCTATGCCCGATCCATTGGGACCATCCCCGAGCTTCTACGACCTTCGGAAATGGTGAAACCACCAAATCTAAAAAAAAAGTACAAGATATTTTTGAATAACTTTTTTTCTGAAAGTCATAGAGACTTGGGCATTTCGGGGTTAATAAAGGGCAACCTGCCACGCAACCACTTCGAATTTCAGCACGTTTCGAGCAAGCAGCGCGGAGTTATTCACCCTAATGTGAATTAGGGTTAAGGTTGCAATGAGGGTTAGGGTTAGGGTTGTGATTAGGGTTAGGGTTAGGGTTGTGATTAGGGTTAGGGATGAATACCCATTGGAGATCAAGATATTCTTCCATAACTTTCTTTCTGAAGGTCATAGAGACTTGGAAGTTGGTTCCATCTCCACTAATGTGGCTATGCCCGATCCATTGGTACCACCCCCGAGCTTCTGCGACCTTTGGAAGGGTTAGGGTTAGGGTTGTGATGAGTGTTTGTTTTTTGGGTTGTGATTAGGGTTAGGGTTAGGGCTGAAAACCCATTGGAGATCCAGATATTCTTCAATAACTTTTTTTCTGAAGGTCATAGAGACTTGGAAGTCGGTTCCATCTCCACTAATGTGGCTATGCCCGATCCATTGGTACCATCCCCGAGCTTCTACGACCTTCGGAAATGGTGAAACCACCAAATCTAAAAAAAAAAGTACAAGATATTTTTGAATAACTTTTTTTCTGAAAGTCATAGAGACTTGGGCATTTCGGGGTTAATAAAGGGCAACCTGCCACGCAACCACTTCGAATTTCAGCACGTTTCGAGCAAGCAGCGCGGAGTTATTCACCCTAATGTGAATTAGGGTTAGGGTTGCAATGAGGGTTAGGGTTAGGGTTGTGACTAGGGTTAGGGTTGTGATTAGGGTTAGGGTTAGGGTTGTGATTAGGGTTAGGGATGAATACCCATTGGAGATTAAGATATTCTTCCATAACTTTCTTTCTGAAGGTCATAGAGACTTGGAAGTTGGTTCCATCTCCACTAATGTGGCTATGCCCGATCCATTGGTACCACCCCCGAGCTTCTGCGACCTTTGGAAGGGTTAGGGTTAGGGTTGTGATGAGTGTTTGTTTTTTGGGTTGTGATTAGGGTTAGGGTTAGGGCTGAAAACCCATTGGAGATCCAGATATTCTTCAATAACTTTTTTTCTGAAGGTCATAGAGACTTGGAAGTCGGTTCCATCTCCACTAATGTGGCTATGCCCGATCCATTGGGACCATCCCCGAGCTTCTACGACCTTCGGAAATGGTGAAACCACCAAATCTAAAAAAAAAGTACAAGATATTTTTGAATAACTTTTTTTCTGAAAGTCATAGAGACTTGGGCATTTCGGGGTTAATAAAGGGCAACCTGCCACGCAACCACTTCGAATTTCAGCACGTTTCGAGCAAGCAGCGCGGAGTTATTCACCCTAATGTGAATTAGGGTTAAGGTTGCAATGAGGGTTAGGGTTAGGGTTGTGATTAGGGTTAGGGTTAGGGTTGTGATTAGGGTTAGGGATGAATACCCATTGGAGATCAAGATATTCTTCCATAACTTTCTTTCTGAAGGTCATAGAGACTTGGAAGTTGGTTCCATCTCCACTAATGTGGCTATGCCCGATCCATTGGTACCACCCCCGAGCTTCTGCGACCTTTGGAAGGGTTAGGGTTAGGGTTGTGATGAGTGTTTGTTTTTTGGGTTGTGATTAGGGTTAGGGTTAGGGCTGAAAACCCATTGGAGATCCAGATATTCTTCAATAACTTTTTTTCTGAAGGTCATAGAGACTTGGAAGTCGGTTCCATCTCCACTAATGTGGCTATGCCCGATCCATTGGTACCATCCCCGAGCTTCTACGACCTTCGGAAATGGTGAAACCACCAAATCTAAAAAAAAAAGTACAAGATATTTTTGAATAACTTTTTTTCTGAAAGTCATAGAGACTTGGGCATTTCGGGGTTAATAAAGGGCAACCTGCCACGCAACCACTTCGAATTTCAGCACGTTTCGAGCAAGCAGCGCGGAGTTATTCACCCTAATGTGAATTAGGGTTAGGGTTGCAATGAGGGTTAGGGTTAGGGTTGTGACTAGGGTTAGGGTTGTGATTAGGGTTAGGGTTAGGGTTGTGATTAGGGTTAGGGATGAATACCCATTGGAGATTAAGATATTCTTCCATAACTTTCTTTCTGAAGGTCATAGAGACTTGGAAGTTGGTTCCATCTCCACTAATGTGGCTATGCCCGATCCATTGGTACCACCCCCGAGCTTCTGCGACCTTTGGAAGGGTTAGGGTTAGGGTTGTGATGAGTGTTTGTTTTTTGGGTTGTGATTAGGGTTAGGGTTAGGGCTGAAAACCCATTGGAGATCCAGATATTCTTCAATAACTTTTTTTCTGAAGGTCATAGAGACTTGGAAGTCGGTTCCATCTCCACTAATGTGGCTATGCCCGATCCATTGGGACCATCCCCGAGCTTCTACGACCTTCGGAAATGGTGAAACCACCAAATCTAAAAAAAAAGTACAAGATATTTTTGAATAACTTTTTTTCTGAAAGTCATAGAGACTTGGGCATTTCGGGGTTAATAAAGGGCAACCTGCCACGCAACCACTTCGAATTTCAGCACGTTTCGAGCAAGCAGCGCGGAGTTATTCACCCTAATGTGAATTAGGGTTAAGGTTGCAATGAGGGTTAGGGTTAGGGTTGTGATTAGGGTTAGGGTTAGGGTTGTGATTAGGGTTAGGGATGAATACCCATTGGAGATCAAGATATTCTTCCATAACTTTCTTTCTGAAGGTCATAGAGACTTGGAAGTTGGTTCCATCTCCACTAATGTGGCTATGCCCGATCCATTGGTACCACCCCCGAGCTTCTGCGACCTTTGGAAGGGTTAGGGTTAGGGTTGTGATGAGTGTTTGTTTTTTGGGTTGTGATTAGGGTTAGGGTTAGGGCTGAAAACCCATTGGAGATCCAGATATTCTTCAATAACTTTTTTTCTGAAGGTCATAGAGACTTGGAAGTCGGTTCCATCTCCACTAATGTGGCTATGCCCGATCCATTGGTACCATCCCCGAGCTTCTACGACCTTCGGAAATGGTGAAACCACCAAATCTAAAAAAAAAAGTACAAGATATTTTTGAATAACTTTTTTTCTGAAAGTCATAGAGACTTGGGCATTTCGGGGTTAATAAAGGGCAACCTGCCACGCAACCACTTCGAATTTCAGCACGTTTCGAGCAAGCAGCGCGGAGTTATTCACCCTAATGTGAATTAGGGTTAGGGTTGCAATGAGGGTTAGGGTTAGGGTTGTGACTAGGGTTAGGGTTGTGATTAGGGTTAGGGTTAGGGTTGTGATTAGGGTTAGGGATGAATACCCATTGGAGATCAAGATATTCTTCCATAACTTTCTTTCTGAAGGTCATAGAGACTTGGAAGTTGGTTCCATCTCCACTAATGTGGCTATGCCCGATCCATTGGTACCACCCCCGAGCTTCTGCGACCTTTGGAAGGGTTAGGGTTGTGATGAGTGTTTGTTTTTTGGGTTGTGATTAGGGTTAGGGTTAGGGCTGAAAACCCATTGGAGATCCAGATATTCTTCAATAACTTTTTTTCTGAAGGTCATAGAGACTTGGAAGTCGGTTCCCTGAAAACCCATTGGAGATCCAGATATTCTTCAATAACTTTTTTTCTGAAGGTCATAGAGACTTGGAAGTCGGTTCCATCTCCACTAATGTGGCTATGCCCGATCCATTGGTACCATCCCCGAGCTTGTACGACCTTCGGAAATAGTGAAACCACCAAATCTAAAAAAAAAAGTACAAGATATTTTTGAATAACTTTTTTTCTGAAAGTCATAGAGACTTGGGCATTTCGGGGTTAATAAAGGGCAACCTGCCACGCAACCACACCGAATTTCAGCACGTTTCGAGCAAGCAGCGCGGAGTTATTCACCCTAATGTGAATTAGGGTTAGGGTTGCAATGAGGGTTAGGGTTAGGGTTGTGACTAGGGTTAGGATTGTGATTAGGGTTAGGGTTAGGGTTGTGATTAGGGTTAGGGATGAATACCCATTGGAGATCAAGATATTCTTCCATAACTTTCTTTCTGAAGGTCATAGAGACTTGGAAGTTGGTTCCATCTCCACTAATGTGGCTATGCCCGATCCATTGGTACCACCCCCGAGCTTCTGCGACCTTTGGAAGGGTTAGGGTTAGGGTTGTGATGAGTGTTTGTTTTTTGGGTTGTGATTAGGGTTAGGGTTAGGGCTGAAAACCCATTGGAGATCCAGATATTCTTCAATAACTTTTTTTCTGAAGGTCATAGAGACTTGGAAGTCGGTTCCATCTCCACTAATGTGGCTATGCCCGATCCATTGGGACCACCCCCGAGCTTCTACGACCTTCGGAAATGGTGAAACCACCAAATCTAAAAAAAAAAGTACAAGATATTTTTGAATAACTTTTTTTCTGAAAGTCATAGAGACTTGGGCATTTCGGGGTTAATAAAGGGCAACCTGCCACGCAACCACTTCGAATTTCAGCACGTTTCGAGCAAGCAGCGCGGAGTTATTCACCCTATGGTGAATTAGGGTTAAGGTTGCAATGAGGGTTAGGGTTAGGGTTGTGACTAGGGTTAGGGTTAGGGTTGTGATTAGGGTTAGGGTTAGGGTTGTGATTAGGGTTAGGGATGAATACCCATTGGAGATCAAGATATTCTTCCATAACTTTCTTTCTGAAGGTCATAGAGACTTGGAAGTTGGTTCCATCTCCACTAATGTGGCTATGCCCGATCCATTGGTACCACCCCCGAGCTTCTGCGACCTTTGGAAGGGTTAGGGTTAGGGTTGTGATGAGTGTTTGTTTTTTGGGTTGTGATTAGGGTTAGGGTTAGGGCTGAAAACCCATTGGAGATCCAGATATTCTTCAATAACTTTTTTTCTGAAGGTCATAGAGACTTGGAAGTCGGTTCCATCTCCACTAATGTGGCTATGCCCGATCCATTGGGACCATCCCCGAGCTTCTACGACCTTCGGAAATGGTGAAACCACCAAATCTAAAAAAAAAGTACAAGATATTTTTGAATAACTTTTTTTCTGAAAGTCATAGAGACTTGGGCATTTCGGGGTTAATAAAGGGCAACCTGCCACGCAACCACTTCGAATTTCAGCACGTTTCGAGCAAGCAGCGCGGAGTTATTCACCCTAATGTGAATTAGGGTTAAGGTTGCAATGAGGGTTAGGGTTAGGGTTGTGACTAGGGTTAGGGTTAGGGTTGTGATTAGGGTTAGGGTTAGGGTTGTGATTAGGGTTAGGGATGAATACCCATTGGAGATCAAGATATTCTTCCATAACTTTCTTTCTGAAGGTCATAGAGACTTGGAAGTTGGTTCCATCTCCACTAATGTGGCTATGCCCGATCCATTGGTACCACCCCCGAGCTTCTGCGACCTTTGGAAGGGTTAGGGTTAGGGTTGTGATGAGTGTTTGTTTTTTGGGTTGTGATTAGGGTTAGGGTTAGGGTTAGGGCTGAAAACCCATTGGAGATCCAGATATTCTTCAATAACTTTTTTTCTGAAGGTCATAGAGACTTGGAAGTCGGTTCCATCTCCACTAATGTGGCTATGCCCGATCCATTGGGACCATCCCCGAGCTTCTACGAGCTTCGGAAATGGTGAAACCACCAAATCTAAAAAAAAAAGTACAAGATATTTTTGAATAACTTTTTTTCTGAAAGTCATAGAGACTTGGGCATTTCGGGGTTAATAAAGGGCAACCTGCCACGCAACCACTTCGAATTTCAGCACGTTTCGAGCAAGCAGCGCGGAGTTATTCACCCTAATGTGAATTAGGGTTAAGGTTGCAATGAGGGTTAGGGTTAGGGTTGTGACTAGGGTTAGGGTTAGGGTTGTGATTAGGGTTAGGGTTAGGGTTGTGATTAGGGTTAGGGATGAATACCCATTGGAGATCAAGATATTCTTCCATAACTTTCTTTCTGAAGGTCATAGAGACTTGGAAGTTGGTTCCATCTCCACTAATGTGACTATGCCCGATCCATTGGTACCACCCCCGAGCTTCTGCGACCTTTGGAAGGGTTAGGGTTAGGGTTGTGATGAGTGTTTGTTTTTTGGGTTGTGATTAGGGTTAGGGTTAGGGCTGAAAACCCATTGGAGATCCAGATATTCTTCAATAACTTTTTTTCTGAAGGTCATAGAGACTTGGAAGTCGGTTCCATCTCCACTAATGTGGCTATGCCCGATCCATTGGGACCACCCCCGAGCTTCTACGACCTTCGGAAATGGTGAAACCACCAAATCTAAAAAAAAAAGTACAAGATATTTTTGAATAACTTTTTTTCTGAAAGTCATAGAGACTTGGGCATTTCGGGGTTAATAAAGGGCAACCTTCCACGCAACCACACCGAATTTCAGCACGTTTCGAGCAAGCAGCGCGGAGTTATTCACCCTAATGTGAATTAGGGTTAGGGTTGCAATGAGGGTTAGGGTTAGGGTTGTGACTAGGGTTAGGGTTAGGGTTGTGATTAGGGTTAGGGTTAGGGTTGTGATTAGGGTTAGGGATGAATACCCATTGGAGATCAAGATATTCTTCCATAACTTTCTTTCTGAAGGTCATAGAGACTTGGAAGTTGGTTCCATCTCTACTAATGTGGCTATGCCCGATCCATTGGTACCACCCCCGAGCTTCTGCGACCTTTGGAAGGGTTAGGGTTAGGGTTGTGATGAGTGTTTGTTTTTTGGGTTGTGATTAGGGTTAGGGTTAGGGCTGAAAACCCATTGGAGATCCAGATATTCTTCAATAACTTTTTTTCTGAAGGTCATAGAGACTTGGAAGTCGGTTCCATCTCCACTAATGTGGCTATGCCCGATCCATTGGGACCACCCCCGAGCTTCTACGACCTTCGGAAATGGTGAAACCACCAAATCTAAAAAAAAAAGTACAAGATATTTTTGAATAACTTTTTTTCTGAAAGTCATAGAGACTTGGGCATTTCGGGGTTAATAAAGGGCAACCTGCCACGCAACCACTTCGAATTTCAGCACGTTTCGAGCAAGCAGCGCGGAGTTATTCACCCTAATGTGAATTAGGGTTAGGGTTGCAATGAGGGTTAGGGTTAGGGTTGTGACTAGGGTTAGGGTTAGGGTTGTGATTAGGGTTAGGGTTAGGGTTGTGATTAGGGTTAGGGATGAATACCCATTGGAGATCAAGATATTCTTCCATAACTTTCTTTCTGAAGGTCATAGAGACTTGGAAGTTGGTTCCATCTCTACTAATGTGGCTATGCCCGATCCATTGGTACCACCCCCGAGCTTCTGCGACCTTTGGAAGGGTTAGGGTTAGGGTTGTGATGAGTGTTTGTTTTTTGGGTTGTGATTAGGGTTAGGGTTAGGGCTGAAAACCCATTGGAGATCCAGATATTCTTCAATAACTTTTTTTCTGAAGGTCATAGAGACTTGGAAGTCGGTTCCATCTCCACTAATGTGGCTATGCCCGATCCATTGGGAACATCCTCGAGCTTCTACGACCTTCGGAAATGGTGAAACCACCAAATCTAAAAAAAAAAGTACAAGATATTTTTGAATAACTTTTTTTCTGAAAGTCATAGAGACTTGGGCATTTCGGGGTTAATAAAGGGCAACCTGCCACGCAACCACACCGAATTTCAGCACGTTTCGAGCAAGCAGCGCGGAGTTATTCACCCTAATGTGAATTAGGGTTAGGGTTGCAATGAGGGTTAGGGTTGTGACTAGGGTTAGGGTTAGGGTTGTGATTAGGGTTAGGGATGAATACCCATTGGAGATCAAGATATTCTTCCATAACTTTCTTTCTGAAGGTCATAGAGACTTGGAAGTTGGTTCCATCTCCACTAATGTGGCTATGCCCGATCTATTGGGACCATCCCCGAGCTTCTACGACCTTCGGAAATGGTGAAACCACCAAATCTAAAAAAAAAAGTACAAGATATTTTTGAATAACTTTTTTTCTGAAAGTCATAGAGACTTGGGCATTTCGGGGTTAATAAAGGGCAACCTGCCACGCAACCACACCGAATTTCAGCACGTTTCGAGCAAGCAGCGCGGAGTTATTCACCCTAATGTGAATTAGGGTTAGGGTTGCAATGAGGGTTAGGGTTAGGGTTGTGACTAGGGTTAGGGTTAGGGTTGTGACTAGGGTTAGGGTTAGGGTTGTGATTAGGGTTAGGGTTAGGGTTGTGATTAGGGTTAGGGATGAATACCCATTGGAGATCAAGATATTCTTCCATAACTTTCTTTCTGAAGGTCATAGAGACTTGGAAGTTGGTTCCATCTCTACTAATGTGGCTATGCCCGATCCATTGGTACCACCCCCGAGCTTCTGCGACCTTTGGAAGGGTTAGGGTTAGGGTTGTGATGAGTGTTTGTTTTTTGGGTTGTGATTAGGGTTAGGGTTAGGGCTGAAAACCCATTGGAGATCCAGATATTCTTCAATAACTTTTTTTCTGAAGGTCATAGAGACTTGGAAGTCGGTTCCATCTCCACTAATGTGGCTATGCCCGATCCATTGGGACCACCCCCGAGCTTCTACGACCTTCGGAAATGGTGAAACCACCAAATCTAAAAAAAAAAGTACAAGATATTTTTGAATAACTTTTTTTCTGAAAGTCATAGAGACTTGGGCATTTCGGGGTTAATAAAGGGCAACCTGCCACGCAACCACTTCGAATTTCAGCACGTTTCGAGCAAGCAGCGCGGAGTTATTCACCCTAATGTGAATTAGGGTTAGGGTTGCAATGAGGGTTAGGGTTAGGGTTGTGACTAGGGTTAGGGTTAGGGTTGTGATTAGGGTTAGGGTTAGGGTTGTGATTAGGGTTAGGGATGAATACCCATTGGAGATCAAGATATTCTTCCATAACTTTCTTTCTGAAGGTCATAGAGACTTGGAAGTTGGTTCCATCTCTACTAATGTGGCTATGCCCGATCCATTGGTACCACCCCCGAGCTTCTGCGACCTTTGGAAGGGTTAGGGTTAGGGTTGTGATGAGTGTTTGTTTTTTGGGTTGTGATTAGGGTTAGGGTTAGGGCTGAAAACCCATTGGAGATCCAGATATTCTTCAATAACTTTTTTTCTGAAGGTCATAGAGACTTGGAAGTCGGTTCCATCTCCACTAATGTGGCTATGCCCGATCCATTGGGAACATCCTCGAGCTTCTACGACCTTCGGAAATGGTGAAACCACCAAATCTAAAAAAAAAAGTACAAGATATTTTTGAATAACTTTTTTTCTGAAAGTCATAGAGACTTGGGCATTTCGGGGTTAATAAAGGGCAACCTGCCACGCAACCACACCGAATTTCAGCACGTTTCGAGCAAGCAGCGCGGAGTTATTCACCCTAATGTGAATTAGGGTTAGGGTTGCAATGAGGGTTAGGGTTGTGACTAGGGTTAGGGTTAGGGTTGTGATTAGGGTTAGGGATGAATACCCATTGGAGATCAAGATATTCTTCCATAACTTTCTTTCTGAAGGTCATAGAGACTTGGAAGTTGGTTCCATCTCCACTAATGTGGCTATGCCCGATCTATTGGGACCATCCCCGAGCTTCTACGACCTTCGGAAATGGTGAAACCACCAAATCTAAAAAAAAAAGTACAAGATATTTTTGAATAACTTTTTTTCTGAAAGTCATAGAGACTTGGGCATTTCGGGGTTAATAAAGGGCAACCTGCCACGCAACCACACCGAATTTCAGCACGTTTCGAGCAAGCAGCGCGGAGTTATTCACCCTAATGTGAATTAGGGTTAGGGTTGCAATGAGGGTTAGGGTTAGGGTTGTGACTAGGGTTAGGGTTAGGGTTGTGACTAGGGTTAGGGTTAGGGTTGTGATTAGGGTTAGGGTTAGGGTTGTGATTAGGGTTAGGGATGAATACCCATTGGAGATCAAGATATTCTTCCATAACTTTCTTTCTGAAGGTCATAGAGACTTGGAAGTTGGTTCCATCTCCACTAATGTGGCTATGCCCGATCCATTGGTACCACCCCCGAGCTTCTGCGACCTTTGGAAGGGTTAGGGTTAGGGTTGTGATGAGTGTTTGTTTTTTGGGTTGTGATTAGGGTTAGGGTTAGGGCTGAAAACCCATTGGAGATCCAGATATTCTTCAATAACTTTTTTTCTGAAGGTCATAGAGACTTGGAAGTCGGTTCCATCTCCACTAATGTGGCTATGCCCGATCCATTGGGACCATCCCCGAGCTGCTACGACCTTCGGAAATGGTGAAACCACCAAATCTAAAAAAAAAAAGTACAAGATATTTTTGAATAACTTTTTTTCTGAAAGTCATAGAGACTTGGGCATTTCGGGGTTAATAAAGGGCAACCTGCCACGCAACCACACCGAATTTCAGCACGTTTCGAGCAAGCAGCGCGGAGTTATTCACCCTAATGTGAATTAGGGTTAGGGTTGCAATGAGGGTTAGGGTTAGGGTTGTGACTAGGGTTAGGGTTAGGGTTGTGACTAGGGTTAGGGTTAGGGTTGTGATTAGGGTTAGGGTTAGGGTTGTGATTAGGGTTAGGGATGAATACCCATTGGAGATCAAGATATTCTTCCATAACTTTCTTTCTGAAGGTCATAGAGACTTGGAAGTTGGTTCCATCTCTACTAATGTGGCTATGCCCGATCCATTGGTACCACCCCCGAGCTTCTGCGACCTTTGGAAGGGTTAGGGTTAGGGTTGTGATGAGTGTTTGTTTTTTGGGTTGTGATTAGGGTTAGGGTTAGGGCTGAAAACCCATTGGAGATCCAGATATTCTTCAATAACTTTTTTTCTGAAGGTCATAGAGACTTGGAAGTCGGTTCCATCTCCACTAATGTGGCTATGCCCGATCCATTGGGACCACCCCCGAGCTTCTACGACCTTCGGAAATGGTGAAACCACCAAATCTAAAAAAAAAAGTACAAGATATTTTTGAATAACTTTTTTTCTGAAAGTCATAGAGACTTGGGCATTTCGGGGTTAATAAAGGGCAACCTGCCACGCAACCACTTCGAATTTCAGCACGTTTCGAGCAAGCAGCGCGGAGTTATTCACCCTAATGTGAATTAGGGTTAGGGTTGCAATGAGGGTTAGGGTTAGGGTTGTGACTAGGGTTAGGGTTAGGGTTGTGATTAGGGTTAGGGTTAGGGTTGTGATTAGGGTTAGGGATGAATACCCATTGGAGATCAAGATATTCTTCCATAACTTTCTTTCTGAAGGTCATAGAGACTTGGAAGTTGGTTCCATCTCTACTAATGTGGCTATGCCCGATCCATTGGTACCACCCCCGAGCTTCTGCGACCTTTGGAAGGGTTAGGGTTAGGGTTGTGATGAGTGTTTGTTTTTTGGGTTGTGATTAGGGTTAGGGTTAGGGCTGAAAACCCATTGGAGATCCAGATATTCTTCAATAACTTTTTTTCTGAAGGTCATAGAGACTTGGAAGTCGGTTCCATCTCCACTAATGTGGCTATGGCCGATCCATTGGGAACATCCTCGAGCTTCTACGACCTTCGGAAATGGTGAAACCACCAAATCTAAAAAAAAAAGTACAAGATATTTTTGAATAACTTTTTTTCTGAAAGTCATAGAGACTTGGGCATTTCGGGGTTAATAAAGGGCAACCTGCCACGCAACCACACCGAATTTCAGCACGTTTCGAGCAAGCAGCGCGGAGTTATTCACCCTAATGTGAATTAGGGTTAGGGTTGCAATGAGGGTTAGGGTTGTGACTAGGGTTAGGGTTAGGGTTGTGATTAGGGTTAGGGATGAATACCCATTGGAGATCAAGATATTCTTCCATAACTTTCTTTCTGAAGGTCATAGAGACTTGGAAGTTGGTTCCATCTCCACTAATGTGGCTATGCCCGATCTATTGGGACCATCCCCGAGCTTCTACGACCTTCGGAAATGGTGAAACCACCAAATCTAAAAAAAAAAGTACAAGATATTTTTGAATAACTTTTTTTCTGAAAGTCATAGAGACTTGGGCATTTCGGGGTTAATAAAGGGCAACCTGCCACGCAACCACACCGAATTTCAGCACGTTTCGAGCAAGCAGCGCGGAGTTATTCACCCTAATGTGAATTAGGGTTAGGGTTGCAATGAGGGTTAGGGTTAGGGTTGTGACTAGGGTTAGGGTTAGGGTTGTGACTAGGGTTAGGGTTAGGGTTGTGATTAGGGTTAGGGTTAGGGTTGTGATTAGGGTTAGGGATGAATACCCATTGGAGATCAAGATATTCTTCCATAACTTTCTTTCTGAAGGTCATAGAGACTTGGAAGTTGGTTCCATCTCCACTAATGTGGCTATGCCCGATCCATTGGTACCACCCCCGAGCTTCTGCGACCTTTGGAAGGGTTAGGGTTAGGGTTGTGATGAGTGTTTGTTTTTTGGGTTGTGATTAGGGTTAGGGTTAGGGCTGAAAACCCATTGGAGATCCAGATATTCTTCAATAACTTTTTTTCTGAAGGTCATAGAGACTTGGAAGTCGGTTCCATCTCCACTAATGTGGCTATGCCCGATCCATTGGGACCATCCCCGAGCTGCTACGACCTTCGGAAATGGTGAAACCACCAAATCTAAAAAAAAAAAGTACAAGATATTTTTGAATAACTTTTTTTCTGAAAGTCATAGAGACTTGGGCATTTCGGGGTTAATAAAGGGCAACCTGCCACACAACCACACCGAATTTCAGCACGTTTCGAGCAAGCAGCGCGGAGTTATTCACCCTAATGTGAATTAGGGTTAGGGTTGCAATGAGGGTTAGGGTTAGGGTTGTGACTAGGGTTAGGGTTAGGGTTGTGTTTAGGGTTAGGGTTAGGGTTGTGATTAGGGTTAGGGATGAATACCCATTGGAGATCAAGATATTCTTCCATAACTTTCTTTCTGAAGGTCATAGAGACTTGGAAGTTGGTTCCATCTCCACTAATGTGGCTATGCCCGATCCATTGGTACCACCCCCGAGCTTCTGCGACCTTTGGAAGGGTTAGGGTTAGGGTTGTGATGAGTGTTTGTTTTTTGGGTTGTGATTAGGGTTAGGGTTAGGGCTGAAAACCCATTGGAGATCCAGATATTCTTCAATAACTTTTTTTCTGAAGGTCATAGAGACTTGGAAGTCGGTTCCATCTCCACTAATGTGGCTATGCCCGATCCATTGGGACCATCCCCGAGCTTCTACGACCTTCGGAAATGGTGAAACCACCAAATCTAAAAAAAAAAGTACAAGATATTTTTGAATAACTTTTTTTCTGAAAGTCATAGAGACTTGGGCATTTCGGGGTTAATAAAGGGCAACCTGCCACGCAACCACACCGAATTTCAGCACGTTTCGAGCAAGCAGCGCGGAGTTATTCACCCTAATGTGAATTAGGGTTAGGGTTGCAATGAGGGTTAGGGTTAGGGTTGTGACTAGGGTTAGGGTTAGGGTTGTGATTAGGGTTAGGGTTAGGGTTGTGATAAGGGTTAGGGATGAATACCCATTGGAGATCAAGATATTCTTCCATAACTTTCTTTCTGAAGGTCATAGAGACTTGGAAGTTGGTTCCATCTCCACTAATGTGGCTATGCCCGATCCATTGGTACCACCCCCGAGCTTCTGCGACCTTTGGAAGGGTTAGGGTTAGGGTTGTGATGAGTGTTTGTTTTTTGGGTTGTGATTAGGGTTAGGGTTAGGGCTGAAAACCCATTGGAGATCCAGATATTCTTCAATAACTTTTTTTCTGAAGGTCATAGAGACTTGGAAGTCGGTTCCATCTCCACTAATGTGGCTATGCCCGATCCATTGGGACCATCCTCGAGCTTCTACGACCTTCGGAAATGGTGAAACCACCAAATCTAAAAAAAAAGTACAAGATATTTTTGAATAACTTTTTTTCTGAAAGTCATAGAGACTTGGGCATTTCGGGGTTAATAAAGGGCAACCTGCCACGCAACCACACCGAATTTCAGCACGTTTCGAGCAAGCAGCGCGGAGTTATTCACCCTAATGTGAATTAGGGTTAGGGTTGCAATGAGGGTTAGGGTTGTGACTAGGGTTAGGGTTAGGGTTGTGATTAGGGTTAGGGATGAATACCCATTGGAGATCAAGATATTCTTCCATAACTTTCTTTCTGAAGGTCATAGAGACTTGGAAGTCGGTTCCATCTCCACTAATGTGGCTATGCCCGATCTATTGGGACCATCCCCGAGCTTCTACGACCTTCGGAAATGGTGAAACCACCAAATCTAAAAAAAAAAGTACAAGATATTTTTGAATAACTTTTTTTCTGAAAGTCATAGAGACTTGGGCATTTCGGGGTTAATAAAGGGCAACCTGCCACGCAACCACACCGAATTTCAGCACGTTTCGAGCAAGCAGCGCGGAGTTATTCACCCTAATGTGAATTAGGGTTAGGGTTGCAATGAGGGTTAGGGTTAGGGTTGTGACTAGGGTTAGGGTTAGGGTTGTGACTAGGGTTAGGGTTAGGGTTGTGATTAGGGTTAGGGTTAGGGTTGTGATTAGGGTTTGGGATGAATACCCATTGGAGATCAAGATATTCTTCCATAACTTTCTTTCTGAAGGTCATAGAGACTTGGAAGTTGGTTCCATCTTCACTAATGTGGCTATGCCCGATCCATTGGTACCACCCCCGAGCTTCTGCGACCTTTGGAAGGGTTAGGGTTAGGGTTGTGATGAGTGTTTGTTTTTTGGGTTGTGATTAGGGTTAGGGTTAGGGCTGAAAACCCATTGGAGATCCAGATATTCTTCAATAACTTTTTTTCTGAAGGTCATAGAGACTTGGATGTCGGTTCCATCTCCACTAATGTGGCTATGCCCGATCCATTGGGACCATCCCCGAGCTGCTACGACCTTCGGAAATGGTGAAACCACCAAATCTAAAAAAAAAAAGTACAAGATATTTTTGAATAACTTTTTTTCTGAAAGTCATAGAGACTTGGGCATTGCGGGGTTAATAAAGGGCAACCTGCCACACAACCACACCAAATTTCAGCACGTTTCGAGCAAGCAGCGCGTAGTTATTCACCCTAATGTGAATTAGGGTTAGGGTTGCAATGAGGGTTAGGGTTAGGGTTGTGACTAGGGTTAGGGTTAGGGTTGTGATTAGGGTTAGGGTTAGGGTTGTGATTAGGGTTAGGGATGAATACCCATTGGAGATCAAGATATTCTTCCATAACTTTCTTTCTGAAGGTCATAGAGACTTGGAAGTTGGTTCCATCTCCACTAATGTGGCTATGCCCGATCCATTGGTACCACCCCCGAGCTTCTGCAACCTTTGGAAGGGTTAGGGTTAGGGTTGTGATGAGTGTTTGTTTTTTGGGTTGTGATTAGGGTTAGGGTTAGGGCTGAAAACCCATTGGAGATCCAGATATTCTTCAATAACTTTTTTTCTGAAGGTCATAGAGACTTGGAAGTCGGTTCCATCTCCACTAATTTGGCTATGCCCGATCCATTGGGACCATCCCCGAGCTTCTACGACCTTCGGAAATGGTGAAACCACCAAATCTAAAAAGAAAAGTACAAGATATTTTTGAATAACTTTTTTTCTGAAAGTCATAGAGACTTGGGCATTTCGGGGTTAATAAAAGGCAACCTGCCACGCAACCACACCGAATTTCAGCACGTTTCGAGCAAGCAGCGCGGAGTTATTCACCCTAATGTGAATTAGGGTTAGGGTTGCAATGAGGGTTAGGGTTGTGACTAGGGTTAGGGTTAGGGTTGTGATTAGGGTTAGGGTTAGGGTTGTGATTAGGGTTAGGGATGAATACCCATTGGAGATCAAGATATTCTTCCATAACTTTCTTTCTGAAGGTCATAGAGACTTGGAAGTTGGTTCCATCTCCACTAATGTGGCTATGCCCGATCCATTGGTACCACCCCCGAGCTTCTGCAACCTTTGGAAGGGTTAGGGTTAGGGTTGTGATGAGTGTTTGTTTTTTGGGTTGTGATTAGGGTTAGGGTTAGGGCTGAAAACCCATTGGAGATCCAGATATTCTTCAATAACTTTTTTTCTGAAGGTCATAGAGACTTGGAAGTTGGTTCCATCTCCACTAATGTGGCTATGCCCGATCCATTGGTACCACCCCCGAGCTTCTGCGACCTTTGGAAGGGTTAGGGTTAGGGTTGTGATGAGTGTTTGTTTTTTGGGTTGTGATTAGGGTTAGGGTTAGGGCTGAAAACCCATTGGAGATCCAGATATTCTTCAATAACTTTTTTTCTGAAGGTCATAGAGACTTGGAAGTCGGTTCCATCTCCACTAATGTGGCTATGCCCGATCCATTGGGACCATCCTCGAGCTTCTACGACCTTCGGAAATGGTGAAACCACCAAATCTAAAAAAAAAGTACAAGATATTTTTGAATAACTTTTTTTCTGAAAGTCATAGAGACTTGGGCATTTCGGGGTTAATAAAGGGCAACCTGCCACGCAACCACACCGAATTTCAGCACGTTTCGAGCAAGCAGCGCGGAGTTATTCACCCTAATGTGAATTAGGGTTAGGGTTGCAATGAGGGTTAGGGTTGTGACTAGGGTTAGGGTTAGGGTTGTGATTAGGGTTAGGGATGAATACCCATTGGAGATCAAGATATTCTTCCATAACTTTCTTTCTGAAGGTCATAGAGACTTGGAAGTCGGTTCCATCTCCACTAATGTGGCTATGCCCGATCTATTGGGACCATCCCCGAGCTTCTACGACCTTCGGAAATGGTGAAACCACCAAATCTAAAAAAAAAAGTACAAGATATTTTTGAATAACTTTTTTTCTGAAAGTCATAGAGACTTGGGCATTTCGGGGTTAATAAAGGGCAACCTGCCACGCAACCACACCGAATTTCAGCACGTTTCGAGCAAGCAGCGCGGAGTTATTCACCCTAATGTGAATTAGGGTTAGGGTTGCAATGAGGGTTAGGGTTAGGGTTGTGACTAGGGTTAGGGTTAGGGTTGTGACTAGGGTTAGGGTTAGGGTTGTGATTAGGGTTAGGGTTAGGGTTGTGATTAGGGTTTGGGATGAATACCCATTGGAGATCAAGATATTCTTCCATAACTTTCTTTCTGAAGGTCATAGAGACTTGGAAGTTGGTTCCATCTTCACTAATGTGGCTATGCCCGATCCATTGGTACCACCCCCGAGCTTCTGCGACCTTTGGAAGGGTTAGGGTTAGGGTTGTGATGAGTGTTTGTTTTTTGGGTTGTGATTAGGGTTAGGGTTAGGGCTGAAAACCCATTGGAGATCCAGATATTCTTCAATAACTTTTTTTCTGAAGGTCATAGAGACTTGGAAGTCGGTTCCATCTCCACTAATGTGGCTATGCCCGATCCATTGGGACCATCCCCGAGCTGCTACGACCTTCGGAAATGGTGAAACCACCAAATCTAAAAAAAAAAAGTACAAGATATTTTTGAATAACTTTTTTTCTGAAAGTCATAGAGACTTGGGCATTGCGGGGTTAATAAAGGGCAACCTGCCACACAACCACACCAAATTTCAGCACGTTTCGAGCAAGCAGCGCGTAGTTATTCACCCTAATGTGAATTAGGGTTAGGGTTGCAATGAGGGTTAGGGTTAGGGTTGTGACTAGGGTTAGGGTTAGGGTTGTGATTAGGGTTAGGGTTAGGGTTGTGATTAGGGTTAGGGATGAATACCCATTGGAGATCAAGATATTCTTCCATAACTTTCTTTCTGAAGGTCATAGAGACTTGGAAGTTGGTTCCATCTCCACTAATGTGGCTATGCCCGATCCATTGGTACCACCCCCGAGCTTCTGCAACCTTTGGAAGGGTTAGGGTTAGGGTTGTGATGAGTGTTTGTTTTTTGGGTTGTGATTAGGGTTAGGGTTAGGGCTGAAAACCCATTGGAGATCCAGATATTCTTCAATAACTTTTTTTCTGAAGGTCATAGAGACTTGGAAGTCGGTTCCATCTCCACTAATTTGGCTATGCCCGATCCATTGGGACCATCCCCGAGCTTCTACGACCTTCGGAAATGGTGAAACCACCAAATCTAAAAAGAAAAGTACAAGATATTTTTGAATAACTTTTTTTCTGAAAGTCATAGAGACTTGGGCATTTCGGGGTTAATAAAAGGCAACCTGCCACGCAACCACACCGAATTTCAGCACGTTTCGAGCAAGCAGCGCGGAGTTATTCACCCTAATGTGAATTAGGGTTAGGGTTGCAATGAGGGTTAGGGTTGTGACTAGGGTTAGGGTTAGGGTTGTGATTAGGGTTAGGGTTAGGGTTGTGATTAGGGTTAGGGATGAATACCCATTGGAGATCAAGATATTCTTCCATAACTTTCTTTCTGAAGGTCATAGAGACTTGGAAGTTGGTTCCATCTCCACTAATGTGGCTATGCCCGATCCATTGGTACCACCCCCGAGCTTCTGCAACCTTTGGAAGGGTTAGGGTTAGGGTTGTGATGAGTGTTTGTTTTTTGGGTTGTGATTAGGGTTAGGGTTAGGGCTGAAAACCCATTGGAGATCCAGATATTCTTCAATAACTTTTTTTCTGAAGGTCATAGAGACTTGGAAGTTGGTTCCATCTCCACTAATGTGGCTATGCCCGATCCATTGGTACCACCCCCGAGCTTCTGCGACCTTTGGAAGGGTTAGGGTTAGGGTTGTGATGAGTGTTTGTTTTTTGGGTTGTGATTAGGGTTAGGGTTAGGGCTGAAAACCCATTGGAGATCCAGATATTCTTCAATAACTTTTTTTCTGAAGGTCATAGAGACTTGGAAGTCGGTTCCATCTCCACTAATGTGGCTATGCCCGATCCATTGGTACCATCCCCGAGCTTCTACGACCTTCAGAAATGGTGAAACCACCAAATCTAAAAAAAAAAGTACAAGATATTTTTGAATAACTTTTTTTCTGAAAGTCATAGAGACTTGGGCATTTCGGGGTTAATAAAGGGCAACCTGCCACGCAACCACACCGAATTTCAGCACGTTTCGAGCAAGCAGCGCGGAGTTATTCACCCTAATGTGAATTAGGGTTAGGGTTGCAATGAGGGTTAGGGTTGTGACTAGGGTTAGGGTTAGGGTTGTGATTAGGGTTAGGGTTAGGGTTGTGATTAGGGTTAGGGATGAATACCCATTGGAGATCAAGATATTCTTCCATAACTTTCTTTCTGAAGGTCATAGAGACTTGGAAGTTGGTTCCATCTCCACTAATGTGGCTATGCCCGATCCATTGGTACCACCCCCGAGCTTCTGCAACCTTTGGAAGGGTTAGGGTTAGGGTTGTGATGAGTGTTTGTTTTTTGGGTTGTGATTAGGGTTAGGGTTAGGGCTGAAAACCCATTGGAGATCCAGATATTCTTCAATAACTTTTTTTCTGAAGGTCATAGAGACTTGGAAGTCGGTTCCATCTCCACTAATTTGGCTATGCCCGATCCATTGGGACCATCCCCGAGCTTCTACGACCTTCGGAAATGGTGAAACCACCAAATCTAAAAAGAAAAGTACAAGATATTTTTGAATAACTTTTTTTCTGAAAGTCATAGAGACTTGGGCATTTCGGGGTTAATAAAGGGCAACCTGCCACGCAACCACACCGAATTTCAGCACGTTTCGAGCAAGCAGCGCGGAGTTATTCACCCTAATGTGAATTAGGGTTAGGGTTGCAATGAGGGTTAGGGTTGTGACTAGGGTTAGGGTTAGGGTTGTGATTAGGGTTAGGGTTAGGGTTGTGATTAGGGTTAGGGATGAATACCCATTGGAGATCAAGATATTCTTCCATAACTTTCTTTCTGAAGGTCATAGAGACTTGGAAGTTGGTTCCATCTCCACTAATGTGGCTATGCCCGATCCATTGGTACCACCCCCGAGCTTCTGCGACCTTTGGAAGGGTTAGGGTTAGGGTTGTGATGAGTGTTTGTTTTTTGGGTTGTGATTAGGGTTAGGGTTAGGGCTGAAAACCCATTGGAGATCCAGATATTCTTCAATAACTTTTTTTCTGAAGGTCATAGAGACTTGGAAGTCGGTTCCATCTCCACTAATTTGGCTATGCCCGATCCATTGGGACCATCCCCGAGCTTCTACGACCTTCGGAAATGGTGAAACCACCAAATCTAAAAAGAAAAGTACAAGATATTTTTGAATAACTTTTTTTCTGAAAGTCATAGAGACTTGGGCATTTCGGGGTTAATAAAGGGCAACCTGCCACGCAACCAAACCGAATTTCAGCACGTTTCGAGCAAGCAGCGCGGAGTTATTCACCCTAATGTGAATTAGGGTTAGGGTTGCAATGAGGGTTAGGGTTAGGGTTGTGACTAGGGTTAGGGTTAGGGTTGTGATTAGGGTTAGGGTTAGGGTTGTGATTAGGGTTAGGGATGAATACCCATTGGAGATCAAGATATTCTTCCATAACTTTCTTTCTGAAGGTCATAGAGACTTGGAAGTTGGTTCCATCTCCACTAATGTGGCTATGCCCGATCCATTGGTACCACCCCCGAGCTTCTGCGACCTTTGGAAGGGTTAGGGTTAGGGTTGTGATGAGTGTTTGTTTTTTGGGGTGAGATTAGGGTTAGGGTTAGGGCTGAAAACCCATTGGAGATCCAGATATTCTTCAATAACTTTTTTTCTGAAGGTCATAGAGACTTGGAAGTCGGTTCCATCTCCACTAATGTGGCTATGCCCGATCCATTGGGACCATCCCCGAGCTTCTACGACCTTCGGAAATGGTGAAACCACCAAATCTAAAAAGAAAAGTACAAGATATTTTTGAATAACTTTTTTTCTGAAAGTCATAGAGACTTGGGCATTTCGGGGTTAATAAAGGGCAACCTGCCACGCAACCACACCGAATTTCAGCACGTTTCGAGCAAGCAGCGCGGAGTTATTCACCCTAATGTGAATTAGGGTTAGGGTTGCAATGAGGGTTAGGGTTGTGACTAGGGTTAGGGTTAGGGTTGTGATTAGGGTTAGGGTTAGGGTTGTGATTAGGGTTAGGGATGAATACCCATTGGAGATCAAGATATTCTTCCATAACTTTCTTTCTGAAGGTCATAGAGACTTGGAAGTTGGTTCCATCTCCACTAATGTGGCTATGCCCGATCCATTGGTACCACCCCCGAGCTTCTGCAACCTTTGGAAGGGTTAGGGTTAGGGTTGTGATGAGTGTTTGTTTTTTGGGTTGTGATTAGGGTTAGGGTTAGGGCTGAAAACCCATTGGAGATCCAGATATTCTTCAATAACTTTTTTTCTGAAGGTCATAGAGACTTGGAAGTTGGTTCCATCTCCACTAATGTGGCTATGCCCGATCCATTGGTACCACCCCCGAGCTTCTGCGACCTTTGGAAGGGTTAGGGTTAGGGTTGTGATGAGTGTTTGTTTTTTGGGTTGTGATTAGGGTTAGGGTTAGGGCTGAAAACCCATTGGAGATCCAGATATTCTTCAATAACTTTTTTTCTGAAGGTCATAGAGACTTGGAAGTCGGTTCCATCTCCACTAATGTGGCTATGCCCGATCCATTGGTACCATCCCCGAGCTTCTACGACCTTCAGAAATGGTGAAACCACCAAATCTAAAAAAAAAAGTACAAGATATTTTTGAATAACTTTTTTTCTGAAAGTCATAGAGACTTGGGCATTTCGGGGTTAATAAAGGGCAACCTGCCACGCAACCACACCGAATTTCAGCACGTTTCGAGCAAGCAGCGCGGAGTTATTCACCCTAATGTGAATTAGGGTTAGGGTTGCAATGAGGGTTAGGGTTGTGACTAGGGTTAGGGTTAGGGTTGTGATTAGGGTTAGGGTTAGGGTTGTGATTAGGGTTAGGGATGAATACCCATTGGAGATCAAGATATTCTTCCATAACTTTCTTTCTGAAGGTCATAGAGACTTGGAAGTTGGTTCCATCTCCACTAATGTGGCTATGCCCGATCCATTGGTACCACCCCCGAGCTTCTGCAACCTTTGGAAGGGTTAGGGTTAGGGTTGTGATGAGTGTTTGTTTTTTGGGTTGTGATTAGGGTTAGGGTTAGGGCTGAAAACCCATTGGAGATCCAGATATTCTTCAATAACTTTTTTTCTGAAGGTCATAGAGACTTGGAAGTCGGTTCCATCTCCACTAATTTGGCTATGCCCGATCCATTGGGACCATCCCCGAGCTTCTACGACCTTCGGAAATGGTGAAACCACCAAATCTAAAAAGAAAAGTACAAGATATTTTTGAATAACTTTTTTTCTGAAAGTCATAGAGACTTGGGCATTTCGGGGTTAATAAAGGGCAACCTGCCACGCAACCACACCGAATTTCAGCACGTTTCGAGCAAGCAGCGCGGAGTTATTCACCCTAATGTGAATTAGGGTTAGGGTTGCAATGAGGGTTAGGGTTGTGACTAGGGTTAGGGTTAGGGTTGTGATTAGGGTTAGGGTTAGGGTTGTGATTAGGGTTAGGGATGAATACCCATTGGAGATCAAGATATTCTTCCATAACTTTCTTTCTGAAGGTCATAGAGACTTGGAAGTTGGTTCCATCTCCACTAATGTGGCTATGCCCGATCCATTGGTACCACCCCCGAGCTTCTGCAACCTTTGGAAGGGTTAGGGTTAGGGTTGTGATGAGTGTTTGTTTTTTGGGTTGTGATTAGGGTTAGGGTTAGGGCTGAAAACCCATTGGAGATCCAGATATTCTTCAATAACTTTTTTTCTGAAGGTCATAGAGACTTGGAAGTCGGTTCCATCTCCACTAATTTGGCTATGCCCGATCCATTGGGACCATCCCCGAGCTTCTACGACCTTCGGAAATGGTGAAACCACCAAATCTAAAAAGAAAAGTACAAGATATTTTTGAATAACTTTTTTTCTGAAAGTCATAGAGACTTGGGCATTTCGGGGTTAATAAAGGGCAACCTGCCACGCAACCAAACCGAATTTCAGCACGTTTCGAGCAAGCAGCGCGGAGTTATTCACCCTAATGTGAATTAGGGTTAGGGTTGCAATGAGGGTTAGGGTTAGGGTTGTGACTAGGGTTAGGGTTAGGGTTGTGATTAGGGTTAGGGTTAGGGTTGTGATTAGGGTTAGGGATGAATACCCATTGGAGATCAAGATATTCTTCCATAACTTTCTTTCTGAAGGTCATAGAGACTTGGAAGTTGGTTCCATCTCCACTAATGTGGCTATGCCCGATCCATTGGTACCACCCCAGAGCTTCTGCGACCTTTGGAAGGGTTAGGGTTAGGGTTGTGATGAGTGTTTGTTTTTTGGGGTGAGATTAGGGTTAGGGTTAGGGCTGAAAACCCATTGGAGATCCAGATATTCTTCAATAACTTTTTTTCTGAAGGTCATAGAGACTTGGAAGTCGGTTCCATCTCCACTAATGTGGCTATGCCCGATCCATTGGGACCATCCCCGAGCTTCTACGACCTTTGGAAATGGTGAAACCACCAAATCTAAAAAGAAAAGTACAAGATATTTTTGAATAACTTTTTTTCTGAAAGTCATAGAGACTTGGGCATTTCGGGGTTAATAAAGGGCAACCTGCCACGCAACCACACCGAATTTCAGCACGTTGCGAGCAAGCAGCGCGGAGTTATTCACCCTAATGTGAATTAGGGTTAGGGTTGCAATGAGGGTTAGGGTTAGGGTTGTGACTAGGGTTAGGGTTAGGGTTGTGATTAGGGTTAGGGTTAGGGTTGTGATTAGGGTTAGGGATGAATACCCATTGGAGATCAAGATATTCTTCCATAACTTTCTTTCTGAAGGTCATAGAGACTTGGAAGTTGGTTCCATCTCCACTAATGTGGCTATGCCCGATCCATTGGTACCACCCCCGAGCTTCTGCGACCTTTGGAAGGGTTAGGGTTAGGGTTGTGATGAGTGTTTGTTTTTTGGGTTGTGATTAGGGTTAGGGTTAGGGCTGAAAACCCATTGGAGATCCAGATATTCTTCAATAACTTTTTTTTTGAAGGTCATAGAGACTTGGAAGTCGGTTCCATCTCCACTAATGTGACTATGCCCGATCTATTGGGACCATCCCCGAGCTTCTACGACCTTCGGAAATGGTGAAACCACCAAATCTAAAAAAAAAAGTACAAGATATTTTTGAATAACTTTTTTTCTGAAAGTCATAGAGACTTGGGCATTTCGGGGTTAATAAAGGGCAACCTGCCACGCAACCACACCGAATTTCAGCACGTTTCGAGCAAGCAGCGCGGAGTTATTCACCCTAATGTGAATTAGGGTTAGGGTTGCAATGAGGGTTAGGGTTAGGGTTGTGACTAGGGTTAGGGTTAGGGTTGTGACTAGGGTTAGGGTTAGGGTTGTGATTAGGGTTAGGGTTAGGGTTGTGATTAGGGTTAGGGATGAATACCCATTGGAGATCAAGATATTCTTCCATAACTTTCTTTCTGAAGGTCATAGAGACTTGGAAGTTGGTTCCATCTCCACTAATGTGGCTATGCCCGATCCATTGGTACCACCCCCGAGCTTCTGCGACCTTTGGAAGGGTTAGGGTTAGGGTTGTGATGAGTGTTTGTTTTTTGGGTTGTGATTAGGGTTAGGGTTAGGGCTGAAAACCCATTGGAGATCCAGATATTCTTCAATAACTTTTTTTCTGAAGGTCATAGAGACTTGGAAGTCGGTTCCATCTCCACTAATGTGGCTATGCCCGATCCATTGGGACCATCCCCGAGCTGCTACGACCTTCGGAAATGGTGAAACCACCAAATCTAAAAAAAAAAAGTACAAGATATTTTTGAATAACTTTTTTTCTGAAAGTCATAGAGACTTGGGCATTTCGGGGTTAATAAAGGGCAACCTGCCACACAACCACACCGAATTTCAGCACGTTTCGAGCAAGCAGCGCGGAGTTATTCACCCTAATGTGAATTAGGGTTAGGGTTGCAATGAGGGTTAGGGTTAGGGTTGTGACTAGGGTTAGGGTTAGGGTTGTGACTAGGGTTAGGGTTAGGGTTGTGATTAGGGTTAGGGTTAGGGTTGTGATTAGGGTTAGGGATGAATACCCATTGGAGATCAAGATATTCTTCCATAACTTTCTTTCTGAAGGTCATAGAGACTTGGAAGTTGGTTCCATCTCCACTAATGTGGCTATGCCCGATCCATTGGTACCACCCCCGAGCTTCTGCGACCTTTGGAAGGGTTAGGGTTAGGGTTGTGATGAGTGTTTGTTTTTTGGGGTGAGATTAGGGTTAGGGTTAGGGCTGAAAACCCATTGGAGATCCAGATATTCTTCAATAACTTTTTTTCTGAAGGTCATAGAGACTTGGAAGTCGGTTCCATCTCCACTAATGTGGCTATGCCCGATCCATTGGGACCATCCCCGAGCTTCTACGACCTTCGGAAATGGTGAAACCACCAAATCTAAAAAGAAAAGTACAAGATATTTTTGAATAACTTTTTTTCTGAAAGTCATAGAGACTTGGGCATTTCGGGGTTAATAAAGGGCAACCTGCCACGCAACCACACCGAATTTCAGCACGTTTCGAGCAAGCAGCGCGGAGTTATTCACCCTAATGTGAATTAGGGTTAGGGTTGCAATGAGGGTTAGGGTTAGGGTTGTGACTAGGGTTAGGGTTAGGGTTGTGATTAGGGTTAGGGTTAGGGTTGTGATTAGGGTTAGGGATGAATACCCATTGGAGATCAAGATATTCTTCCATAACTTTCTTTCTGAAGGTCATAGAGACTTGGAAGTTGGTTCCATCTCCACTAATGTGGCTATGCCCGATACATTGGGACCATCCCCGAGCTTCTACGACCTTCGGAAATGGTGAAACCACCAAATCTAAAAAAAAAAGTACAAGATATTTTTGAATAACTTTTTTTCTGAAAGTCATAGAGACTTGGGCATTTCGGGGTTAATAAAGGGCAACCTGCCACGCAACCACACCGAATTTCAGCACGTTTCGAGCAAGCAGCGCGGAGTTATTCACCCTAATGTGAATTAGGGTTAGGGTTGCAATGAGGGTTAGGGTTAGGGTTGTGACTAGGGTTAGGGTTAGGGTTGTGATTAGGGTTAGGGTTAGGGTTGTGATTAGGGTTAGGGATGAATACCCATTGGAGATCAAGATATTCTTCCATAACTTTCTTTCTGAAGGTCATAGAGACTTGGAAGTTGGTTCCGTCTCCACTAATGTGGCTATGCCCGATCCATTGGTACCACCCCCAAGCTTCTACGACCTTTGGAAGGGTTAGGGTTAGGGTTGTGATGAGTGTTTGTTTTTTGGGCTGTGATTAGGGTTAGGGTTAGGGCTGAAAACCCATTGGAGATCCAGATATTCTTCAATAACTTTTTTTCTGAAGGTCATAGAGACTTGGAAGTCAGTTCCATCTGCACTAATGTGGCTATGCCCGATACATTGGGACCATCCCCGAGCTTCTACGACCTTCGGAAATGGTGAAACCACCAAATCTAAAAAAAAAAGTACAAGATATTTTTGAATAACTTTTTTTCTGAAAGTCATAGAGACTTGGGCATTTCGGGGTTAATAAAGGGCAACCTGCCACGCAACCACACCGAATTTCAGCACGTTTCGAGCAAGCAGCGCGGAGTTATTCACTCTAATGTGAATTAGGGTTAGGGTTGCAATGAGGGTTAGGGTTAGGGTTGTGACTAGGGTTAGGGTTAGGGTTGTGATTAGGGTTAGGGTTAGGGTTGTGATTAGGGTTAGGGATGAATACCCATTGGAGATCAAGATATTCTTCCATAACTTTCTTTCTGAAGGTCATAGAGACTTGGAAGTTGGTTCCATCTCCACTAATGTGGCTATGCCCGATCCATTGGTACCACCCCCGAGCTTCTGCGACCTTTGGAAGGGTTAGGGTTAGGGTTGTGATGAGTGTTTGTTTTTTGGGTTGTGATTAGGGTTAGGGTTAGGGCTGAAAACCCATTGGAGATCCAGATATTCTTCAATAACTTTTTTTCTGAAGGTCATAGAGACTTGGAAGTCGGTTCCATCTCCACTAATGTGGCTATGCCCGATACATTGGGACCATCCCCGAGCTTCTACGACCTTCGGAAATGGTGAAACCACCAAATCTAAAAAAAAAAGTACAAGATATTTTTGAATAACTTTTTTTCTGAAAGTCATAGAGACTTGGGCATTTCGGGGTTAATAAAGGGCAACCTGCCACGCAACCACACCGAATTTCAGCACGTTTCGAGCAAGCAGCGCTGAGTTATTCACCCTAATGTGAATTAGGGTTAGGGTTGCAATGAGGGTTAGGGTTAGGGTTGTGACTAGGGTTAGGGTTAGGGTTGTGATTAGGGTTAGGGTTAGGGTTGTGATTAGGGTTAGGGATTAATACCCATTGGAGATCAAGATATTCTTCCATAACTTTCTTTCTGAAGGTCATAGAGACTTGGAAGTTGGTTCCGTCTCCACTAATGTGGCTATGCCCGATCCATTGGTACCACCCCCAAGCTTCTACGACCTTTGGAAGGGTTAGGGTTAGGGTTGTGATGAGTGTTTGTTTTTTGGGCTGTGATTAGGGTTAGGGTTAGGGCTGAAAACCCATTGGAGATCCAGATATTCTTCAATAACTTTTTTTCTGAAGGTCATAGAGACTTGGAAGTCAGTTCCATCTGCACTAATGTGGCTATGCCCGATACATTGGGACCATCCCCGAGCTTCTACGACCTTCGGAAATGGTGAAACCACCAAATCTAAAAAAAAAAGTACAAGATATTTTTGAATAACTTTTTTTCTGAAAGTCATAGAGACTTGGGCATTTCGGGGTTAATAAAGGGCAACCTGCCACGCAACCACACCGAATTTCAGCACGTTTCGAGCAAGCAGCGCGGAGTTATTCACTCTAATGTGAATTAGGGTTAGGGTTGCAATGAGGGTTAGGGTTAGGGTTGTGACTAGGGTTAGGGTTAGGGTTGTGATTAGGGTTAGGGTTAGGGTTGTGATTAGGGTTAGGGATGAATACCCATTGGAGATCAAGATATTCTTCCATAACTTTCTTTCTGAAGGTCATAGAGACTTGGAAGTTGGTTCCATCTCCACTAATGTGGCTATGCCCGATCCATTGGTACCACCCCCGAGCTTCTGCGACCTTTGGAAGGGTTAGGGTTAGGGTTGTGATGAGTGTTTGTTTTTTGGGTTGTGATTAGGGTTAGGGTTAGGGCTGAAAACCCATTGGAGATCCAGATATTCTTCAATAACTTTTTTTCTGAAGGTCATAGAGACTTGGAAGTCGGTTCCATCTCCACTAATGTGGCTATGCCCGATACATTGGGACCATCCCCGAGCTTCTACGACCTTCGGAAATGGTGAAACCACCAAATCTAAAAAAAAAAGTACAAGATATTTTTGAATAACTTTTTTTCTGAAAGTCATAGAGACTTGGGCATTTCGGGGTTAATAAAGGGCAACCTGCCACGCAACCACACCGAATTTCAGCACGTTTCGAGCAAGCAGCGCTGAGTTATTCACCCTAATGTGAATTAGGGTTAGGGTTGCAATGAGGGTTAGGGTTAGGGTTGTGACTAGGGTTAGGGTTAGGGTTGTGATTAGGGTTAGGGTTAGGGTTGTGATTAGGGTTAGGGATTAATACCCATTGGAGATCAAGATATTCTTCCATAACTTTCTTTCTGAAGGTCATAGAGACTTGGAAGTTGGTTCCATCTCCACTAATGTGGCTATGCCCGATCCATTGGTACCACCCCCAAGCTTCTACGACCTTTGGAAGGGTTAGGGTTAGGGTTGTGATGAGTGTTTGTTTTTTGGGTTGTGATTAGGGTTAGGGTTAGGGCTGAAAACCCATTGGAGATCCAGATATTCTTCAATAACTTTTTTTCTGAAGGTCATAGAGACTTGGAAGTCAGTTCCATCTCCACTAATGTGGCTATGCCCGATACATTGGGACCATCCCCGAGCTTCTACGACCTTCGGAAATGGTGAAACCACCAAATCTAAAAAAAAAAGTACAAGATATTTTTGAATAACTTTTTTTCTGAAAGTCATAGAGACTTGGGCATTTCGGGGTTAATAAAGGGCAACCTGCCACGCAACCACACCGAATTTCAGCACGTTTCGAGCAAGCAGCGCGGAGTTATTCACTCTAATGTGAATTAGGGTTAGGGTTGCAATGAGGGTTAGGGTTAGGGTTGTGACTAGGGTTAGGGTTAGGGTTGTGATTAGGGTTAGGGTTAGGGTTGTGATTAGGGTTAGGGATGAATACCCATTGGAGATCAAGATATTCTTCCATAACTTTCTTTCTGAAGGTCATAGAGACTTGGAAGTTGGTTCCATCTCCACTAATGTGGCTATGCCCGATCCATTGGTACCACCCCCAAGCTTCTGCGACCTTTGGAAGGGTTAGGGTTGTGATGAGTGTTTGTTTTTTGGGTTGTGATTAGGGTTAGGGTTAGGGCTGAAAACCCATTGGAGATCCAGATATTCTTCAATAACTTTTTTTCTGAAGGTCATAGAGACTTGGAAGTCAGTTCCATCTCCACTAATGTGGCTATGCCCGATCCATTGGGACCATCCCCGAGCTTCTACGACCTTCGGAAATGGTGAAACCACCAAATCTAAAAAAAAAAGTACAAGATATTTTTGAATAACTTTTTTTCTGAAAGTCATAGAGACTTGGGCATTTCGGGGTTAATAAAGGGCAACCTGCCACGCAACCACACCGAATTTCAGCACGTTTCGAGCAAGCAGCGCGGAGTTATTCACTCTAATGTGAATTAGGGTTAGGGTTGCAATGAGGGTTAGGGTTAGGGTTGTGACAAGGGGTTAGGGTTAGGGTTGTGATTAGGGTTAGGGTTAGGGTTGTGATTAGGGTTAGGGATGAATACCCATTGGAGGTCAAGATATTCTTCCATAACTTTCTTTCTGAAGGTCATAGAGACTTGGAAGTTGGTTCCATCTCCACTAATGTGGCTATGCCCGATCCATTGGTACCACCCCCAAGCTTCTACGACCTTTGGAAGGGTTAGGGTTAGGGTTGTGATGAGTGTTTGTTTTTTGGGTTGTGATTAGGGTTAGGGTTAGGGCTGAAAACCCATTGGAGATCCAGATATTCTTCAATAACTTTTTTTCTGAAGGTCATAGAGACTTGGAAGTCAGTTCCATCTCCACTAATGTGGCTATGCCCGATCCATTGGGACCATCCCCGAGCTTCTACGACCTTCGGAAATGGTGAAACCACCAAATCTAAAAAAAAAAGTACAAGATATTTTTGAATAACTTTTTTTCTGAAAGTCATAGAGACTTGGGCATTTCGGGGTTAATAAAGGGCAACCTGCCACGCAACCACACCGAATTTCAGCACGTTTCGAGCAAGCAGCGCGGAGTTATTCACTCTAATGTGAATTAGGGTTAGGGTTGCAATGAGGGTTAGGGTTAGGGTTGTGACTAGGGTTAGGGTTAGGGTTGTGATTAGGGTTAGGGATGAATACCCATTGGAGGTCAAGATATTCTTCCATAACTTTCTTTCTGAAGGTCATAGAGACTTGGAAGTTGGTTCCATCTCCACTAATGTGGCTATGCCCGATCCATTGGTACCACCCCCAAGCTTCTACGACCTTTGGAAGGGTTAGGGTTAGGGTTGTGATGAGTGTTTGTTTTTTGGGTTGTGATTAGGGTTAGGGTTAGGGCTGAAAACCCATTGGAGATCCAGATATTCTTCAATAACTTTTTTTCTGAAGGTCATAGAGACTTGGAAGTCAGTTCCATCTCCACTAATGTGGCTATGCCCGATACATTGGGACCATCCCCGAGCTTCTACGACCTTCGGAAATGGTGAAACCACCAAATCTAAAAAAAAAAGTACAAGATATTTTTGAATAACTTTTTTTCTGAAAGTCATAGAGACTTGGGCATTTCGGGGTTAATAAAGGGCAACCTGCCACGCAACCACACCGAATTTCAGCACGTTTCGAGCAAGCAGCGCGGAGTTATTCACTCTAATGTGAATTAGGGTTAGGGTTGCAATGAGGGTTAGGGTTAGGGTTGTGACTAGGGTTAGGGTTAGGGTTGTGATTAGGGTTAGGGTTAGGGTTAGGGTTGTGATTAGGGTTAGGGATGAATACCCATTGGAGGTCAAGATATTCTTCCATAACTTTCTTTCTGAAGGTCATAGAGACTTGGAAGTTGGTTCCATCTCCACTAATGTGGCTATGCCCGATCCATTGGTACCACCCCCAAGCTTCTACGACCTTTGGAAGGGTTAGGGTTAGGGTTGTGATGAGTGTTTGTTTTTTGGGTTGTGATTAGGGTTAGGGTTAGGGCTGAAAACCCATTGGAGATCCAGATATTCTTCAATAACTTTTTTTCTGAAGGTCATAGAGACTTGGAAGTCAGTTCCATCTCCACTAATGTGGCTATGCCCGATCCATTGGGACCATCCCCGAGCTTCTACGACCTTCGGAAATGGTGAAACCACCAAATCTAAAAAAAAAAGTACAAGATATTTTTGAATAACTTTTTTTCTGAAAGTCATAGAGACTTGGGCATTTCGGGGTTAATAAAGGGCAACCTGCCACGCAACCACACCGAATTTCAGCACGTTTCGAGCAAGCAGCGCGGAGTTATTCACTCTAATGTGAATTAGGGTTAGGGTTGCAATGAGGGTTAGGGTTGTGACTAGGGTTAGGGTTAGGGTTGTGATTAGGGTTAGGGTTGTGATTAGGGTTAGGGATGAATACCCATTGGAGATCAAGATATTCTTCCATAACTTTCTTTCTGAAGGTCATAAAGACTTGGAAGTTGGTTCCATCTCCACTAATGTGGCTATGCCCGATCCATTGGTACCACACCCGAGCTTCTGCGACCTTTGGAAGGGTTAGGGTTAGGGTTGTGATGAGTGTTTGTTTTTTGGGTTGTGATTAGGGTTAGGGTTAGGGCTGAAAACCCATTGGAGATCCAGATATTCTTCAATAACTTTTTTTCTGAAGGTCATAGAGACTTGGAAGTCGGTTCCATCTCCACTAATGTGGCTATGCCCGATCCATTGGGACCATCCCCGAGCTTCTACGACCTTCGGAAATGGTGAAACCACCAAATCTAAAAAAAAAAGTACAAGATATTTTTGAATAACTTTTTTTCTGAAAGTCATAGAGACTTGGGCATTTCGGGGTTAATAAAGGGCAACCTGCCACGCAACCACACCGAATTTCAGCACGTTTCGAGCAAGCAGCGCGGAGTTATTCACTCTAATGTGAATTAGGGTTAGGGTTGCAATGAGGGTTAGGGTTAGGGTTGTGACTAGGGTTAGGGTTAGGGTTGTGATTAGGGTTAGGGTTAGGGTTGTGATTAGGGTTAGGGATGAATACCCATTGGAGATCAAGATATTCTTCCATAACTTTCTTTCTGAAGGTCATAAAGACTTGGAAGTTGGTTCCATCTCCACTAATGTGGCTATGCCCGATCCATTGGTACCACCCCCAAGCTTCTATGACCTTTGGAAGGGTTAGGGTTAGGGTTGTGATGAGTGTTTGTTTTTTGGGTTGTGATTAGGGTTAGGGTTAGGGCTGAAAACCCATTGGAGATCCAGATATTCTTCAATAACTTTTTTTCTGAAGGTCATAGAGACTTGGAAGTCGGTTCCATCTCCACTAATGTGGCTATGCCCGATCCATTGGGACCATCCCCGAGCTTCTACGACCTTCGGAAATGGTGAAACCACCAAATCTAAAAAAAAAAGTACAAGATATTTTTGAATAACTTTTTTTCTGAAAGTCATAGAGACTTGGGCATTTCGGGGTTAATAAAGGGCAACCTGCCACGCAACCACACCGAATTTCAGCACGTTTCGAGCAAGCAGCGCGGAGTTATTCACTCTAATGTGAATTAGGGTTAGGGTTGCAATGAGGGTTAGGGTTAGGGTTGTGACTAGGGTTAGGGTTAGGGTTGTGATTAGGGTTAGGGTTAGGGTTGTGATTAGGGTTAGGGATGAATACCCATTGGAGATCAAGATATTCTTCCATAACTTTCTTTCTGAAGGTCATAGAGACTTGGAAGTTGGTTCCATCTCCACTAATGTGGCTATGCCCGATCCATTGGTACCACCCCCAAGCTTCTACGACCTTTGGAAGGGTTAGGGTTGTGATGAGTGTTTGTTTTTTGGGTTGTGATTAGGGTTAGGGTTAGGGCTGAAAACCCATTGGAGATCCAGATATTCTTCAATAACTTTTTTTCTGAAGGTCATAGAGACTTGGAAGTCAGTTCCATCTCCACTAATGTGGCTATGCCCGATCCATTGGTACCACCCCCAAGCTTCTACGACCTTTGGAAGGGTTAGGGTTAGGGTTGTGATGAGTGTTTGTTTTTTGGGTTGTGATTAGGGTTAGGGTTAGGGCTGAAAACCCATTGGAGATCCAGATATTCTTCAATAACTTTTTTTCTGAAGGTCATAGAGACTTGGAAGTCAGTTCCATCTCCACTAATGTGGCTATGCCCGATACATTGGGACCATCCCCGAGCTTCTACGACCTTCGGAAATGGTGAAACCACCAAATCTAAAAAAAAAAGTACAAGATATTTTTGAATAACTTTTTTTCTGAAAGTCATAGAGACTTGGGCATTTCGGGGTTAATAAAGGGCAACCTGCCACGCAACCACACCGAATTTCAGCACGTTTCGAGCAAGCAGCGCGGAGTTATTCACTCTAATGTGAATTAGGGTTAGGGTTGCAATGAGGGTTAGGGTTAGGGTTGTGACTAGGGTTAGGGTTAGGGTTGTGATTAGGGTTAGGGTTAGGGTTGTGATTAGGGTTAGGGATGAATACCCATTGGAGATCAAGATATTCTTCCATAACTTTCTTTCTGAAGGTCATAGAGACTTGGAAGTTGGTTCCATCTCCACTAATGTGGCTATGCCCGATCCATTGGTACCACCCCCAAGCTTCTACGACCTTTGGAAGGGTTAGGGTTAGGGTTGTGATGAGTGTTTGTTTTTTGGGTTGTGATTAGGGTTAGGGTTAGGGCTGAAAACCCATTGGAGATCCAGATATTCTTCAATAACTTTTTTTCTGAAGGTCATAGAGACTTGGAAGTCAGTTCCATCTCCACTAATGTGGCTATGCCCGATCCATTGGGACCATCCCCGAGCTTCTACGACCTTCGGAAATGGTGAAACCACCAAATCTAAAAAAAAAAGTACAAGATATTTTTGAATAACTTTTTTTCTGAAAGTCATAGAGACTTGGGCATTTCGGGGTTAATAAAGGGCAACCTGCCACGCAACCACACCGAATTTCAGCACGTTTCGAGCAAGCAGCGCGGAGTTATTCACTCTAATGTGAATTAGGGTTAGGGTTGCAATGAGGGTTAGGGTTAGGGTTGTGACAAGGGGTTAGGGTTAGGGTTGTGATTAGGGTTAGGGTTAGGGTTGTGATTAGGGTTAGGGATGAATACCCATTGGAGGTCAAGATATTCTTCCATAACTTTCTTTCTGAAGGTCATAGAGACTTGGAAGTTGGTTCCATCTCCACTAATGTGGCTATGCCCGATCCATTGGTACCACCCCCAAGCTTCTACGACCTTTGGAAGGGTTAGGGTTAGGGTTGTGATGAGTGTTTGTTTTTTGGGTTGTGATTAGGGTTAGGGTTAGGGCTGAAAACCCATTGGAGATCCAGATATTCTTCAATAACTTTTTTTCTGAAGGTCATAGAGACTTGGAAGTCAGTTCCATCTCCACTAATGTGGCTATGCCCGATCCATTGGGACCATCCCCGAGCTTCTACGACCTTCGGAAATGGTGAAACCACCAAATCTAAAAAAAAAAGTACAAGATATTTTTGAATAACTTTTTTTCTGAAAGTCATAGAGACTTGGGCATTTCGGGGTTAATAAAGGGCAACCTGCCACGCAACCACACCGAATTTCAGCACGTTTCGAGCAAGCAGCGCGGAGTTATTCACTCTAATGTGAATTAGGGTTAGGGTTGCAATGAGGGTTAGGGTTAGGGTTGTGACTAGGGTTAGGGTTAGGGTTGTGATTAGGGTTAGGGATGAATACCCATTGGAGGTCAAGATATTCTTCCATAACTTTCTTTCTGAAGGTCATAGAGACTTGGAAGTTGGTTCCATCTCCACTAATGTGGCTATGCCCGATCCATTGGTACCACCCCCAAGCTTCTACGACCTTTGGAAGGGTTAGGGTTAGGGTTGTGATGAGTGTTTGTTTTTTGGGTTGTGATTAGGGTTAGGGTTAGGGCTGAAAACCCATTGGAGATCCAGATATTCTTCAATAACTTTTTTTCTGAAGGTCATAGAGACTTGGAAGTCAGTTCCATCTCCACTAATGTGGCTATGCCCGATACATTGGGACCATCCCCGAGCTTCTACGACCTTCAGAAATGGTGAAACCACCAAATCTAAAAAAAAAAGTACAAGATATTTTTGAATAACTTTTTTTCTGAAAGTCATAGAGACTTGGGCATTTCGGGGTTAATAAAGGGCAACCTGCCACGCAACCACACCGAATTTCAGCACGTTTCGAGCAAGCAGCGCGGAGTTATTCACTCTAATGTGAATTAGGGTTAGGGTTGCAATGAGGGTTAGGGTTAGGGTTGTGACTAGGGTTAGGGTTAGGGTTGTGATTAGGGTTAGGGTTAGGGTTAGGGTTGTGATTAGGGTTAGGGATGAATACCCATTGGAGGTCAAGATATTCTTCCATAACTTTCTTTCTGAAGGTCATAGAGACTTGGAAGTTGGTTCCATCTCCACTAATGTGGCTATGCCCGATCCATTGGTACCACCCCCAAGCTTCTACGACCTTTGGAAGGGTTAGGGTTAGGGTTGTGATGAGTGTTTGTTTTTTGGGTTGTGATTAGGGTTAGGGTTAGGGCTGAAAACCCATTGGAGATCCAGATATTCTTCAATAACTTTTTTTCTGAAGGTCATAGAGACTTGGAAGTCAGTTCCATCTCCACTAATGTGGCTATGCCCGATCCATTGGGACCATCCCCGAGCTTCTACGACCTTCGGAAATGGTGAAACCACCAAATCTAAAAAAAAAAGTACAAGATATTTTTGAATAACTTTTTTTCTGAAAGTCATAGAGACTTGGGCATTTCGGGGTTAATAAAGGGCAACCTGCCACGCAACCACACCGAATTTCAGCACGTTTCGAGCAAGCAGCGCGGAGTTATTCACTCTAATGTGAATTAGGGTTAGGGTTGCAATGAGGGTTAGGGTTGTGACTAGGGTTAGGGTTAGGGTTGTGATTAGGGTTAGGGTTGTGATTAGGGTTAGGGATGAATACCCATTGGAGATCAAGATATTCTTCCATAACTTTCTTTCTGAAGGTCATAAAGACTTGGAAGTTGGTTCCATCTCCACTAATGTGGCTATGCCCGATCCATTGGTACCACACCCGAGCTTCTGCGACCTTTGGAAGGGTTAGGGTTAGGGTTGTGATGAGTGTTTGTTTTTTGGGTTGTGATTAGGGTTAGGGTTAGGGCTGAAAACCCATTGGAGATCCAGATATTCTTCAATAACTTTTTTTCTGAAGGTCATAGAGACTTGGAAGTCGGTTCCATCTCCACTAATGTGGCTATGCCCGATCCATTGGGACCATCCCCGAGCTTCTACGACCTTCGGAAATGGTGAAACCACCAAATCTAAAAAAAAAAGTACAAGATATTTTTGAATAACTTTTTTTCTGAAAGTCATAGAGACTTGGGCATTTCGGGGTTAATAAAGGGCAACCTGCCACGCAACCACACCGAATTTCAGCACGTTTCGAGCAAGCAGCGCGGAGTTATTCACTCTAATGTGAATTAGGGTTAGGGTTGCAATGAGGGTTAGGGTTAGGGTTGTGACTAGGGTTAGGGTTAGGGTTGTGATTAGGGTTAGGGTTAGGGTTGTGATTAGGGTTAGGGATGAATACCCATTGGAGATCAAGATATTCTTCCATAACTTTCTTTCTGAAGGTCATAGAGACTTGGAAGTTGGTTCCATCTCCACTAATGTGGCTATGCCCGATCCATTGGTACCACCCCCAAGCTTCTATGACCTTTGGAAGGGTTAGGGTTAGGGTTGTGATGAGTGTTTGTTTTTTGGGTTGTGATTAGGGTTAGGGTTAGGGCTGAAAACCCATTGGAGATCCAGATATTCTTCAATAACTTTTTTTCTGAAGGTCATAGAGACTTGGAAGTCGGTTCCATCTCCACTAATGTGGCTATGCCCGATCCATTGGGACCATCCCCGAGCTTCTACGACCTTCGGAAATGGTGAAACCACCAAATCTAAAAAAAAAAGTACAAGATATTTTTGAATAACTTTTTTTCTGAAAGTCATAGAGACTTGGGCATTTCGGGGTTAATAAAGGGCAACCTGCCACTCAACCACACTGAATTTCAGCACGTTTCGAGCAAGCAGCGCGGAGTTATTCACTCTAATGTGAATTAGGGTTAGGGTTGCAATGAGGGTTAGGGTTGTGACTAGGGTTAGGGTTAGGGTTGTGATTAGGGTTAGGGTTGTGATTAGGGTTAGGGATGAATACCCATTGGAGATCAAGATATTCTTCCATAACTTTCTTTCTGAAGGTCATAAAGACTTGGAAGTTGGTTCCATCTCCACTAATGTGGCTATGCCCGATCCATTGGTACCACACCCGAGCTTCTGCGACCTTTGGAAGGGTTAGGGTTAGGGTTGTGATGAGTGTTTGTTTTTTGGGTTGTGATTAGGGTTAGGGTTAGGGCTGAAAACCCATTGGAGATCCAGATATTCTTCAATAACTTTTTTTCTGAAGGTCATAGAGACTTGGAAGTCGGTTCCATCTCCACTAATGTGGCTATGCCCGATCCATTGGGACCATCCCCGAGCTTCTACGACCTTCGGAAATGGTGAAACCACCAAATCTAAAAAAAAAAGTACAAGATATTTTTGAATAACTTTTTTTCTGAAAGTCATAGAGACTTGGGCATTTCGGGGTTAATAAAGGGCAACCTGCCACGCAACCACACCGAATTTCAGCACGTTTCGAGCAAGCAGCGCGGAGTTATTCACTCTAATGTGAATTAGGGTTAGGGTTGCAATGAGGGTTAGGGTTAGGGTTGTGACTAGGGTTAGGGTTAGGGTTGTGATTAGGGTTAGGGTTAGGGTTGTGATTAGGGTTAGGGATGAATACCCATTGGAGATCAAGATATTCTTCCATAACTTTCTTTCTGAAGGTCATAGAGACTTGGAAGTTGGTTCCATCTCCACTAATGTGGCTATGCCCGATCCATTGGTACCACCCCCAAGCTTCTATGACCTTTGGAAGGGTTAGGGTTAGGGTTGTGATGAGTGTTTGTTTTTTGGGTTGTGATTAGGGTTAGGGTTAGGGCTGAAAACCCATTGGAGATCCAGATATTCTTCAATAACTTTTTTTCTGAAGGTCATAGAGACTTGGAAGTCGGTTCCATCTCCACTAATGTGGCTATGCCCGATCCATTGGGACCATCCCCGAGCTTCTACGACCTTCGGAAATGGTGAAACCACCAAATCTAAAAAAAAAAGTACAAGATATTTTTGAATAACTTTTTTTCTGAAAGTCATAGAGACTTGGGCATTTCGGGGTTAATAAAGGGCAACCTGCCACGCAACCACACCGAATTTCAGCACGTTTCGAGCAAGCAGCGCGGAGTTATTCACTCTAATGTGAATTAGGGTTAGGGTTGCAATGAGGGTTAGGGTTAGGGTTGTGACTAGGGTTAGGGTTAGGGTTGTGATTAGGGTTAGGGTTAGGGTTGTGATTAGGGTTAGGGATGAATACCCATTGGAGATCAAGATATTCTTCCATAACTTTCTTTCTGAAGGTCATAGAGACTTGGAAGTTGGTTCCATCTCCACTAATGTGGCTATGCCCGATCCATTGGTACCACCCCCAAGCTTCTACGACCTTTGGAAGGGTTAGGGTTAGGGTTGTGATGAGTGTTTGTTTTTTGGGTTGTGATTAGGGTTAGGGTTAGGGCTGAAAACCCATTGGAGATCCAGATATTCTTCAATAACTTTTTTTCTGAAGGTCATAGAGACTTGGAAGTCAGTTCCATCTCCACTAATGTGGCTATGCCCGATCCATTGGTACCACCCCCAAGCTTCTACGACCTTTGGAAGGGTTAGGGTTAGGGTTGTGATGAGTGTTTGTTTTTTGGGTTGTGATTAGGGTTAGGGTTAGGGCTGAAAACCCATTGGAGATCCAGATATTCTTCAATAACTTTTTTTCTGAAGGTCATAGAGACTTGGAAGTCAGTTCCATCTCCACTAATGTGGCTATGCCCGATACATTGGGACCATCCCCGAGCTTCTACGACCTTCGGAAATGGTGAAACCACCAAATCTAAAAAAAAAAGTACAAGATATTTTTGAATAACTTTTTTTCTGAAAGTCATAGAGACTTGGGCATTTCGGGGTTAATAAAGGGCAACCTGCCACGCAACCACACCGAATTTCAGCACGTTTCGAGCAAGCAGCGCGGAGTTATTCACTCTAATGTGAATTAGGGTTAGGGTTGCAATGAGGGTTAGGGTTAGGGTTGTGACTAGGGTTAGGGTTAGGGTTGTGATTAGGGTTAGGGTTAGGGTTGTGATTAGGGTTAGGGATGAATACCCATTGGAGATCAAGATATTCTTCCATAACTTTCTTTCTGAAGGTCATAGAGACTTGGAAGTTGGTTCCATCTCCACTAATGTGGCTATGCCCGATCCATTGGTACCACCCCCAAGCTTCTACGACCTTTGGAAGGGTTAGGGTTAGGGTTGTGATGAGTGTTTGTTTTTTGGGTTGTGATTAGGGTTAGGGTTAGGGCTGAAAACCCATTGGAGATCCAGATATTCTTCAATAACTTTTTTTCTGAAGGTCATAGAGACTTGGAAGTCAGTTCCATCTCCACTAATGTGGCTATGCCCGATCCATTGGGACCATCCCCGAGCTTCTACGACCTTCGGAAATGGTGAAACCACCAAATCTAAAAAAAAAAGTACAAGATATTTTTGAATAACTTTTTTTCTGAAAGTCATAGAGACTTGGGCATTTCGGGGTTAATAAAGGGCAACCTGCCACGCAACCACACCGAATTTCAGCACGTTTCGAGCAAGCAGCGCGGAGTTATTCACTCTAATGTGAATTAGGGTTAGGGTTGCAATGAGGGTTAGGGTTAGGGTTGTGACTAGGGTTAGGGTTAGGGTTGTGATTAGGGTTAGGGTTGTGATTAGGGTTAGGGATGAATACCCATTGGAGATCAAGATATTCTTCCATAACTTTCTTTCTGAAGGTCATAGAGACTTGGAAGTTGGTTCCATCTCCACTAATGTGGCTATGCCCGATCCATTGGTACCACCCCCGAGCTTCTGCGACCTTTGGAAGGGTTAGGGTTAGGGTTGTGATGAGTGTTTGTTTTTTGGGTTGTGATTAGGGTTAGGGTTATGGCTGAAAACCCATTGGAGATCCAGATATTCTTCAATAACTTTTTTTCTGAAGGTCATAGAGACTTGGAAGTCAGTTCCATCTCCACTAATGTGGCTATGCCCGATCCATTGGGACCATCCCCGAGCTTCTACGACCTTTGGAAGGGTTAGGGTTAGGGTTGTGATGAGTGTTTGTTTTTTGGGTTGTGATTAGGGTTAGGGTTATGGCTGAAAACCCATTGGAGATCCAGATATTCTTCAATAACTTTCTTTCTGAAGGTCATAGAGACTTGGAAGTTGGTTCCATCTCCACTAATGTGGCTATGCCCGATCCATTGGTACCACCCCCAAGCTTCTACGACCTTTGGAAGGGTTAGGGTTAGGGTTGTGATGAGTGTTTGTTTTTTGGGTTGTGATTAGGGTTAGGGTTAGGGCTGAAAACCCATTGGAGATCCAGATATTCTTCAATAACTTTTTTTCTGAAGGTCATAGAGACTTGGAAGTCAGTTCCATCTCCACTAATGTGGCTATGCCCGATCCATTGGGACCATCCCCGAGCTTCTACGACCTTCGGAAATGGTGAAACCACCAAATCTAAAAAAAAAAGTACAAGATATTTTTGAATAACTTTTTTTCTGAAAGTCATAGAGACTTGGGCATTTCGGGGTTAATAAAGGGCAACCTGCCACGCAACCACACCGAATTTCAGCACGTTTCGAGCAAGCAGCGCGGAGTTATTCACTCTAATGTGAATTAGGGTTAGGGTTGCAATGAGGGTTAGGGTTAGGGTTGTGACAAGGGGTTAGGGTTAGGGTTGTGATTAGGGTTAGGGTTAGGGTTGTGATTAGGGTTAGGGATGAATACCCATTGGAGGTCAAGATATTCTTCCATAACTTTCTTTCTGAAGGTCATAGAGACTTGGAAGTTGGTTCCATCTCCACTAATGTGGCTATGCCCGATCCATTGGTACCACCCCCAAGCTTCTACGACCTTTGGAAGGGTTAGGGTTAGGGTTGTGATGAGTGTTTGTTTTTTGGGTTGTGATTAGGGTTAGGGTTAGGGCTGAAAACCCATTGGAGATCCAGATATTCTTCAATAACTTTTTTTCTGAAGGTCATAGAGACTTGGAAGTCAGTTCCATCTCCACTAATGTGGCTATGCCCGATCCATTGGGACCATCCCCGAGCTTCTACGACCTTCGGAAATGGTGAAACCACCAAATCTAAAAAAAAAAGTACAAGATATTTTTGAATAACTTTTTTTCTGAAAGTCATAGAGACTTGGGCATTTCGGGGTTAATAAAGGGCAACCTGCCACGCAACCACACCGAATTTCAGCACGTTTCGAGCAAGCAGCGCGGAGTTATTCACTCTAATGTGAATTAGGGTTAGGGTTGCAATGAGGGTTAGGGTTAGGGTTGTGACTAGGGTTAGGGTTAGGGTTGTGATTAGGGTTAGGGATGAATACCCATTGGAGGTCAAGATATTCTTCCATAACTTTCTTTCTGAAGGTCATAGAGACTTGGAAGTTGGTTCCATCTCCACTAATGTGGCTATGCCCGATCCATTGGTACCACCCCCAAGCTTCTACGACCTTTGGAAGGGTTAGGGTTAGGGTTGTGATGAGTGTTTGTTTTTTGGGTTGTGATTAGGGTTAGGGTTAGGGCTGAAAACCCATTGGAGATCCAGATATTCTTCAATAACTTTTTTTCTGAAGGTCATAGAGACTTGGAAGTCAGTTCCATCTCCACTAATGTGGCTATGCCCGATACATTGGGACCATCCCCGAGCTTCTACGACCTTCAGAAATGGTGAAACCACCAAATCTAAAAAAAAAAGTACAAGATATTTTTGAATAACTTTTTTTCTGAAAGTCATAGAGACTTGGGCATTTCGGGGTTAATAAAGGGCAACCTGCCACGCAACCACACCGAATTTCAGCACGTTTCGAGCAAGCAGCGCGGAGTTATTCACTCTAATGTGAATTAGGGTTAGGGTTGCAATGAGGGTTAGGGTTAGGGTTGTGACTAGGGTTAGGGTTAGGGTTGTGATTAGGGTTAGGGTTAGGGTTAGGGTTGTGATTAGGGTTAGGGATGAATACCCATTGGAGGTCAAGATATTCTTCCATAACTTTCTTTCTGAAGGTCATAGAGACTTGGAAGTTGGTTCCATCTCCACTAATGTGGCTATGCCCGATCCATTGGTACCACCCCCAAGCTTCTACGACCTTTGGAAGGGTTAGGGTTAGGGTTGTGATGAGTGTTTGTTTTTTGGGTTGTGATTAGGGTTAGGGTTAGGGCTGAAAACCCATTGGAGATCCAGATATTCTTCAATAACTTTTTTTCTGAAGGTCATAGAGACTTGGAAGTCAGTTCCATCTCCACTAATGTGGCTATGCCCGATCCATTGGGACCATCCCCGAGCTTCTACGACCTTCGGAAATGGTGAAACCACCAAATCTAAAAAAAAAAGTACAAGATATTTTTGAATAACTTTTTTTCTGAAAGTCATAGAGACTTGGGCATTTCGGGGTTAATAAAGGGCAACCTGCCACGCAACCACACCGAATTTCAGCACGTTTCGAGCAAGCAGCGCGGAGTTATTCACTCTAATGTGAATTAGGGTTAGGGTTGCAATGAGGGTTAGGGTTGTGACTAGGGTTAGGGTTAGGGTTGTGATTAGGGTTAGGGTTGTGATTAGGGTTAGGGATGAATACCCATTGGAGATCAAGATATTCTTCCATAACTTTCTTTCTGAAGGTCATAAAGACTTGGAAGTTGGTTCCATCTCCACTAATGTGGCTATGCCCGATCCATTGGTACCACACCCGAGCTTCTGCGACCTTTGGAAGGGTTAGGGTTAGGGTTGTGATGAGTGTTTGTTTTTTGGGTTGTGATTAGGGTTAGGGTTAGGGCTGAAAACCCATTGGAGATCCAGATATTCTTCAATAACTTTTTTTCTGAAGGTCATAGAGACTTGGAAGTCGGTTCCATCTCCACTAATGTGGCTATGCCCGATCCATTGGGACCATCCCCGAGCTTCTACGACCTTCGGAAATGGTGAAACCACCAAATCTAAAAAAAAAAGTACAAGATATTTTTGAATAACTTTTTTTCTGAAAGTCATAGAGACTTGGGCATTTCGGGGTTAATAAAGGGCAACCTGCCACGCAACCACACCGAATTTCAGCACGTTTCGAGCAAGCAGCGCGGAGTTATTCACTCTAATGTGAATTAGGGTTAGGGTTGCAATGAGGGTTAGGGTTAGGGTTGTGACTAGGGTTAGGGTTAGGGTTGTGATTAGGGTTAGGGTTAGGGTTGTGATTAGGGTTAGGGATGAATACCCATTGGAGATCAAGATATTCTTCCATAACTTTCTTTCTGAAGGTCATAGAGACTTGGAAGTTGGTTCCATCTCCACTAATGTGGCTATGCCCGATCCATTGGTACCACCCCCAAGCTTCTATGACCTTTGGAAGGGTTAGGGTTAGGGTTGTGATGAGTGTTTGTTTTTTGGGTTGTGATTAGGGTTAGGGTTAGGGCTGAAAACCCATTGGAGATCCAGATATTCTTCAATAACTTTTTTTCTGAAGGTCATAGAGACTTGGAAGTCGGTTCCATCTCCACTAATGTGGCTATGCCCGATCCATTGGGACCATCCCCGAGCTTCTACGACCTTCGGAAATGGTGAAACCACCAAATCTAAAAAAAAAAGTACAAGATATTTTTGAATAACTTTTTTTCTGAAAGTCATAGAGACTTGGGCATTTCGGGGTTAATAAAGGGCAACCTGCCACTCAACCACACTGAATTTCAGCACGTTTCGAGCAAGCAGCGCGGAGTTATTCACTCTAATGTGAATTAGGGTTAGGGTTGCAATGAGGGTTAGGGTTGTGACTAGGGTTAGGGTTAGGGTTGTGATTAGGGTTAGGGTTGTGATTAGGGTTAGGGATGAATACCCATTGGAGATCAAGATATTCTTCCATAACTTTCTTTCTGAAGGTCATAAAGACTTGGAAGTTGGTTCCATCTCCACTAATGTGGCTATGCCCGATCCATTGGTACCACACCCGAGCTTCTGCGACCTTTGGAAGGGTTAGGGTTAGGGTTGTGATGAGTGTTTGTTTTTTGGGTTGTGATTAGGGTTAGGGTTAGGGCTGAAAACCCATTGGAGATCCAGATATTCTTCAATAACTTTTTTTCTGAAGGTCATAGAGACTTGGAAGTCGGTTCCATCTCCACTAATGTGGCTATGCCCGATCCATTGGGACCATCCCCGAGCTTCTACGACCTTCGGAAATGGTGAAACCACCAAATCTAAAAAAAAAAGTACAAGATATTTTTGAATAACTTTTTTTCTGAAAGTCATAGAGACTTGGGCATTTCGGGGTTAATAAAGGGCAACCTGCCACGCAACCACACCGAATTTCAGCACGTTTCGAGCAAGCAGCGCGGAGTTATTCACTCTAATGTGAATTAGGGTTAGGGTTGCAATGAGGGTTAGGGTTAGGGTTGTGACTAGGGTTAGGGTTAGGGTTGTGATTAGGGTTAGGGTTAGGGTTGTGATTAGGGTTAGGGATGAATACCCATTGGAGATCAAGATATTCTTCCATAACTTTCTTTCTGAAGGTCATAGAGACTTGGAAGTTGGTTCCATCTCCACTAATGTGGCTATGCCCGATCCATTGGTACCACCCCCAAGCTTCTATGACCTTTGGAAGGGTTAGGGTTAGGGTTGTGATGAGTGTTTGTTTTTTGGGTTGTGATTAGGGTTAGGGTTAGGGCTGAAAACCCATTGGAGATCCAGATATTCTTCAATAACTTTTTTTCTGAAGGTCATAGAGACTTGGAAGTCGGTTCCATCTCCACTAATGTGGCTATGCCCGATCCATTGGGACCATCCCCGAGCTTCTACGACCTTCGGAAATGGTGAAACCACCAAATCTAAAAAAAAAAGTACAAGATATTTTTGAATAACTTTTTTTCTGAAAGTCATAGAGACTTGGGCATTTCGGGGTTAATAAAGGGCAACCTGCCACGCAACCACACCGAATTTCAGCACGTTTCGAGCAAGCAGCGCGGAGTTATTCACTCTAATGTGAATTAGGGTTAGGGTTGCAATGAGGGTTAGGGTTAGGGTTGTGACTAGGGTTAGGGTTAGGGTTGTGATTAGGGTTAGGGTTAGGGTTGTGATTAGGGTTAGGGATGAATACCCATTGGAGATCAAGATATTCTTCCATAACTTTCTTTCTGAAGGTCATAGAGACTTGGAAGTTGGTTCCATCTCCACTAATGTGGCTATGCCCGATCCATTGGTACCACCCCCAAGCTTCTACGACCTTTGGAAGGGTTAGGGTTAGGGTTGTGATGAGTGTTTGTTTTTTGGGTTGTGATTAGGGTTAGGGTTAGGGCTGAAAACCCATTGGAGATCCAGATATTCTTCAATAACTTTTTTTCTGAAGGTCATAGAGACTTGGAAGTCAGTTCCATCTCCACTAATGTGGCTATGCCCGATCCATTGGTACCACCCCCAAGCTTCTACGACCTTTGGAAGGGTTAGGGTTAGGGTTGTGATGAGTGTTTGTTTTTTGGGTTGTGATTAGGGTTAGGGTTAGGGCTGAAAACCCATTGGAGATCCAGATATTCTTCAATAACTTTTTTTCTGAAGGTCATAGAGACTTGGAAGTCAGTTCCATCTCCACTAATGTGGCTATGCCCGATACATTGGGACCATCCCCGAGCTTCTACGACCTTCGGAAATGGTGAAACCACCAAATCTAAAAAAAAAAGTACAAGATATTTTTGAATAACTTTTTTTCTGAAAGTCATAGAGACTTGGGCATTTCGGGGTTAATAAAGGGCAACCTGCCACGCAACCACACCGAATTTCAGCACGTTTCGAGCAAGCAGCGCGGAGTTATTCACTCTAATGTGAATTAGGGTTAGGGTTGCAATGAGGGTTAGGGTTAGGGTTGTGACTAGGGTTAGGGTTAGGGTTGTGATTAGGGTTAGGGTTAGGGTTGTGATTAGGGTTAGGGATGAATACCCATTGGAGATCAAGATATTCTTCCATAACTTTCTTTCTGAAGGTCATAGAGACTTGGAAGTTGGTTCCATCTCCACTAATGTGGCTATGCCCGATCCATTGGTACCACCCCCAAGCTTCTACGACCTTTGGAAGGGTTAGGGTTAGGGTTGTGATGAGTGTTTGTTTTTTGGGTTGTGATTAGGGTTAGGGTTAGGGCTGAAAACCCATTGGAGATCCAGATATTCTTCAATAACTTTTTTTCTGAAGGTCATAGAGACTTGGAAGTCAGTTCCATCTCCACTAATGTGGCTATGCCCGATCCATTGGGACCATCCCCGAGCTTCTACGACCTTCGGAAATGGTGAAACCACCAAATCTAAAAAAAAAAGTACAAGATATTTTTGAATAACTTTTTTTCTGAAAGTCATAGAGACTTGGGCATTTCGGGGTTAATAAAGGGCAACCTGCCACGCAACCACACCGAATTTCAGCACGTTTCGAGCAAGCAGCGCGGAGTTATTCACTCTAATGTGAATTAGGGTTAGGGTTGCAATGAGGGTTAGGGTTAGGGTTGTGACTAGGGTTAGGGTTAGGGTTGTGATTAGGGTTAGGGTTGTGATTAGGGTTAGGGATGAATACCCATTGGAGATCAAGATATTCTTCCATAACTTTCTTTCTGAAGGTCATAGAGACTTGGAAGTTGGTTCCATCTCCACTAATGTGGCTATGCCCGATCCATTGGTACCACCCCCGAGCTTCTGCGACCTTTGGAAGGGTTAGGGTTAGGGTTGTGATGAGTGTTTGTTTTTTGGGTTGTGATTAGGGTTAGGGTTATGGCTGAAAACCCATTGGAGATCCAGATATTCTTCAATAACTTTTTTTCTGAAGGTCATAGAGACTTGGAAGTCGGTTCCATCTCCACTAATGTGGCTATGCCCGATCCATTGGGACCATCCCCGAGCTTCTACGACCTTCGGAAATGGTGAAACCACCAAATCTAAAAAAAAAAGTACAAGATATTTTTGAATAACTTTTTTTCTGAAAGTCATAGAGACTTGGGCATTTCAGGGTTAATAAAGGGCAACCTGCCACGCAACCACACCGAATTTCAGCACGTTTCGAGCAAGCAGCGCGGACTTATTCACCCTAATGTGAATTAGGGTTAGGGTTGCAATGAGGGTTAGGGTTAGGGTTGTGACTAGGGTTGTGATTAGGGTTAGGGATGAATACCCATTGGAGATCAAGATATTCTTCCATAACTTTCTTTCTGAAGGTCATAGAGACTTGGAAGTTGGTTCCATCTCCACTAATGTGGCTATGCCCGATCCATTGGTACCACCCCCGAGCTTCTGTGACCTTTGGAAGGGTTAGGGTTAGGGTTGTGATGAGTGTTTGTTTTTTGGGTTGTGATTAGGGTTAGGGTTAGGGCTGAAAACCCATTGGAGATCAAGATATTCTTCCATAACTTTCTTTCTGAAGGTCATAGAGACTTGGAAGTCGGTTCCATCTCCACTAATGTGGCTATGCCCGATCCATTGGGACCATCCCCGAGCTTCTACGACCTTCGGAAATGGTGAAACCACCAAATCTAAAAAAAAAAGTACAAGATATTTTTGAATAACTTTTTTTCTGAAAGTCATAGAGACTTGGGCATTTCAGGGTTAATAAAGGGCAACCTGCCACGCAACCACACCGAATTACAGCACGTTTCGAGCAAGCAGCGCGAAGTTGGTTCCAAGTCTCTATGAATAACTTTTTTCCTGAATTTGTTGGTGATCTTGTTATGCCATCTCAGAAATTAGATTCCCATTTTATGATCAATTAGGAATTTGACCAGACTAAACTTGTTTGCAGAAATTACTTTCATCATAATCGAAATATCTAAATTAAGTAGCTATAATATGTGGACCTTTAGATCTTGTTGTTGTGATGTTAATATTTACTCTCTGCATAGTCAGCCTGAGTTCTTGGCTGTAGTACTGATAGAGAGGTTTATGATTTCTGCATTCCTCTGAGCCATTCTGCAGTTAATTATTTTATTTATATAATATTGTTCCATTAATCAACACAGAGGCTAACACCACATCCTCATTAGAAAATACAGCAGAGTTCCCCACATGAAGTTCTTGTAAATTATCCCTTAATTTGAATGAAGGTACAGAACCTGCCTGTCACCCAGCTCCACATATTAGCAGTCAGGTAATACAGGTTAACAGGGTGTGAGTTGTACAGTGTAGTCAGGGAAGCACAGATTTAACCTTAGAGCCTTGTCAACTGTGTTTAAACTACATGAACTAACATGAGGGCCAATGAAAAAAGTCTTCATTAACACAATGAAATTGATGAAAGCTTTTCAGAAAAGAGCTTTTACCTATTGAACTCTGGCATTAATTACTTCACTAAGTGCTTTTAGCATGTAGTTTGTGGGGCTGGCAGGAGAAGACTGTTGTTAATGATCAATTCAATTGGAAGGTTCCTCAAAGCTGCATTTGTTATCACACAGACTCATTTGTTGTATACTCTTACCTCCTCACGTGCCACTGACAAATAAATACCAACGATGAGAAAGTAACTTTGAGGCTTGTGTGTTATGTCTCCAAGTTACTTTATTATCATCACTTTAATTTGTTGTCATGTTTCCTGTTTCTTCCACTTCCTGCTCCTCCTGATTGTCTCCAGTCTCCCTGAATACCTGCATCTTCTCTAATGTCCACTTGTCTTCCCACAGTTGCAGCTACCAAATTATGTTTTTAATATTAAACATGTATTATATTTGTCTTGAATGAAAATAACAATACACAAATTCTTTTTTTTAACAAAAGGAAATAAAGTGAAGCTCAAAATGATCATATAAATATTTTTTTCATATTGTGTATGTGACAATAGGATAGAGTAAGCAAAGATTAATTCAGTGTAACATTTGCACATTTCCTGTAGAGTATTGTTTTTCACCCAGGGAACTGTGTTATTACTGAGTACACATTTTGATATTATTGTCTCGGCTCTGACCTTGTTTCTTCCTGCAGGAGTTTCATTCCAAGCAAACACGTTGTGTTTATGTTCATCATTCTTCACCAAAGCATGCAACATATCCTGAAGGTCAGACCAATGGTGAAGATATAAAATGTGTTTGTTTGTTTGCAGCAGAGAAAAGAAAAACATTTAAACGGACTGAAAATGGGGACGAGAGAACAGGTTAAAGGTGTCTGTCTACAATCTTTTCATTGGTGACTAATATTTCTTTGAAGGAATAATGGTTTAGTTGAACAAAAACATTTCTGTGGTGGGTAAAGATGAGGGGCTTTTCATGATTTAGAAAAATAACTAAAAAGAAATGAATGAATCTTGTTTTTTATAAGTTTTATAAAATGTTTAACAGGATGATTCATCGCTTTGGAGTATATCTGTTTTTGCTTCCTTAGTATGTAAGAAGTTAGTAAGAAGTATTGTGAGATGTTTAGCAATGTCTAGGTAGAGCAGATGTTAAAGTGGCATTTGCCTTTTATACTTCTTCAAATTGAGACACTACCTAATCTCCTTAATACTCACAGTTTATGTATTTTAATATCATGGATGCAGTTACAAAGAAAAAGACAAGTCTGATGTTTTTGTATCTGTTATACACTCTCTTGTATCACTGTATGTCTTATACACTTGGCTCATAGTATTCTAATAAGCTTCACAGTGTAATGTAGAAGTAATCTCACAACAACATCTGTGCATGATGCCGTTCTTCACATCCCTGAGCACCATTCTGATGATGTGATGTGTTCAATCCTCTTCATAAAAAAGGAACTGCTTATTTTATTCAGCATTGTTAGGATAAATGTCATCAAGGTGAAAATTTGTAAAAAGGAGATTTTACAGACTTTTACACACAAAAAAAATTCCACAAGTTTCTCGCTTACAAGAAAAACTTATTTTATTACATTGAAAAAGCCGGAATGTCGATTGCAGCTCTACAATCCTCCACATCATTTGACAACCGTGCTGGAGATATGAGGAGAACAATGCTATTCAACACAAGCTGAAGTAATAATAAGAATTTGAAAATGTTAATTTGCGTAGCACCTTGGATAAAAGCTCAAAGTGCGTAACATGCAACAAAAATACAAATCAAAACATGTTTATAAAAATAAAAAATGATTTAAAGTCACTTAAGTCGTCACATACATTAATGAAGTCTTTCTAGTACTTTATGTTATTTATACTTAACAAGTCCCTCTTTGTGTAACTAGTTTAAAAAAATGGGAGAGGGAAATGTGATCCAGGAATAAAGACGTTATGATAAATACAATGATAATATAAAGCAGTTTTCATTGTAAGTCATCTTTGAACTGGATGTAACTCTTCCCTTTTTCTCTCCCTCCACAACCCTCATGCTTACTGAGAGATAAAAAGCAATTATCCACTTCCCATCTGCCTTTGGAAACCCAACGCAATAATGACAAATCACTGAGGGAAGTGGTGATTCACTGTCACCCCTGAACCATCCTTCAACAAGGGAGAGCTCCTTTGCTTGCGGCCCCTGCGGCAAAATAGTGAGGACATACGTCACAGGCAGAGAGACTCAGCCCCGCGGCACAACTGTGAGTTCATGCTGGCATAGGTTGGAAAATGTGTTTTGTTTTTTTTCTTTCTTCTCTGCGGCCTGTGTGAGCAGGTGCTAATGCACAGGCGATCAAACGGCGTTACTGTTAATGTGTCTCAAAGCCTGTTCGTCCTCTATATGTGGGCGTCTGCTCCATGTGCCACATCATTCACCTAATATGTTCAGTAGTTTCTGCTGTGCTGTATGGAGGCCTTTGCATCACTGAGTACGTAAACGCCAAGCCAAGTGTTTCTCCACTGAATGGCTCCTCCCACGCAATCTAAATACTGCTCTGTTCATTTATGCTCTCATTTCTTTTTCTTAACCAGATTATCATCACTGAGATTTTCTTTTTTTCTGAGAGGCTAAAAGACTCGTCGACACGTGTTCGCACCACATCACGTGAAACAAAGTGATGTATCCGGTCGATTATACACAGTTTAATCAGGAGATAAATGAATGAGTAAATTAGAATTAAATTACATGTATTATGAACAGAGGACTAGACTTTGGCGCTTAGACCCCAGCAGGAGGTAGGACGCCATGGAAGCAGGCCAACAAATGATGCTTTGGGTGGACGGAGACGAGACGCCGGTGTCTAATGAAGGTTTCTGATTGGATGGTTGAAGGAGACGACCAGGTGGGGAGATTTGAGGTGGTGGGTCACTTAATGAACTGAATGACATGAGGGAGAGAGAACATTGACAGCTTGCATGGCTCAAGGTGGAGATAGCAGGAAACGTACATGTGACTCAGGAGGCCTGTGCAAGAAGACAGGATTCCTGTCAGACATTTCATTTAGCGTCATCATGTGCACACTAGAGGGTGAATGTCAAAAAGAGCTGTGTGAAATTTTGTTCCTTATAGTGGAGAGCTGATCAAACTGTCCTGGTTTGAAACGGTCGACTCAAAAAGTCAACGTAACTTATCCAGTGCATTTGCGTGTGTGGGAAATAATACACAACAAAAATGCAAAAAGCACTTTATGACCTGTTGTGATAATGTTCACTTTATGATTCTGCTGCTGCTACTCTCTGCACAAAATACATCCAAATACACAAAAGGTTTGTGCATCAAGTGTATGTAGATATGTGTGTGTGGGAGTGTGTATGACTTTATTTATATATTAACTACTTCTTTATCTAAGTAAACTTAGCAAGTAAGCAAAGTAAGATTTTCTTTGTACGGTGCAACGCCTGTTTTAACTGTGCATACGACCATAAAGAGTCTTGAATCTTGCGGTGGATGTGTGAAAGTCAAGTTAAAGGAAAAATGTCAACATGTGAGCGTTATGTTTTTTGTATCATGGCAAATGCATTTACTGGATTAAAATTGTGAGAAGATTGAGACCAAAAAACAGTCTGGCTCTGTCCAATGGTCAAATGTGCTCATCTGCACCTGACGAGAAAAAACATCAGATCCATGTGATCAGATAAGAACTCTCCAACCTTTTTCAAATTGAAAAAAACAAAACGATGTTGTGTTTATGTCACAATTCCATCATCTGAGGCTTCACTCACCACATTATGTCATCTCATCATACCTTCCTCTGATGCACTGGTTTAATAGCACCTGACTGGAAAATTAGTGCTGTTTGTCTTCTTCACATTCATTTTCTAAATTTGGGAGGAAAAGTTATTTCCAGTGAGACGAGCAGAGAAAAAGAGAGAGATTCCTCGCAAAAGAAAAAAAACACACATTAGATTTTAGTGAAGCAGAGGTGTCAGCAATAAATCTTCACACTTTGCTTTTCTGTTTTACAACTTAACTTGTAGAAAACTTTTTGGACCAGACCAAATCACGAGGCACTGCACAAACCATTCGTTTTAAAAGCAATAAAAACTAAATGGTAGAAATCCTGACAGGGGAAAAGGAAATGTTGTTCCAAACTGACACATCCCTACAACACTCATCGTCTCGCAGGCATTAAGGCGAGCGCAGGTCTGGACTGAGAGAAACCACAGACAAAATTACTGCTGGTCCATCCACAAAGCAACAGGGAGGTTATGAAGGAGTCTGTGGGGGCGTGTTAAGGTCGTGTGATGCGTCATTTCCTCAATGAGAAGAATCCAGAGTGAGTAAGAGTGATGAAAACAAGGCACCACCCACCAGATGAAAATTTAACGGAGCTCAAAGTTTTACCGATTCTGACGCAAAACAAGAATCGTTGGTAATTATAAAAATGAGGAATGATTCACACTATATTAGAGTAAGGAAGTCATAGAATTTCTCTCAATGGAAATTAAGGGAATGCATGCAGGGAAATTAGGAGGAAGACAATTATACAGTTGATCATTTTTCCATCTGTCCATTAAAGAGAAAACAATTATGCGATGCAGTCATCGTTGCCATCTTGGCACTTTACAGTGTGTGTCATCTGAAACAAAAAATAAAAAAATAAATCCTGCAAGGAGAACTCTACAATACTCCTAACAAACTAATTCTTCTTTGGTTGCAATGGCACGTTGCAAAGCAAGATCAAATGTGCACGCCACCACCTACAGTATAGGACAGTGTCAGATCTTGACTTTAAGAGTTGTAGTATTATATGTCCAAGAAATTGAATCAGTTTGGTATAAATACCAAAAACGCCAAATGAAGAGCACTGCCCCCCCACCTACCCCCATACTGATGCAGCACTTGGTCTGGCCCATTTTGCTGAGCCTCTGTATCAGGCTCCACCATCAGGCTCCACCCTCAGGCACATCTTTGGACTAAACCAGGAAGTAGTGCTGGTGGAGCAGACACATGGTAAGTCAAAGAAAACTGAATTAATACAAAGTACGCCTCATTCAGAATACAGATATTAACATTTATATTAAGTAGCTGTAGTTACAAGGGAAGGTAACTTTTTCATAGTTAAAATACTTCTGCCAAGCAGATCATGTTTTCATCTGAGTTAGTTTATCAGTTAATTAGCAGGATTTCACAGAAACTATAAAATGGATTCCCTTGAAACTTGGAGGAAGGATGTGGTACAGGTCAGGAAAAAACTCATTAAAGTTTGGTGCAGATTCAAATTAGAGGCTGGATGCAGGATTCTTCTTTTTAACTTTAACATTATAAAATGGGGCCTTTTCCACATGTTCACATATTCCCCAGGGAATAATTCATGGATTTTGATGAAGAATAAAATGAAATGGATATTTTTGAGTGTGTGCAATTTTGTGCAAATAGAACCTGGAGTGAATTTAAAAGTGGTTTCATAAGTGGACTGATGGGACTTGGCTGAGGTTTGTTTTCTAATCTAGTAATGTTGTTGAACCTGTGACCGTGTGGGACAACACACATTACGTTTATTGATCTCTGTAAATGAGGAACAAAGTAGTTGAGCTACCCACTGACATGTTTGGATGGGCACGTTTATTGTATCCTCAGAAGGCCTTGAAGTAAACCCCTGTATCATTAGCTGCTGTGAAACGAAATCCTCTCACCGGTTCACAGACTAAAACTCACTGTGACAGTCCATGACTCTGAGGAGGGGTATTTCTAACTGTCAGTCATTGTGTGGGCTAATGCTGATTTGCGACACTGTTAAATTGTGCAACAGCTGCATCTTTCACAAATGAGAACATTGGCGATAAAATAATTTCTGTTTTATCATACAACTTTCTGAAAGGAGTGCTTTTGTCTTGTGTACATTTTTCTGATGATACCTTTGGAAAGTACTTTTTTAGTACTTGATTCTTTTTGCACCGAAGCATTTCTAATTTTACTGAATTGAAGAGTCTCGAGAGTAAAGTTTGCACTACCCGCTCGACCACCATCTGTTCTTTTATCTTTCTAATCGTAATTTGCAACTCTACTTCCAGCAAATATTATGCACTGGTTCATCATGAGTCAGCACAAGGAAATCCACAAATGCAATGTAAGGAGTGATTTGGTCTCAATTCTTTAAACTCCCTTGTATTTTGAAAGTGGGAATAAATCAGTTAAATCGAAAACTGTCACAATTCTCAAAAAGAAACCTGAGATCACGACTGGGAGGTAAATGTACAAGTAAAGACTCAAACTTACAAAATCATCCACATCATGAAAACAAGTTGCTTGTTTTAATATTTGGATGAGCAGTTTATACATGGGAGCCATGAGGGAGCAGGAGAGCAGGTGCGGTGAGGAGGAGGAGCAGGTGGGATGAGGAGGAGGAAGAGCAGATGAGGTGATTCTCCTGTCAGGTACAACAGGCAGGAAAGTGCATGCACTGAAAATAACAGCAGGATTGGAACATGTCTGCACAAACAGCCTGACTGGATGAATGGGGGGAAAAGACAAAAGTGCAAAACCATCACATGAAAGTTACTGAATTTCCTCAGTGTGTGGATCGATAAAGTTTTATCTCATCTTATGAAAGTCTCAGAACTCGAAACAAAGTCGTTCTTACTTTGTTGTGAATCACTGAGCTGTGATGTGTCGTTATTAACCAACTATATTTAAATTGTTCATAGAAGAAAGTAGACGGAGCTTTTCTTCTGCACATAGAAAACAACCAGAGCATCTCGTCCTCCACAGGCTTTAAATAGCTTGTGAATCATGGTTCTTTCAATAACGACGTTCTGGAGCGTGTCACCGTCTCTGTGACTGACATGACAGAAGAAAACATGAAAATTACACATTTGGGAGCGTAGGCAGTGCTGGGATATAAATAAATGTTTTTTAATATAAGTTGTTGATCTCACTCGATGTGATGATGAACTTAAAAACAACAATGTTTCTGAAAGTCTGAACCTAAAACTTTGTTGACTACTTTGGTCGTATTATTGTGCTTTTTATTCTTTATCCATTTGCTGATACTCAGTTTCTTGCTATATGTTAGTAACTACTGTTTGTTATAAATATATAATTAATTTTTAGGTAAGGTTAATTGCAGTCTTGCAACAAATAGTCAATAAACCTTGGTTGAATGTGACATTTCTCTTGTCCATCAATCACGTAATATCCAGGTAATGGTGAGATATACAGAACAGTACTTTAATGTTGATTTTAATAATTTAGCTAGCATCTGCCTGAGCACAGTGCTGTTGCCATGGTGTCCAGTATCACTGAAATATAACAGTTGTCACTGACCTGAAATCTGTTTTGTTCTACAAGTGGAGTATGACAAAAGCATCTCATCCCTGTAAAATATTAGTATGGTCTTTGTTACGACAAGTGAGCACTTCTACAGAGCGGCATGCAACATAACATATATCAAAGTTTTGCACTATTAAATAATTCAGAGGAGAAACAACAATCTGCAACAATAATGACTGAGAATCGAATGTTGGTATAAATGGAAATTAATTTGAACACAGTTACTGCAACGAGATGCAAAGAAATACAGGAGATGGAAAATCAGCAGAGCTTCCACAATGCTGAGTAGAAAACGAAGCAATTTTGTTATTAATACTCGGAATAGCAGCTCAAGACAAATGTTGTCTTAGGATCTTAGTATAGTACCTTTAAAAAAAAAAAACTAATCATACAAAGCTTTTAATAGAAAACTACTGAAATAAATCCTTTTTATCCAGGAAATTGAGTTCCAGGTGAACTGTTGTGCCTCTTGAATCTAATTGCAGCAGAAATGTCTCCTCTACAGAGAAAAGCTCTTTAGATCCCAGCCATCTTGGAGCAGCTTCACAGTTCTGGAGTGAGAGACCTGTCGTTGTTGTTTTCTCCATTCTATGATGGTTAAAAAAGTAGGTGGGGATAAAAGCAGTTACATTTATTTGTATTATTTACAATAATTTAGTGGATACAATGAGCTTTGCTGATTGACAAACTCTGGGAATTCAGCTGTAAGCGTCACGTGTAGCAGTGACGAAACCTCCAGTGAGGAGGAGTAATAGGCTGTTCCGTCATTATAAGTCTTTTCACACTTTGTCTATGTTAATCCCATTTCTGGACATTTATAAATCTTTAATGAATTCAATGACGCTCAGTGGAATTGTTGAAGCGTTTCCATTTCTGATCCTCCAAGAAATTCTCATATAGAGATCTTGTGCGAGTGTCCAGACATCTTAGATGATTTCTTAGATACCTGTTAAGTGAATGTCGTAAGCTCTGATCATTAAGCCATTAATCACGTCCTGGAATTAAAGCTTCCTTGTAAAATGTCTTTGCAGAAGCACATTTGGATTCGAAGTATATTTGAACTTTGAATACACATGAAACAAGCAGCACATTTGTTTGGCAGCTGGAAAGAAGATCAACAAGTAGTTTCTCTGTACTGTGTTTCCTTACAGAGCATCGTTAATATCATCACACGGTAAACCTTGACTAATGAAAGAATCCATTCCCACAGGTTTCTTCTATTGTGCTGAAGACTGGTTGTATTCATCAATGTCACACAATAAAAGGAATAGATTTCTGTGTAAATACAAAACAAGTGTCTCATGGCAGTTCCTTTCTGACGTTTCTGCACATGATAAACGTGGAGCGATGTGCAAATGAGATCAACTGTGAGAAACTTAGAGGGAATTTTATTTTCCAATGGCTGCTCGCTTGTGTTTAAAGTTATAATCTTTATTTTAAAAAATGTCTTTCTAGGCTGTATCGCTTTTGCTTTGCATTTAGTGGGAACACTGTAGATAAGACTGTGTGTATTCATATAATACAGGCTGAAGCTCTTACTTACTTACTATCTTGACTTTATACATGCCCAAAGTCATGCAAATAAAAGTTTTACAAAATGACCCAATAACTTGGCAGAGTTAGAGCACAGCGGCCTGGTACCTCACTAGAAATATAATATTTAAAGTACATAGGTCAACCATATCTACAGTGAATAGCCTGCAGGCACCAGCTTGAGTAAAATAAGTATCTGAAGCATCGTTAAGTCTGTGTTGCTCCTAATATTTCTGTATTTGGTCTCATATCCTCTCACCGTTCTTGTCTTTATGGGATCAGTCTCAGTATTTCTATCTATTTGGTTGTTTTTTCTCTAACATTCTAACACCATCCAAACACCATCCACCCACAAATGCCATCTATTTTTTTATCTGTCCACAAATCAGATGTTATATTCTCCTGTTTTGTTTTTTTATACGCTGTATCATTGTGAGAGAGAGTAGGAGGGATGCCGTGATCCAGTGAATGTCTTCTCAACACGTGCTGCAGAGACCACGTGCACGTCAGCTTCAGATAGAGCTGGTCAAGGTTTCCCAAAACAGTGACACCACTGACACCTGTGGCCGACCGGGTTAGAGTAGGGAGCATTCATACCTGAGGCATTGAAGAAGAGAGATTAAAGTTTTATAACCTTTCCCTACTAGGTCTAGTTTGTTCAACACAACAGATGTGTTGGGGTTGCAGAGGTCTGCTTAGGAAGCAGTGTGAAAGTGTGAGAGTGGGGGAGGCAGAGACACTGGTCACTGTGCAGAGCCTGGAAACATCCACAGCACAGAGGACGAGAACCAAAGTATATCAAGTCTTAGAAAACACCTCACACCCACGGTGTTAACCTGATGCACTCATAGATCGTCATCAAACAGGTTCTTCTTTTCTTTTTTCTTTTTTTCTATTCATCGTGCACCATGGCGAGCTCTCTGTGCTGTTATGTGCCGCCAGGTTGTGCAACACTTCCTGTGCAGACAGTCTCATTTTAATGAGAAGCTGCAGAGCATCTGCAGTGCATGCATGAACATGCATAAATTATACTATGGAGCAACTTATACAAATTGTGTAGTATATACTTTATTCTCTGATTATTAAAGTATAATTTACAAAATATATTTTGTTAATCTGCATTACTATATATATATAATATAGGATAAGTTTTCAGACTTTCTTTCATATACCTGTCTGTCCATCTTGTTAGTTATTCATCCTCTGAAGGTGTCAGCTGTTCTCTGCTAAGTTAACGACCCCTCTTTTCAGTTTCAATCTGATCTCATCACAGTTTCCTGAGGAAAAGTAATACGATGTTACCTAAAATAATTCCTTTGGCTCCCTTTTATTCTGATATGAATATAACATGTGCATCCCCCATAAGTTCATGATTTCATGACAACTCTCTCTTCTACCAGTTTTCCTCACACACAATATAAGCATGTATCTATGCGCCTGGGCATGCAGATGTCTCTTCAATAAAAACCGATAGAGGGAGGAGGGCTGCACCATGAGTAGAATACAAAAGATGAGGACAACCGGAAGTCCTGCTACCCTGACTTCGACCTGAGAGGGGCAGGAGAGTGCTGGAGATGCCAGCTCCATGCATGATGCCTGAGGAAAGTACAGGCTGTGAGGTTACTAACAAACAGCTCAGCCGCTTAGTCACACAACTGTAATTCAGGCAATCTCAGTCTCCTCAGGTTTCTTCTAAAAAGATCATACACATCATACAACAGGACTGTCGGTCAGTAATTAAGAAAACAAGTTCTACACTGATTCTATAATCTACTACAGTAACATAGAGGAAAACTTTTTCATGCAAATTATATAGTTATTGTCACCCTTTACTCACACACACATCAGGTATACAATAGCAGAGTATAGTACAATAGTAATTTTACTGTACAAAGTTGTATTCTTGCATATACATAAAGTACAAGTATAAGTCCTAAACATATATGTAACAACACATCTGCATGAAGGGATGACGGCTTAACTCAGACACATACGGTGCACAATATAGTTATGTTTATAGTATATAGTTAGTGTAGTATTACACATATATATTGTACATGTATTTAAATATCTACTCTACTTATATGAATTACCCATCTTCATAAAGGGATGGTGGCTAAACCAGACATCTGGCATACAGACTCAGTATAGTATAGTTATTATAGTTTTTGTATATGATAGTATAACATATATGGCTGGTACATGTATTTGTGTACAAGTACAACACATTCATATAAAAATATAGTGAGAATAACATCATTTAAACAAGTCACACACTGGTTTGACAGTGATTCATCATCAAGGTCTTTTCAATAATGTGGAAATGACGGAAACAAGTGAAAAGTAGATAAAACAACCTCTGAGCTCACTACACTCTCACTGACTCCTCCCTCTGTAGCGTCGCACGTCACAAGTAGTTGACAAAACTGTTTGAACAACTTTAATTGATCTAAATTAGTTTTTGATGATCATTGTATTGTTGCGTATTGTCGTGATATTTCTTGTTTACCAATTGAAGTGAAACGTCCCTGGTAAACTTACTGTATAAATGTGTTCACCAGCGTTTTAACAAAGGGAGGGAGGAAACTTGAAGGGGGCGAGAGTTCGTGATGGCGGACAGTGCAAGGCTGCTCCATCTTTGTGTGTAGGTGTGTGACAGAGTGTGTTGGTTGGTCAGCAGGTGGAAGTCATTTTTAGCCCTGAAGCCTCGTGCTTCAGACCTGCCCGTTCCACAGCCCACACCCGAATTGAGGTAGGAGTGGGACGCTTGTCAGTGGTTACTCATACTACAGCTCGTAATGGTGGTTCCAAAGAAAAACATGACTCCTGTTTTTTTTTTGTCTTTCCTCCCCACGTGTGCAATATTACACGTCATGTAACACATTGTTGCTCATTATGCTGGACCCCTGCCCTCATCCATCCCCTGCTTCTGCTGTAGCAATGTACATTTCCCCATTGGCTGTGTAGGAATTGAAATGTGATTTGCCACATTGTTGGGTTCAGAGTATTCTACTTCCCAGTGCCTCTCAGCAGAACATCACAGACGCATACACTACAGTAATGAATTCCTCTGTGAAGGCAGCAGCATCAAAGCCTCATAAAAAAGAGGAAGATTAAGGAACAGGAACACAGCAATTGGAAGGCTGAAAGGAAGTAGTTTGTTTTAAAAACTGTTCCATAAAAAGTTAGAGCTAAGTGAAAGAATGGTGCAGTCATGGAAGGAGCCAGAGGAAGAAATCAATAAGCACATTTAGGCTGTTTTTGTAGATGTGTGAGACATTTAGAGGATGTATTTTCAGCATTATGTTAATATTGCCTTTGCACAGCTGAGATGAACATATAGTTGCTTGTTCAACATTGATGGTAAAGAGCATACTTTATCTTAGGTGTGCAAAGGTTTCACACAAGTCTTGATAGTTGTGCAACATAATTAGTTTTGCCAACAATGATTTCCTACTGATTTTCTGTAATTTCATAATAGGACATTTTCTTTCCATGCATATTTTTAGAGGTTTTTCCAACTTCAAGGTGTATACGACCCTTGCAGCCGGATCCATGCGTTCCTCCACTGGCTGTGTGCATGTCTTCAAATAAACTGTGTCATGACACTGGGTATATCAGAGGGAGTCAAAGTGTGCCAGGAGCCGTGCAATATGGGGACAGATGGCTTACGACTCCTCCAAGACATCTGCTTACTGTGAGTTAACACCATTCGTGCCAGATGCTATAAGCGAGGGCGATGGACAACCTATCACATTCATCACTGCCCATTTTGAAGGGCATGCCGCGGCCGCTCGGTGAGCCTCATAGCAACGTCTGATACTTGTGTATTGAATATGACTGAGCACCTAATGTTCTTCCTCATGTGCCATCAAGCTTGAAGTTGCAGCTTCTATAAATTTCTTGAACTTTGATGTAGGATGTCTTGATGTACTCAAACCATATGGGGTCAGAAAATAATGCAATGCCTGTTTAAGCTCGACAAATATGTTTCGGTTCACATGTGTGCTGACAGCTATAACTTTCACAGTTTTGTCAACAGCATCATAATTTGTCGATTAATTCCATCAATATTTTCATGTTGGCTTTGGAGTAGATGTTGGGTAAAATAAGTATTTTTACTTAAAACCAGTATTTATAGCTGCACTTTAATTGTTGGATATTAATAATGGATCTTATGTGTCAGTAAAGGGAGTCAATAATATGACGCCACAGACAGCTCCCTTTGTGCATTTAAGTTTTACTGAACTTTTTTAAGGCCTAAAACCTTTTTATGTCAGCCACCCACTGTATGCTACCTTTTAGCGACTAGCTGACAAACATAATGGAGTTTATAGCTACAAAAGAGCCAAATTCCTCCCTCAGGAGTTGGTTAAGACCAAAACAGACCCAAAAAAAAGGGCTTATGCAGCAGATAGCCAGAAACACAACTTGAAATTAATTATAGTGCTGCTTTATGTGATAACTGCTCAGGTTTACAACTTCATACAATTATTATATTGCATATTATTTTTAAAGTTTCTTCTACGACCCCAAATGGTCAAAAGAATCAGTTAAAACTGCTTAAAACACAATTTTTGAGTTCCTACTAATTATTAGGTTAGTTAACACTTTACTGTCAGAATCTCTTCTGATATTTGTCTCGCATCCCAAGACGTCCATTACCTCACACAAGGACAAACATAATTTCACAACAGAACAAAAAACATCTCAACCACTTGCCACTGCCAGTATTTCTTGTGCTCGAAGACCGAAATAAATAATACTTACTGCGTGTTTGAATAACAACCATCATATGAGCACCAAACAAACAAAACGTACAAATAGAAATATGTCAACACTTGCATGTTACATAAAGAAACATTCAAAGAAATATGTAATTTGAGTTAAACACATGCTCCTTAATGTCTATTTACTGCAGCTATAAACTCCTTGTTTTTCTAGATTTGTGCTGAAATGGCCAGTTCAGCAAGAAAATAGCTCTTAAATTATGGGCACCACTTTATATTTCAATTTGCAGAGCACAATCAATTATGTTACATTTGTCTTGCCTGAGATTGTCTGATGCTAAATGAAAACAAATACAGATGCCGGTCAGACTAGTGCTTCTATAAGTGGCTCAATCAATCTGTTTTTCAAAGTAAAATAAGTCAAATTGTGGTGATATACACAGACTATTTTCCTGGAGCTCCCTTTGATGAGAGGTACTGTAATTGGATGTCATAAACTTGAAAACCCTCTCCCATAAAACCAGGTTCGGTAAATGAACTCTATTTTTTGCTGTGTCTTATCGATGGGAGCGTCTGAAGTAAAAGTCAATTACTGCCCTCATCATGCAAGTCCATCTGTATCTTCCAAAAATAGGTTTTAATGATAGACAGTTTATTCTCAGATCCAGAAAGAATCAACATTTACCGAGTGACCATGCGTTGGTTCCTATGAAAAGCTGCGAAACACTAACAACCTCTCCAAGGAATCTGATCAAAGCCAGTGGATTTGATCTAAATTCAGAGATCATTACATATATTTGATAGAAAATTTGCAAAAGGGCAATTTGCTGGTGGGTTTGTAGTAGAGAAGAAGAGGCTGCTACGATGAGTCACATAAGACTTCCCTGCTAGGTCACTGGCGCACTATGAGGAGTGTCCCTTTTCCAGAATTCAAGTTAGTATGAATTTCAAATGACACACACATCAACCTCGCCTCTTTACGACTATTTTATTTCCGGACTGCTGGTTTATAGCACAAGGCTAATCAATAACTTTGAGAAAATTAATAAAAAAAGAATGTATAGTGTTATTATAGAAGCCAGGCATTATCAGCATCACCGGGGCACTCTAACAGCTGTTATTAGCCTTTCACGTGAATGCATACTGTAGGCTGCACAATGTCTATCATAAGCAAAGGGGCCAAAGACGTCATTAACAGACAGTAAACGTCAATACTTACTCAGTGTGGGTATTGGATTTCCTGTCACATATCGAACACTTTCTTTGCCAAGAAAAGTTGCAGAAGACAGAGCGTGGATCTCTTCCTGTTTTTATGAATCTAGCTTAGCATGACCATTGGGTCAAAATACTTTATTTGTTGTATTTCTGCATCCATCCATCCATCGGACGAGAGGTGGGGTACACCCTGAACAGGTCGCCAGCATATCACAGGGCCAATATGCAGAGACAAACAACTGTTCACTCAATCCCAGTTTGGAGGGGACCTTCCTGTGTGGAGTTTGAATGTTCTCCCCAGGTCCGTACGGGTCTTCTTTGGGTTTTCTGCTTCCTCTCACAGTCCAAAGACAGATTGACTTGAATTGGACACACTTAATTGACCATAGGTGTTAATGTGAGAGGCTGTTGTCTCTGTATGTTGGTGCTGTGATGGACTGCTGGCTTGACCATGATGTATTCCCTCTGTTACCCAATGTCAGCTGATTTGCTCCAGCTCCCCCTTCGACATTCAAGAACAATAAGTGGTGTAGATGATGGATGAGCTGATGGAATTAACTTAACCACAATCTACCAGTTTTTGGGTTGGGGGAGGAAGCTGGAGTGCCCAGAGGAAACCCACATGGAGAAAGTACAAATTTCACACAGAGAAGGGAACCGGGATTCGAAACAATAACCTAGCCTTGAGGCTATAAAACATGAAATACTTCTTTGATTGCTGCCATTATCCTTTTTGTTATCATTTGTTTTTTTTAAGGGGGCAAAGAAATGTGTTCATTACAATAATTAGTTTTAATAAGAAAAAAATTGATTTTAACAAAATGAATGAGAGCAGCAAACAATGAGGAAGTACAGCCAATGTGAAGGTTAAACACTTGCATAACAAAATACCTCATGTACAAAGAGGAGTCAGCAGGGCATGTTAATTTGAGTTATTAGCATTACAGCAGGAAATGACAGAGTGCCACTGCATTTATTAATGTAAGAACTGCTTGACTGAGAACTAATTGCAACTAGAATTTCTTTCCGGCTCTTTTCTCTCCTCTGTTTCCTGCGAGAGCCGATCAACCTGTCGGAAGTGGAAGACCCAGCACTGATACAGGTCCTTGAGAATTCACCACCTGCCAACAGAACGATTCCCTGTCTCCATGGAAACCTAATCAGCTGAGAGCGAGTGACAGATATGGGGAGGGGGGAGTAGTGTGAGACGGAACAAGACGAGGAACAAGAACAAGGTGTTTTTTTTAAGGGGGGGGGGGGGGGGCGTGAGGAGTGCTAAGTCATGGGTCTCTCCTCTGAGCTTTTACTTCATTTATCATTCACTCAGACCATCAGAGTGCTGAGAGTCTAGTTTGAAGTAGGGCACCTGTGACTGTTATGAAACTAGCTCTTCCATCTACATTCTTTGGTTAAATGAGATGATAATGAGAAATAAAAGTTATGGCTGTTTCTTGTTGCAGTCATGAGTTCTTAAGATGACACTGGAAGTTTTCTGCTGTCAGAAAGTTACTTTATAATCCCAAAAGTTATTGCTATAAAAAGGTCTGTTTACAAAAGTCAAACCAATGTATCAGCTTCTTCTACTAATGACATAATGATCTGGCTTTTTTATTTTTTTAGATGCTCCGCTGTGTTCACCCATAGACTGTACTTTCTCCCACTACCCAGGAATGGAGCCAAGACATCCTGGGTACAAACTCTGTCATCCTGAGCTGAGGACAGAGACTGAAACTTTCGTGCCTGCAAGACATAACAGTCCCTCCTCAGTTCTCCTCATTCAACTGAAGTCTGAGCACAACACATCAGTTACACTGAATGACCTCTCAGCCATCGTACCGCTGCCTCGTCCTTGATGAGCTCTTTGTTTTCATCCCCCGACACCAAATTCTCGTCAACTCTCACAACATAGTTTTCTTTCTTTCTCCGCAGCAGCTCTGTCTCTCTCTCACTCTCTCTCTCTCTTTCCCGTCAGTGCTTTTCTATCATTCTCACTCAAACTCAGCACATTGTCTGCCTCGCCCACTTACTTCCGCTCGCTCCCGGTTCCTCTCCTCTCCCTCCCTCCCTCCCTCGTTGCGTATCTCTCTTTTTTGCTGTGGCTCTCGTCTCACAGCCAGGTTCACGTCAGCATAATGTGAGACTGTTATGTTTCTGCCCACAACTGTTTCCCTCTGCTTGTCCATTTTCTCTCTGAAATTTGGCCTGTATTTCAAACGCTGCTTTTCTCCTCACCATCCGTCTCTTTGACAGTCTCCACATTAGCATATGGATAGTTTTTTGCCTGAGAAACCTCCTGCCCTGAAGCCAAAATGACTATCGAGCTGTATTCAGGTCATCAACACTGATTCCTTTCAGCTAGAGTGACACAGATAGAAGAAAAAAAAAGCATAATCATATGTCATTATGTGCTATTTGTTTGTCAATTAAATTGCCATTTAATTCAATGGGAATCTATTTTGTGAAGGACAACTATTCAAACTCCATAATGCAATATACCAGACAATAGTGAAAGAATCTCTCTCCATGTGTCTAAACACATCATGTATCTCAGATACTGTAGCTCTCAGCTGGGGAGAAGCTTCTGCAACATAATTCCAAGGAAACAACTTTGAAGCAAATTCAATCTTTCTGTTTTCTGCTATGACTGCCAAAATCTTTGCAGCCTGGTTGGAAGTGGGCTGGAACATGCAAGTTTAAACTAAATTAATTTGATGTCAATAAGTGCAATAAGTCATATTTAGTGTTAAGGCTCTGTTCTGGAACCTCCCTCAAATTTATCAAGAAAAGGACTTTTATTTTGCTCCCACATTCATAGACATAAAACTCCTCAGGCCACCGGCTAACCAGGATCTCATGTTAATGAATAATACAAGATATTATAGTATTATAATCATTATGTAACTGACATTTTCAAAGTTGGGATGATTTGTTTTGTCTGTGTCACAGTGTAATATTTACATCACTAATCCTGCAAAGCACAGCGTCTGTCACATCTACATCTCTGCTAATTGTTTGCAGGGGCACAAATACTGTTTATGGTCGAGGCTGTTGGGTTCAGTTTTCAACAGAGTGGAGTAAATTGCCTGGAAAAAAATATCAGTGCAGTCAACACTATTTTGTCAACAAAAACATCATCGGTTTCAAATGCTGAAGTCCCTCTGCAACAGATTGCATTATATTGCACAGGTATTCATGGTATTGTATTGGTCTTGCAGGCTTTGAATTCATTTATTCATTATAGCTCAGCAGTTTCCTCTGTACTGCAACACTCCACACCAGCAGTATGTTGGAAGTAGGTGCTTCTAATTTTTGCATGTGTAAAATGTATTTAAAGACTTTTTTTCCAAAGTGAAAATATGTAATTTTCCACCGGCCAAAAAGGGAATTCTCATTAATCTGTCAATCTATTATCTATACCGCTTATCCTTTGATGGTTGAGGAGGGAGATGGAGCCAATCACAGACATTTGGCGAAAGCGCACCAGTGTATCTGAAGGCCAACATACAGAGACAACCATTCACACCTACAGACAGAGTCACCAATTGACCTAACCACAAATCTTCATGTCTGTGAATATGTAGAATCTGAAGGTGAGGGACAAGATTGTGGGCCCAGAAACCTTCTGGTTTCAGTTTCTAATTCTCTAGTTAATTTATCTGCATTCATATGTAGATAGCTGTTAAAACAGATTCATTAAAATGTCCTCGGGACCTAAAACACCTATAAAAACTATCAGGGTTTGCGTTTTGTGTGGAGAAACCTGTAACACATGTTTTCCATGGCCACCGTTCTTTGTGATTTTCATTTAAATACATGCGCCTCCAGGACCAATCCCCTGTATCTCTGCTCTGCACTATTTTTAAAAGTGGCATATTTTCATGTCCTAATGGATCTCAACAATGTCTGTATTTACAGAGTTATACTTCCTAAACCACTTTCCCAGGCTGATAAATGGGGGAAAGAAAGATGTGGGTCCACATGAGCTTTAATGGATATAATGGACCCACTTGTTGGCTTGTTTTAGTTATGAATAGCACCAGTACAGTATGAACAGGATGAAATGTAGGAGAAAAGGGTGAATGAGTGACACCATATCCTTTTATCTATTAATAGTTTTATTATTTACATTCACTATGACTAAAAGGGAGGAAAGTATTTATTTTGGAAGTGTCTGAATATGAGTCAGGTCTAAGTGCCACCTCCTGGTTGTTGTACTGTACATGTCTTCCTCCCCATGTTCTCTTTAAGACTAAAACCCACAGTTCTGTCTCTGTGAGTGTTCACGAGTGGTAAAGTGAGCGCTGCTGACGTCAGTAAGATTTGCACCTCTATTTCTGTGCAGCCGGCCACCCTACTAATTGTTACACATTAGCGAAAGAGTGTACTTTTGTTAAATTCTTTACAAAGCAGGATAATTTTAGCATCTTGTCACTAAATGGCCAAAGCATGTTTCAACACATAATCGAATTCCAATGCCCACACATGTACAGTACAGGTGTGAAAATGTGTGTTGCACATGCGATGACCTGTGTGTGAGTCTGACATTGTCATGTAGCCGTGTGACGCTGTCCCAGTGCCCCTGCTGTTATCCATTCTTCGGGGTAGGTGTGTTTGGTGAAGGCAGTTATTAAGTAAGCAGTTCAAATCTAGTGAAGGACTTTCAGATGTACAAGGATAAGTGTTAAATTGACCAAGGTAAAATACAGGCCTTTTTCAGGGATTGAGAAACTGGTCTATTTTACTGAAATGGAAGAAGAAAGTTAATGCCAATATTCAAACTGTACAAACTGTTTAATTACACCATCAGGTTGCTTACATTGACAGTACTGTAGGGCAAGAAGTAGTACTGTATATTACCATTATTTCAATTACATTTTATTCGTACAGCTTCAAATCACAATATACACCACCTCAAGGCACTTTACATAGAAGTCAAAGACCTTAAAATGATATAGAAACTCACAGTTCCCACAATGAGCAGCACTTTGGCGACTGGAGAAACAAAAAACTCCCTCATTAACTGGAAGGAATGTTGTGGTGTCTGATTGAAAAGATGATAAATAATGATGTCACTGAATGTAAACCTTGTAGATCTTTGTTTATAGGTGTTTAAGGTGTTAAATTTTGTTTTTACCATTTGATGATTCCTTTTTATAAAACATGTTTTCAGTTGGCTTCAAAATCCACATTCACACCACAGGGAAATTTACACCCTCCATTTAAAATCACAAAATCTGTGCCTGTTGTCTCAGTTCCCCCTTTAGATTGTGAAGCAATTTCAAAGGCCGGAACACCCACACCTATTTCAGTCCTGTAATATTTAACACTGAATATAATTATTTAAATTTAAAATAACTTTTTGAAAACGTCTCTTTATTTTCAGCAGGCAGTGCAGTTTGAGGGTAATAAGTCTGGTTGACATTTAATTATGAAACAGTGTCTTTAAAGTGGAAAAGTTAAGCCTATGAACACTATGTTGTTTTTTAGTTATGTGCATATTGGCTTTGTATTGTATCTGAGTGTTTTTTGCATGTTTTAAAAGGTGTTTGTGTTTTAATCATGAGTGTGTAGTAGTAGTTTAGATTGTATGCATAATGCAAATGATCTATAGATATTATATGTAATTATAGAAGATAGGTCATTTTATTTCAGGGTGCCTTAATGTTTCTGAACACATGTAGATTAGCCTATACAGCTAACTCTGGCTCATTTACTGTCTCTATATAATAAATAAATCAAATATCAATATCATGTGAGGTTGACATTTCGAGTCATGACTTCAAATCTTTGTAAAAAAAAAAATTTAAGAATGACGTCCCATAAATTCATTTCCTTTGCTGGCACCAGACAGGCGTGACAATTGAGTCTGACTGAAGTTTAATTGCGTTGTGTTAAACTGTGTAAACAATGTCACCAGCACATGCCAATGAAATGATGCTGGATCAGAACAACTCGACATCTTTTTGCTCTTTGTCAGACGCCCACATGTAGAATAGACTGACATTATGACTAAATCCACCTCTGACAGGATGAGGCTGTTGCTAAGGATGACTAATCAGCAAATAAATAAGCTGGTGTTCTGACCTTAGTGATGCATTGTAATGTGAAGGCTCCAGTGTATTTTGAAGGAAGTTTAACTTCAATTGAAACTCGTGTTGATGGATGAAAGTTAACATGTAATCTTTGTTAGGTGAATGGAACCACAGCTATTCTTTTCAGATATGATCCATCTGGAAGTTTCAAGGGGAGAGAGCTGCTAGGTGTTAGTCATCAGGAGCAGATTGAGTTTGGGGGTAGTGTGTGTTTGTGGGTGGGGTGAACATGCATGTTTACACACGAGCGGCCATAATTCATACTTTCTGTCAAAAATACTACGCAGGATATAAATTATACCTTCCCAGTCACATCCCTTCAATTTCCCACTCACACTATAATACTTTTTGAGAGTGCCCCATTGTGCATTATGCAAGCCATACAGTAGTGATAACTTTATTTGTATAGCACTTATCTAAGCAAGGTTACAAAGTGCTTCACAATAAAATCCATGGCAAAAAGAAGAATGAAATATAATAAAATATATTCAGTTGAAGTTTAAAGGCCAAATCATAACATAATAAGGTCAAGACCTTAAAATTATATAGAAACTCACAGTCGCCAAAGTGCTGCTCATTGTGGGAAGAGAAAAAAACTCCCCCAATAAATGGAAGAAACCTCAAGCAGAACAGAAGAGCTTTCAGCTGCATGTCATGTTAACTCTTAATTTCTGGGGCAAACTATTTTACTATTTATCAGAAAAAGTTGTGGTGTCTGATTAAAAAGTGTCATGATAAATAATGATGTCTCTGTGATAGAGTAGTTGGGTATAATACTGTAGACCCGATCAGTGGAAGATGATTTGGCTTAAGTTTTGGCCAGATGTCATGTCATCCATCTTTATATACAGTCTGTGGGTGGTACCTTAATGTCCATATGAATGCACACAAGAGGAATATGTCTCTTCACATGCATCAGAAGACAGGAATGTCCACACACACACAATTATTTATCTCTTTATTCTATACAGCCCCTAGCGTTTATCAAGTTTGAATGTGTTTTTGTTTACTAACTTGTTCACATGCACTAATTCTCAAGGGAGATAGAGGAAGAAACACCAGAGCCCTTTGCTGCTATTCATTGAGGGATTGGTAGAAAATGCAAATCGCAGGTTTTAATGGCTATTTGAAAAATGTTTTTGTTGTGGCATGTTCATTATTTAGTGTGAACAATTGTTACAAAACCATGCCACACAATTAGGACACAGGGATTTCATACCATCTGCAATTGTCACCTTCACAACTGCACCCTAAGATGTTGGTCTTACGGAGCCAGATGGCTTCATAATCTTCCCCATCAACTCCACAAGCAGACTGACAAACACAGCACAAGAACAACAGTGACTGAGCATGTCTCCATCCACAGCCAATTCTCTGTTGACACAAGTGGCTTCAACCTCACCAGAATACTGCACAGCGTTCCAAAACTCTGCACATGCAGGCTGTAGTGAGTATTGGCATGACTGTGTTGACATTTCAGAGCCTGCATCGCTAGCATTTCACGGTGTCGGCTACATCCAGTTCCTTCATTTGTAATTTTGGAAGCCATGATAATGAGAAAATCTACCATATCCCACTCACTGAGTGATGCATGCATATTAATGAGGGAGTGATCCCATTATACGTGGCTGTATTGCTGTGCTGAGGACTATTTTAAATGTATAACAACCAAAAAAGCTGCTTTTCTCCAAAATATGCAACCTTTATCTGTGATGAGAGCCAAATTTATCAGGCTGGGAAATGACACGCAGCAAACACGGCAGGCATTATACCAAACAAACTGTGACAATGATGGATAAAGACTTACTTCTCAATTCAATCACAACTCGAGAGTGATGACAAGTTAGTCTCCACAGGGAACATTTGATCAACCTACTTTAATTAGTTATTAATACTATTATCATTATTATTATTTTCTCTATGATGACTCACCATGTCAGTGATTGAAAGCACTTTAATGCCAACTGTGACAACTTTGTTGTGGTCTGGCTGTATATCTGCATATTGAAATAATTAGGTTGAATAAAAAGTGTTTATCATGATCATTATCATATCATAACAGCTTTAGGCAGCATGGTCATTTATGGTCATTTAATAGTGCATTCCAAAAAACGGAGATGCACCAAGATCTGCCAACCCAAACAAACACCTGAGATTTGTTTTGCCTTGCGACTAATCAAAAAGTGGTCTCTAGTTATTAAAACATCTCAGTCGAATTGTAGCAACACTACCTCGCATGAGCTCTAAATGGGCTAAGTCACATGACCGCCAACCACTACTGCCCAGTCAAAGGACAACATAATTTTAATGTTACTGTTTAAACCAATGGGACCAATGCCTGTCAGATAAGTCAACCAGGTAAACTTTTAACTGTATACGCCCTGTGAAACTCTGACAAACTAAAGTGACCTTTATCTGTAAATCTAAAGTATAAATTGCATTTAAAGAATGAGGTATAACTGTTTCACTTGTCTTGTTCATTGGATTATTCCTATTGCCTAGATGCTTGCCAACACTTGCAATGACGCACATAAGCTCTATGGAGCAGTGGGGGGTTGGCACGCTGATGGCTCCAAGGCTGTAAGTGGTAGCCTGGTTTTGAAATTCGACTCGAGTTATTTCCAGTCACCACCGTAGACATTGTGCGTACGTGTGAAGATTTAAGGGAAATGATGTAAAAACGTGGGCTGTAATTCAATGGGTTCTTGGCTGAAACCAAAATCTACTTGGCTGCAAAAAGACACTAAATAGTAAATAAGATGGTTCATCAGGGAAGTAGATGATACACAAATATTTTGGAGAGGATCCGCACAAATGCAGCTAAAATGGCTATTTTACTAGTTCGTAATGCAGTTCCTTTGTCCCTTTGGCTTTTTATGTGACGTCTTATTAACATTAGTTAGTAAACATAAACGTGCTAACGAGTTAGCTAGTAAACACAAATACAATTCCAAAATATTCCAAATACAAGCCTGGTAACAGACAAACTTAATGCAAGCGAATGAATGTAGCTAAATTACACGAATTAGCATTAGCGTTTTTCGCAATATAGCATTTTCTTGAGTTGGATAGCACATTGAAGACACTTTCAGTTTACAATAGATATGTCTGAAATGACATATTCTGAAATGTCAAACTATTACTTTAACCAAGTTACATCAATCTCCACAGGCTTCTAAGACGACATTAAGCATTATACCGTGCACATGGCTGTGATAGTTCATGTGTATCACATTACCTCTTGACAGTTGTCTGAATGCTTATGATGAGGAAATGCTAGCTGACCTTTTTGATCAACCATTCAGACTCTCATTGTTTGATCTTGATGCTGCTGACCCTCCCTCTCCTGATTGTGGTTGATCTTGCAGCTTCCCCCGTCTCACCACCTCCTGTCCTCCACTCTGAGTGCCTCACCCACACTGAGGGCACTGTGTTTCCCCCGCCTCTGACTCATTACTTGTGTGAGTGTGTACGAGGAGAGAGTATGCATATGAAGTGTCTGCCAGGAGACGGATCAACACAGTCCACATGGCTGCCCACTCTTTGTTATCAGGTCACTCGTTGACCCTTTGGCAGCCACACAACTGAAGGGTCCCTTATGACGGAGGCTTGTGCACAACAAGTGAAAATGAGAGAGACCAACAAAATGAAGCAGGAGAGAATGAAAAGATTGGTAGAAATTAGATGCCACATTGAAATTGAGAGGGCTAGAGAAAGAGATGGATTGTGAAACAAGGTGTTATTCATTCTGTGTACCCTCTGCCATAATCATAATTAGCTAGGAAAATGGCATAATGCATATAAATTGCAGGGGAAATAATTAAGGAAGCGCACACACTGTTTGCTGAGCAGAGACATGCTCAATGATGACAAAAAGATAAAGGTAGTGGTCTTTCTGATCTCTTTGACAGTGGATTTGAGACAGTAAGGAATTATACAACACTTCTTTGGATAATAATGTACAATTTTAAATTGTAACATTGTATTTTTGTAAATTATAGTATGAACAGTCCCTGGATCGGGTTGGAATTGAGTTTGGCTCAGACTTTATCGCTCCCCTAGATGTGAATACATTGATATAATGGGGAGTGATGAGCAAATATCACCCCTCATTTTTAAAAAAACCCTGTCTCTCAGCTGAGTATCAGCATCTGAATTTAAGTGTTTGTTTGTGTATCTAATAACCTGAAGTTCGACAAAAATGCCCCTGAAAAACTTTTTCAGCAACAGTTGAAGTTTTTTCCCTTCTCTAATAGCCTGTCATGTCCAACATTTAGTAAACTTGAAAGCTTGCTGCTTTCCATGCTTTCTCCTCTTCTGCAGAAGCAATCTGTTTGCTCTTCTCTGGGCTTTGCTCTCAGCATCCAGTTAATAACATAGGTTAAAAAGCTAACAGGTCTTGCGTGGATGAGCTCAGTTCGAAAGTTTGAGTACGTGCGTTTGTGCTTGCATGGCTGACTGAGGTCAAGCGAGTCAGATGTGAGGTGAGGAAACAGAGAAGATGTGACAGTTAACAATTTGGAAGATCACATTTGCATGTATCCACAGTTGAGAATGAGGTTTAAAGCTTAGAGTGTTAGTCTGAGGGTGGGAAGGGTGTTGGTTCTACAAGTGAGTGTGAAGGGTGAGTACACAGAATATGCAGTAATGATCTTGTCCCCAGGCGGAGTGTGAAGGTTTTGTGGGCGTGACCAGATGTAACTGTGAGAGACTCGAGCCAGCCACCCCCCCTTTGCCTTGATATTTTCAAAAAATTGAGTCTTGCATGACATTCAAAGGTCCAACACGCATTTCTCAATAGAAGATGATGATTAAGATGCATCTTCTAGGCAACGTTCTTTGTGTGATCCAAACTCTACATACAAACTGTCTGAAGTCTGAATTGAACGTTGGTGCACTCAGGGCTGCAGCTGTTTGAGCCTATTTTACATTGTTAGGGACAAAAATATTCTTAATGTCAATGGGACGTTCGTGGTTGAATTAACCACTGTTTCCTGTTATTCTATAATTTTGCGAAGCACCTTGGAACTGTGTTGGAGAAGTATACAAATAAAGACGATGATGATGATTACTATATTTAGTAACTGTAACATCTGAATTACCCTTTGGCTCTCATTCACAGAGTAGCTGTATTCAGTCATTGATGCTGCTAGTTGTGTTTTGAGGGCCATTCACTGGGCTCAGCAACAACCATACGCTCTGAGAACATAGAGGGGATAGAAGGAAGCATTACTTTTAATCTAAGATGCTATAGTGCTTGTCTGACATCCAGTAAAAGTGAATAATGTACATAAATCTGTAACACTTCTTTGACAATATTTAACTAATTAACTGATTATATTTACATACAAGTAATGTCGGCATTGCAAAGAGGCATTTTTCAGTTTAATAAATGCTACATGTACCATTTCAGAAGAGAGCCTAAGATAAAACAGACAACCATGTTTAAGAAAAGTTTTACCACAAAAACCGACAGTAAAACTGTTCGTATCCAAGTTTGTTGGGATTACAGCATGAGTCTTACGAAGAGTAAAGAGGATAAGCATTGATGTCTCTTCATGGTGAGTCTAATTGAGAGGGACCCACTGGAGGATGTAGGTTATTGAAGCGAAAGTATCAAAGAGGCTCTTGTCCACCTACAGCCTCCCTGACACTCCATTGTCAGACCATAATTCTCATCAGAGAGGAAACAGTCTCTCATTTCACTTTTAAATGAACTATGGAACCGATGGGGATGACATGTCAGTGGATGAAAGAGAAGAGAGATGTGCTCGTTTCATAAAGTTCTGTTTGGATGGATGGAAAGGCCATCGTAACAACTGAAGGGTCCCTCTGACGGAGGCTTGCGGACAATAAGTGATAATGACAGAGACCAACAAAACCAAGCATAAACATAACGTAAATCTTACTTTAACCATCTGTACACCAAGCAAGTATTGAACGGGAGCTCAGAAAAAGGGGTTAAGGGAGAATATGAGAGAGTTTTTTCCTGGATTAGGCCAAACAGAAGAATGACCAGTTGTACCAGCTTTGTCTAAGTGTATCTGAGTAATTTGTTATCGATTAGGATTGCGTTTGTAGCTCGTAAAATTCCAGGCCACAGTCGTTCCATGACACAGCCAATGAGTGGTCCAATAAGAGCACAGAGAGCCTGTTCCTGTCATATCCTGTTCCTCACACTAAGATCATAACATGACTCAAGCTGAAGGGCAAGCTTTGATTTGCAGGGAGAGGGGAGGGGGGGAAGTATTGCTGTGGGGCTCAGGGACTTGGTTGACGCCATTCCGACGCAGGTGCATGGCGTCGTCATGGTGATAGAGGGATTTCCTGTCCAGCACTCAGAGCAAAGCACATATTACCATTTGATTTGCCCTGCACCTCCACAGGTGATCCCCGAAAAAGTCCTCAGCTACGTTCTGAGGCAGAAAGGATCACTGCAGCACACTGGCCGATTCGGGCCGTTGCCATGGAAGTTTAAGCTGTTAACAACTATTTTGTGTATGATATTGTACCTCCTCCTACAGTCCTGTGTTTGGCTCTTTCAATAATGAAATAATTATTTGCTTGCTCACAAACAAACAAACAAATGGACAAGGGTGAAAACATAACCTCCGCAGTGGAGGTAATAATATATCTCTTACAAAGGTCCTTCTTTCTGGAACACATACTTTTAATTGAAATTATTCAAGTTTATTAGAGTTCCAGACTTCAGTAGGATATTCAATGGTGTGATTTTTTGATTTTTGTAAAACCTCTGCATGCGCCCTCCCCTGCTGGTATATAATGTCACCCACCTCACAGCAAAACATTTGGGCTTATTGCATCACATTGATGTAGAACATTATCCAAGTTAAATCGACTAAACTGACTGAGGGAGTTCAAACTGTTTCTTTATCAGTGAAAGGATTTTTCTAAATCTTTTTAAACTTGTAAAATGAGAAGCATCAGAAACATTTTTCAGAGAAATTGTTATTGCAGTTATGAAGACGGTTGTCACGGCTGGAAAATGTGACAGGAAGTGACTTATTCAGCTGGATGATTCAACCAGTTAGCGTGGCAGTGGGTCATTTTGAATACTCATTAAAAATTGAGAATTCAGTATTCAAATCCATCTGTTGGTTCATGCCACATTTGGTAACCAGACCTTATATTATCATTTGCCTGTGCAGTGTCATATTTTCTGACACTGCCCTCATTTTATAATGTGCATTAGAATTCTTGACAATTCTGACATTTGGAAGAGTTGTGTGTGCTAAAAAAGATGTTGACTTCATGAGTGTCAGGACAAAGTGTAGGTGCTAGCTGGACGCCTGGTGCCAGAACATCAGAAATGCTGAAATCCAGTTTGTGAGACAAACACAGGAGCAGCTAATGACCTGGCGGAGACCGGTCTCTCTGTCTGGTGTTCTCATTACAGGTCTTCTCATGTTGTGTCTGCTTTTGTCCCTCACACATTCATCTCTCTCACTAAACCAGACATTTCACTTAAAAGTGTTTTTCCTTTTACCCCATGAAGTGCATTAAATTTTATTTTATAGCTCCGAGCTCTAAACCAAACTGTATCAGAAAGAAGTCTTGTGAATCAAAACAGGAAGGTGGCAGCTGTTTGTGACTTTGGTGAATTGAGTATGTTACTATTACTGCACGATGCAAACTGTGCATGATTCACTGTGGAAAGTGAATTTGTCACAATTTAAAGCTAAAGTCAATATTGTTTTATCAACGATAAATCAAATGACTCAGCCAACTGTACAGTTCTCCTCAGATTTACAGAGCATTTCAGCGTCTGTCAGCTCATTATGGTCCAACCTGCATCTACACCGTTTAGATTTGTTCTCACTGCAGCTGGTTTCACCTCAGATGAAAACACCAGAGCTTCCCCTCAGGTGCTGGTGGAGAACAAATACAGAGTTTAAAGTAGAGTAAATGTGTGATTAGGCAAATGTCTGCTAATATGTTAGCTTTATCAACATATGTTGTCAGCTTGTTGTGCTGCCACCAATAGGCCAAAACATCCATTTATGTAGATTTAGGTTATTTAGTTAATATTATAACGTGTCTACACCTTAACTATTTGCTTAGATCCCAATGAGAACTACCAAACTGAGCTTATATGAAGACAACATGAAAAATAATTGCTATATATTTTAACAATATAGTTGATAGTTGCCAATTTTACCAAATGACAAGCTGGATAAGTCCTTAGTTATTTTGACATGACGCAGCAGTTAGTCATCATTTATTTATTAAGTGAACGATTATAAGAGCCATATGATCCCGTCGTGATTTTCAGAAGTTAACTTTCCTGTTCTAGGAAGCTCTCCTGCTGATTCCTCACGTCATCAATTTTTATTTTTGCAGTATTTTTGTCCCGGTTGGCTATGCAACTGAATTATGAATAACATCCCAGCAGTTATTTTTAATAGACTTACCCCAATGGCATTATCATGTTGCCTAGCAAGAGGTTCATAAAAGGAACAGTGAATCATTTTCGCTCACCAAATGATATCTCTCAAGAGCCTCAAGTTTCCAAGAGATGCATCTTTTGTGTCTACCTATGCATCTAACAAGCTCTGTGAATGGAAAAGCATTGGTCAAAGAACTTTGATATGGCTCATTTTTAAGACCGACACATCTATTTCTGCTCATTCCAACGACAGCCTATATTTAATCATGACAACTGAAAATGCACAAATGATGACTCACTGCTGTTCCAATGACCTTTACTGGAGTTGGGGGTGATGGAAGTTGAAGCTCTTCCATCCTGTCTGAGGACGTTTTGTGGGTTGTTCAATTGTGCTGGACTATGGCTGCATACTGATTATAGCGAGTAAACATGGGTTATATCCATCCATCCATTATCTACACCGATAAAGGTCCACATGGGGATTTACAATGTTTCAAAGCTGTACTAGTGTTTATATAAATGGATTTAAATATTATATATAATGTAGAAAGGCTCTTTTATCACCCAACTCTGAAGTTCCTCTGAGTCGTCCAGAGCTTTTTAGTCCTGTATAACGGGAGTCATAACGATTTCTACTATTAGGTCAGTCTCTCAACACACATTTTCTAAACACAAATAGCTCCTGAATATACGATATAGAAATGATATTTGATTGTTTTCTTTACCCATCCATCCATCCACCCATCAGCTTTCCCATTTATCATGAGAGGGTTACAGGGAAAGTTGGAGCCAATCCCAGCTGACATTGGGTGAGAAGTGGGGTTAGCATAACATTCACACTCACATTCACACTAACATTCACACTTATTCACCCCTAATCTGCATGTTGATGGATTGTGGGAGGAAGACGGATTACAAAACAATATCACACAATACCACGCACCTGACAAACCAGGTATTGGTGCTTTTTAAGAGTTGATAAAGTACAGTGATGTTTCAGTCATATTGACTTTGCATTGTGAATGTTACTTCTCCCTTCTCGCTTTTTCTCCACAAGCTGCCACAACAAAACTGAAATTATCAAACACTACTGTAAAGCCAGTTCCTTCGAATTTCTTGAGATGTTAAGTTGCCATGGAGATGTACGAGAGGCGTAAAACAATTAGCTTTTATAGGCGTCAGTGCATTTATTGCTATTCCACATATGGACAACAAATTACAGATATCAGATGGTAGCAAAGGAGGTTGTTATGAATGAATCACTAGGAAGCTCCTGTCGTGTTGCTAGGCATAATGTTGAGAGGGACTACGCTGTGATGTCATTACTGAGGATGACATCACCAGGAGATTCCACGACACACTGCAGAAGGTCATCCTCCCCGCCCACAGCCTCACACTCGCTCTCCTTCCTTGTTTCCAGAGTACCTCTGCTTTTCTTCTGCTCCTGACTGCTGCAGTTCACTTTATTATTTAGACAGTTTCCAGATTTTTTTAAAAAAACTGTGTAAATATATTGAGTATATTGAATTTCTGGTGGAGGCAAGATAGATTCCAATTTCCGAGCTTCCAGCTTATGCCAACTGACCGCGTCACCTGCCTTCTCTCCTCCGCCCACCGCCAAGCAGCCACCCTCTTCCTGCCCTAACGCAGCATAGTGGGCATCACATGAAGGAAACCCACACACAAGCACAGTTATAGTTAGAACACATCAGTGACGAAAGAGCTGAAAACACCTCATGATAAAAACATGAATGGAGGAGTGTGAGAGAGAGGAGAAAAACATTTATCACCCTGGTATTGTGGAATTGATAAGTATTTGTGTGAGCCGGAAATTTCTTTGTATGGTTCAGTCTCCTACACACATTTGGCGCCAAAAAAAAGAAGAGATATGACTAGCATGCATCTGTGAGTGTGGAGGGATTCCTGAGTTTCTATTTTAGATATGTGTATCAGATGAATCCCTCGGCACCCCTATCTGAAGTTAGACCAAAAAACAATGTTATGTAAATGGCCTGGTGATTTACAGCATGTAGGATGTCATGAATGGTGCAGATGGTTGTGACTCAGGAAATTCTAAAAATCGTCTCCTTTTGAAGATATATCTTTTGTTGTTTTGTATGATACTAATTTTATTATTACATCCGAAAAGGACATTAGGATTACAAAAAAATCCCTAACTGAACGGATTACCATGATATGAATACTATTTTTATTTATTTATTGTTTTATGGTTTCATTTGTGTCTTGTGTACCAAGGAAGGGGAGGAAATGCTCACTAGCTATATGCTGTAAAAAAAAAAAAGTTTTGGGGTGTTTATCTTGCTTTTTCAAAGTGTGTATAAAAGCCCTGTAGCTTCGGTTGCCATGGGGTATTGATAACAAAATAATAACAAAGTAATATTACTAAATAATTTCAGTGTCTGATTGAGTAATGAGCACCAAGTTGGATTCATCTCGGGCAGGGTTGTTTATTATCCTTAGATCTGGTGGCTGCAGATGTGAGTGACTCACAGGCAGCCACCAGTCAATGGCACATTATCATGTTTGCTCCATTTGGTCCCTTCATTAGCTCCTGTGAGGACAGACTTGACCGCACCAATCACAGCACAGCACAATTATTGTGTTTTACGTCACATATTAAGGCTTGGCACTTGTTTTGATGGGGCACTGATATATATAGAAACAGTACAACATCTATGTATCAACAACAGTGTCATAAGACTGGACTGTCACCACAACCTTTACACCTAATTATTTGTTGCATCATGTTGACGACCGTTTGCTAAAATCAATGCACAGAATAAACTTTTCAACAGGGGGCCAAAATCTAACAACTGGTGATTGAAGGACAGACTTCAACTTCCCATGGAAAAGTGGATCGTGATTCCTGTTCAGAAATAAACGATTCCACCACAAAAGGAACGTGTGGGCGCCACAAAAAGACAGAAGTCACGAGTCTGGGAGAGAGGAGGTAGCCAGGTTTCATGTCATTACGTTTTTCAGGACCACGACCTGTAATTCAAACACACAAAAGCTCAAGTCATTACAAGTAATCTGAGGCGGTCGCCTTCGCAAAGTCCTAAATTCACATATTTATCTGCCTGGAAAAATACAGGAAATTATTATTGCTGAGGTTATTTGGAGCTTATTTTACTTTGTGCAGCTGAATATTCTCAGAAAGATGTGTTTTCCAGATAAGTTTTAAACACAGGCCGGTTTTACAGACCCTGAACCAAGATGTATTATCCCTGCTAAAGCTCCTCAGCGGTTTTTAATCCATCCACGTATCCGCCCTATGACTCCAGCAAATGTGATTCCCTCTTGTTTAACAGAGCAGTTCGGAGAATCGACTAACATCCACACCAGAATTGAAATTCTTGGTGAGAGGGGAACAGAGAAGAGACAAGAAACGGAGCAGAGTAAATAAGGGCAGCCAGCTGTGGAAGAAGCCGTCAGGATTAGAGCGAATTATATTACTAAACAGAGTCCAAATGGCTTTCTGCAGCGACAGCCTTAAAAACATTCCCTCAGTGCTTGTCTGAGTTTCATTTGTAATTTGTGTGTGGCTGGTTGCACAGGTAGGTGTAGGTGATGGAGGTGTGCACAGGTGGAGGTGTGTAGCCAGGTGCATTTACATGCAACCTTTGCTTTTAACGCCACAAGACCATAATGTGTTTATCAATCCTTCAAAAAGGGGATCCAGACTGTGTTGTCATTATCTGGTAGTTTAACTGTAAGAGAATACATTTCCAAGGATTGATTTGTGTTGTACGTGGGACTCAAAAGCCAGACAGAGAGATGGAGTAAAACATAAACAAGGTTTTGAGAGTATTGTACAAAAAGATAACCCAAAAAAGTGCTGACCACTCATAAACCACAGACTTAAGGGTATTGGAATCAGAGTGATCGTAGTAGTGGAGAGGAGCAGGGCAGATAGCTATCAAAAGTGTCAGCAGCCGCAAAAACACATGAGCATTCTAAGAAAATTACAAATTATGCACTAATGAAAACATTACTAGAATTGTTTTACATTCAGTTTCTGCCAATAGATCCCTTTCACCACAATCCTACACTCTGAACAGTTAACTTTCTCTAGTATTACACAGTGGGTGAGGGTCTACATCCGACATCCTGCTCGTGTCCCATGGTTCAAACAGTGGGAGCTACATGGATGATCCTCCTCCAGGTCCTTAGAAGACGTCAGGTTGGAGTCAGCATCATCTGCAGTCCTGATACAAACAACATGACGATAAACATTAGGAAATACAGTGGGTGGCCCCTTGTGACGTATTGTCTCCTCAAGTCCATAGTGGAGCCGCTCATAGTGGCTGAGTGGGTGGGAGGCCCTGCCACATTGTGCCAAACCCACCGGTGATTCAACCCTCATGGCACCTTCTACACGGAGGAAGACGAAGTTGGAGTCCTGGACGTTCCATCAGGGACCAGCCAGTCGTCACCAGCCCATTCTGGGCATTCAGTCACAAACCACGTGCTCAGACTGATGGGTGCCATCAGATGTGTCATCCGAGTGGTATTCTGGCTGAGATGGACAACGGCAGCTAGGCCTGAGGCCTGAGCTGTGTGGGAAGAGCTGTTAACGAAATCATCATCAACTCCCCACTGTGGTGTTTCATCAGCACACACAGCTTGCGAAGCAGACTCTTTCGTCACTGGCAGACTGAACAACATGGGCATGCTGTTATTTTGGGCTCTGATAAGAGGAAATTCCATTTACATACTGCACAAACACAAACAACAGGGAGGGCGACGGACAAAAAGGTGGGACCATGATGCAAAAGCATCGCAGCGACCCAGGACATCACAGTTAGGAAAGACAAATCCAATCCAGAGCCCCTGAGGACATCTTCATTGGCCATGAACTGTGTTTGGTCCATTGCTAGGGTTGGATTTTTGCTGGATTGAAGTGTTTGTGCTGGTGAATATGTTTTAGGGTAAGGGTTAAAATCAGGATAGGGATTTATTTGTGTTGGTTAAGTTAAGGGTTCGGAGCTGGGGAATGTATGACGCCGATGTATGTATTTTTATTCTTCAATTTTTTATGTTTTATGCAAACAAAATGGTTTGTGAAGGACTTCTGAAGTTTAGCATGAACCACAGAAATAGAGCAAAGTACTCAACACCCGACTGAGCTGAGGGTATTTTTTCCTTGTCCCTGCAGAGAGTAAATGTCAGACTCCACTGATTGGCAACACTGCTGCAACTGAAAGCTTATTCCCACATTTACAAATAATGAGAAGAAACTCTCAGGTGCTTAACATGTTCTGTAGTTTATCAGTTTTAGATTTTTTCTTTTTTTCTTTTTCTCTGTTTTGGCATCTAAAAGTTATTTTTTTTAGGTCTGAACTGAACTTTGTTGGGTTTTGAGCTTGTGTTTATCTTAAGTATGTAATAAAAGCAAAGCCAGTTGAAATAGTACATTTTATACAAGGAATACATTGACTAAATCCATGTAGAGTTGCTTTCCTTGCTTAGTTGCAGTAAATCTGGGGAAACTGCTCAATACCATGAAGCCAAAGCCAGAAGTCGTGGGTTATCATAAAGACTGGAAGCAGGAACCGAAATATTACTTTATTCTCAACAAGGGTAAGAAAACTACCAAATACAATTAAAAAGGGAAACAAAACCCGGAGAGAGCCACATGTGAGATAATAAATTAATTAATAAAATAACAGTATTTACGACACTGATGAGAAGAAACAGAGTTTAGCATAATGGAGGGTTTGTCAACATTTATTTCTACAAAAGAAATTGTCTGATAGAGATGAAGGGAGCAGTAATGACAATTGATCAGGATCCATCACCACTATCCTCAATCCACCATCAGCTGCCACCATCGATCAGCTATTGTTCCCTCAAGCCACCTTTGGACTGTTCACATCTCATAGCCCTGTGCATCGCAAATGACTGGATGTGCGATTGTTCTGATGCTGACGTCCTCCTCTGCCGATGAGATGTGATGACGTCATCGCCACAAGCCAGTGGTGGGGGGGGGGTTTTAACTTCAGACAGTCATGGTGAGCAACATGTGGCTGCTGAGGTAAAGATCCTCCTTGGCTCATTTAAAGATGCTGTCGTGGCACTGACTACTTCTGCCTCAAGTTCTGGAGTTTTAACGGCTGCAGCGATTCCCTCTCGCTGCGTGAGTGTACATGAGCCAGGGAGCGACTGAATGAATCACAGAGGGTGTGAGAGAGGAAGAGCACTCAGTGTCATGATATTATAATTCTAATATTTTGTTCCTCTGTGCATGTAAATGTGGGCGGACAAAAACACCACTAATATAGAGTGACTTTCACCAGCCCATCTCCATCGTCTACCACCATTTTACTAGCATATGCCTTCCTGACATTCAAACGTCATACTCATAAAGAAACATTGTTATTTCAAATACCTTCAAAACGTTTTATCTCTAATATCTATCAGCCGTATTGTTGGGTGTTCTTCCTGCGTTAGGTTGAAATTCCTGCTAAGCCTGCTGCCCCCCGAGACTCAATCTTGGATGGATTGATTTGCTTAAAATTCAGATTTGATGCAAATTTACCAGGTAATTTCCTACACACCTACACATCAGCTGTGAGAGGTCTGACATTATTAGATGTCATGGCTAATCAAACTAACACAAAGGATTATTCCAGCATTGGAGTGCAGTGGTGGTTTTACTGGACTAAATGGGAGCTTTAAGCTCAGCAGGGAACCAGTTGCAGATTTTGCCCTGTGGTTAATAAACTATTTAATCCATCAGCAAGTTGTAGTTGTTAGTTTGAGATTTGCTTCTAAATATCTTCATTCATTGGACTGTTCTGTTTGGTCATGTCCGTTCCTGCTCTTTTCTTCCTTTTCTTCTCCTTGTTTGACTGCAAGCGGTGATGAATGTGTCTTAATGCATCCCGTGTGATGAAAAGCTGTATTGAAATTAGTGTAACAGTGGTCTAATTAAAGCAATTACTCATTTTGACAGACAGTACAGTAAAGCATGGTGGCACTGAGGATTTCAGAGGAGCTCTGACGTGAACAGGTTTGTTTTTTGTATTAAAACATGAGTCCAATATTTATTATTCAATTAATTAATTCATTTATTTCATTAACTTCTTTCTCAAGGAGAACATGAGCTCAGTGCTTTTGCTGTTTCTCTTTTTTCTGTAGTAAACACTTAACAATGGTGCTGTCACATTGTGAGGGGAGTCATTCACCATTGTTGCTAAAGCAGAGAAACTAAGACAAATTCATTTGTTGGAATAGTTTAAACTCTCTGTCTCACATCCTTTTCAGATCTTTTGCTGCTGGTGGAACAGACACCTGCCTTGTTATTTTCTCCGCCAGCACACCCCTCGGTGTCTGTTTTCTTGTTTTCTTTCATTGTTTTGATCCTGTCAGTTTAACCGTATTGTTGCTTTTGCATGAACTAAACCATATTATCCAGAGTACTGGTTTCAAGGAGAATGGCTTTCGACTCGGAGAAATAAGTGTAACAAAAAAAAACAATAATGTTTAAAAATGCTGAAAATGTTATGTCATGACAAAAATGTCTAAGATCCGTCCCCTGTTTCAGACCCACACTAAAATTGAATGGGGTCCACCCTGATCCGTACTGCACCCTTCCCCCAAGTCATTTTTGTGTAATTTTGCTCTCAATCAATCAAACAAAAAATGGAGCTTATGTTTCTGACCTTATGTTTGCATCTTGCTCATGAAACTCAAACAATATTTCTAAGTAAGATTTTCATATTCAAATGGCACCAACAGTTGAAAACACAAGTTTGGGCATATTACATATTTCAGACAACTTGAAAAGTAAATGCTACCAACAAGTGAACCATATTAGAACTCTGTTTTCATTTCATCAAAAAACAGATGAAGTACCTACAAACAATCCAAAGAAGAATAAAACCCAGATTTTAATTGTTTGCTTAATTGCATTTTTATTACATGCATATGTTTTTTCTCCCACATTCAAATGCAATCACGTGTAAACACTTAAACGCTGTGGTTTATTTTCGTATCGCATGGAGACCCCAGTTATAAAAAGCCACTTGGAGCCTGCTGTTTAAAAACATGTGATGTCAAACAAAGCGCGAAGTCACGATGACAATAAACCAGCAGAAGCTAATGACAAGAGGGAACGAACCAGTGAAGGGGGGATGAGAAAAAAAACAACTGGAAGTGTTTCTAAATGAACAGTGGAGCTCCGTCTCCATTCTTTTCTCTTTCACCCACTTCAAGGTCCTGCGAACACGTGAACTCAACCAATCAGGAGTCAGTGGCATTAGTCAATCATGATGTTTCACCATTTTTATATAGCATCAAATAACCAATTAAAACCAAACTTTTTGGAATGATTAATACTTCAATGTACATCGGTAAAAAAAGAACTATAAAAAATAAACTATGCTACATTCGCAGCTTTTCAGGAACAAAACATTAAGCAGCTGAAGAATCAGATATTTCCCAAAGACGTCGGTTAGAGACCAAAAACCAGAGCTTAAAGTAGAGTTTAAAAAGGACAGTACTCATCTTCATTGTTCTTCTCGGTCTTCACTAATAATCTGAGTGTGTCCATTGACAGACAGTGTTAATCTGCCACCTGTTAGAGAAATAATTTAAATTCATAATTAGTCCTGGAGTGAATGTTCCTCAGGAAATCAGCTCAGTTAATTGAAGATGAGGCTGAATGTTGGACTGTCTGAGAAAACCTATTTGTGTTCATCTATTATTATAAAACCACTTTATGCCTAAACCAAGATTAATCCTCCTCTCCTGGAGAATTATTCTATATTTGAGTTAAAGATGAAATTAAAGTAAATAAGGGATAACTGCCTTCCTCTCTTTAAATTTGTTCATTCATTTTCCACTTCAACTTCGGGCGACAGGCCGGGTGGAGCCTTTTTTTCAATATGCTCTGACACACAAACACAAATAGGTAAAACACATTATGGGTAATTTGAAGTCTTCATTTTACCCCAGCAGCATGTCTTTACACTGCGGCAGGAGAGTGGAGCACTGGGAGAAAATGCAAAGAAATAAAGAGTGAATAGACAAGAAGGAGGAAAACATTTGGACCTGATGTTTAGCAGACCACGCAGATAGGTTGGATGAATTAATACCATTCAAGAGAGAAGTTGTGTGCAGCAGATCTCAATACTGATCTATAACCAGAGATCTTTAGACAACAGTGTTCCTCTGACTGGGCAATATAATAAGCATCATTATGCCACAATTATACAAATGCAAAAATGCGTCCTTTGTCTGAAATGTGACTTCAGTAAATAACCACTAAAGAAAGGGCGAAGATAAATACCAGACTGGATCATTTTATATGGATCCATCAAGTAGGGATACTGACGACACAGACAACCTGTTGCTCGACAAATAAAGAGAGCACATGTGCTGTATAAATGTGCATGTGCGCGAGAAAGAAACACTTGAGAATATGTGTATATTCATGCTTGATTCATCATACAAGAAAAAGCAAGATATGTTCCCTGAATGAGGAAAACCCTGCGGCACACTTGTGTGTTTAAAATGTGTCCTTGTGATGTTGAAGACACATCACAGAGCTTGAATTAGAGGTCTTTGATGTGGAAAATAGTACAGAACGAAAGGAGAATGTCAGAACGTTCATGATGTTGTCGTTACATTGTCTGTTCCCTTCCACTACACAAGCACAGAGAGGGAAAAAAAAAAAAAGGATTTCCGGGAAGCCCAAATATGGCCAGGCGAATATGAGGTGTGCAACAGATGAGTCATCGTTCAGACTCCCACTCTCTGCAGCCTTACAAGACAGAGAGACAGAGACAAAAGCACGAAACAGCAAGAGAGGGCATGAAACCACTGCAAAATCTTGTGTAGAGCAAACCTGCAAAAGCAACTAATGATGTTCACATTTCCTCTGAAATAATAAGACCACAGAATAACAGCTCTGAATGTGCATAGCATTGCTCCCTGCACCCTGTGAGAGAAGACATTTCTTCAGATCCCTGCACTGGTTTACCCACAACCAGATGATGCACGTTGTTTAGTGACTGTCATGCATGTGGCAGTGCAGTAACATGCACTCAGACTACACTGAGTCTGCACATCTCTGGGTCATTTTTCATCTTTGCCACATTCCCCCTGTAATAGTGGTTTTTAGAACCCAAACCATGAAATGCAAAGGCAATAACACACTTGTGAAGAACAAAATTGCCAGAGGGATGAAAAATTAAAAGATAACTTTTACTTTGAATAAATGTCCCCATGCGATGCAAGAGCTCATTTCTTCTTAGCTGAAGTCTGAGTGTTAAATCGTGCCTGTTTACATGAGAATCCAGGTCCAGGCACGCAAAATGGTTTGAAAAATGTAAAAGGCCTTTATATAAATGGGCTTTACGCTTTAAAATTTAAAAAAGTTTTTCCATGAGCACCAGTGGTTTGAGGGACACAAGTAGCGCTCCTGCCTCCTCTTTCTTTTAGCAGTTTAAATTGAATCATTTTATAAGAAAAATGTAATCTGATTTATTGGCCTGTAACTGGAGCTTCATCGACAATAAGAAAATAAAGACAAACTCTAAATACATCATATGGAACTAGAAAAAAAAAAGTTCAACATATATTGATACCTGTAGGATGATGATCAGCAGCAGCGACCCAATATAAATAAAGGGCATTAAAAAGTGTGCTAAGCTAAGCAAACAGAGCAGTAGGTAAGTACCGAACAGGACTGCAGCATAAGTCCTCTCATCTTACTGTCAGGAAGAAGACAAATAGGAATATTTCCAAAAATTGCACAACTGCTTAAAGACTCTCTGGGAATCATGGATCCTTCCATCCGATTTCATGACAATCGATCCAAAAGTTCCTCCGATAATTCACTCGGAGCTGAACAGCTGAACCATCCCATACCTCCACTCTCAGAGCTACATTAAATGCATCAGAATAATACCAAACTGAAGGTAATAATTGAATGTTATATCATCTTTTATTAAAGAAATACAATCCTAAACATTACAAAACCATCACTAATCGTGTTGTGCAGCTCAGAGCCACAGAATTTAACTTTGTGGGCCTGTCATTTGGGAGGGAATGAGTGTAATCCCATTTTGAGCCAGAACAGCCCGTCTCCTTGTCTCTGTCTGTGTCTGCCAGCAGACAGGATTTACACTGTTACCACAATGTTAACAAACCGGGTTATTCATCTGTTACTGGGCTTTTCTCCCTGAGCAAGAATTCAACTATACAAATATCTTTCATTAACTTTCATTATGTCCATTTTCTAGAGACATCTTTTCTTCTTGTCGCCTGTTCTTAGTCTCAGAAGAACTCATTGTCATGTGGGCTGTTGCGATCTCTTGAAATTAGGTCATATACTGACACCGCAATATCAGTCATTGGAAGTCAGTACATTTCTCATCCTCTGTTTTTATTTCATTTTTATATTGTAACTATGTGGATGCTGCTAACTAGCTTAGCTTACTTTAAAGACTGGAAACCACTGACAGTAGGCTACATAAAGATGGACGACAGAGCATCTTGATGACAGAATTGTGTTCACTTCCTTTGAATTCAAACATACTTGATTAATTCAAGTGTTAAATATTGAAGTAGTGTCTCCTTTATTACAGGCAACACCATGTATGTCTTTCCTGTAGCTGTATCAATGTCTTCAATGGGAACCTGTTGTAAGAGGCCTTCCTCTGGCCCTCAGTGTGGAAAAACTCCTGTGACTCATCCTGCCAGATGCCTACATATCTCACTAACTGCTGTTCATTAAATTCACACCACCTGCCCCATCGATTCCTAAATGAATCATGGATTTTTCGTATGAGTAAGTGCAGTTCGGTGCTCGCTGCCAGTTCTCCACTGGAGGCATCCACCGGATTAAAATGGGCTTTGTGTTCTTGGCGAAACCAGCAATCAACACGTGCCGAAACACAATGAACTTTGTGTTTATTTTACCTCACGTGCTCCGTCCACCTCTGTTTGAAAGGGTTGGTTTTCGGAATCAGCAGCTTTAGTTCTCGTTCCTGCTCTTAAGAAAAAGCTGCAGGGCTGAGGTGAGCTCCGCTGGATGTTGCATGAAAGTGAATCGACCCACTTCAAATCAAATGGCAGCATTTCAGGCCCCTCTTTACTTCTCCGTGTCCACATTGATCCACCAAAACAATTGTTCAGCCACACAGAATGTACAGTAGACACAGTGCAAAATGTGAATCGGATACAATGGCAGAGTTTATCACCAGCCGATGAGCCCTGTGAGACATCGATTCCAAGAGTGAGACCCCATCTTTGTGTCCGACCCGCTGAGTCTGAACCTTGAGACGCTTGAATAGTTCCAATGATTTATCCAAACAAGACTCTGAAAAATTATTTCTAAATAACTTGCAACAGCTATGATGTTGTGAGGGAAAATTAATTCTGGCCAGATTATGGTTTCATCAATATAATGATGAAACATCCTTCCACCAGGTTTTGCTGTATTATCCGTCCAGTGGTTATTGCGTAATCCTGCTGACTAACGAACACAGATGAAAACAAAACCTCTAATTGGTGTTGGTAATAAAATACATTCAGCTGTTGATAAGGAGCTTAACAGTTTTTGTTTCTTTCTAGTTAAAACTGTTAAGTGACTCTGCATTGACGTCTAATGGAGAGGAGACCATATGTTTATTCAGAGTCTGGATATTAACAGAATTTCTTTATTGCTCAGTCAATTAGTGGTTCAGTTCACCACTTTAGCTCTGTGAAATACATCTCATCCAGAGTGTTCACCAATGTCACTGACATGCTTCAGTCTGTCAAAAGACCTTTTAAAGTAATGTTTGAGAGAGTGATGTTTGAGAGAGTGATGTGTGAAGAGAGGTGTTTACAGGCGAAAAGACTGGCCTCACACTTCAGACTCTCTTCGAAACCTTCCCCTGAATGTCAGCGAAGGCTCTTCTTCTCTTGTCAATCAGGGGAAAGGGACAAAAAGGCAAGAAGTGAAGATGGAAACACAGCAGGACTGCGGCTGGATTCACAGATAACAGTGAAGGTGGCGAAATGTAATTAAAAGAGACTTTTGAAGATATTCTTTTGTCACCCGCTCTCTCTGCCTCAGTTATTAAGAGGTTACCTACCTGCTCCCATATAAAAAATAACTTATTGAGCTCGTATTTGTAAACGCATTGTACCTCGTCTGCTGCAGCTGCTTTTATCTGTACACTTGGTAAATTACCATGGTAAACAGGCAAATTATATAATTGGGTGACCCTCCCTCCCTCACGTTCACTTTCACAGGGGCTCTCATCTGGGAACGAAGAGACAGGGCAGCCTGTGCCCTCCATAATACTCGTAAAGCTATTACTGTGACTTATGTATCACATGAAGTGGGGTGACTGTGGGTGAACAGAGGAAGAAGGAGCACAAGCCGGTCATTACAGCTAAAATTAGGGGGTTTCATCGAGTGCATGCAGGCAGAGCTACCTGACTCTGGAGATTGAAAACTGTCCTGTCACCAGTTAAAGCAAATTACGTCTTTCGTTCGTGTCATTCATTTAAAGTAAATGATGCATCAAAAAAGGACATTTTATCTGCCTTTTAAATCCATGCCAAAGAAAAAGCAGTTGGACGACTGCAGCATCATTCACGCCTGCGAACGCCCACAAACAGTTTGCTCTGTTTTTGTCTTTTTGTTTAACGCTAAAATGGTTGCTATGATATCTTGGCCAGAACTTCACATTAAACCACACACACACACACACAGAGAGAGAGAGAGAAAACACAGTATTTTTATGCACAAGCTGAGAAAAAAACAAATAAAAACCTTGTTAGCTCACGGACTGCATGTTCCCACTGATTGCCCAAATTAAAATCAACATTTCAGTTACACAAAGTCAGTATGTTCCAAAAAAGACGTTTACGTTATTTGCCAGTTGATGATATGTTGGGTGAACTTTTCTTTTTTAGGGGTGTTGAAATGTAAATATGCATATTAACCAGGATGCTGGGATTAATTGGCGTTTGAACAGACGAGTGGTCATTAAATAAAACATCTCACTGCTATGTTTTTTAATTTGCACTTCAGGGTCATCGTAGGTGAAAGATAACTGAAGCTACAAACATGAAAAAAACTCTGAATCACTCATGACTCAGTATTTCTTTCTGTTTCAGACTATCAGTCATATTTAAGCTGTGGCAGGTGCACAGAAACGAGCAGCTCACTCAACTGGACTTTAAACAACCTGCTCATTGTTCACTACATCATAGACAACGTAGAGCTGCAGCTGACGTAGTCACACAGGTGCTTGTGGGATACATCTGATGTTCCGCTGTACCATATCCAAAATTGTGTGTGTGCGTGCGCATGCGTGAGCGAGCGACATTAGTATGCACATTAGTTGCATCACTTGAGGCATCAGTCTGTTCAAGCTTTTATCCGATCTCACCCAAAATACAGCGGGGACACATTCGAGTGCTCTTCACCACGTGCAGCCATCAGACCCACATGTTCCACACACTTACACACATCCTACAACCTGCAAGTGAATCAGCACATGCCAGTAATTCAAGATTCAATTTCATTCCATCCACTTCCATAATCTGTGCAAACGAACTGGAAGTGGCAAATGCATAAATTAATTCAGCTATTTTTTTAATTATTTGTTGTTTACACCATAATTTGCTCTCTCTGATTAAATAACCCCCCCCCCCCCTTTCCCTTGCCTGCTGGTTTATACAGGAACACTCTCTCTCTCACAGACACACACACAACGTGCTGCAGCCTCACTTTGGAGCCTCTTAAAACAGCACCATCTAGGGGCCAGATTGACTCATAACTTGCAAGCAGCATAGTCCATGATGGCACAGAGGGGATGACATCAGTCCTTCTGGTGTAACTCAATCGGGATCGAGTCAACGTGGGAACTACTTTGGGGAAAAACCTAAAAAAAAATACTTTTCATAGTGTTTCCTATGACTTTTACAATCATCATAAATGTTGCCTGTTACGGCTTTAATGCTAAAATCTAATTATCTACAGAAAGGCTTCACACGTGTGTGAAAAAAACCTGTGATTCAGCTTTGCAGGGATTTGCTTCTCTCTCTCTCTCTCTCTCTCTCTCTCTCTCTCTCTCTCTCTCTCTCTCTCTCTCTCTCTCTCTCTCTCTCTCTCTGGGCCTCTGAGTGCTTCATGCTGCAGTGATTAGAGGGCTGTCCTGGCTCCTGTGAAAAGACAGTGCGGAGGCGACAGGTGTGGAGGTGCAGTGGGGATTCCTATAAAACTCCCAAAACTCCCAGTGGTTTATATAACTGTGCTTTTACCTGGCCCACGTCTCCCTTTTTTAAAAACAAGCCCTGGCAAATCAGCAAGAATCCAACTTTCAAAAGAACAGGTTCAACCACATGTTTTGAATTGGATTATTGTTTATTAGCGTATAATGTTTGTTCGCTGATGCCCCCCCGCTGTTAGCTGCATGCATGCATTAGTTCTGGTCACTGAGTTCTGCCTCCGTTACTGAAGCTTGAAAAGATTCGCTTGAGAGCAGCAGACGGAGAACAAAGAGACTCAAACAGTCTGTGGGTTTTCACACCGCACCGCCAGCCACGCTTTGTCCAGATTACTCTGATCGACATCAGCTCAGCATCACAACTCATCACTTCTCCAGTTCCCCGATGCCCAGCATCCTCACTGCACATGCAGAGGGAGGAGGACGGTGGGAGGTTGAGCATCAGGTCAAACTCGGCTCCTCACATCCCGGGCGTCTAATGGCTTGTTTGATTACACAGTCTGACATGAATTTGGTCCATTGATTGAGAAGCTCCCTGCTCGTACAGCAGACAGGAGGAGAGGTGGAATGTAACGGATGATGATGAAAATTGTTGGACATGTATTATTATTATTATTATTGTTATTATTATAAAAAAACACATCTTTACATTCATTCACTACTATAACATACAGTAAATTAATAACATCTGTCATGTTCCTATAATAAGACGATTTTTACAGACTTCTGTAACTGATGCTGATGATGATTTTAAATAATTAGAGCCAATAGGAATATAACTTTAAACTATAGAAAAGACTTTTTAGATTAGAATAGAAAAGACCATATTTTTAGTATGATGACACAATCCTGTGGCTTTATAATAACAAACGGAAATAATGTGTTCACATTACGCTGCTGAGAATAGAGAACATTTTCCACATCACATAAACAGCTTCAGTCCTGCAGGTCACCTCAACCTCGGCCTGTCAGGTCAAGACAGTCCCTTGGGGCCTTGTACATCTCCGAATCTGCATAAAACATGTGCCGTCCACTTGTTTTGTGTCGATGGGCACATGGGATCTATAACTTCACATGCCACCACAACAGAGCCCAACGTGACTCGTCACTCCTACCAGGCCCTGATTACGTGATTGAACCGTAACCATGGGACAATGATATTGAAGAAGAAGGACGATGACTGATGACTTTGAATCAGCTGCTGTGGTTTATTGACTCATTTTGTTTGGAGAGTGTTTGTGCATTGGTTAATTCTAAAAAAAAAAAAAATTCACACTTTTTCATGTAGAGGAGAGGAACTGAGCCAGCATCACACCAGCAGGCGGACACCCACATTAGGTTATCCCTGTCACACTTTGAGAAGCACCCCAGAACCACCCACATCCCAGGAGAGAGACTGAGTGTGTGTGAGCTAGAGGAGGAGGAGGAGGAGGCAGCACCGGCCAGGGAGGGAGAGCAGGGGGACTCCTATTCCTGTGTGCATGTGTGTTTGTGTATGTGAGTGTGTGTTTCTTTGAGATAGACAGGGGGAGGCAGCCTGGGGGGGGTGTGTGTGTTTCCTCTCCTGTCTCACCACACCGTCTGCACCTCAACTCTTACTTCTAATTGGCTGCGGATGCACTGTCACAATGACAGTGACCGGAAAAGTGCGAGCACATCACGCTTTCTGCAGTTTACCAAGCACCTGCACATGAGCGCGCATAAACTCTGGTGCCTTTTTAATTAAAGGAGATTATGGACATTACCCCCCCCCCCCCCCCCCCCCCCCCCCCCCCCCCCCCCCCCCCCCCCCCTCCACCCCCTCCACCCCTCCCTCCTCAGAGAATGTATGAATGAGTCCAAATCATAAATTCACTGAATAAAAAAAAAATATTAATTATTAATTATCAAGTTAATTATCATAATTAATCTTCCACTAGAATGTCTCAGATGTCTGTGCGTATTGGTATGTGGTGTCCACTGAAGACAGTTAATGTCTCGATTTCATCCCTCTCACGCACGCACATTGATTGTGCTGATCTTCTTTCCGGTACCTTTGGCTCTGCGTTGATATCTGCGTAGTTTGGTGTAAACCCAATGGTTCTCTCTCTCTCCCTCGCAGATCCCTCCCTCTCTCCCTCCCTCCTCCGTGCGCTGACACAGTCACTCTCACACTCGCACACGCCGGCGTGCGCGCACACAGACACCCTCTCCCCCGCGCCCTCCCCTCGTCTCGGTGCCGTCTGATTCACTCCAGTGCGCCATCCACGCACTGATTCCCGACTTGAAGGAAGGGAGGGGGGGCGGGGTTGGATATATACCTCCGAGAGGAGGCCACGAGCTTCACTGAGACTGGATCCGCTTGCAGTGCAAGGACCACAAGCAAGAAGACTCCGAAGCCGGGAGTAGAAGTACCAACAAATTTTATCCTGGAGCATAGACAAAGAGAAAGACCAGCGAGACCTCAGCTTTTTTCGTTTCTGCGGACTGTCAGCTGGAGCTCCGATACAACCAATTTGCCTCTTCGCTACACGCCGGTTCCTCTGGATAGGCTGTAGCCGCTAAACAAAGTTGGTAGTAAACTCTTTGGAGTTTGGTTAGAGTCACTTTATATTTCTTTGCTTGTGAGAGTGGACTGCACTGGAGCTTGGGATCGAACCACCACACACAGTGGTCGGGCTTGGACCAGGCGCTTCATCCTTTTTACGCGTGGCTTCAGACGCGGAGAAAGTTTTTGTCCAGATCTGAAGACTCGTGAGATCAAGTCAGCAGCTGCTTCCTGAGCCCAGCTCCAACACACTTGGGCCACCGGACAGAGAGCCACTGACCAGAGCTGAGAGAAGACTCCTTTCGAGGTGAGGAAAGGTTTTTACTTTTAAACACGTGTTTTCTATGAATGAATGAATGTGTGATAAAGAAACAGTTGTTGATAAACGAACAATTCACAAAAAACAAGTTGAGGATGAGTGACGCGTGTGAGAGTTTCTGAGTTTGATCTGACTTCATCAACTTTCTCAAGCTGTTGCTGCAATGTTCCAACAACATGCACCTGTTGATTCGACTTTTACGCACATTTTACGCAGCGTCTGTTCCGATAATGACTTTTCCTTACAGAGGTTTTGATTCTACTTTTGATTGATTTGAGTTCTCGTGCCACATTGCTGCCTATCGGTGTAATAATACAGCCTGTATGTGCTGAGCCATGCAGGATGAGGCGAGGTGAACGATCAGCAGGTGAAAGTTAGACTCTCGCAACAGGTTGCTCCACAGCACTTTCTGATGTGCTCGTGCTGCAGGATTGGTGCGGGTGTGGTTGTAGAATATGTTAAAGTTTTTTTAATCATAATGCTCAACCGTTCAATGAATGGAGACATTTCTAGTGCAGATGCTTTTACATGAATATAAACCCTAATTCCATTTAGTCGTTTTTCAAATCAAACATTTTCGTCTTCAATCAAGGTCCTGACAAACTTTCAATCTGATCTGCTTGTCACACTTTTCTTTAAGAGCCAGTGTTGAGCATCATATCATTGTGCCTGTAAGACAATGTCAATAAATCTTGTCTTGAATCTGAATAAACACTTTTCTTTAAATCTTATCTCCAGATGCTCAGAAGTTTAAGTCAGCAGTCCGTTTCCCTTTTGCTGCTTGTTGTTTTTGCTGTCACACGGTTTTGCAACAAATCTGCCAAGTGGTCCTGTTTCTTGCACACGTGTGCAGGTACTTGCCACCGGGTGTACAGCAAAAGAGGGAGTGTGTGCAGTTTATGGATGAAGGATGACTTGTATAACGGCCACATAACTGGGCTTGCTTCAACTAAACAGAGCATCTTGCAGAGGAAAAGACTGAGGGCAGGAAATTGTGAATCAGTATCTTTCCCTACCTGTTGCACACACATCGGGGGAATAAAGCTCATCTTGAACATCAGACTGAAGCTGGAAAATCACAAGACAATCTAGTAATCAGTTTGTCTAAATTCATTTCAGTTTCTATCTAAGGTATCTTTTCATATCTTTCTATTGTTAAATGTAAATGACTTGCTTGATGCTGCAGACGTTGATTCAGTCTTGCTTCTTTTGGGTTTTTACACATAATGAGCACTGCAAAGCTTTCTGTGTCTGTGACGGCAAGCTACATAACTGCCAGCAAAAATAGAGAGCATGTCGCTGATAGTTATTTTCATGCTCTTTGCCTTTCACACTGAGCTGCAAAAAATAAAGACTGTCTCCATAACAACAACCTGCTCTTCAGGCCGCCTGCTTTGCAGAAATGTTGCTGACGACAGCAAATATACAAGGAAGAGAAAGAGATAGAATGGTCGGGGGGGGGCATAGAAGAACAGCAGCATACACACACTGACTTCTCCTACGACAGCTGGACCTCCTTTCTTTTTTCGCTGTGTGCCTCATCAGATGCCCATTCATGGAGCTTCCGTTTGTTGGGAGGCAGGAGGGAGGCAGCCACCTACACAAAGCAGAGGTCTTTGAGCAGAGAGGAGAGGGGAGGGAGGGATGGAGAGAGACTGAGAGGGAGGGAGAGATGTGAAAAGAAATGTGAGGAACATAATTATGAGTTCTCCCAGCCTGAAAAGTGCAGGTGCTCTTCAAAGCGAATGTCGTTGCAGGCATCAATCTGCTTCCTCCCTGCACTGCCCCACTTCTTTATGATTGTTGCCTCTGTCACACACAGCAAACACAGGCTGTCAATGGTAAACCTGAGATAACACATCAAGCTTCCCTCATGCAAAAACTATCCACTGTCTGATAATACTTTAACTATTTTAGTTGAGCATGACGATGACTGTGGTCTGTTCTACTGACAAAGGAAAAAATAAGTACAAAAACATGAGAAGGCAGAAGAAGATCCCTGGATGCCTGAGAAACTTGTTGCTGAGCAACAGTGTTTCCTCCACGTCTGGGATTCAAGGAGCATCTCCCATTAGCCGGTCCAGTCGAGTGCTGAGACCTTGATTTTAGCTCTCAGTTCTTTCTCCAGGTTCTATTAGTCATGCAGTGCCACAGGTTCGAGTCAAGTCCACATTAAGCATATTTGCAAGATGAGTCAAATATTAATTTCCTACGAGAGAACTGTGGATGCTTCATTTGACTGGATCTGCAGAGCAGCATCAATTCCTGATTAGAGTAGCTTTTAGTGATTCACAAGTTTAAAACATGCATCTGCATTAACGTGCATGCATTTGCAAGAGTGACTGTCATTTGTCATTCTGGGAGCATATTTCATTGCCCTTCAGGCTCTGGTATGTAACGCACAACATATTTTCAGAGCACTCGTTGAGATGCCACAGCAGGATATGCAATCACACTTTGCCGCGGACACAGACCAACCATTCCTCTTGTTTGCCACTTAACTGAAGAGTGCATTGTACAAATAACAGAACTAAAAAGCGTCTGTGGTTGCCAGTGGCAATGCTTCTATGAACGTCAGACTGACGCACATGATTCACAGATCAGTTCAGTGTGTGGGAGGAAAGAGCAAGAGCTTGGAGATACCAGCCTGCTGTGAAGGACTGTAATTGCAGTGGCAGAGCAATTATGTCCCCAAGAACTGGGCATGTATATCATTGAATCTGCCCTGAAACACAATGATACTGATCAGTGGCAAATCCCTGATGAATAAATATCGTTTCAACGAATATTGTGAAAATTACACATTTGATTTGGAGAAAGCTCTTTACCTGCACACTGATATTTGTTCTGATGATTTAGATGTTGAAGCACACTAACAGACATTTTCCTGTTTTTCATTCCATGTTTCTCTGCAGCTCCTTTTCTGATAGAGACATGACAGATTGTCTGAAGCATTAAAACCTACAAATCCGTCATTTCGTCAGAGAGGTTTTGAAGAGAAGTCAGAAGATCTGAAACAAGTGCAGTAACTTGCAACAAAGAAGTCAAAAAATATCCTTAAACCAGCAATCACAGAAACAAGTACATCAGCATCCCTTATCTAACCCAATGGCGTGGTCAGGTCTTACCGGCCCCTGTGTGGCCCTCGTCCTCCTCTGTTTTGGTTTGACTTCTTGCACTCCCTCCGGCCCCGCCTCGGCGACCTGCGCCACCCTGGAGCAGAGTCGCTTCTTTGGTGTGTTCTCCTCTACGACCACCTTGCCTGCCACACCATGCTCCTGGACCCTGCAGAACCCTGATCCTCGCCGCTACACCGTCTACATGAAAATTACAAAGCCCACTGAGTCCTGCGTGCCCCGCCAGATCAGGACCTTCCAGTTCGACTCCTTCATCGAGACTTCCCGCACCTACCTGGGCATGGAGAGCTTCGACGAGGTGGTTCGGCTGTGTGACGCTTCAACCACTGTCACCTACCTGGAGTCCACCAAGCAGTTTCTGCAGATCCGCAAAGTGGCGCCAAGGAACGGGCTGGAGATCGCGGAGGGGGAGAATGACGGCAGCGAATTCAAGGCTGACTTTCTGGTCGTGGGGAAGAGGAATCCAAGTATGCCCGCCTGCCAGATGTTGTGCCAGTGGCTGGAGAAGTGTCTGTCCAGCAGCACCCATGATTATCCCTGTGGCATCATGAACACCCCCTGCCAGTGCTGGGAGGCCCCGAAGAGGAAACCAGGAAGCTGTTACAGGGGCGGTGTCTATGTCGAGAACTGTGTTCCTGTTCCCAAAGACAACGGACGTGACGCTGAGATTATCAGTAAGTTCACAGTTGGTTTAGTTTGGTTTTTACTTGTGTCCGAATGAAATAATAACAGTGTGATTCTCCAGGTTTGTTATGCTGTTTTATAATGACCCCTGCTGTACCTGACTATTGATTGAGGGAGGTCATGTTCTCCAAGATCCCACCGCTCTGTGGATCCTGCAAACACTAATTGTTTGTCTGCTGAGGTTAATGATCCGTGTGTGTAGGACTGGGGCACAAGGCGGAGGATGTGCACTCCACCTCCAGAAAGCAATGAGAAGTAAATCAAAGGTGTTCAAGTAATTTGCCGCAACATCTTGAGACTTAAGTGGCAGAACCACCTGAACCGCACACATCACCGGCGCTCCGTTTCTCCCGGGTAGACATGTTAGATTTAACACTTGACAAAGTCAGGGGGGGTTGGGGAGAGATAGAGAGGACATTTTTGTGCAATTGGGGTGGGGGGGGCAGAAAAGAGCACAGAGACCTCAGTCAGCTGGCAGCGGAAATCGAAGTGCAGCACTTTTGGTCGTCGTGGCAACCCGCCTGTCGGCTTTACACACCGCTCTGCCGTGGATCACACAGAAAGTGGTTAAAAGCAGACAATCACCTTTTCAAATGGAACATCTATCGGCTTGGGTGCTTGCGTCTGCTCACAAAGAGTCATACTTGCTCATTCGCTGTGTATAAAACAAATATTACTTGCTGTTTGCACAGATAATGTTTCTGGAGGAGGCGTTTTTAGTCAAAGTTTTAGAAAACCTAGTTTCACCAGTTGTTAAAATCACTTTCCATCTTTGCCTCAGCAACTTTTCTTTTGACTTCCTTGCAGAAGGCTGGGCTGGATGGGGCCGCTGGTCCGTGTGCAGCCAGGAGTGTGGCGGCGGAGTCCAGGTGCGCAGCCGATCTTGCCAGCCCGAGGACAGCGTGTGCCAGGGAACAGTTGAAGAAGGACGGGCTTGCAACCCTCAGCCCTGCATTGGTAAGCCCACCTGTCAATTAGCTGGGAAGCACTTGGCTGCAGGTGGCTCAGATCCAGTGGAGTAATATGTGTAATTTTCTAATTCCCTCAGGCAAAGAGCGCAGCAGAAGCCAAGGTCTGCGGGCCATCGTCGGTCTGAAGAGGGACAGTGCTGCTGATTCCAGCCAGGGAGTTGTTGCAACCCAAACAGGTGAGATTACAATGACCCTTTGCACACTGTGGTGTAGTTATGGATTATTTATTCATACAGATTCTTCAGATGTGAATATTCCAAGTGGACCAGAGAATCTCACCTGAACTGACCATTTAATACATGTTTTCTCCACAGTGGACACTAAGACCGATGAGTGGTCCTCCTGGAGTGCATGCTCAATCACCTGTGGGGAGGGCTGGCAGAGCCGCACCCGCGTCTGTGCTACTTCCTCCTTCACCACCCAGTGCACCGGCCCCCTGCGTGAGAACCGGCCCTGCAACAACACCGTCGTCTGCCCCGGTGAGTGCCCGGTTCCTCCTCTGTGGTGTGAAGGTAACAGGGGGGAGAAAAAGAGAAAAAGGATAGTGTGATTCAGAAAATCATTAAGACAGCACTTGGCCCTGTTTTTTAAACAACACAATAATGGTTAAAGTTATAGCTCAATTATTTCCCTTCATGCAGCATCATTCACAAAGGAAAAGTAGATGAAGAAAAGCAGGCGGGCAAAAGAGGCTTTCACACAATGAGATATGGATTTTGGGAAAGAGGCAGCAATTCAATATTTAATACATTTCCATGACAGTGTTCACATGTAGTGCCGTGTGTGAGGGATCATGTGGAGGACTGCACCATCTAGTGGAGATTTTACAGTTTGCCTCTAGTGTAGGTTTTCTCTCCTACCTTCCTTTATAAAACTAAACCTGTTTGTCTCCTGTGTGCAGTGGATGGTGCTTGGGATGAGTGGACCCCCTGGAGCCTGTGCTCATCCACATGCGGCCGTGGTTACCGTGACCGCACCCGCACATGCAAGCTGCCCCAGAACGGAGGAGAGCCTTGCCGCGGCACCACAAGACAAACCAAGTTCTGCAACATCGCTGTCTGCCCAGGTGAGTCAGGGATCTTGAAAATGTGTCATGTTATTTAAAAAAGTATATTCATCTGCTACCATATTCAAAAATTCATGACAACTGACTCTGGGTGTGATGTTTGACTCCTGACTTCACTGATTCATGTTGTTTGAGAGATAATTAGACAAATCATTGGCATCACCCCCGTCACAATCAGCGAGCACAGTGGCAGGTTGACATTACATGTGACACATCAACACAACAAAAGCTTCTGTTGGTATTAGTCAGTGGCTTTATAAGAACGGCCGGTGACTCACGCTGTGCTCATGGTCACTGAATGCATTAGAAGCTCAGTTCTTTCCCATTCTGCCTCCTACACACGTGTTGAAAGGGTTTCACGGCCTCAGTTTGTACAGTTAGTTCTTTATCTACATGATGTTTGGCTGTTAAGTTATTTGATTGCTGTGTTGCAACTGCACACTGCCATCAGCAGATGTCTCTGTGCACCAGCGGCTCGGTCGCTGCCAGTTCCCCAAACAGCATCTTTTTCGGCAAAGTCATTATTTCTCTTTTTAAGTTTTAGGAAGTTAAGTCATCCCTTCATTGTCCATTTAGAGTGATAGAGACGTTATTTTGGCCAATCTAACTTTTTAAGGCCACGCAATCTGCCTCACCATCTTAAAGAGCAGCATTTAGCAGCAATCACAATTGATTTCTATGTCTAAAGTGCTTCAATATTTCAAGGCAGTTATACTCCCAAATTTAAAACTGGAGTATGAAAAGTGTTTTGCTGCGACAAATCAATATTCCTTTTCCTTTATGTGTCTGTACCCTTTATTACAAATGCCCAGTTTGTAGATTTTAGTAAAGTTCTGCTCCTATGTAAGACAAAAAAGAAAAAATCTCAGCCAAGTGAAATGTTTTAAACAATGTTCATGATGTCCACAAAGAGGTTAACTTGATAGGTTTCACTTGAACTTAAGTAGGTCATGTGAATTGTTGATGGCATCAGTGAGTTTGCCTCCATGCCTCTGGCCTGTGGGTCTGTCTCGTCCTTGCTTCCACCATAACTCTCCTGCATATGTTCCATCCTCTGTCTCCCCCCAGTGGACGGATCCTGGAATGAGTGGTCTGCCTGGAGCGCATGTTCTGCCTCCTGCTCCAACGGCACCATGCAGAGAACACGGGAATGCAACGGACCATCCTATGGCGGCTCTGAGTGCCACGGCAGCTGGAAAGAAATGAACAACTGCTTCCTGAAAGACTGTCCCGGTAAAAAAAAAAAAAAAAAAAGAGAAACAAAATTCCCATATTCAACAATCACTGTGTAAATAAAAGACAAATGGATTAGATGTATCACATTGTTCATGGTGTGAAATATCCTCCGTCTTTAGTTGATGGACGCTGGCAATCGTGGAGCACATGGGGCAGCTGCAGCAAGACATGCGGTGGAGGCACTCATCAGAGACAGAGAGCGTGTGAGGGGCCTTTCTTTGGTGGAGAACCTTGCCCCGGTGAAAAGGGAGAGCAGAGACGCTGCAATGAGAAGAGATGCCCTGGTTAGTGACTTCAATGCATTGCATTGAATTAGTGTAACTTCACCATAATGGAGTCCAATCAGGAAATAAATGAGTCATCATATCATGCATTGTTCTCGTAACCTTTCAGAGCCCCATGAGATCTGCCCCGAGCAGAACACTGGAGACGTTGTGTGGAAGCAAACCCCCGCTGGAGACATGGCTGCCATTGCTTGCCCTGCCGATGCCTCAGGTACAGCGACATTAGAGGCAGTGATGTGTTGTACCTGCATTGATTGGATACGTTAAACTGTTTGTCATGCCTGTCACGCCAACTGCAAACACTCTCTCTCTCATCAACAGGTCTGATTCTGCGCCGGTGCACCCTGGACGCTGTCGGTCTCGCCTCCTGGGAGACCCCATCTCATGTCAAGTGCGTCTCCAAGAACTATGAGAACATTCAGATGCTGGTAAGTCCCGAGATTACTTATTAAAAGGACACAGCGGTGTAGTCAAACCAGTGAATGTCAGAACACTCAGATTAACCTCCTGTCTCCTCTTCTGCAGTCAAGGGACTACATCTCCAAAGCACAGGTCGGGCAGAGCGTGGACGGAGTCGCTGAGGTGATCTCTCGTCTGAGATTCTCCTCTGATGAGGGCACCAAGTACAGCGGCGACCTCATGGCCATCATGCAGATCCTGAAGAACACAACTGAGATGTACAAGGGAACCAAGCTGAGCCTGAGCAATGCTGATGTCGCGGTAAATTGAAATCTTCTCATTAAATAACCAGAAGTGTTTTTTTTCCTTTTGAAATGTTTCTCTCGTGCTACTCTGACCAAAAATAGTTTCTAATTTAGCTGGATTTGGTGACTTCTTACACCTTTGCCTCTGCTTAATGATCTGCAGAACTACGTCCAGACCATCAGCAACTTACTGAAGGAGGAACATCGTGACAAATGGGAAGAAGTACAGCTGGTACGTGATAAGAGGGTGTGTTTTTGAGAAGGGCAGAAGGGGGAAAAAGGCTGCTGTGTAATCATTCTGCACTGAACAAATTTAGAGAGTTGATTAACACTCCACAATGCCCTTTTTCTCACCCAAATGTGAGAAACGAAAGCAGGAGGGCTGAAAACATATCTCAGATTAGACTGTTGTACAAAAAGTGAATTCAATTAAATGTCTAGATGCTGATTTATTATCTATCAGAAGCTTTTATCTTTAAAATGTTATTTTTACAACAAACCATAGAGGTCTTGTTTGACCACCTGTCGACATCTTCCCCTTCCTAATCTCATGGCTCTCTCAGTGTTCAGGGTATAAAACCTCTTTCTAATCGAGATTCCTGGGAAAGATAAGAGTTCCACAAACACTGCAGAGAGCCAACGCACATTTGTGCACATGGTCACTAGAGAGAGAAAAAGCGAGCGCTTGAAGGTGACAGCAAACAGAGAGGGAGCACTAGCGAGACTGAATCAGGGACAATCACAACGCCCACTTTGCAATCTGCGAGTCTCTGCGCCATCCTACATACCGATGGCATTTGTGAGGGGACACAGACGAGCACATCGCACACAAGTGCACACACACACAGAAACACACACACCTTGCGCCCACATCAATGCAGTTCTGCGTCAGAGACACGCAAGTCATGCAGCCCTCCCTTCCACCGAGCGGGAGGACGAAAAGTATGAATCAACAGCCTGCCCATTTATGGCCTTCAGGAAGTACTAGGGTTGCATAGCAGCAAGAAGTGTGTTCTTTTTCTTTCTTTTTTTTTGCTCCACTGCTGAGCACCGTGAAAGAAAAAGCACAAGCCGCACTGAAATGAGAATAGAAAATCTAGACATGGACTTGTAATTTTCTCCTGTTTTCCCTCTTTCTAACCTTTACTCCATCTCTCCTTTTCATTTTTATTTTTAAAATCCAGATGGGTGCCAGCATTAAAGAGTTCTTCCGCCTGGTTGAGGACTTTGTGAACATGATGGGTACACAGATGAGTAGCTTCCAGGACGTCTATGAAGTCACAGAGAATTTCGGTGAGCCTTGAATTCCCTCAGCCAGCTGCCCAGTGTCTCGTCAGGATGATGTGTCCTATAGTCCGGCCACAGCGCATCAATCTTAATCTCGCCCGTGTGTCTGAGTCCATACAAGCGGCAGCACAAAGCATCCACTTATCACTCTGACAGAGTCCGTCGGCCGCACTGCATCAGTCGTGTCGTCTCCAAGATGTTCTGCATCTGATCACAAGTATATTTCACATAACACATGGCTTTTACGGAAACTTACCAATCCGTCAAAAACACTGTGAGAGTAACTGTGAGTTTCATGCTTGAATCTCCGATCAGTGACTTGTGTGTTACTGTTTTGATGAAGGTGACATTATCACAGGACTTAGTGGGAAGTGACTGCTCTGCTCACACAAGACACATGAAACGAAAAATGTCCTTGGCATCGCTTCGGCTCATTGAGATAAAAAAAAAATGTGTAGAAGTAGATGACGTCTAAGACAAAGTCTGTCAATCTGTGTCCTCCCTGCAGTGCTGAGCATCCACAAGCGCCCGGCAACCACAAACTCCAACTTCACCTTCCCCGTGAAGGGCTGGAGGGGCATGCTGGACTGGGTCAGGAACTCTGAGGAGAAGATCTCAGTGTCCCGTGATGCTTTGTCCATTAAGCAATCTGGTAAGATCCTACAGCCATCATTTATTCTGCAGATCAACTGATGTTCCTTCTTATGCAGTTGACTCTATAATCAGGTGATTTGTTCTTTCCAGATGGCAATGATGCTTTTGTGACCGGCATCGTCCTCTACAGGAACCTGACGTCTGTCCTGTCCTTCCAGAGGTAGGACAGCTCTTCTGCTTTTATGAAACTGGCCATTGACCATATTCATTCTTCTATAAAGCCCCATTTGCACCAACGCTGACCGTGTAACCTCCTTCCTCTCCACAGTAACACCACCCTGCTCAACTCCAAAGTGGTGACGGTGATCGTCAACCCCACGACGACTCTCCTGTCGTCCCCCGTTGAGATCGAGTTCCCTCACCTCCACAATGTAAGTTACCCAATCTAATGTAGTAATATCACCCCCCCCCCGGGTGTTTGCTCACCGCCACGTACACAGCCTGACATTTTGTTGACATTTACAGCAGCACTGTGACTTTTTACGTACAACTGGTCACTTGATGATGATAAATCATAAATCACGTGCAGTAATTAATCTCCGCAGCTGACGAGAGGCTGTTTTTAGGTTTGTACTTGTATTACGAGGGAGGGTGGCGAGAAATGTGGGCAGTGGCAAGCTGTTGCATCTCACACGTTTTATAGTAAAGTGTCCCAGCCTATGCGTTCCCCCTTTTTTTTTCTGTAGATCTCCCTCACTCACTTCTTCTTCATCTCCTTTCACAGGGCACCATGAATGAGACGTGCCTCTCGTGGGACGAGAGCGAAACGTAAGTGTTGACCGAAGTCTCTTTTTTATCATCACCCACATGTTCTATCCCGTGTGGCCCTGTCAGCTGATCTGAGGCCTGGTGTTGTTCATCCCCTGTCAGTCGTGCATCTGTCACGGCTACCAAACATTCAACCGCCCTGTAGTGAGAGAAAGAGCAATAACGCTTCAGCCATTTTGAAAATGCAAGTCATTTCGGACAAAGAGGATAGAGGAACGCCACAATGTGTTGGCTCCCCAGTCTGTCTGACATACTTACCGCCTGACACAGCCTCAATCGTTGCCCCAAACATCCAGAGGAGGGGGATAAATACACAGGCAACACTAATAACCTCATTACATACATCAGTGAGTAAATTCACCGAGAGCATCCCTACAGGTCGCACCACAGTGTCAATCTGACAGACAATGGCCTCTCTCCCTCCCTCGCCTCTCCGCCGTGTTCATATGTCACCGCAGCACTTAATGACTGTGGCAGCTCGGGAGTTTTTAAGGACGCTTACACGCATTTGAATGACTTACGAAAGCAGCTCCTGGTGGCCGGGCCGGGATCAATCAGCCCCGGGCCCACTCTGCCCTCCTCAAGAACACACAGGTGGACCATTTGCATATAGATAGACTGGTCCCCCCCCCCCACACACACACACAGCTTTTCACATAAACCATAACAACCAGAGTGGAAGCATAAGCAAAGGCAAGAATGAATCAAAGGAGAAGATGTAATTAACTCATACACTTTCAGAGGGAGGGCCATGTGCCTCCAGTCAAATTATGTTCATTTTTGACAGCGGATGTGATTAATGGCTGGATGGGGACAGCGGAAATGACAGAGGAGGAAGCTCTGGCTGAGGGCAGAGTTTGGGGTCAGTGCTTGTTTGGGGAGCTGCATATGTTTGAGGGCGTCTCGGGAAATGGTGGATTATCTCCTCTGCCGCTGATCGAACGGCATCTTTCTTGGTAACATGAAAACAAAAGATGGACCACGCCTGCTTTTCTCTTTTCTTTGCATCACACTTCACCGCACATCTGCATGATGTGACGGCCTGAACGCTGCACACATTAAACGGTGCAGCCAAGCCTGCTTAAGATGTCATTCCAGTTAACTGCCATGATGATTTTTTTTTTTTTTTTTTCCCTGCGGCCGTCCAACCATGACGGCCCTGTACCATGCTGGACCTGCTGGCTATGATGCCCCTTTGTATTCACCAGTCAGTCAGTCAGTGAGAGCCTGAGGGTGCAGCCTCAACCTCCTCTGTGCTCGCTGCTCTCTGGCATTTGCTGCTCGCACACGAAGGCAAAGCTTGATTTTGTTTGGCTTAAAGTCGACATCTGCACAAAAGCACTGAAGATAAAGAAGTTGATCTGAGTTAGACAAGCACATCTCATTTGAAGGGGCCATAACGAAGCACTCACCGGTTCCACCTTTTTGTTTCTGATGTTTCCATCTCTGTTTTGTGTGATCGGGCTTTGCACAGAATATCAGGGTTAAACAGGAGCAAATATTGCATATATATTAAGTTTTTTTCTTAAACCAAGTGCAGTGTTGATTCCCTCGTCTTCACACTCCCTCCTCCTTGTTTTTCAAAAGAGGGAACACATTGTCCTTTGTCGCCCCTGTGCACCGGCCAAGTGTTGCCAATAATCTGGTGTCAAGCGAGGAAAGATGAGCCATAACGTGGAACGATACAGATTATGCTAATATTGAGATTTATGGAGGGCCTATCATCATTAATCCTGGCACAGATGGCTATTAATCACATAAACGTGAAAGCCATTATCAAAGCTGCCTGAGATGCCTCAGGTTATAGAAAAATAATATTTATCTTTATCACACCGGAGCACAGAAGTAATGTCTGTGCATTTAAACGGTTTATAAACAGTATATTTATATGTGTGTGTGCTGCTTAAAATTCAAATCACATTGGCCTATCATAAGCAGAATATACCATGTATGTTGGGTTTTTTTTACAATCTATGGGAATTATGAGACCTTCCTCACATGAGGGGTTTGTCAGATGCCTCCTCTCCTCCTAACACTGTTCCCTCTCTCCTTCCCTGTGCAGTTCCTCTCTGCTCGGCTCGTGGTCTGCTCGGAGCTGCAGATCGGTGCCCGTTCATTCATTCAGAACCAAATGCGTGTGTGACAGCCCCTCCACCTTCGCCATTTTAGCGCGCATCAACTTCGACTCGGTAAGTCTCCCGGTCTCCTCGCAAAATCTGTAGACGTTAATCTTCTGTATCCAACATGCATCTGAAATGTTTTAACGTGCACGGTGTGAATGCGGTGCAGTGTGAATGATGGGACTTGTTGTTTTTTTCCAGCGGGGTTTTTTTGTTCTTTCTTTCTTTGCTGTAGCGCAGCCTCTTTGTCTCCGTGCAGGTGCCGATGCTCGGATCGATATTATTATTATTATTTTATCATCGGGTGGAATCAACCGTGCAACGTGTTGATATGCGGGAATTGCATGTGAGGGATTTCAAACGAAAGCGCTGGGATTTGCACATTTGACGTGTATTTCGTGTGGGAGCGCGTCAATGTGATTCTTGCAATCAGCTGCATAATTGAAGAAAAAAAAAGGATAATAGCGTATTGCAGCAATGGGGAGGGGTGGGGGTCGATTATGCATGAAATGGTCTTTGTGCATGAAAATATATAAACACTGACTTTATTATTGATCAGTGTGGAATCAGAGGTTAAATTTAATGCACGATTATGCAGTTTTTTATTAAATCATGCGTGTTCCGATTTTAAGCACCTGATGAGTTCATTATTGAAATCTGCCAACAGATATTTGCTTCTTTTTTTCATGCATGCGCAAAGACAATGTGTACCCCCCCGCCCCCCCCCCCCCGCCCCCCCATAGACTGTGTTGCCTGTAAAGCTGCTCCATCTCCAGTTGCCTTGGTAACGGCTTCTGCAGGCAAACTCGGCCTGTGTGATTTTTTGATAACTGAGGTGCTGAAGGAAAAACACATACACACGTAGAGCCCCCCACCACCACCACCACCTCCCTCCTCCTCTCTCCTCCAGCAGCCAGCCCCCCCCCCCCAGGACAGAGGAAATGGCCTGTCAATCTCTGCTGTGCATCTGACTGCTGATGCACATTCGGGGGGGAAGCAACAGATATTTATCAGTTTGAGGAGATTCATATTTGAAGTTTTAATCTCTTCATTTCCTCCTTTTTAACGTTATTGAGCGTGCAGTCGGAGGCAGAGCAGCTCACGACAGCTCCGGACTGCAGTGTTTTTCTGCTGCTGAATCAATTCCGTCTCCAACCTGTTGTTTACACCCCAGATTTGATTTGTCCTGCAGTTGCCAGTCTGAACAGCGCCGCCCATATTTTTGTTATAGGGCTGCACATGCCCCCCCCCCCCTCCCTCTCAACCTCCCGAGACAGTAAAAAAGGCAGCTGCGCCAATCATTCCCTCTGCCAATATCTCTGAATTCTCGATTACATCCACCTCCCTCCTCCTCCTCCTGCTTCTTCCTCTTCGGCCACAGCAGCGAGTCTTAAAATGCCAGCCAGGCGGACCAATGAGAGACAGACGTCTGGTCATGCATTGATGCCCCCCCCCCCCCCCCCCCCCCCCCTCACCCTCCGCCCACCTCTCCATCCACCCTTTGATGTGAGCCATGGATGTTTTCAATAACATCTTCCTGCGAGACATATGAGGGAGAGAAGAGGAGTGAGGAGAAAACAGGCAGATACCGCAGTGTGTGTTACCAGCTCTCATTCACTGTGGTCTGGGTTCAAGACTCATGTGCGTTGGACACGTGATGGTCCAGAGGGAGCATTTTATATAGTTAGTACAGCAGAGGCTCTTAATCACTGAGGTGATTGAATGAAAGAATCAAAATCTTGAATGTTTAAAGGTTTTATTATTCCTTTACGTGCTTCGTCTTTGCTCACAATTAGAACATGTGATTCAGTCAAGGACAGGCAGAAGACATGCTCCATATTTAGGTCAATCTGGCTGTCTGGATTTCACTCAGAGGCCCATGGTGCAAGCGTCAACCCAGATATAGAGATTGGGAAGTGAGGAGCAGAACACACTGTATCACCCGATTTTTTTCTCCTCCCCCAGATATGGTAAAGGCAAAAAAAAAACTCTATATCTACCATCTGTTTTGGGGCACTTCTGATGTAGTTGGATAGATTTTGAAACAAATTTGCCACACTAAATTAGTCTTTGGCTGCCGTAGGCCGGCCTTCACCAGCTGTGCTTCTTCAATATCACTCCAGAGAGGAACAATCCTTCATGGCTCAGTGTTGTGCCATTTAAATTTTCTGCAACACTATCAACAGTGGTAGAAGTATTAAGAGCTGCGCATCACATACGCTCGCAAAATAAGAATTTATGGATGTCATAAATCAAATGAAGGCCAAAGCCATGTCTATTTCTTTCCTCTCTCGCTGTGCTAATTTGAAACCTGCAGATTTATTATATTTCATTTTCTCACTTACCTTTTTGGAGCCACTTGGCCCTTTCACACACGTTTCCCTCTCAGCACATTATCAAAAAATATAATCACACCATTTGCCGACGAGAACTTCTCCATTCCGAGCCCGGGCAATTTATACTTCACACGCTTTGTGGTGATGACAACTTGATCCAATGTGTTAAATTAACTTATTACAGCCAGGAGTAGGTGCGAGACAGACAAAGATTATAGATGCATTGAAACCACACAAATGGGGGTTCGTAGGTGCGTTTGTCAGGCAGCAGATTCTCAAGGAGCTGTGAGATTTGTGTGCGCAGCCGTGACCCGTCAGCGCTCCAGGTCAACGAGCAGCAGGGACGACAGGCGAGAAGTCTGCCCCTTCTCCGTTTCCTCCACCAGAGGTTCGGTGCCAGGGCCATTTGAAACATGGGACAGTCACCGCCGCTGGCAGTGGCAGGCGCTAAGCTGCTGTCAAGAGATCAGAAGGGCAGGTGGTGGCAGATTAATGCACAGGTGATAATGGTCCACCTGTTCACTCCTGCAGGGGCGGGCGAGGAGCTGCTGCTCAGCACCAATGAGCGAGAAGATGATAAAAAGGCGAGAGGAGAGAGAATAGCTCGGGATGTCTGTCAGTGATGAGAAGGTTGCCGCTGCAGCTCAGACTAATGATTCAATACAGCGGCCCCTCCTGAACTGCCCCTGGGACTCGGACAACCCCCCACATACTGAGATGTATGTGCAGTATCCTCCTCGCCTCATTTGCTGACTCAAAAGCTCAATGGAAGAGCGCAGTGACCCTGACCATTTGTTTAGTTTGCCGCTCCATCTTTCTGACATGTTCACCTTGGGGTCACCTTGCCTCATCCGTGGCCTGATTGTGCCATTCAGCTGTTTGCCTACAGGGAGCTGTCTGCCGTTCCAGATAGCACACTCAGAGGCTTTGATAGTGCGTGTGTGTGTGTCTCAGTGCTGCTTTGCCTGAGTGTGCATGCAGTCAGCTCTAACTCTGGTCATGTCTCCTCTCTGCAGATCATGGACAAAGCACTGCTCCCGTCCGTGACTCTCATCGTTGGCTGTGGGGTCTCCTCTCTCACCCTGCTGCTCCTCATCATCATCTATGTCTCTGTGTGGAAGTAAGTAACCCCCACGAACAAAGCCTGACTCCAGCTATACACACACGCTCTGCTTTCTCTCTCCTCTACCCCTATACTCACTCTTTCCTTCTCCTTTTTTCCAAAACTCCAGGTACATCCGCTCTGAGCGCTCCGTTATCCTCATCAACTTCTGCCTCTCCATCATATGCTCCAATGCCCTCATTCTCATCGGACAAACTCAGGCTCGCAACAAGGTAAGGCCACTCGCCCAGCCAATCCTAACCTCTCGTTAAACCACTCTGAGACTCAACGCTTTGGGGACGTTTGCAAGTAGCGGCGCCACTGACACAGATTTCTCCTCTATCCCCCTCCATCTCTCCTTCCTACTGGGCACCCACAGGTGGTGTGCACTCTCGTAGCTGCTCTCCTGCACTTCTTTTTCCTCTCCTCTTTCTGCTGGGTGCTGACAGAAGCTTGGCAGTCCTACATGGCTGTCACCGGTCGTCTGCGCAACCGCATTATCCGCAAGCGCTTCTTGTGCTTAGGCTGGGGTAAGAGCACCTGCCTTTAGGTTCCTCTCTTCCTTCTCTCTGTTTTTCCTCCTCTGTTGCATTTTCCTCAATAGCTTTTTTTAATCCTTTTAAGCTCTAACATTTCTTTCTGTCTTTCGTGTTATCTTGCAGGCCTTCCTGCGCTGGTGGTGGCTGTGTCAGTTGGTTTCACAAAAGCTAAGGGATACGGCACCGTCAACTAGTAAGTCTAGTCTCAACCTGCCAGTTTTTCCTCTTCCCTTTTCTCTGCCTTCATCTTAAAAACTCCTCCTTTAGTTCATACATTAATATTCTCCCTCCCTTGTTTTTCTAGCTGCTGGCTCTCCCTTGAGGGCGGACTCCTCTACTCCTTTGTCGGCCCGGCTGCAGCTGTTGTTTTGGTGTGTATTCTGACTTTGACGTCCCGGTCCATCACAATCACACACAGTCTATTTTTAACTGCATTCCCCATTATTACATTTTCTCATCCATGTCTTTTTCTTCTTCTTGCAAACAGGTGAACATGGTCATTGGTATTCTGGTCTTCAACAAGCTGGTATCCAAGGATGGCATCACTGACGTGAAGCTGAAGGAGAGAGCTGGGTAGGTCCTATTGATCCCCTCTGTAGAGTGTTGCTCTTATCACCCCCATCACTCCTATTACAGGTATATTGATGATGTGCTTTGATATCAAGGCTTACAATCAAAAAAGAGGAGGTAATAGATCTGAGCCAGTAGAGAAACAGTCCCGTGTATGAGCCTGTTGAGTTGAGCCCGTTCTTTCTCCCCTTGCAGGGCGTCACTGTGGAGCTCCTGCGTGGTTCTGCCTCTCCTGGCCCTCACCTGGATGTCCGCTGTTCTGGCCATCACCGACCGCCGCTCAGCCCTCTTCCAGATCCTCTTTGCCGTGTTCGACTCCCTGGAGGGTTTCATTATTGTCATGGTTCACTGCATCCTGCGCAGAGAGGTAAGAGAAAAATAAAACATGTAGATGAGATAAAGTGACAGCAATTAAAACAAAAAGGAAAGTTGTTTCTCTTGCTTGTCGTCTTTATGAAGTTACATGAGCTGACTTTTTTTTCCCCCCGCACTCCATCCATTAGGTTCAAGAAGCTGTAAAGTGCAGAGTTGTTGACCGCAAGGACGACGGCAATGGAGACTCTGGCAGTTCCCTTCACAATGGCCACACCCAGCATATGGTAGGTTTCTTGGCTTATTGCCTTTTTAATGTCTTGAGTGCCTTTTGTGTTTTACCTCTAAATGGATATGTGCATACATTAGGCACTGATAGAACATCTATTATTCTTTTATCAGCAGTCTGATAACGAAAAGGATGGAGATTCGAGCAGACAAGGTAAGCCCTTTTTCTTGCTCTTAACCATTTTCCATTTGCATTTCCATTTCTCTTAGCCTTGCACTTAAAACATCTGATCATGCATAAAAAGAGGACACATTTATTCAGCCAATATTTCAGATGCGGCATGGTTCTTTATTATTTTTTAACTCTCAAACCATTTGTCCTTTAAAGGAATGAAGAGCTCCTCTGAAGAGAAGATGCCCCCTCCTCAGCAGCCTCTTCCCATGGGCTCCAACTTCCACACCCTGCCGTCCAACCCCAGCAAGAGCCACATGCATGCAGTCCCTGAATACTCCAGCCACACCCTCACCCTGAAGAGAGAGAAGAGCCGGCTGGTGAGTGGAGTCGACCCCTGCGGAAAACCAGTGTACGTCTGCGAGGGGGAGATCTTCAAGCAGCTGGACGCAGATCTCGCTCGGGTTCAGGCAGAGGGCAGCTGCTCCGATGGCAGCGGCTACGTCCTCATGCCCAACACCACCTCCACGTTGAGGTCGAAGCCCAAAGACGACCCAACGAAATACAACATCAGCGTGGAGCAGATGCCGCAGGCCAGGCTGATGCACCTCGGCGGGCCCTTTGCCGAGCCCCAGGCCGCTTTCGGGATGAAGTCGATCCCCGCCGACCAGGTCAGCGTGTCGTACTCTGAGAGAGACTCGCCCATCCAGAACATCCACAACATGTCCAGCGAGTCTCACATCACCCACAGCAGCCTGGAGAACACCTTCGAGTCCATGAACTCCATGATGTCCAAGAGCGAGACCATCTCCACGCTCTCCATGAGCTCCTTGGAGGTAAGATCGATGGAGTTATGTGACCTGCGGCAGAGTGTTGGCTCGATTAATTCTTGTGCACTATATATTATCTGACATTAAACCAACTTTCTCTCTTTTCTTTGCAGAGACAGAAATCCCGTTATGCCGAGTTGGACTTTGAGGTGAATATTGTTTGGTTACCGTTTGCTTGATAGATAATAAATGACACGTTTTATATATGAAATGAACAATACCGAATATGAATTTTAAATGTTTTTTTCTTTGCTTCCTGTAGAAAATAATGCACACAAAGAAACGCCACCAGAACATGTTCCAGGACCTAAACAGGAAGCTACATCATGCTGAGAAAGACAGAGAGTCGCCTGCTTCTGACAGCAAGGTAACACATCATGATAATATGCTCATCTTCCATTTCCATAGACATCAATTTCCAGGAAATGCAAAGCAAAAAAAGAAACACAATAGAGGCAATTATAATGTTAAAATGATTATTTGATATTAAATGACCTTTTAAAACAACCAGTGATATGTGCATTGAACTGTGTTGTCGTTACTTTGAGGTCATTTGAATAAGGATTTATTTTCTTCCTTCCTTCTTACAGTCTGTGAGATGGAGTGTGTCCTCAGGAGGAAGTGACAAAACGAACCACAGCGTGAGTGTTTATATACAACCTCACAAAATTTACTGCCTGTAGATGAGACACACCATCAGATATAACACTTGCCTCAAGGAGGAATGATTCTCCCCCCCAAATGACAATATGACTTTCATTATTAGAAAATCACTTTTGACGTAATGAAACCCATCACATTTTGATTAAATCAGGAATTGCTCGGGGGTTGATGAGCGACACCGGTGCTAAAGTGGCTCCTCTTTGTTCTCTAACAGGACAAACAGCAGGCTCCGCTGGAGAGGCCGTGGGAGGGAGTCCGGGGAATACCGCAGTCGCCCCCTGCCTGGGTGCGCAAAGACCTGGAGCCCCTCGCCGCCTCACCTCTGGAGCTGCACTCTGTGGATTGGGAGAAAACCAGCACTACCATCCCCCTAGTCGGGCAGGACATCATCGACCTGCAGACAGAGGTCTGAGGGGGAGGAGGGGGCGAGCGAAGCCACCTGATTTCACCTTGGTCACCTTTTTGGTTTGGGAACGTGATCCTGTAAGGATAGAGTAGGGGGAACCAAGAAAGGGAGGAAAGAGAGGAAGTAGGCCCCAGAATCAATGTCTTCAAACCCTCAGCCAGAGCAGTGAGGGACGGAAGAGAGGAGTTGGGGATGTTTAATGTAGCTTCTCTGTGTGGACTTAAAGTATCTCGTGTCAGAGTGCTCTGGTGGGCGTAGGGTTAGTGGAGTGTCCAGTGATTTCCATGGACCAGGACTGGCTGTGGTTCTACTGGGAGTTTCCTGAACCCCTCCAGCCTGGGTTCAGAAGATGTGGTCGACATGTCTGTGCTTCTTTTTTCCTTCAACTCGACTTTGGAGAAAAATGTTATGACATTAAAAAAGAACGGCGCGTCCTCCCTGCTTCTTGGGAGGAGCGTCGGAACTCTTGGCTGCTTCTCGACCAGCTGGGTTTCCATCCAAAACAAGGCTTGAGAGCATAAGGGACCAGTTCCATGATTGGAGTCCAACACTCATTTTAAGCTTTTTTGCTCCGTAGGTGGTTTTGTTTCAGTTTGTGTGTTTATTTATTCTGCTTCATACCTGGAACTGCTACAACAGAATATGAGACTCTGAACTGAGAAAACTTAAATCAAGCAGATAACGCTTCTCTCCGCTGTTACCACCCTGGTTATTATTATTCCAATGATTATCATTGTCATTATTGAGTTAATAGCTATTTTAAGTTTTATTGTATTTTTTCATACACAACATCAGGCTCAAAAGATCTGTAATATGTTCTGGGCCCTTGTGGACTGCATTGGGACAAACATACTGAGCGGTGGTGATGGAGGTGGCGTTTAAGTTACCCAACATGTCCTGGTTTCTCCAGCATTCTTCTTCTTTACCAAAACACCAGCACCAGGATGAACACAGACTCTCACATGGGAAGAGCAGTGCACTCTGGGAAAATGCTGGGTGGAAATGTGAGGAGGCGTTGCAGGGGGGTGGGGGTAGCAAACCTCGGCCCTCTCTCAGCTGGCACAAGATGCAGGCTCTTCCATGTGGCACATATATAAATGGATCCAAAGGTTCAGTGAGACCTTTCATCATCGCCCCTTTGTTTCTCAGCCTTGCAGGACTCTTGGACAGAGCAGAGGCTCCTGGCGCTGATGGCGACTTCCAGTTCAGCGTCAGGTCCTCAAGACTTCAACACATTTGTGTTTTCAGCCATCAGTGTGAAACAGTGCAATATGATGGGCGCTTGATGCTCAAGCAGGACCGATATTATGATTTTAGGCAAGAGTTTTTTCTTACGAATATTTTAAGAACTTTTATACCATCTTCCTCATATTTACAGGGCATATAGATGCTTTATGAGAATATTGTATGACAAATCTGTATTAGTAATTCAAGGAATTTATTCACTAGAGATTTGTTAGCACAAGACTCCATATTTGGAGCTGTGACAGGTAGATAATTGTACTTCTATAAAGTAAACATTATATAGAGTGAATGATAGCCTATGAATATCTCTAAACTGTGCTTCAGGATATTTGTTATTACTCGCCGCTGTGTAGCAACGAGTAATTGATCCTCATGTCTTCTGTAATGGTGTGTTTTTAATAACCTTGTCAGTAACTCAACAGTATGTATTACCATCCAATTCCCCTGCCCCTTCCAATTAGTCCGTCCTGGCCACAGGCTGATTCATACCTAGAGTTACTCGTATTGAACACCCATTTGTATTTCCTTGTCTCTTTGTTTTTTTATGTTCTGTTTTACCTTATGTAAATGTACAGTTTTCACAGCACAAAATGAATGTGACTTATTTCTAATAAAAGACAACTATATTACATGAAGACTGTGGTCCTCACTTATTCACCAGTGGTGGAATACGACTTTGAATCTCATATACTCTTGAAAACTTTCAGGAATCTGAACAAATGACTCCTGCAGAGTCACGTTGGCATCTTGTCTGACAGCTCGATCTAAAGCCAGAAAACAAATGGGCGCCTAAAAATAAAGTTCAAACGCGAGATAACGAACAAACTGCAGTATGTAGAGAGTGCAGCAGAACATGAAGAAATGCATTTTGAACTCCTGCCACATTAAAGCCTCTGGCAAACATGCCACTCTAAATATAGACGTGATTTGCAGGACGAAAATCAGCAATCACTGATGATAGAAGTGCAATTCTCTGTTCTATTTTCATGCCTTGAAAGGAGGCGAAATAATTAGAGGGGGGAAAAAAAGATCTGAAAAGTTGAGCAATGAGAAAACAAACAAATTTGACAGGGGACAGAATATGACTCTGGTCTCTTTAGAAAAAAAATGTTCCCGGTTTAAATTTAGTTTTGCCGACTTTGTCCGCAGTAATGAGACTGTGCGTTCTCTTCTCCATAATCCCTTCTTCGTTTCAATTCAAGAGTGTGCTGTTATTCTGCTGCAAGGCATCAGCAATAGGAGATTTACATTATCCATTTGTCGAGCTCTGCTAATTTTGTGGGGTCAGATGGAGAGCAGGCTGGTTACTGTGCAAACAGCGCTTTACTAAAGGTGTCGTTGTCACTGGGTTTCATATTTGTTAGCACATCACATGACACGCTTCATTTTCTCAGTGGTTCCTGAATAATTTTTGTTTTGTGGAACATTTTGTGCTAATTTATTTTCGAGCCAAAAGTCATCCGTGCATCTTCTGACAATTCACTGCTGTGGTTGTGGAATCCAAAATAAGACTCTGAAAATGTACAATATGAGTCACTGTGGCTGCTCATTATTTGCATTTCTTTTGACGCCCTGACCTGCAGATATTTGCAATCACTGGGCAAGACAGAGGAAAGAACAAGATGCCCACACACTTAGATTCTATAATAACTTCATCCAAGAGTGCAAGCAATATAGCAGCAACTGTATCCATAAATGCACATACAGGCAGTCTATATGCTATAAAAAGGCCTAAACTGTTACATGCTTATGAATATTTATACTTGTTCAATAATTAGTAAATGTAGATTTGTATGTGTGTGGTGGTTGGGGGTCCCAATAATAACATCTTACAGCTGTCAGTTTCTACCCACCCCCACCCTCAAACAATATTTCTCATCTCAACCCCCCCACCCCTCCCAACATGAAATCCAGTATCAATTAGCACCTTGCTGGCAGTAACAGCGAGGTCCTGGCAGTCTCTTAATTGGTGGCTGTTGCTATAGAAACAACAGATGCTAATCCTCAGTATGGGCAAAGATAAGAAGGTCTTTAAATGCTCAAGGAGAAGTGAAATAAAAAAGAAGTTTTCAACGATTGTCAGCAGCTCCTTGAATTATTCTAATTATCAAGTGTGAGGCTACAGAAAAAGGTTAACACTCATTGTCTTAATATTGTGCCACTAATATTTGTTTTACACTCGAGGGAATCGAACATATTGAAATAAATCATCTTTAACATTAAAGATGATCTTTTATATGGTGGCTACATGCTACACATTTCACCCATATATCTTTGTTTATTTAGATCAATCTGAAAAACAAATTCTGCAAGAAATAAGCCACAATTGATCATAGAAAAAATTAATAGATCTGCCAGCAAACTATCTCCACAATAATCTCCTGTCATCCTGTTCTGCAGTCGGCAAAGCAGCTCTGACTTCCCGGTGGAGGGAATTAGAAAAAACATAATTTCCCGATCATGATGACGATGATATTAACTACTCCAGCTCGGCATCAGCGGATTTGCAAAAGTCTTGTTTGTGAAATTGTCTGTGATTCATTTTGCAAAGCTCATAACAGGATACTGTGACACAAAGGAGGAAAGTCACAGCTGAGACTGAAGACAGGATTTTGCTGTTTATGCATGAAACCTTCATGGTGATGTAATTATCAATTGCACCACAGTGTTTATCAGAGATACTGAAAAGTGGTGATTATAGAAACAGGTTCACATTAACATATTGGTGCATGGATTCCATCTTTGGGACAAGTCAGTGTATCTGCAGTAATGTTACTTGTTGTGATGAAATATTACTGCAATGACACGCAAACCAGCGCCAACAACATGTGTTCTGTATTTTTTGATCTGGTTGTTTTTGAGTACGTTTTTGTGTTGTGATGTTTCGCTACAACACTGTGCTGGTTTCAACTCACTTCTGGGGAACCAAACTTCAGCTCTGAAGATTAGCTGCATCCATTGTTTTTGAGCCGCAGCACAGCGTGCCCTTCAGCTCAAATCACACTCTTGTCTTCCCGAGCGAAACAGATCCGAGAGCGAGACTCTGAGAGGCTTAACCCTCGGGTTTGTGTTGATTCTGACGGCAGAAATTCTCTTGAATGTAAATACGTTGAAAGTCCAATCAGCGTCCACTTATACAATCAGCACAGGAAATAACAAGACGACAGTGGAGGTTGATATTACATATGGTCTGTGATTGAACTAAAATAAGCACTGCATGTCTACCGAAACACTATATGTGTCTCGCTCTCTTTCTCTTGCTTTTTTCCTCTTAATTGGGGTGTACAAAGGATCTGTCGTCCATGGAACTCCCCCCCCCACCATGTGGCTCCTTTACCTCTGAATGACAAAAACACAGATGTGGTGGATTACAGCTGTGAATGTGCGTCATAGCCAAATGCCAGCAGTCAATGAGAGTGGTTTCATAAGTGGTTGTTACCACTTGTCTTACTTTTCAGACAGTCTGCCAACCCCAGGGGTCGACAAGACCGGCTGAGGCTAATGTTCAGTATCGGTGCTGATGGAACGCGTAGGGCTGAAGTGAATAGTACAATAAAATCAGTCTTAAACCTGGACAGAGGCGACATGTGGTCACAAGCAAGTGACTCAATAGAAAGGGTTCCTGAGCAGCTCAATGGAACTGTTGGTGACACATGAAAAATTGACGTTGCATTATGAATAGAGGATATATAACTCAGACGTGGTGCGGGTGGAGACGTTGGTCTGTCCATCTTGATAGATCTCTACATATCTACTGGATGCTTGCTGTTATGTTTTGTACAGTTTCAGGCTCCTGAGAGAATGAATCCTCCTGACTTAAAGGTCCAGTGTGTAATATTTAGGTGAAAGGAAACTATTGGCAGAAATTTAATGTAGAATAATCCTCAAGATGTTTTCACTAGTTCATTTCATCTAAATTGTGTGAATTGTAGTTTTCTTTACCTCAGAAAAGACCCTTTATATTTAAATACTTTATATTTACATCGAGGGGACCCTCTCTACAGAGGCCGCCATGTTTTTTACATTAGTCCAGACTGGACAAACTAAACACCTTTTGAGTTTTTATGATTAAAGGCTACCACAGTTTCTTTTTCATGTTTGGAAGGAGAGGGTGAGGTGAGGGGTGTTCAGCTGCAACATGTAACTTCAACACTAGATATCACTAAATTCTACACATTGTACCTTTAAGGTTCCTCCACAATTTCTCAAACAGCAGCAGCATTATGGTCAAGTTTTGATGTATCCTGCAAAGTATCTCGACATCTAAAGGATGAATTTAATTTCATACAGATATTCATTATCATATTTTTTGTAATATTTTTATCGATCCCCTTAAATTTTCATTCAGCGCCCTCCTCAGGTCAAGACTTTAATTTGTCCAGTGTTTGTTATTTTAATGATCAAATATCTGCAGAAGTAACAACATTCTCATCAGCTTCAATTGTTTGTTTAGTGAAAGTTTAGAAATGTCAGTATGCTGACATTTGGCTAATCACAATCAGGTTTACATACTGTAGATGTGTGTCTTGCCTTTTCATCTATATTTGACATTATAATGCAGCGTTTATTGAAAGCTGCAACAATCCTGTGGGAGAGTAAAATATGTCTGCTGCAATAATCAAAGGTAAGATTTGGAAAGGCCGTTTTGAGAGAACTGATTGGCTGCTTCTCATTTTGTAATCAGTTTGCAAAATGAGTCAGTGTACCCCTTTTAATTATTTCCAGACTGGTTGTCAATCGTTCCTGCCACTGTTCCTTGTCCAAAAGACCTTGTACAGAACATTGCAGATCTGATCCCCTTTATCAACCCTGATGGTCACCATGGCAACAGTGGCAACATCCAGGCAGCTCATCAGGGCCATTAGCAACACAAGGACTTTCAGCACCAGCAATCACTGAGAAATATATGAGATGAATGTAAATAAAACCCCAGAAGTGTAAATACTTCTGAAGAACCAGTCAGGGTGCATGCTGCCAAAAAACAATGCATATAATCCCTGCATTGTAATTCTGATATAATTTACTGCATGTTTCATAGATGTACATGTTTTAGTATCTTATGTTTAAACGAGTCCATGCACACATAATGCAAACTACATCATCGTGCTTTGTTTCACATTTGAGTTAAATTTCATGCAATTATTGATGATGCACATGAAGAAGGGGTTCAGATTGTTATGCAGGGATTCTAAATGATGATTTCGAAAGAACTGCAACAAAAAAAAATATGAAAGGATTGTGTTGTGTATTTGAAATGAACGTCCTTCAGAGCAGAGGTTATGAAAATGGGTTGTTCATACAGGAACACTGTGCCACATCTTGTTGTCTGTATGACCTTACTTTGTCTTTGCTCAGGTTAGTGCCGTTGCCAGGATACTATTTCCTATGGCAACACTTGAGACGGTGAGGTGAGCAGCTCTGAAAAGATCCAGGTAACTGGCTGCTCTGTATCCTGCAGACCGGAAGTCCGTACATGACCATACAAACCCAACATGCACAAACGCACACAGACACACGTACAGCACTTGAATTTCTGTGAGGCTCAATGCCGTGGATGATACCAACACAACAAGACGACTTCCTGTTCCACTCAGCCTTGATTTAGTGTAACCTCACAGATTATTTCACATTAGGGTATTCACATGGAAGTGACAGAGCGTGACTATCTTTTTAAAACATGTGCATAACCTTCATTACTCTTCCACGTCATCTTTTTTGATGGTTTATCAATAATTTTCTCATGCATTTATCATAACTCAGGTATGTGATGAATGCAGTAGATTCAGCTCCTCTGTGAATGATGCAACATACTGTTCAACAAGGATTTCTGCAAAGGAATATTCATTCTTCTGCAAGAAACTGAAGTTCCGACTCTACTTAAGGTAAAGTGAGAGCAGCACTTACTGATGTCCATTACAGCTACAGAAGAAGGACTTGTTTTTTTACGTGTGTTATATGAAGGGTAGCATTTCCGATTCCATATTCATTGCAGCACACAGCAGACGCCATCTGCATGAGAGCACACTGCCACCATTTGTTGCAAGAGTGTTACTACCTCAGTTCTCACTTGCGAGAAGTACTCTCAAAAACCACTTTGTTAGAAACACCTCAAGTTTCACTCCTGTAAGCTCAGATGGAAACTAGACCGTCACTAGACAGTTAGACAGTTGGCTGTTAGACAATTGGCTGTGGCATTCAAGCAATCAGGGAATTTGAGTATTGTTTGGGACCATGTACCTCTCTTTCTGTTCATACTTTGTGCACCCTGTCACGTAGCAAAATTTGTCATAAATTGCTTTCATTAATATGAGAATTATTTATTTGAACTTCAGTCAGATCCAGTAGAATAGGAGATTGGCAGCATAAATGTGCAGCTGAGAAATCTGCAGAAATCCTACAGAATGCATGCCACGAAGAATTTAGTTTGTCTGTTTTGAGCACTGTTAGTATGGTGTTCCTAATAAAGTGCTTGCTGAGTAAAGAAATGCCTGCATGTGTCTGTAGGTGCTAAAATCTGAAAAACATTTATCCCTGACCCTGTTCCCAATCCTAAAATCTTTTCGTCTTGCAAGACTTCTTGTCCCACTTCCATATTGCACACAGACCAAGGATGTTGGAATTACAGAACAAAGTGGGCCAAGTATTGACGCCTTTCTTCTCGCAGGAGCTGACAAATCTCCATGGTCATTGGCTGCACTTAAACAGCCTGACAGGATGCAGGGACGTCATCAGAACAGCACTGTGCCTACATTCATTCATTGACCGTCAACCCTTCTGAAAAGAGAATGTCAGGGACGAAGAGCTCATTCGAAACAGCGGATGAGTATTGTCTGGCAGGGAGGGCTCTTCATCAGCGGGACTCCATTATGACTCATCTGTACGATACACCCACCATCTCTCTTTACTGTGCAAAGCTTCCCATTGTGCTGCTGAGTGTGTCTCATCCAGCACTTGAGAGATGAGCACTGGGTCTCATCCTTTTGAGTTATGGGTCCACAACACAAGGATGTCAGCAGTCTGTAAACAGTGGTTACAAAATATGAGCATGGAATTAATTAGACTGCCCATGCAGCTCGGTTGGGGTGATCGATTTATAAAGATTGCTGAGCACAAAAGATGAGAAACCAGGGGAAATCTGTGTGTTTATTATTGTTGCTGCAAAATCTGAGTGAGCTTAAGTATCACTGCATCAAAAGTGATGGAAGTTTGTGGGTTTTCCCCAAGTTTGGATGATGCCTCACTCGGACTCGAGACCTGCAGTGTGGATTTGTTGTGTAGCATCCTGCAGGGTCAAGGCCTCACTGATCTTCGATATAAAAAAGAGGATGAATAAATGAATTTGTATGTTGTGGAGCTAAAGTTAAAAGTACCTGAAAATAAATCTATTTGAGTAAACATAACAAAAAATAACTTGAGTACAGTAATGAAGTAAATGTACTTTGTTACATTACACCACTGCTACTTAGTTCTGCCGGAGACACATAAACCATCACAATCATATATAAACATTGATTTCATTTGATGGACTATCCACACTGTGTTTGGTAACATACAGCAGAAACAAGAAAATATTCCATTAAAAAAAATTATTAACCCTTTATTTTCTGGGTTCATGGTTAAAAACTAAATGCTGCTGTTTTGAGTCAAATCTGAATGTCAGGGTTTACAGACGGAAGGGTGAGTAAAATAAAATACTATTGATTGATTGATAGATTGATTTAAGATTCAAGATGTTTATTTGTCATATACACAATAACAGACACAGCGGTTAATTATTGGGTAATGAAATTCTTATTTTGCAACTGCCCGACCAAAGAACAATATGCTTACTAATATAAAAGAAAAAAAGAAGAATATATATAAAATATAAAGTGCATAGGCAATGCAAAATATAGAAGTAGAATGAAAAATAAACATGATTAAAATAAAGAATAAGATAACAGATGACCGATCAATGTGAAATAAGACAGCATTTCAAACAATGTGCATGGGAGATGTAATGTGCAATGTCTTGATTGATTGATGATCCAGTAACATTACACGCACGCACGCACGCACGCACACATACACACACATACACACACACACACACAATAGGCTTCGCTGTGTTTTTTTTACATGTTGCAGGATCAGCCTCCGAACATGTGCCGCAGCTCCGGCACTGACGCCCCCTCACCACTTGGTGGCAGCAGCCGATCCCTCCCACACACCAAAGGTGGGTGCTTCCCCCCCCGCCCCGCCCCCCCCCCGCCCCGCCTACGACGCCCTCTTCATATTTCCGCATATCGGGGCTCGGACCTGTGGAGCCGAACTTTCCCGTCTTCACCGCCGCGTCCTGCGTCTCCAGTGACACAGCAGCGGAGACCATGGCCCGGTATCTGCTGAGGTTGAGCCAGCGGAGATGCCTCGCCTCTCAGATCAGGATGGCATCTGATCAGGTATCAAGACGCTTTGCCCTGTTAGCATGTAGCTACACTCTGCAACTTGGTCATTGGTCGCAGCCTTGATGAAGCTAGCGAGGCTAAGCTAGCTGCTAACCCGTGAGTGTTTGGCATTAGATGACGATGTGTGCATGTAAAGTTTTCCTCATGGCTCCAGGTTCATGTGAAATGTGTTTGCAACCATCCGCTATGAGTGAAGCAGCTGTGTTACTGTTGACGTCCTGGTGTTATGTCATGTCACAGACGATGACATGTGTGTGCATGTTTATATCAAACATGGCTAAAGGTCTGCGTAGACAACAATGCATGCAGAGTACAAGGCGACATGTTCCCAGCGTCTACAGGTGTGTGTCTTATTGCAGAGACAGCATGACTAAGCAATATATTCAAATGTCCTCAAATGAGAATTGAGGTTTGTTCAATTTATAAAAAATACTTTTATTTATAGAGCACTTTTCAAAGTCTAAGCAGAAATAAAAGGTAATTAAATCATAAGCACAGCAAAAATGAAGGAATCACTTATATTAAAAGACAATATTAATTTTAAAGAATGATAAAAGTGTGTTTTAAAACAAGGGATTTAAAAGATTGTTGTTGTTGCAGGAGGATATTTAAGACAATCATCTGCTGTTGTCTTGTCAGTTTGAGCAGATAGCATGTACTCAGATAAATGAGTTTATCTAGAGTTTATCAAGTCCAATGTACAAACTGCTTTGGAGTCCTGGCAATTACAATGCAAGTGAAATGCTGATTTTATTTCAGATTTACAAATTGAGACAAAATCAACTTCAACTTTATGGTACCAGAGGCACTTTTTTTGTTTTGCAGCCTGGTCAAAGTAGAAAAACTCAAGACAGATAAAGATTAAAATACATAAAATAACAACAGAAAAACAAGAGCTTGAAAATTCATCAATACAACTGTCACTCACACCAAAAATAAGAGGCTCATAAACTAGGTCATCATTAGAAGTGAATAGTTTGATGGCTTGAATTATAAAATAATTTTTCAACCTGTTGGACTTTGGTAATCTGTCTTCTGCCTGAGAGCAAAACCTCAAATTCAGCAAAGATGGGATGTCGACACTGTAAGAAGATTCCTTGAGCTTTAGCTCTCTTACCAAAGGTGAGAGACGGGTCAGGTCACTTAATGCCGATGATCTGTTGCAACTTATTCTTGTCCCTGATACTGAGATTACCTGTAAGACTAAAGGATAAACATCACTAGCTTGTGATATGATTCCTATTTACACAAATCAAATCTAATGTTTTCCTCTGCTTGTTCCAGCTTGGTGAGTTGGGCAAGGGAGCGGGCAAAGGTGGGGGTGGAGGAGGCTCCGTGAGGGAGGCGGGCGGTGCCTTCGGGAAGAGGCAGGTAGCGGAGGAGGAGCGCTACTTCAGGTAAGTTATAGTTGCTTTCAGACTTGCACTGACGTCCAGACATTTTCCTGCAGGATCATGTCCAGAAATTTCACAGTGAGAGAGTGGGCGTATTGACGTTTCTAACCGGTGACGAATGAGAAACTGGAAGAAGAGATACATACCATGATTATAAAGAGGTGTCAAAAACGTAGAAGGAACTTTTCGACGAGATTCAAGAACTTTAATTGAGGAGGGCCGACACTGGAGTTTTGATGATTTGTTATTTTTAGCCCAATTTCTTTTTTTCCGCCTGCAGGCAGAAGGAGAAGGAGCAGATGGAGGCGCTGAGGAAACATCACGTGGAGGAGATCGAACACCACAAAAAGGAGATTGAGCGCCTGCAGAAGGAGATCGACCGCCACAAGGGCAAAATCCGAAAGCTGAAACACGACGACTGAGGCAGAGCGGGGAAGCCCATCGTCCGTGTTCCTCCAAGCTGTCCCGGACCCAGAATCGCTGCCAAGTCTTTAATTATAAGATATCGATTGATATTTTTTTTACTGCTGGTCGAGGCAGGTCCTGTATCAGACTTGATACTGACGGCATGGAAACTTTTAAGAAAAACAATAAAGCACTTCGATATTTACATTCAGTGAAAGCTGTGGAACATGTGTGACTCATTATATGTAATCCTCGTGCTCAGACAAAATGTCGGTGGTTATTTATGCACATTGAATAACTCCTGGAATGCAGCTCGTGCAGAAAGATGCGTTTTCATTGGCGGGAAGACGCTTCAGTCAAGTTCAAGCTCCGCGGTTGGGTGTTTGCGAATGAGGCGCTCGCTTTGATTCCCAGCGCCGCCCGCTGACATGCCCGTGCGGTGCACTCGGGCGGGGGAGCGAATCCACACACCGTGGGGATTTAACCCGCGGATGTATTTCAACCCCTGGAATTTAAAATGTCTCCTTCTATTGAATCGAACCAACCCCTTGAGCCTCGTGTGTAAAACATATGTAGCTAAAAAAAAAAAAAAAAGCTTTCCTTTGCATTTTACGTGGAGAAACTAGGACGCGCATCCCGCGGAGGAAAACAAACGCACCCAGTGTCTTCGCCCCCTTCGTCCAACTCTCGCGATGTTTGCGGAGCGGTGGCGTTGTTCGGGCGAGCCGACGACGAGACCGTAGCTGTCTGGAAATCAGTCCTGTGGCTCCGACTCAAACATCTGCTCCACGCAACACTTTCCCCCGCGCCCCACGGTTGAATCGCCCCGCGCTCGAACCCGCGCCCCGCTCGCTGTTCGGAATCAAACCGGTGAGTCACGCTAACTGTCTGTTCGCGAGCGTGTGCGTTTGATTTGTGAAATGTGTCCGCACGGCGAGGCCTGCGCGTCAGCTCTTTAGCTTAGCCTGCGAGCTAACCCCGCACCACCGGGAGCTCGTATGTTGTTTTGTTTTTCCCCCCCAGAGATACTTTAAATATATTCTGTTCCGGGAAACTGAAACGCGTTTTAAGTGTTTGCGGAAGTCTCCCAGAAACACGCTGTGTTGCGCTAATGTGTAAATGTAACGCGTCCTCGTTAGCTAGCTGTCCGCATGTGAAGGGGGCGGGACGGTGGAGGTTTCTTTAAGCGAGCGAGTTGTTATCTTCGTGCTTCTTTCACTTCTGTTGTTATGATCACGACTATGATGATCATAACAACAGTCTCTTTATTTGTATTGTTTGGTTTTTTAACTTTGCGTAAATCCCTCAGTCGTCCAGGTTACAATCCACATTCAATAGAAAAGGCAAAGCGATTTTATTTATGAAGCACCTTTCACACAGAGGGGAGTTCCAGGTGATCCAAAGGGGCATTCAGTAAAAAAACAGCACAGACAAAAATTTAAATAAATATTTAATAAGAGGTAAAAGCAATAGAAATGATTAATCACATTTGTAAAATCAATAATAAAATGGAGACTGTGGAGACCTGTGATAAAATCAGAATAGAGATGCAATGATAGTGTGACCTTATAAAATAAGTTGTTCACCTGGTTTTAATACAGTGATATTTTGCCTTATAATATAAATCTTACTGTTACTGCCGCAAAATACATACTCAGTGTTAAGTATGTAAAAAATAAATAAAGTGTAAACACAAGGAACCTTAGGATGGGAGGCAATAAGTCCAATGTAATGAAAATATTTATGCTGTAACAAAATATTGCAGGTATATGCAATTGAAATTGCACTGATAGAAATGTGTTATTGTGGAGTTACAGTAGTTGAAAAACCCGAGTGAGATATATAAGTTGCATGTGGTCGACTGGGAGCAGTGCTCGTTCTCTAGTCTGCAGGAAGTCAATAACAGCTTAATGAATGTTGTCTTAATGAAAATGTTTTAATAATGTCTTCAAGATTAACTTGTTCTGAATATATTGTTTTTCTTGGATTCTCTGTTATAAAGGAGAATGGCTGCCGCTGAGGTGAACGGTAGTTCTGCTCCGGCAAAAGAGGAAGAGGAGCCCATGGATGTGACGACAACGCACACAGAGAACTACCAGACGCTCATTGATGCTGGGCTGCCCCAGAAAGTGGCTGAAAGTCTAGACAACATCTTTCAGACAGGTGGGTGATGGTTGCTTTGGCTCTTACAGTAAATATTTGTGACTGTGGCTTAGCAAACACAATTGACCTTGTCTTGTACCTGTAGGTTTGGTGGCGTATCTTGATTTGGATGAGAGGGCTATCGATGCTCTGAGGGAGTTCAACGAGGAGGGAGCACTTACTGTGCTCCAGCAGTTCAGAGAGAGCGATCTGTCCCATGTACAGGTAACCACATGGATGGATTACATTGTTTTTTTGTATTTCTGTGCTAGTTTAATTTCATGAACATTGTTCTCATTTTGTCTTATTGTAGAATAAGAGCGCTTTCCTGTGTGGAGTCATGAAGACCTACAGACAGAGAGAAAAACAAGGAAGTAAAGTTCAGGAGTCCACGAAGGGCCCAGACGAGGCGAAAATTAAGGTAAAAAAATCGTGAAGTGGAACTTTTGTATAAAATGTCAGAGTGAATGTCATATAAAGAAGCCTCTCAAACCATGGAGCTCAGTTCATGTTTTTTTGTGTTTGTTTTCAGGCTCTGCTGGAGCGGACAGGATACACCCTGGACGTCACAACAGGGCAGAGAAAGTATGGTGGTCCCCCACCTGAGGATGTATTCAAAGGAGTGCAACCAGGGATTGGAACTGAGGTAGATGAGTAGATAGATACTAAAATCTGTCTGTCAATAATTTCAAGGCTTTACTGCTTTTAGAATGACTGATAATAAATCTCTCCTGCTTTATATCCTCCACTGAGAATACCAAATATCATGGTGTATAATTTACATTGCAAATCCTTGAACTTCTCCACCGGATTATCACTTCTTCATCAGGTGTTTGTTGGAAAAATCCCAAGAGACTTGTATGAGGATGAGCTGGTGCCGCTCTTTGAGTCTGCTGGTGCAATCTGGGACCTCAGGTTAATGATGGACCCTCTCTCTGGGCAGAACAGAGGTTATGCCTTCATCACATACTGCAACAAGGACGATGCACAAAAGGCCGTGAAGCTTGTAAGTGATCTGGCAGGGGAGTGGGAAAAATTACATTATTGTAAAATACAAAAGCAGAAATGTGAAGTGTACTCTGTTTTAGAAAATGGTTTCATTCTATATGTTGCAGTTTATTTACAGTGAAATGTCCCTAATTTCTTTGTCTTTCCATTTTGTTTTCAGTGCGATAACCATGAAATCCGTCCTGGCAAGTACTTGGGAGTATGTATATCTGTTGCAAACAATCGCCTGTTTGTCGGATCGATTCCAAAGAACAAGACAAGGGAAAGTATATTGGAAGACTTCGGCAAAGTTACAGGTCAGGTCCACATACACGGAGATCCTTTGCCATGTCGGATATGTGGGGCTTGATTCTTTGCCTTAATATGAAATCAAAGACACTGTCTTCATCTTACAGAGGGTCTCCAGGAGGTGATATTGTACCACCAGCCTGACGACAAGAAGAAGAACCGTGGCTTCTGTTTCTTGGAGTACGAGGATCACAAGTCCGCAGCACAGGCTCGCCGCCGCCTGATGAGTGGCAAGGTCAAGGTGTGGGGGAACGCGGTCACTGTGGAGTGGGCTGACCCTGTTGCTGAGCCAGACCCAGAGGTCATGGCCAAGGTTAGTAATTTTTAATTTTATGTTATGCACTTTAGAAGACTGCAACCACACTCTGTATGAAATTCTTTTTTTTAATCTACATAGGTGAAGGTGCTCTTTGTGAGGAAGCTCGCCACAGCAGTGACTGAAGAACTTCTTGAGATGGCGTTCTCTCAGTTTGGAAAGCTGGAGCGAGTAAAGAAACTCAAAGACTATGCTTTTGTTCATTTTGAAGAAAGGGATGCTGCTGTAAAGGTGTTTTATTTATTTATTATTTTTTTTAATTCCTCTGACAAAATATCATCTCATCATGATGTGTCATTATCTAACCCCTAACCCTTCTGTTATGTTAAGGCAATGGATGAAATGAATGGGAGGGAGCTTGGAGGAGAGGAAATTGAGATTGTTTTGGCAAAGCCTCCAGACAAGAAGAGGAAAGAGCGCCAAGCAGCTCGTCAGACCACCAGGAATTCAGGGTGAGTTAGACAGAGACACATGGCTGGTTAACTGTTTGACCTGTTAACAAGTATGGAATCAATAAATATTACACTGTCATTACCACTGCAGGTATGACGACTACTACTACTACCCACCTCCACGCATGCCACCACCAGGCCGAGGTAGGGGTCGTGGGGGCCGAGGGGGCTATGCTTACCCACCAGATTACTATGGATATGATGACTACTATGATGACTACTATGGTTACGACTATCATGACTACCGTGGTGGCTATGAAGATCCTTATTATGGCTACGATGATGTGTACAGTATGAGGGGCCGTGGTACTCGTCCCAGCAGGGGAGGTCCTCCTCCGCCTAGGGCTCGCGGAGCACCACCGGCTCGTGGCCGCGGTGGCTACGCCCAAAGAGGCCCGCCCCTAGGTGGTCCCAGGGGTGGCCGTGGAGGGCGCGGAGCCCCTTTCCAGCCACAGAGGGGCCGTGGTCCTCGTGGGGCCAGGGGCAATCGTGGGGGAAATGTCGGAGGCAAAAGGAAGGCAGACGTGTTTAACCAGCCTGACTCCAAGCGCCGCCAGACCAACAACCAACAGAACTGGGGGTCCCAGCCCATCGCCCAGCAGCCCCTGCAGCAGGGGGCCGACTATTCTGGTAACTATGGTTACAGTAATGACACCCTGGAGTTTTCACAGGATTCTTATGGGCAGCAGTGGAAGTAGATGCACCCAAAGGTATTTGGCAAAGTGGCAACAAAAAAAAGAGAAAAACAACAAAAAGGAAAAAAAATAACAGGAGATTGGCGACAATTTTTTGAATCACTTTTTATTCATCATCCCTCATGAAAAAATGTCTGTATATATCTCAGAAAAACGGACAGGCCCCAGAATTGGCTCAAGATGATTGGCTGGAAAGCCTTTTGGCTGAAGAAATGAACGTAACCGTTGTGGTGAATCATTTGTTACTCCTACGGTTACATTGGGACATGTGTCTTTAAAAAAAACACACAAAATACTTTTATTGTTACTTTTTGTTCCTGATTCTTTTAAAGCCAACAATGAACATTTACAAAAAAGTGGACATTCATTTTGAAAAGTCTGAGAGGACATTAAATAATGATATTGCCTTGCAGGAGTTTTTGTCCATGCCCCCTTTCCTCCCCTCTCCTTCTTGTACTCCCTTTATTTGTGGTTTCTCATAGTTGCTTAGGGACTTGCTTGTAAATAAATGCTTATGGTTAGAGCTTCATATTTCATTTTTTGCAATGGTGGAGAAAAGAATCCACAGGAAGGAAGAAAACAAAAGTTTTGTAATGTTCAAAGTGTATGCCTAGCATTTCTAGAGATAGGAAAAAATTGTGTTTTTTTTTAAAACTGATACCATAACTTCCTATGTTTTCTTTGAACTTTCCCAATAGGATTTGGTTTGGCTTACCTTAAAAGCCATAGCAGTTTGTTCTCTGATGGTCTTTGTATTTATAACTTTTACGTTTGTTCCGTTTCAATAAAACTCAGCTGAGCATCAGTCAATTGTCAGATACTCAAATTCAGTGTTGTCATTCAGTAATTGATTTGATTTTTTTTTTTACCTCAATTCTCACATTTGGATGAAGATCTTCTTTTCCTACTCAAATTTTCTTTTCCTCAAAGGATAAACACAAAAGGCTGAAATTGTGCAGTCAGACAACGGGACAAGAGAACTTGGAAGGTGTTTGGAGGACACAATGACTAAACAGGATTTTAACCCTTTATTTTTCAGTGCATGTTACATCTCAGAATCTGCACTCAGAATTTATACAGTGATACCAACAACTATTAAAGGACTAAACAGTGACCAGTGTGACTCCTTGCCATTGTCCAAGATTGTGCCCATCTTTGTGCTTTAGCCTACCTTCACTAAATGCTGCTCTTACCCTTGATTATTAGATTATAACTACAATTTTGCCAAAGATATTACTATTGGAAATCCTTCATTTTACAAATGATTCCCTGTTTTTCACCCCATCTTGATTGTATCTCCACTCAGATTCAGCCAGAGAAACGTTTTGGCCAAGGAAATGCATTTCAAGTTAAGAAGTACAGTACAGGAATGTTGTGTGGTTGAACAATAGAAGTAATGTCATAAAAGTAAGTATTTTAATCCATTTCTTGTGTGAATTTGGTGTTTATACGGAAACATCTACTGAAGCATATACTGTGTTCACCTGTGTGCATAAACCTATAAGATGAGGACAATCTTGGATACTGGTGAGATGTTACTCACACTGGAATGGTCCTGAAACACCTTTCCAACACATTTGAGTCGATTTGTATTTGTATGCCGAGTTGTCTCCCAATTCTTTTTTATTTCAAAAATCCGCACCTCATCTCAGCTTTTGAGGACACCAAGGATCTGACCATCCGAGGGGTTAAAATTCTTAAGACGTTTTCACCTGTTAAAATGTTTTTAGCAACTGCCTTTTGGTACCATGGTATCATTGTATTTTGTTTCATGTGTCTGTCCTCTTATTCCAACCTGCCTAGGTGGAGAAGCATTGAGGGCGGCACCACTAGCATGAGGGACTCACCTGAACGGTACTCAAGGGTGAGCTCGCCTTGCACAGAGTACTGTCTCCTCTCCTGTAGCTAACTGTTATCTCTGGAGAAACACTAGCTATAATTATACTTTGTTCTTTTTTTTTTTATTGTTTCCTCACTTAATATACTATAATGCGAATCAAGTTTTTTTAATTTTGGAGGGGTGTGATTTTTCCTTCTTTCCCCCAGGATATGAAGAGTAAAAGTCACTTAAGTTGACTGAAGAATCATTGAAAATATTAAATTAATTGTCATTAAGCATTCTGGGAGAAAAGTGCACATTTCACTCACATATTTTCCCGTCATGCAAATGTTTAAGAGCCAAAAAGCTGTTTTCTTTAGACTGGATTTAACAGCCAAAAGGCACAGTCGTGGATTTGGTAAGCGTTACAAACCCTGCAAGCACCTGTTGCCTGTCTTGGCTCACTGCACCAAAATGACCTCGGCTGTCTGTACAGTGTGCGCACACATTTCAGTGAATAGAGGTGGGGTGGAGGGGGGGTATTTCCTCTCCTACGCCACTAGAGGAAGCTGTTCGTCATCAGCACGGCTGTTGCACCATTGTCCCGATATCCAATACTGCATTTATTGGCCATTTTTAAACTTGTAAATGTGTTAATCAATACGTTAATAATTGCTAGTTGAGTTGCTTGTAAAATGTATTTAGATTTCAGTAGGGACAGTGGTCTAAAAATAGATGAAATTGGCTGATTTCAGAACAATGGATTTCCCTCAAAACTGCTGTATGTACCCTTTAACACCACAAGATGGTAGTAGGAGAGCTACATTATTTAGAGTACACAGGTAAGACTGGGGCGTAGGGACCACAGCAGCTTCTTGTATCATGTGACACACATTTTGGTTTGTATTCAAGTGCCATCAAATGCTGGAGTGTCTTTAAAACAGCGTCTCATATCAGAACTGTCTTTATATGTTGCCTCTTGTCACCAGGCAGTAAAGGAGCTGCCCCCATCCATGTGAATGAGTTCACACTAATGGAAGGGACTGATTGGTAAGATTGTTCATTATCTGAACTCATTCTCAGAAAAGTCTCATCATGTTTCTGTTTTTGGTTCTTTTGTTCTATTTGAAAACAAAGTTTGGTGTCCTAGTTGTCTCTTTATGACGTACTTACTTCCCAGAGTAAGTTCTGCAAGTCACAAAACTGGCACAAATATATTTATTTATCTAAAATATTACAAACTAAGATTTGTCAATGTCTTCATCTGTGTGGCCTTCTTCTTTTTTTTTTTTTAGCTCTGAGTCTGGGGCGGTTCTCCACAAGGTGAATCCTTGAGAATGATGCACAGAACAACCGTACGAGCCAGCGTACAGCAGGCAACTGAGGTGAGAAGTAATAGCGGATTTGTTTTTCATCCTCGGTTCCTTTTTGAATGAAAATGGGAACAAAAGTTGAAACCTTATTGCTAAGCCAAAAAACAACTCAGATCACAAAATCATCTCTTATTTCCAGAAGAACAATGAATCAGAGAGAAAACCCCCAAATTTAAATCCTGTGTTACTACATTAAAATCTGCTAGATCCAGATATTTATTTATATTTATTGGTACAAACGCTCTATTTTGCAATGTTAAAGAAAATGAAGGGGGAAATCCTGGATCTGTCCCTTTGTCCTTATCTGCTCCAAAACATAATGGGTTCTTTCTTGCCCGTGTCCCATCCTCTAAATTCTGTGGAAATCAGTTTTTTGTGAAAACCTCCATAACCCCAGTGGAGTTAAATTGTAGTAATGTGTGTTAATTAATTTACAACAGTAATTACGCAGTAAATGAGTCCTGAGAGATCCATTCTAATGTGTTCTGTTTTATCTTTTCCTGCAGAGGCGTAGGAGGATAGAGCCGATGGGCGTGTCCTGAACCAGAGCTCGGTCCAGCAGACTGCTGCTTCCTCATCCAGCTGAAAGAATCTAAACTGTAAAGAGAAATCATTTGTTTATCTTGATTGTTCAATACATTTATTTCCCAAGTTAACCTGTGTGTTAGTATTTGTATTTTTACTACATTATATTTAATTTACAGCATTTCAACATCTGAACACAACTTTTCCTTGTGTGGGTCTTATTGGAGACGTATTCTGTGAATTGTGTACATTAGGAAGTAAGAAGTTGTGCACTCCACAATAAGAGCAGTTGGAAATGGCTGGTTGAACAAACGTAATCGCTGCTGGAGTAGAACTCGCTGATCCTTGATACCCAGGGTTTAAAGGCCAGGAAGTGATAAACATTCTCTGCTCCTACACTCCGGGTTTGAGTTTATGTCAGAAAAAAATCCAGACAAATCTCTGGTTTCCTCTGGTGGTGTCTTAATGTGAAAATCAGGCTGTAGGAAAGTTTAAAAACACACGTTTCAGTGGTAACTCCTGGTCATGAATCAGTCTGCTCCTTAAATAACAGCTCTATTTTAAACTACTGAAAATGTGGTCGGACTACAAACAGAACGATGGAGCTAACCCGGAAGCGAATTCCAATTCAGTTCCGGTTTTTTTTTTTTCAAAATAAAGCACCATGCAGCATTTTAATTAGAAAGAAAAGAAATGCGTTTTGTAAAAGTTCCGCAGTCCTTGTCCTCATATTTACAGGAAGTTTAACACCACCTCCGTGTGATCCGATTCATTTCACGTTTTTAAACTGACTTGTCCATTTTAAAAAAATAAATTCCGATTCAACTATATAATTCAATAGTATTGGAGCAGATTACGCTGAGTAAACGGACACTGTATAAATAAACTGAGTGTAATAGAAGAATGATTTTACACTTTACACAAAAAGGTTTTAGATCAAATTAGCTTTGAGGTCACGTGGCGCTGCTACGTCATATGTAAACCAGGGGCAAGATGGCGGCCGCCGGAGGAGAGCCTTCTCAGATTGTATCGGATGAATTATTTCAAAACTTCTACACGGAGGTACCAGGAAGCTCGCGTGGATTCGTGTGTTTTGAAAGTTGTTGTCGCTCCGCATTCGTCGGCTGACGTGTGTTTCTCAGCCGTGTTCGGGATTGTCGTGTACGAGGCCTCGCAGACGTGAGCATCGGCTAACGACAACAAGCTAACGTGTTCCTACTAATGCTAGCAGCCGCACCACTAAAGATATGTGTGTTACACGTTTCCTTTAACTCACACAGACCCACAAACTTTACGTCTTCTGAGCGTGAGGCGTTGTTAGCTTCCCTTTTAAACTGATTGTATCCAGTGCTCCCTCATGCTAATGCTACATTCAATGCATGTTTAGCTAACAAACCAGGTGACACATCCAGGGAAAGATACAGATTCCATCACCGTCAGCCCCTGGGGGTGGGGGTGAGGGGGGGAGACAATGAGCAGTGAGCGTGCAGCCTCTGATTCAGTGTGTTTATCTGTCAAACAGGTGAAGCAGATCGAGAAGAGAGACTCTGTGTTGACCTCCAAGCAGCAGATGGACAGGCTGCTCAGACCTGGTTCATCCTACTTCAACCTCAATCCATTTGAGGTGAGTCCGCAGATGGACAAGCTCCACCGCTAATGTGAAGTACTGTGCAAACTATGTAGGACACAAAGTAATGTGAGAGTGCTTTTAAAAACAAGGCTGTGAATAGTTTTTATCCTGCAACCTCCAGTAAACTAAATCAAATCAGTATTCCACAAGGACATTTGTAGGTTTTTCCTGAACAACAATAAGTACTTTCCCTAAAGTTAATCTGCCTTAGTTTCTTGAAAACAGAAGAATGAAACTTCGCTCGTTATCTCCTCACCATTACGCAGATGGAGGGGTGGGCGTAGTGTTTGAGTCCACAAAACACTTCTGGAGTTTCAGGGGTAAACAGAGTTGCAGCCAAATCCGATACAATTGAAATAAATGGTGACCGAGACTTCAGACGTAAAAAAAACAACAGTAAAAACCTAACATGCCTCCATACTGCTCGTGTGGTATCATCCAAGTGTCTGTGAGCCCCGACATTCACACTCGACTCGAAACGAGGTCATTTACACCATGTTTTAAGTCTAAATGTCGGTTGATACCCTCCTACGAGGTGCATTCACGGACCCCCGGGCACAACATCTTGGATGACACCACACGAGCAGCACGGAGGCATGTTGTGTTGTTATTATTGCGTCTGAAGAAGAGGTCACCTGGGCTAAACCACCTTTTACCCCTGAAACTCCTGAAGTGTTTTGTGGACTCAAACAGTAAGTAACAATTAACTTATATAATTTTTTGTCATTTTTAACAGCTTTTCACTCAAAACATCACTTTGGCATCTCTCTTCACATTTGTTCAGATATGTAGTTGATCCAGAACTCATCAAAAACTTTTTGGTGTTGTTTTCCCATATTTTTTCTTTTTTTTGATAATTTCATCAGGTAAATAATGTCAAACCCACTGATGGATCACATGTTTCTTAAGCACAAAGTCAGTCTGACCAAAAGGGGAAAAGCAAGAAAAACATTACGGACATATGAAAGTTTTATATCTTGAGAAATTATTAATTGTGGTAAAATTGATATAAAAAAATCTGATGTAGTGTTTTCTCCTCCATAATCTCACTGGTCTGTTATTTCCCTGACACAAAATCAGACCAATGCTGAGATTGTCTAGATCTTTGGTGAATTATATTAAAATCAATACGCTGCTGGTGTGAAACATTTATCAAAGTATGAAAATGCTGCCATGATTACTTTCATAACATTTGGGTTTCATCAAATTACTATTCATTGGTTTAGTTTTCATATTTCAAAAAAAAATTAGCCAGTAAAATGTTGTTGTAATTTCCAGGTGCTGCAAATTGACCCAGATGCAACAGATGATGAATTAAAGAAAAGATTTCGGGCGGTAAGCAGAAAAAGTGAAGGGTTGAAATAAATCATTTCAGTGGTCGTAACCTTTTTTTTTTCTTCTTCTTTCTGTTGTTTTTGTTCCTAATTTCCTTTCGTCTCTTCTCTATGCAGTTGTCCATTTTGGTCCATCCAGACAAAAATCAGGGTGATCAAGACAGAGCACAGAAATCCTTTGAAGGTAAATTCCTTCCGCTGATGAACTCGTGTTGTGTATCTGGCTTTGTGTGTTAACAGTGAAATAGTAGATCCTGAACGTACATAGTAAGTTTCATTTCCACTGATTGTCTCCCTGTGTTCTAGCTGTCGACAAGGCATATAAACTTCTACTGGATCCTGAACAGAAAAAAAGAGCCTTAGACGTGATCCATGCAGGAAAGGAATATGTGGAGCATATGGTGAGTGTTGATCACATCCCGTCACTATTCATCCTTTCATTCTTTGCCTTGTTGTTACTCCGCTCCACTGACTATTTATTTGGCATTTGTTTTATTTTCTCTTTCAACAGGTAAAAGAGAAAAGGAAACAGCTGAAGAAAGAAGGGAAGTCGCAGGATGTGGAGGAGGATGATCCTGAAATGGTGAGACAATCATAACACGTTTTAATGAGATGGAATTAAAAAATAAAATTTATTGAATGAGAGAAAGATATTGAACAATTTCAGATTTCAAAAAGATTAATAATCATATTTACATATAAGAATATATTCTCCAACAGGATATAGCTGTCCTTTTACTCTCGGAGTTATTGTGATTAAATACTTTTTTATATTCAAAAATTATACTTTATATTTAAATAATGCCTTATCATACAGCTCCAGAATCTTCCTGCTAATTTCCTAGAAACGTTCCACATAATTACCTCATAATAGGCGATTATACATTTTCTAGGATGTTTACTAGCAAATATTTATTGTCCAGTATTTGTCATGTCCATGACCACATTAAGTTTCTCTGACTCATTTTGTCCTTTCCCAGTTCAAACAAGCCGTGTACAAACAGACAATGAAGCTGTTCGCTGAGCTTGAAATCAAGAGGAAGGAAAGGGAAACAAAGGACATGCATGAAAGGTAAATGACATGTGGAGTAATTACGACCTGATCTGATGATTTCACCATTAAAACAAAAAAGCGTGTTTATTCTGGACGTCATGGATTTCCTTTTCTTTTCTTTACTCACCAGGAAACGAGCAAGAGAGGAAGAAATCGAGGCAGCAGAGAAAACAAAGCGAGACAGAGAATGGCAGAAAAACTTTGAGGTGCCTTCCTCACCTTCCCGGTTACTAATTTATGAATAAAATCTAGATGAGCTTGCATTTGGCATTTCATTTTCCCCCCCCCAGGAAACAAGAGATGGGCGTGTGGACAGCTGGAGGACCTTCCAGGCCAAAGGCAAGCGCAAGGAGAAGAAGAACAACAGATCCTTCCTCAAGCCTCCAAAAGTCAAGATGGAGCAGAGGGAATGATGCGACTTCAGTAGATTAAAAACCCACTTGTACTAAAAGAAAAACTCACTTCTGTGTATCCTCACATTCTCGTCTGCAGTTTAGCTGTGTAGTCGCCATAAGGATACTTGTCATACCCTCTTAGTTTTGTACTTGGGGTTTCTAATGTACATATTTGTGATCTGGACCCAGAGATCATACTTCCTCGTGTCAGAGAGACAAACGATGCATCTTCCATTTCTGTAACTGACGAAAAAAATGTGTGGTTTGTCCTTATGTTTGCTTTTTGACCTTTATTTTTTAAAAAATGAAATAAAGCTTGGTATTAACCAGCCAAACGTACAAAGCTGAGCCTAAAATTTGTCTGAAGTTCAGGTTCAGGAGACTGTTAACAGATTTATGGTTATTACAGATCAATTCACAAGTCAATACAATACTGATCAGATTTACTCACACTCCCTTGAATATGCTGTAGTGGCGCAACACGTAAATATTTCTGGACCATCTTCTTGTTCAGTTTTTATTTACTGTCTTGATGCACCCGTCGGTTCTGCATGTTTAAAAACTATTCAATTAAATACTGTCAATAAAAACAAACATCTGACTGGTGTTTGTTGTACATACTTTTTCTATTTATGTTGTTTTTGGGAAAACTGCATAAAGTAATTTTTCCTGCTCAGTTTCTGCTTTGGATTTCAAAGATTCCACTAAACAAAACAAGCTCACTAGTGAGGAAACTGGAAGAAGAAAATGAAAACCACAAATCCAATGTATAACAGTTTATAACCTTATTTCATAAAAATATACACAACGAGTGAACAGAGTGTACAGTCTAAATTGTCAAGGAATCACAAATGGGCACTACTGTCTTTTTAAATCAATGCATTTTGAAAGGACAATAAAGACACTAATCCAATCAGTACAGAATATCTGCCCTGCTCTTACATGACTTTACACTGATCTCCACCCGCAGCAGCAGCATTAGTTCCTCCCATTCGTCCGTCCAGACTGAGGCCCTGAAAAGCTCCGAAGAAGGAGTTGTCCTTGGCTGGGGCCGGTTTTCTGGCTGTGGTGGTTTGCTGCAGGAGGAAGGATGATGGGTTTAGAAGCTGCTGAGTAAAAATCATTTTATTTTAGTTTTTACTTTGGCGTCAGCGTGCACCTACCCTGGGGAGGCAGTGGTGGCTCCTGAAGTGAGTCCCCCTTACGGATCTCTCTGTGTTCTTCTTGGCGAGGATGGCTTGTTGTCGTTTCCTTGAACAAACAGCACAGGACACCATTAGTCAGAGCACACGTGCAAACGGCTTATTCATGTGAGTCTCATCCTCATTAAGAGACTCAGCTGGATAACAAGACAGCACCTGAAATCAGTCAACACCTAAAAATAAGTCCAGCAACAAATCAGAAAGTAAAATTGAAACGGAGCAGATGAAAATACCAGTTTGACAATGTTGATGTTTACCTTTCTCTCTTCAGCTCGTCCTGGTACACTCTGAGCCAGGAGTCGGGGACTTTCTGGCTGCTGCAGGGGAGACTTCTCCTCCTGCTGACGCTCCTCCTGCGGGTGAAGCTGTTCCTGCGGACGGACTCGCTCTTCTTGGCCACTCTCTTGTTGGGGGAGCTTTTCCCTGACACGCAGCTGGTGAACTGTTTCAGGGGGGCACCCAGAGACATGAGGGAATCCATTCTCACTGTGTCTCGTTCCGAGGCTTGTTGGTTTATCAGGCGGCGTCTTTTTGTTTTTTTAGGTCCCAGACAAATGTGGGTGTTGATGCCCTTCTTTAATTTACAACAGGAATGAGGCTTTAATCTGAAAATACAAAGAACAACAGTTCACCACCAACAAATGATAGAATCAAGAGAAATCTCCTGAGCTTAATACTTAATTTATCTTTACCTCCACCAAGGACTTTATCTTTTTGTTTGTTGGTTTGTTTGATTGTAAGCAAGATTACAGAAACATTACTGAACCAGTTTCCACAAACCTTGGTGGAAGGATGAAGTGTTGGTAAAAGAAGAAGACTTTAAGTTTAGGAGAGGATTCGGCTCAGGGTGCAAGCCCAGGATTTCGTTTTTCAACATTGTGAAAACGGGGAGTTTTTGAGATTTTTGCCAATTTCCCAGGGAACAATGAATGGATCTTGATTAAAACAAAAACAGGAACATCTAGGGAACTTACTTATCAGCTTGATTGAATTTAAGGAGACTAGGAACGTAGCTCTAGTTCTTATTGAGCTTTATTTCTGACTCAGGTCCACATCAGTATAAAAAGTCAACAAATGACAAAATAAAGAACGATAACATAGAAAAACAATCATCAACACCTACAGACATTCGTTCCATTGTCTCCGAGAACAAGATGAGTCTTAACTTTTCAGTTAAGGTCCTTCAAATTAAATGTTTTCAGTCACTTAATATGGACATAAATCTATTCCACAAATTCCTCAGCACAGTATGAAAGGCTGGAGCAAGATTCTGAACACTTCTATATAACCTCCTGGACCTTTTCAGGTTTGCTCTACTATCGCTGAAGTTAAGAGTCAAATTCTAAATCCTCCTCACAGGTGTGTTCTTGCTATCTGTTGCTGCCATATTTCAAAAGTGCAGATAAACACATCGCCCCTCAAAGAATCAGTGGGACTCACCTTGTTGTCTCGTGTGGACACAATCCGCTGCTCGTCTCATTTTCTTCTGTGTGCACCTCTGCTGTCACCGTCTAATCTGATGGGGATTTGACTGATGACACCGCTGGTCCCTGAAACAGGATTATCTGCAGACGCAGAGTCGTTCATCTCATTAAGAGCAGAGCAACGACAAACACAAAACACCTGTTCACATGTGACCTGTGAAAGAGCTCACAGGTTATTGCATATGCAGCAGGGGATCGGATTAAAAACATGAGGGAAAGATGTAGGAAGTCACATTTGAAGTTTCAGGGGTAAGCACCTGACAGCCGATGAGATCCTTTGACAGAAGAGTCCAGTGGGTGGACGGGCCGAAAGGTGGACGCTGACGCTTTAAATGACGCAGAGGATTTCTTGTTTCCCCCCGGAAGAAGACAGACGCTTCATTGACTGGGAACATAAAGCAGCTGAGTCACAACACTGAACGAATGACTCAGTTTATTCACTGGTTCTTTCATTCAGTGAAGTCAGAAGTGAATCAAGGTTAGAAGACTTATCTCAAAGGTGGATGATTCAGCTTCTACCACTAACTCTGTGTCTACACTTTTATGAAAGACACAAGAGTGGTGACATCAAGTTCTGGACGTTTCAGTGTAAAAGCAGCATCATACATATTTCTTGTGAATTTACATTACATCTTTTTTGATTTCTACATATTTTTACCGACAGATATAGTTGGATTAAAGATGAATTACCAAACATTACACCTGTACAACTAACAGGTCACTAGTTAAGTCAAGTTAAACTCAACAGTAGAGGCCCTATTTTATATTTTTTATATTTTCTGGAGGCTTGTTGCGTCCTCTGCAAATTGCAGAGCTGTATAGCGGTGACGCAGCAGGAAAGATCGCCCACAGTGAGTGAGGTTAATGGAACAGTAGTAGACTGGCGTGTTACTGGCAGATGGGGAAGCTTGTGTGATGAAGCGTTTCAGCACCTGTCGCAGCAGATCCTCGGTGTCCATCTCCGCCTGACAGGGCGACAGCTGAGCTCAGGGTTTAGAAAAGAATGAATGAATGAGGTTAGTTTGGAACAGAAATAAACAAGATGAAAGCGCACAACCACAATGCAATTAAAAAAAAAGATTTGATTTTGAAAAGTCAGGGTCAGCACCAGGGTTCAGACTAAAGACTGGAGACTGACTGATTATATCTCCCCTGTCTTAACTACTGTTTTCAAATACTCTCTCAAAACTTCCTTTTACCGAATTACTTGTTTTTTAAAGCTATTTTTTGTTTGCTTTTATCCTTTTATTTCTTTTTTCCATTAATTTCAAACAATGTTGAACCATTTTATTCTCTGCCCTTGATTTAACATTGTGTGTTCTATAATTTGACGTCTTTGATTCCAAACACTACTGTATTATTTCGCTTGTTATCCTAGATGGTGTGTGTAATTGGTTTTTATCAGTCTTCTTTGTGAAGCACTTTGTGGTGGCTGTTCTGAAAGATGAAAATATTAGTCAAATATATAAAGCGACATCAAGTTGCATTAATATAATCTGTATAGAAACATTAGACAGAATAAAAGGTTGATGTTCATTGTTAAAAGAAATTGTGGGGTTTAACCTTTTGCAGTTTCTGCCAGAACTTTACACTAATTTCTTTAGTGGTTAATACACAAATGTTCTGTTTAGAGTGTGTATATATATATATATATAAATTAGTTTGCTTGCTATATCATAAATTCTTCAGCACCTCATCATCTGTGGGACTTTCCTTATCCCTCATTACTACTAATGTACATTGTGTCAAAAGTAAAAATCCATTAAGATATTTAATATACACAATCTATTTATATGAGCCTATATTTAAAGAGGATATATTAAGGCGGCAGATCTTTCTTTTTGCTCACCTCTTAAATCTCTCTGTAAATCATCCAGCAGGTAGCGTTAATCAGCGACGGTTAAGAGACGAACTCAGACACAGTGGTGGTATTTAAAGACAGGACGCCTCCTTTTAGCAACCAGAGGCCTGAACCGATACTGAGAGCACGTAAGCCTCTGGCAAGGAGGACTTAGCTTTAATTCTACACAATCGTACATATATACAGTTTTATACGCTTTAATTTCATACAAAAGAAACAAGTAATTTACAAGTGGGGGAGGGGACTGACCTATTGGAACTCAAAATAAATACGTCGACAGGAGTTGTGTGTGTGTGTGTGTGTGTGTGTGTGTGTGTGTGTGTGTGTGTGTGTGTGTGTGTGTGTGTGTGTGTGTGTGTGTGTGTGTGTGTGTGTGTCTGTGTGTGTGTGTGTGTCTGTGTGTGTGTGGCTCGTTGGCTTCCACCAGGAGCTGTGTGCTTAACCTCGATGGACAGACTTCACGTCCGACCATAATCACACATGGGAAAATAAAAAAAAAAAGGCAGGTAAACTTTGTTGTTGTTGTGAGAATATTCCCATGACTAATGCTGAACTATTAAAAAGACTCTGAGCAAAACATTAACATGGAAGTGTCAACCACTCTATCCACACTTAATCACACCCACACCCAGAAAAGCATTGCATAACATAAACAGATCAATAAGACAGGCTTCAGAGGCCTGTGTGTGAGTGTGGAGCGTCCATCACCATTATCATCTCATTGGCAAATAATAACTGGGACATTAAGAGCAAGAGTCTCCGTATAGGGAATAAACCTTTTTATACATAAAAAAAAAATACTTGAAAAGTGACCTATGAAGGAAGTGCTCACCTTTCAAAAACAAAACTTCAGACACTTGCTTCTACTGAAGATTCTTGCAATTTCCAAGGAAACGTGATATTAAACTATCACTGGTTTGATGTTAGCATAACTTCTTGTATGTAACTGCTTACATTTATCTGGGTGAAGACTTGTGCTGCGTACACAGCTCTATCACCTTTTGACCCTGTCCTCAGAGACTTCAGAGTCGGAAGACATTTCTGCACCAAAACTGACTTTTGAAGTCTTGCTTCTTTCCTTTAGAGAGCTGAATTATTGTCTTTACATGCTGATGGAATCGAAAGACGGACGGAGGGTGGGACGAAGGTGGTTCAGAAATCTAAAGGAAGACAGGAGCTGCATAGAGGGCTACTGTGGGTGCAAACATTCTTCCATGATTTTTGACCTCGACTGAGGCTGTAACCACTACAAAAGATTGGTTTTTTTAGTCTTTTGTGGGCTGTTTTGGTCTCTGCAGCGAAACAAAAACATGCCTCCTGTGGCTGCAGAGGTGGACGTCAGAGGGACGGGATGGAGGAGCAGGAAGTTACGGTGTCCATGCTCTAATGACAAATGACATCTTCCGAAGCCCCCAGTTCGTTCAACAGTTCACCTGTTCCACATTTATAGAACATGATCTCCTCTGTCATTCAGTCTCTGAAACCCGAGGGTCACCGGCTGATGTCTCTGTTGCCCTCCCAATTCTTGCTGCCCGTTGCCTCGCTGGCGCCTCCGCTCTCGAAGAAAGGGTGCTTGAGGGAGTCTGCGAGCACCAACCTCTTCGTGGGCTCATACTCCAACATGCTTTCAATGAGGTCGAACAACTGGTGGTGCTCCTCCGCCTCCGACAGCAAATACCGCTGATGAAAGGACAGAGAGGAAGACAAGAGAAAAAAAGAGGGGGAGGGAGGAATATTGAGAGACTGTCAAGAGAAGAACTGTCGCACAAAACAAAGGCACTTTTGTTCTTTCAGAACAAAGCACGTTTGTCAATTATCAGCCCAGCTAAATATTCTTTTTCTTCATTTTCCAATATCTATCCACTCCTCTTACCCGAAGAGGTTTGCAGTTTTCTCTGACGTATTTCCCTGCTGACGAGCTCTCGTCCCAGTCCAGACGTCCCCGATAGAAATATTTCTGCTTCCTGAAAGGGTACGGACGTCAGTAAGAGTTCCATTGTGTATGTTGATTAAAAGGTATGTTAAAGTCTTCTCACCTTGTCTTACGAATCATCCTTGAGGGCACTGGTCCTAGGATTCTCTCCATCATGGCCAAATGCTCCCTGTTGTCATGAGTCTGTAAGGAGAGGGATAACCAAGATTCAGTAGAACAGAGGAAAAGACAGAACGAGACTTGATTTCGAAGATAATCAGGTTTAGCTGCTGCTGCTTGAGCTTCTACGGGTAATTGGAGACAGTTCAGCTCACAAATAACTCAAAGGGCTAATTCCTCTAGGGTCAAAACAACTGAACCAATTGCTGCTGCATTTACTACGTATGTGCATTTGCTGTAGTGCTGCACAGTATACACGTACAAGAAAGGTTTTGCAATACCCCGCTGTCAAGCCTGAGATTTTAAGAATGATGGTGTTTTAATAAGAGATGCTTTTCCTGAGCTGTGTGGATGAGCATCAGCGGGGCAGAGTGCTCTGCTTCCTCTTTGCGCTCTCTGCTTCCACTCATCATGAAAATAAGAGCTGACACAAGTGCTCTTGCCAACCACTCAACAAAGCCTGCCAGGGGGAAGTGGGTCCTCGAATTTTGGGTTAAGCTGTCTTTGCCTCTGATGTTACTCTGGTACACTCCAGAAATAGAGAAGAGCTGCAGAGCTACACTAAGATGAAGGATTTCCCATCAGGTGGATGATTGAATGGCGTTTTGATAAATAAGGGCCCAGGTCATCACACCAGATACTTTTATTTTACCTATTATCTTAAAACATGGGTGAGGCTGTGGTGTCGGATGTAACCTGCTGGCAGAAGTTGTTGTACCTGAAACAAGGTGAAGCCCAGGTAGTATTCGAACAGGATACACCCTATGCTCCACACGTCACAGGGATGGCTCCAGCCCAGCTCTGAGGGACAAGAACACAGTGAAACCATTAAAACATGTTGCACCAGTCTGGGTTTAATGCTTACGGACTCATTTCCTTAAAATGATTTTGATTAGATGAATCAGGATGGGGGTGCTGAGTCGTGCTGGGTTCCACTGATAGGACGTAGCCTGTTGCTACAAAAAGCTCCAGGTCGTGCCAACTGAGCTGCTTATCTGTAAACTGATCTCCCTGAAGAAACCTGTGGTCAGTAGAAATAACCGCACATGTTCTCCCAGGAACTGTTGTTTTCAATGACAACAGCTCACGGTCATTCTCACCTAGTATGACCTCAGGGGCACGGTAATGCCGTGTGGACACAATGGTGCTGTGGTGCTCGTGGTCAAACGTGGCACTGCCGAAGTCCACTACACGTACTGCCGTGCTCTTAACCGTCCGCTCTTCACGTTTCTGTCGACAAGAAAACACAAGTTTCTACCACAGCTAATGACTTTCACAGAAATTCATGAGAAAACTTTTTTAGGTGTCTAACAGAAAAGTGTGATTGCATTCCTCCGCCTCATACCTTTTCTACATTGTAGGACATAGTGAAGTCTGAGTTGACAAACAGGATGTTCTCAGGCTTCAGGTCTGTGTGCGTCAGCTTGTTGTCGTGGAGAACTGTGGAGGAAAATGTTGCATATTTAGTATTTTGCATTTAACTGTAAATGCACTTAAAGCTACTTTATATATCCCATCTTCTGCTCACTTAATGGGTTTGTCTTAATTCCTTTCAGATAACATTTGACAACATTTAGAAAAGTAAAAGAACAGAATCAATAAAGATACTGATATTTTAAACAGTAACTCAACAACTTAATACACCAGGGCAGGATTTACCCAGTATCATTTCTTCCAAGTTAAGAATCAGAGATCACTTTGAAGCTATGATGCCCTCATGTGGTTTCAGGCTGTCTGTTACAAACAGCTGTTTCTACTCCAGTCACGCCCCATTCAGTCAAATGACCCAAACACGTCAGCGAAGGAGGGCGTGTCTGTTAGTTTGTTTTTAAACTTGTTTTTGAGACATTAATGTTTCATTACAGGAGAATTAAAATGCTCTGTTGGTTATTTAAACTGCACAGCAATATATATATATAATAGTTAATGTTTCTATTTGTTGGATTTTTATTCTCCTAAAGTTTTTATGTTCTAAAATCAAATAGAGAACATAAACAAAACTTACACTTTACAGCCAGACAGATTTGGTAGGCCATGTGCCGGACCTGACCGATAGAGTATGGCAGGTAGTTGTTTTCCTTTAGAAAGTCGAAGGTGCTGAGAGCGAGCAGCTCAAAGGAGATACACATGTGACCATGGTAGTCGAACCAGTCGTACATCTGTACACACAGACTGCAAGGTACAAAGAAAACAAAGGTCAATGGCCACACTTCCAGAATAAACACACTCTTTACCTTAGATGTGTATAAAGCACTTCGCAATTGCAAAAAGTTGGGGTTCAATGTCTAGCCCAAAGACAGTAGGAGGAGCAATGGGCAGAACAATCACTCCTGCCATTAGTGTACAACCCGTTCTACCACCTGAGCCACAGATGCCCGCAGAAACACAAGGTTTGGCAGTGATGAAGTGAATCATTCATACCAACAGCAGTAAACTAAATTTAGCCACAGCTAAATTATAGATTTTTAAAGAGGCTGATGATGCACAACATGTCTTGTTAACACTCAAACGTTTCTAGGAGAGAGAGAGAGGCCTTTACAGAACCCAATGACATGAACAAAACTTTGTCAGCGATAATTTCAGGTTTATCACTCAGTTCTAACGAGTTAAATAAAGTTGCTTCCAGCAGTGTTGCTTGTACAGATCATTAAATTGCAGCAGCAATGTACTCAGTTGAAACTCACAATTTGTTATCAGGGTCCTTCTCGTTGATCTTCTCCAGTACATTGATCTCCAGACGAGCCGCTTCCTTGTACTTCTCCACATTTTTGATAATTTTCAGAGCAACACGGGCTCCTCCCCTGTAAGAGGTAATTAAACACAAAAATCACTGAGAAGAAGATGCAGTTCCAAGAGAAGAGCCTGAATTTCAGTGAAATGATTTGTTTGCCTCCACAGTTGAAAGATAAAATTTTGGCAGCAAAGTAATTTATATGATGAAAAAGGAGAAGTAACTTCCTACAGCAGCTCCAATTGGTGAAAAGACATTATCCTGGAATCCCTGTGTGCATCACTATAACAATAATTATTTTAATAGTTAAGATAACAATTTGGGGATCTAGTGTGAAGATTTTACATAAACAACCAATGACTGGAAACAGTGAACCACAGTGGTAAACTATAGTAAACATGGATAAAATATATTACTATTCCAGTCATGCTGCTCAAGTCTAACCCCCCACAAGCACAACACAGACACACACAGCACAGTGAGTAAATATTCCCTCCTGGGGTTCTTGGAATTAGGACCCCAGAGACTCACAACTGTTGATTTCCACCTTTAACTGACACACAAACAGACATACACACAAACACACATACACACAAACACACCTGCGATGGTCAATGCACTGCATCACCCTCCCAAAGGTGCCTTCCCCCAAAGTGCTGACAATCTCATCTGCAACACCACACAGAGAGAAAAGGAAGAGAAGGGGAGAGCAGGGAAAGAAAGAACAGGAGCATTAGACATGTGGACTTGAGCAGAAAAACAAAATGCAAAAGTGTAGACAGGCGTATCCATGCTAGCGCCCATCCCCTTTTCAAATGGCTGCCTATTCAGATCTGGCAGACTGGACACACTTTGATGTAATCTATGATAATCGGATAAATTGCTCTACGACAAGGGGGCAGATGTAAAGCGCTCCCTTTATTTGATGACCAATTTGCAGCCATCGAAAACGAGAACACGTCCTTTCAAGACATGGTCGTCTCTGTCCAAAAGGACACATTGTGTATGTGTGTAACGCTGGGAAAATAATTTAAACTCAACAATGATCCTGAAAATAACCAAAGTGTTAGTATATATGTTCTGTCTATATGTGCACTGGATATAATATAAACAGGCTAAATAGGTGATGTGCATGTTAGAAATAAAAAATAAACAAAATCCTGAAACCTTCATGGCTAGCTGAAGTTATAGATTTATGTTTTAATCTAAAACACATCGGAGGCAAACAGCTGCAAATGGAATTCTACGTTTAGGGAAATCAAGTAACCTGTGAAACATAGAAAATGCTCCACAGCTTAAAATCCTACAACGAAAAGGGGAAAAGTATCTAACATCCCTCCTAACACCTTCTTGCAATCCACCCTGCTATTTCAGCTATTAGAGCGAAGAGCATTCTAGCAAGGCATCATCATCAGGCACTCCCATGTCATGTAAATGCTCTATGCTTTAATACTCATATGGAGAAGGGTTACGATAGAGTAGTGGCAGTGAGTACATCTCTCTTGCAGGACGTCCCCACTCCGACAGATCAGGTGCCCTTCCTCGTCGTCCCTCACACTCAGTGCCCGCGTCCGGCTGTCGCTCCGCTGTTTTCACACCCAAACCGCCATCAGCAGGTCACGACACGACCAAAGGGAACAGGGGGGGTTTCAGGGACAGCCGCAGCCATGGCGTCAGGCGGCACAGGCAGACGAGGAGGGAAGAGGAGGGTGGTGTAGTTGATGTAGTTGTGGTTGTAGGTGGGTTTGGTGGTCATGGGGCGATTCACGCATGACACCACGTGAAGGAAATATATAACGATAGGGATATAGTGCAAGGGAACAAGTCAAAGATCACATGTTGTCCTCTGCTCCTCACCCGCCCCCCCCTCTAACTTTAACCCACAGCTGCTTACAAACAAGGAAGCAACTGGCACATCCATTCATCAACGCAGACACCAATTAAGACAGAGAAATAACTTAGTCAAAACTGATCAGGCTGACTTTTCAGATTAAAACGAGATGGAAAAGAAAATGAGAGGACCAAATGTAATCAAGCACGAGACATAGAGAGATAACACCAACATTTATACTATATCAAGTCAACCCCTTGCTCGGGTAAATGTTTACGACCCAATAAGCAGATGTGGTCAAATATAAACCGCACAGAAACTGCATTTGAGTAAATCAATGACATTTTAAATGCCAATGAATTATAACAAAAATCTACTTTCAGTTTAATTTAAAATTTAGCACGATGTTTGGGAGAACATTTTCACTTTTTTCAGCCTAACTGCACTGAAATTCACTGGTGGCCAACCGACTGACAGGACAGGCAGTTCAGCCTTTTCTAATTCATCTTCTAAATCCAGTGTTGCCACAGGTCGGGCCACAGCTTCTGGTTTAAGTGTAAAGTAAGATGCAATAAGAAAGCTACAGTGGGTGTGTATCTGAGGAGCAGCAAGAGTTAATGGTTGATCATTAATAATGAGAAAGTATTTGCATAAAAATGAAAATGCTCTGCCAAAAAGAAACGCCAATTTAAGCAAAACCGACTTGGAGAAAAAAAAGAAAAACATAAAATAGAACAAAAACAAATCATAAAGATTGTACTACTTACCGATTCCAGGAGCTGTGGAAAAGAAAAAGTTAGGGAGAGAAAGAGACAGAAAGAGCTGAGTGAAACAGACAGGAGAGGTGGACAGAGAGAGGATGAGGAGAGTTAAGACTCAATCTCAGGGCTGGCTGTACTCACCGAGGAGGACGGGCTATAGGACCTGGTTCTACGCCGCCTTCGTTTGTGCTTACGCCTGCTGCCTTTCCGCCTGTACGACTCATCCCGCTCCCGCTCTCGGCCGCGTCGGTAGTCGTACATGTTTGGGGTGAAGTCGCGTGGATAGTAACTTTCAGCTGCTCCATGGGGCTCCCTTTCTCTTTCGCGGTCCCGTTCGCAGTATCTTCGGTCAAATGGCCGTTGCTCCGTTGAGCGATTGTCAAAACTACGACTGAAACAGACAGTCACATATTATAACACACAGACCAACCAAAATTTAAATAAAGATATGTAGACGTGTTGCTATGAAATACATGTTAAACATAACAAACTGCACACTGCACACACGCATACCTCCTTGATCGTACAAAGCTTCCCTCCTGTCTGTGTCCCCGCCCTCTTCTGTCTCTGTCACTGCTGGAGGAGTATGTCGGTGATCTTCTGTGTCTGTGTCTTCGCCCTCTGTCTCGGTCTCTTTCTCGGTCTCTGTCTCGGTCTCTGTAGCGGTCCTGGAAGCTGCTTCGACTGTCTCTGTCCGAAGACGAGTATCGTCTTGTGTGAGGCATCTTGAGGACCATTGGAGATGGAAAATAAAAAAAAAGCATTATTAAGAATTTTAAAAAGAAAGAAGGCAGACAGCTCAAACTAAATGAAAACGATGGCTACAGGGAACACCTGCAAAATATCGGTGAGTACATCAGACTTTGGCTTTACTGCCACTGTTGAAATGTATATTGTGATGATTATTAACACTGCTTTTTACTTAAAGTGTATTTTATCCAGTGACGTAAAAGATAGATCTCATAAAAATCAGAGGGCTGATTTACAGCTGGGTAAACACTCCTGGTGGAGGAGGAGGAGGCCTAACCCACATCTGAATACAGGAAACCACACATCAAGACTTTCACGTGAATCAAGAGGAAGCATCGAGACTCAGAGACCGTAGCAGGTGAAGAGACAACTGTTGAAACGGAGCTGAAGCGACACAACACGGATCACATGCGAGGGAACGTCCCGACAACACTGATGCATGATCGCGCTGAAACAGCAACAACACAACCGGCCCAGGTGCGACTGTAAACAAAGAACATAACTGAAGTCAACGAGCACTCACGACAAGCTAACACTTAGCTCAGCTGGGTCCCAGCCACGACACCAGACCCCAGCTTCACAAAACACTTCGAGACGGGTCTTCTTCTTTTTTTTTTCAAACCATGAAAACACGAGCCTCGTACAATCGCAGCCATTTACGTTGTTGACTTCGCAAAAACCCCCCTTGGTTGCTGAGCACTAACATCACACACGTCCCTGTTTACCAACACATTTCACTGAGAGTGCATATTTAAAACCCAAGCAGTTGACTAACTCCCCAGCGAGAGAGACGCTGGCAGTTAGCACGTCCCGCTAGCAGCCCCGGTGGATGTAAATAATTTGACCGCCATCTTAGCCACACAGCTAGCTGCTCACGCCAGCCCGCTAGGCTAAGTGCTAGCTTGCACCGTGGCTCGCTCGACGGCACGAAGCGGCGCCGTGTGTCGTAGTCACCGTTTTAGCAGCGAGACCCGTGCGTTTGTCCCACAAGAAATCCGTGATGGCGATCCACGTTCCCCCTGCTATGCTGCTGCTGCTGCGGCCGCTGCTGCTGCTCGGACGGCGGAAGCTGTGTCGCTAACAGGCGGACAGCCTCTCCCCCTCCGGTCCGCTCGGTGCAGCTGATCCCGGATCAGAGGAGCTGACGTCTCCCTGCAGCCGCAGGACTGTTGACGAGTTAGCTCACGATTTAAAAATTCATGTAAAGTTACAGGTTTAATCTAAACATGCATTTTAATGTCTTTAATCAAACGAGTCAACTTTTCATTTGATCCAATGTGATTTGTTAAAATTTGACTTTTTTTTTCTATTTTAATTTGCAGATAATAAACTTTGAGTGACGATCTTTCAAAATGTTATTATCATCACCATAATATTTTTTTAGATTATTTAAAATTGAACTCCAGGGACAAATAAAGTTGTTCTGAATTGAATATTTCTCTAAAATCTTAGACTGGTCATTTATAATAATAATAATAATAATAATAATAATACTCTGTTTATATGGCACAGTTTTAAAAAAAAAAGAATTGAAGGCAAACAATATGGAAAAATGCAATTTGAAAATTACACAAGACTTAACACTAGAAATATAAAAATCTGTATATTGCAGATTTAGTAAAAATAAAACTGTAAGATCAGTGGTAGGATTAAGATGCAGGATCTTTTACAACTCACATGATGCAAATTAACATCAACCCACTATGCTGTCTTGAAATGCCCTTGTCTGTAAAAATGTGATCTTTCAATAACTTTGAAAAGTAACTCAACATTTTGACAGATATTTTTTATTTAGTCATCACAATGTTAAACTATTTACATGAGAAATGTTTTTCTTGGTGAAAATAAGCAGTTTGATAACAGCTGCTGCTTTCTTCATACAAAACAAATGTAAATAATGTTTTTATTTAGGAAGACACAGACACAAAATTACAAATTAAATACAATAATGCTTCACGACTGGCCGCCATTACAGCCAGGAAGAACCATTTAGCACCTGTGAGTCTCAACATGCATGAGACGAGTAGAACACCAGAGATCACTGCATGTGTTGTTTTAGAGGTTGGTTGTGGTAGATTGGTCACTTTTCTTCTTTTCCAACTCCATCTGCTGCCTCATCGTTATCATGTGTTTCAAGCGCATGGAGCCTCGGTAGATCCACTCCTTATGTTGATCCTCCTGAGCATGAGAACACATCAACCCCGTAAGTGACACAATCTAAACAATAACAGATGGGGGGGGGGGAATTAAGAATCCAGCTGAAAATACCTGAAAAACAACCAGGATCAAGCTACAGTCGACCATCACCACCTCACACTTCTTCTGGACGCCGTTATGTTCCGCTTCGATGATATCTCCCTTCGGATGACGGGTCAGCAGTGGGTAAGGCCAGCTATTCAAATAGAACTCCATGAAATTCTTGTGGGCGTCGTCTGGAATATCATCAAGAGGGTTCGACACTGTCAAGAAAACAACACGTGTCACGTAAACCATTAGGTGTGACTGAAAGGACAGATTACTGCTGAATGTACAAGAAGTATAAACTCTACAGTGCATGGGTGACACACCTCCTCCTCGTCACTGAAATAAATCCACAATGACAACTTTAATAGGTAAAGACCTAAACTCACGTGGTCGGCACACTAGGTGAATACCAGATAAGTGAACGTAGACCGGAGTGTGATCGTCAATAAAGACCAGGAACCTGGACAATGGAAGAAAAAAGGAAATTTAACAGTTAAAACTGAATCATCTCTATTTATCACGCACAGACAGAGACAGACACACACACCTCATTCTGTTTTTCCTGCTCGGCAGCTCTGCCAGGACTCCAGGGTAGTAGAAGTTCCGGTCAGCTTTAGACTTGATGACAACACGAGCACCGACAAACAGCTGCCTCACACTTGACACTGGTCCCAAGGCGATGTGGTGAGCAGACACAAGGCTCTTCCCCTTCCCTTCAAAATTAACCTTGTATTTCAACCTCCCATCTTCTGCCAAGACATAAATAAATACATTTTAGAGAACAAACGTGTTGCACTGTGTTAAACGTTGAGCTGCTGAATAGATTAAAAAGATTTTATAAAAATTCTAACCCTTCATTAGTATTTCGGCGATCTTCCCACGTTGCCAGATCATGGGCCTCCTCCTGGCCAGGACTTTCATGTTCACACTGAGCTCTGCTTGAGGAACACTGGGAGGGTCATTAGTGGCGTCATCAGAAGATCGGCAGAGAGCTACAAAAGGAAAAAGTGATGAAACAGACAGGACACTTTGGGGAAGATCCAAATAAAAATGCATATCTAATGAATTATTCTAATTTTCCAAGACAGAGTCATGGATTGATTGATTGACTGACTCCTCCTCACATCTGCTTAGGATTTTTACTTCTTGCTTCTTGTTCTAAAATCAGTCAAATGCTGCTGTAACAAGAAGAGCTGCTAAAACAATTTTCACTGTTTTAATGTTGGTGACAATGTTGAACATTGACAATAAAGGACTCAGATTTTACTGCCACAATTATTCAAAAGTCTCCATCTGTTCATTGCTTTCACTGAACAGTGTGTATTTGTGTTTGACTGTGTGTGAATGATCGAGCGTTGACAATGGTCAAGAGTATTGGTGGCACTGAGGCGCTGGGGGCCACTCAACTCAAATTCTGCTTAAGGCCCCATAAAGGCTAGGGCCGGCTCTGATGACAGGTGCAATATATCTGCAACAAAGCCTGAGGAGTTCACATGTTTTCGTATGTTGTGTTATTTGTGGACTTTACCTTTGGTGTTTGCAGGCGGAGACAATTCTTTCGTTGCATTTTTTCCCTCTTGCTTACGTTTCTTATGCTTATGTTTCTTAGCTCGGGATTTCAATGTGTCAATGATGCTCCCAGGATCACTTTTAATGCAGGTTTTCTCCCTTTTCACGTGTTTTTTCTTGGGCGCATGATACATTTTCCTCCTCTTCTTGGATCCAGAGTTATTACTTTCCAAATCTAAATCACTGGATTCTTTTTCTGGTTCCCAACTGTCATCAGAACTTGCATCGCCCAAGCTTTCATCTCCACTGGTGGACATTGGAGGTGTTGGTGGACGTAGATCACGGATCTGCCATTCAGGCAGTCTGGTCAAGACCACCACTAGTTCCTTCATTCGAAAACGCTTTCTGATTCTAGGCGGATTCTCACTGCCCTCTTTCTTTGGTAACAGAGGATTACAGCCAGTAACAGCTGGAGAAAGACGGGCTTGAGTCCCAGATTGAACAGACTCACACGGAGATGGAGGGACATGTCCTACAAACATAAAGAGCACAGGTTAAACAACGACACTAAAATAAGCCAGTTTGCCAGATTGACAACAACCAAGAGGAGAAGGACGAAGAGTTCATTTAGAAATGACGTGCATCTTACCACTGCCACCACCGCTACTCTTGTCATCATCAGAATCTGTGTCTCTGTACTCCCATCCCAGCAACGAGTACTGTTTCCGCACAATCGTTTCACACGCTGCCACAGACCTGCAGGACATCAGGACATTCACCCAAAGACAATGAATCAGGAAAAGTACATAGAAGTAAATGCTGTAATCTACATACATTCAAACATTTTCATGCATAATTTAATATGTCACGTACACGAATGTCAAGGATTTGCACTTTGCATTTGTTTGTTTGTTTGCCAGCAGGATTCCACTAAAACTATTGAATAGATTTCCACAAAACTCTGGTTTAGGGAGCTGATCCAGGAATTTATTTTACACTTACAGTAACCTGCAGTAAAAGGAACCATAAACATAAAAAGCAGAAAAAATATATACACAATATGAATGAACACAAATATGAGGCACTTAAAATGGTCCAAAGACATAGATAGTGGTTGTATTAGTAGAGTGTGTGTGTGGCTCTTATCTTAGTTGCTTGACCTCTGCTCCAAGTCAGAGGGGAGTGGATTTATGAAAGTCCCTGAGTGTAGACATTACAATTTACCACTAGTCTGCCTTTTAACTAAAACCTGGAGCTGAAGTCAAACTTTCCTCCACAACAGGCTCAATATAAATATTATAAATGCAGGGAATTAGCTTTATAGTGTAGATACAACACTCACTCTTGGAGCTTCAGTAGATTGGCGGCCATTTTCTTTCTCCTCTCCAGCAGTGACTGCAGCTCGTGGTGTTTCTGTCGAACTCCTGGGGGGAGCAGCCCGCTCTTGTTTATGTTCATCCTGATCCACTTTCTTAACTTCTCTTTGCTCATCTTCGTCTCGTCTTCCTCCATACTCACTGCAACACACACATAAAAATAAACAGATACAATTTTAAATCCCTATATACAGTCTATGGTTTAATGGCATATCATACCACCACATAATATGTTCTGTTCCAATGTTCTCTGCCAATAATGTGATATAGTATAAAATAGGCCTTTTGCATTGCATCCCCTGATTTTACCTAATTCTAGATTCATTATTGTAGCAGGTGAACTTTTTTAATTTTTAGTGTTTTATCTTCTGTGGTCTAGTCCTTATGGGTTCATTGCTTTTATTACCCTGTGCAGTTTTTTCTTCTTCTATTGTGTTTGATTTTCTGTTATTTCCTGTTTCTCTGCATGTTTGTGCAGCACCTTGTTACTGTGGTTTTGAAAGGTGCTGCATGAAGAGAAGCTGCTCACATAAATAAAGTAGCAGTGATCAGGGACTTTACAAAGAGAAAGAAGAATCACTGTGGTTTCCAGACAAATTAACTGTCTTTGATATGTTATCAGATGATTTAAAAAATGTTTAATTCATCTGTTTGTTCGAAATCTTTAGTTGATTTTCGAAGTGCACGTACAATGAAATATTAATGAGCACACACACTTAAGCATCATCTGACACACACACACTTAAGCATCATCTGACACACACACACACACACACACACACACACACACACACACTATTTGATGAAACGCGTTGGAGAGCCGCTCCTCCTCTTTCAGGGAAGGAGATCCGGGATGAAACCACCACAATCACCGCTTCATCTTCGGTCATGATGGTTTTCTTCTGTGCAAGTTCTGAGTTTTTCATTTCAAGAGCAATAAAGTGAAACTTACCTTCAAGCAGCTTCTCGTGTTTTCAACTGCAGCGTCTTCTTCGCCTTATCCTGGCGCTGCACCACAACGGGACAGGCTCAGTGCTGCCCCCCAGTGTCTGAACTCATGGCCAACAACGTGTACTTGTATACAGTACACACATATTTATTATGTGTCTGTGTCTCTTTGACAGTGTGTATACAGCAGTGGTGGAGGAAGTACTAAGTAAACAAACAAATAAATAGAAAAAAGTTGAAAGTACCACTTTTGAGTAAAAGCACTTGCCTTTAAATATATATTTAAATTATTAAAAGTAAAAGTATTTTTTCTAGTTTAGCCAATTCCCTGATGCAAAAGTCAACTATACAATTTACTGTGCCTTTAGAGTGTATTATGTTTAATACTGTACAAATATACATAAAGACTATGTCACATTGATAAAGAATTCTATTGAAAACACTTTCGTTATCATGAGTTATAGTAAATGGTCGGTATTTATATAAAACTGTTCTAGTCTTCATGACCACTCATCATTCACTCACACATGTGTGAGCCTTGGCACTGTCTCATTCCAACAGATTGGATCAGTGGACTAATTCCTCTCTCATTATCGATTTCTTTTTTTTTTTAATTAGAAAATGTAACACAATGCTTTGTAAAACTGTAGTGGAATAGAAAGTACAGATATAGTATATAGTTTATAATTTAACATCTCCTCCTACAGTGTAGTTTCCTTCATGTGTTTATTAAAGAGTCATACACACAGTGATAATATGTGGATCTTGTTTTCTTACGGAGAAATATCACATCCATGAGATTATGTCTACTGGATAAGACAAACTGAATTTCAGTTGGATTGAGACCAGAGAGCAGAAAAAAATACACTTGAATAATGTTTAAAAAATTGTATGTTTAATACATCTCTCTGGAAATGGGGACAATAGAGCAAATACAAATAATAATAAAATATGTGTGAATGAAAAAACATCATGGGTCTGTCTCTTTGTGCAAATCCATTTGAATGGGTTCTTTCTTGACTCATGTCCCATCATTCCACCAGATTTCATGGGAATTCATTGAATCTTTGGGCCTTTGTTCATAAGTCACTTCCCTTCATTCTCCTTCGATTCCAATATCCTAGCCATGTGTTGCTGCAGTCTCACAGAGCCACGGTAGATCCACTCCTCGTGTTGACTCTCCTGAGAACGAGACAGAAACACCACATTAGATCAAATCATTTCACACAGACATGACAGGACATTATAAGAGCGCCAGCCATCTTAGTGATACTGACCTCAAAAACCACCTGTATCAAGCTGCAGTCGACCACTTGCACCGCACAACTCTTTTGGGCTCCATTCAGTTCTACATGTATGGTCTGTCCCACTTTGTACTGGGTTAAATGTGGGAAGGGCCAGTCCTTAAGGTACCGTTCCATGAACTGCTTGTGACAGTCGTCAGGAAGGCTCTCTAGAACGTCCTCCACTGTCGCAAAACAAACAGTCACTCTGGATGAATGTCATCCTCAAATACTGTTATGATCCAGAACATATGAACAAAATCTCCATAAGGTTAAAAGCACCATTTCATACACACTTACATGGCCGGCACACCAGGTGAAGAAGAGGTAAACTAACATAGACCGGCGTGTGATTATCCATAAAGACCAAGAACCTGTAAATGTAAAATGTGTATAAATCAAATTAAACCTTTACAAACCTTTACTTCTGAGGTTGTGATGTATTAGTGTAAGGAGACACACACCTTAAGCGGTTCTTTCTACTTGGGAGCTCCGCTAAAATACCCGGCCGGAAGAGGGACTTGTTACTTTGACACTGGATCACCACACGAGCGCCGATATACAGCTGCTCCAGCGTCGGTGTGGGGTCAGAGGCGATGTGGTGTCCAGAAACGAGGCTCTTCCCCTTTTCTTCAAAACTAACTTTGTACTTTAACCGTCCATCTTCTGCAAAGAAACAAATGTGGTTTGAAATTAATTATAAAGATGAAAAGCACAGTTCTCTCAAAATGCACTGCTGTTGTTTTAACAAGTTTGTGATCATTTCCTTTTTACCCTTTGTCACTATTTCCACTATTTTCCCCCGCTGCCACATCATGGGCCTCTTCCTGGCCAGTACCACCATGTCCACTTTGAGCTCTACCTCTGGCAAGTTAGGACGGACCTTCGTGTCAGGGTCAAAACCTACGATGGGCACCATTTCTGTCCCTGTGGAAAAACACAAAGTCTGTACATTCAAACATATGAGCTTCAGTGATTGTTAAACCCTTGAGCAGTTTTAAAGTTCCAGAGTGAAGGATTTAGAAAGATCTATCATCAAAAATTAAAATATAATATTTATAATTTATTTTCCTTAGTGTGGAGTCACCTGACACTAAGAATCATTGTGTGTTTTTCTGTGAGTGGTAGTGGTGATGTATGAGAGCTTACCATTGTTGTTGCTGCTTGTTGATGCTGCGTGTGCTCTCGTTGTGTCACTCTTTATCGGTTTTACCGCTTTCAGTTTATTGGTTGAGACTGAAAAATCTGAATCACTATCATCTCCTGGCTCCCACTGCATATCAGAGTCCGAGCTGCTGAGAGACTCATCTTCACTGTAGAACTGCGTAGGCGTCGGAGGTCGTAGAGCTCTGACCTTATAATCTGGGAGTCTGGTCAACAACACCACTGCTTTTTTTATTCGATTATCAGAGTCGATCTCCCAACGTGTCGCTTTACTCAAAGTCTCATTCATGGTCTCACACAGAGAGTCAGATATTTTCTGCAATGAAAAAAAAAAGCTTTAGTGAAACAAAGAAAAAAACCTAGAGCAGAGAACTCAACAATGTTGATCAGAGATTAAATAGTTTTTCCCCTGATTTCTATATCATGTTGAAACGAATGATGTAGAATTTAACAATATATATTGACTGCGTATAAATATGGCCGATACATCTCCAGTTCCTCCCACAGTCCAGGAGCTGTCAGGTCATCATCACTCTTCATCAACAGTCTGAGTCATGTGTGTGATTCCTGCTGGTCCTGAGTCTGAAGGACGTGTTGAAGGTGTGAACATCTCACCTCTGCTGTTATTCTGTGAGACACTCGGTGTCAAACAAAGTCCCATTGACTGTTTGACCTCTGTAGCAACACAACTCTTCATTTATGATCGTATGTTGTGACACATTTTACCTTTTTACCTTTACCTTTACATTAAAATGACAGTGATTTGGAAATTCACTAACTTAAATAATGGTGGTTTAACAATATGTGTTAACAACAGCAGACATCAATGCAGGAAACTGTTATGATGAAGGATTCAAACACGTCTTACACAGATTTTTGTCTTGCACAGTTTTTTGTCTTACACAGATTTTGTCTTGCACAGTTTTTGTCTTGCACAGTTTTTTGTCTTACACAGATTTTTGTCTTGCACAGTTTTTTGTCTTACACAGATTTTGTCTTGCACAGTTTTTGTCTTGCACAGTTTTTTGTCTTGCACAGTTTTTGTCTTGCACAGGTTTCATCCCACAGACACCAGGTGTCATGAGGTTTGAACGCTGATAGGTCATTGCTAACAAAGGGTAAGAAATCAGTATGGTTAATGTTAGCTGCACTTTCTCACTGATAGCACCGGAACACTCGCAGCTCACCTGTTCTTGTCTCCTGTTTTATATTCCGCTGCAGAACTACAAACAGCTGACGTCACATCGCCGTGAAAACCATCGTGTTGTGATACTGTGATGATAAACACGCGCTTCATTAGCTACGGAGCTAATACAGCATGCTAGCATTGGAACGGCTTGGTTGTCGTGTGGAGAAGGTCGCGGTACGTCTGCTCAGACGGATCATTAATGTGTGAAGCGATATGAAAATAAAAAAAACCTCAGCTTCCTTCAAAACATCGCTGCTTCCGCCATTTTACTTTTCTGTAGCTTTGGTCGTTCAAAGTTCAAAATTCAGTTCTTCTTCGAGCTCCACCGCCACCTGCCGGCGTGGCGTGGTACTGGGAGCCAGTCACACAAGGAATTAGGAAAGATGATTAAATCAAGTTTATTCAAAAGCACATTTAGTTTTATTGTTTTATTCATATTCTCATTGTGTTCATATTTATTATCAGTGTTTGGTGTTTTATTATTTCAAAACTAATAGATGCATGATTAACCTTAATATGAACTAAAACTGAAGTGTTCAGGATACATTTTGTCAGATGTGTAAAATAATATGAGCACTTTTTCAAACTCTCTTTTTTTTTCTTTTACTCAAATTGAACATGTTTGGTGAATTGACGTGCATGAAATTTAATTAAGACATTTTATTATTCTTCATTGATAAAATCCTGTATCTCAATTTTCCCCCAACGTTTTGCAGAAAATCCTCAAACCTTGTCATTAATGGTTGTAGTACTGATCGTGATCTTAATATTGAGGATGTGTCCTGAGTGTCCATATCAATATCTACTCCCCTACAGCAATAAATGCAATATTATATCTTTATCTTTGACTGAGCTCTTTGATACTGTTCATCTTGTTATTGCCATTTCAAACAGAGGCACCAGGTTAACGTCCCTGACGCTTTAGACCAGGTTTTATTCAGCAATCCAGCCACAACCGACAGAAAATGCATGTTTGGGTCTTTTCAATCAATATTTATTCTCATGTAACTTGACAGTTGCAGACTTATTCAGATGGAGAATGTTGTGCTGAAAAAATATACTTCCTACATTACAGACCTGGTTATTTTCTTTACAAAGATTTATATAGTAAGAGATATAAAAGGGAAATTGGCTTCCTTTTGGTTCTAAAGTGTCCTGAATCCTGTGAGCGATAAAAACATCATATCCACTGAGAACTGCATGGTCAGAAAACACACAGCAAAAAGAGTGCATGAGCAAATCTGCTTCTGCAGAGTCATTTTACTCTGCTCTCCCTCAGGTGATCTGCTCCTCCTGGTAGGTGGAGGTGGAGATGGAGCCATAAGGGTCCACCACCGTTTGGGCACATCGCACCACCGTCACCAGCAGGAAGAAGCACAGGAGGGCGAGGAAGAAGAGAGCGAAGCCCAGGTCCACGTCCACCTCAAACTGTGTCGCAGGGCGAGGAGCCTGGTCCATGTGGACTGTGGTGACTGAGGATGCTCCCGTCAGCCTCTGCTTTGTTAATCCAACTCCACCGGATCAGGGACAGTACACGAGTGTGCACGTGGGCTCTTGAGATGATCGTGATGACTTAATGGCAGAAATATGAATCAGAGAGACACACAGGGATGAAGAAAGTTAAACCAGTGCTGTTAAAAGCAGAGACACTAACCACACAACTCAATCTGAGTTAAAGTTCTGCTGCACACATTTGCTTTTTCCTAATTTTTGCTTTTTGTGAATTATTATATACTTTGGACATCAGACAGTTTGATTACAATAAAACAGAAAATTGAAAAGCTATACACAGTTTAGTTTTTTCACATTTTATGTCATTTCTTTCTATTTTATTTTATCTTTACTTTTCTCTTGCACTTCTCTCTTTGTTTTTATCATACAGCAATTTGGTCAACTGTGCTTTATAGATAAACTTGTCTTGACATCTGAAATGTGACAAGGAACCGAAACTAAAGTTTGTGGGCACAGGTTCAGTCTAATGGTCTCATCATGCGTTTGTTTTTAAGTAATTATTTGTAATATAAGTAACTTGAATAAAAAAATGGCATAAACAGCAAAGGGGATAAATACACGCATTGTCATTTCTCATTATGAATTCTCATCTGTTGTTAAATTTCAGATTGTTGATTGTTACCTGACATTTGACAGATTCGGTGATTTTCTTAGTCACTTAATTCCAGTTAAATTCCTAATAATCATGGCTGTATGATACATCACAAAACTAAAACTGCAATATCCTGGAAAGCCTGGATCTCGATTTACAATGTCCAAAAAACATTTGGATTAAACGCACGTGGGATGAATAAAAGACAAACAAGAGAGATTCTCTGCAGTTTTGCTAGAAGATTTAAAAAAACAATCTATCGCTAAAACAACTGTATGTGAATAATAATCTCAAATAATCTTTTCATCTTTACTGGTCAAGTCAACGCTGTGAAAACATATTGTTCCTTCTGTGAATAACTACAATCCCTCTCAGGTCTTTCACCAAAACAGAAACTCAAACTCTAATCTGATTTTAAAACAAGATAAAGATATTATTTGAAACCTCACCATCCTTCCTGTGCTGAGTCTCTTCATCAAAACTCTCCTGTTGTTTCCCTCTGAGGGTCCTTATTGCTACGGTTACATAAGACACTCATCAGTTACCAAAGTCTTAACTGTTCCCCAGTAATCATCATCACAGGAAAAATGAGCAGCCCGTGAGTTAGCTCCTGCACGCACACACACCCTTGCATAAACACAGCACACACACACACTTGCACCTTGCATCCTCCCCCTGGCACGTAAAGCCTTTATTAATACTTAAGCAGGAATTGAATAACGGTCTACAAAGTTCACAAGCGAATCAAACACCCCACGCCTTTTGTTCTCCTGTCAAGATGACCCATCATCCCTGTCACCAATTAGACTTCTCACCACCACAACTCAGGCACCCGAGGCGACACTGAGTCTTATTCATTACAAGATGATGAAAAGGTAACAACAACAAAAACAAGAAAGAGGAGGAGGAGAAGTTTATTAGAGAGGAAGGGCAAAGATTTAAAGAGGGAGGGGTAAGACGGGACTCAGGAGGGGGGCGTGGAGAGGAAAGCCCAGACGTCGGAGCTGGAGAAACAGGAGATGCATTAGCAATTAAATTGTAGAGCCAGATGCGAGAGCAGAGTGGAAATTGACCCCGCCACTTTAAAATGGAGATTGTTACAGTGGGGCTGCCAATGACAAGAACAGTGTGGAGGCGGAAGAGCAGGGCACAGGGGTAAAGTGATCCCACTCCATACATGCAATCAACCCAGGAGGCCTTTTAGGCTGCAGCCAACTGAGTGGCACAGAAACAGGGACTGGTTTCTTTTCAAGGATGGAAGAGAAAGTTCTCCAAGTTCCATGAAAACAACATCTCCACCACCTGAAGACTCTGAGATAATTTTTCCACAATCACTTGAGACATTTTTGGCAACATCATCCCAGAGGTGTGCCAGCCAGGTGCTGCTCAGCGTGTCACCACTACACTTTGCCATCTGATAGTGTTATAGCTCCACGGTGCAATCTGCAAAAGTGGAAGCAGTGACTGACGGGCGGTGCTCAGGATAAAACGGAACTTACTCGATTTACACAGCGACAGACAAGTGTTTTTACGAAGGTACCAACATTTCTCAGCCTCTGAATCATGGATGTTTAATTATGCTGCTCTCTCCAAAATAAATGACTTTACACAAAACTATATTTTTTCTTGAAATTAATGACACAATCAAAATAAGGGACATTCACAATTTAAATTTAATTGGGTAGAATTAAAAAAAGCTATTACCAGGTTTTTTTTTTCCAGTGAGTTTTCTTTCTACTCATTCACTTGCTATTATTTTGTTTAATTTTCCTCACCGTACACATGATTTCATCGTTAAACACCTGAAACCAGATCTGTCAAAGTCAAACTGTCGTTCAAGATTAAAATCCAAAGAACGAGACAAGTATGCACAGAAGTTAACCACAGGTATCTTTATCATTGATAATTATAATTTTACATGTGAGCAAAACACAATGCAGGATAAAAACATGCTCTGTAGTAGCAAGGCACTTTAAAAGGTAGCTACAGGTGATAGGTTGTTTCCGAGTTGCACAGAGATGTTAGAGGCCCGGAGCGTGACAGTGCAGTGTTGAACATGTCGGGCACAGAGAGAAGGCAGAAATAATGACAAAATCTACAGAAATTGTGTTTTTTATTTTTGTCTTTACAGCTGTCACTTGAAATGATGAAGGCACTTGAAATGACGAGGTCATACAAAATAATGTAAACCATACTTTGGTGTTTTCATTTTTAGATTTCATTTAACTGTTCTAGATCCAAAACACTGAAAAAAAAGGAGGAACTTGGGTAATAATGACAATAAATATTAAACTAAATTGAAATCATATTCGAAAACTCTCAAAACTAAAAAATGAGTTAAGTTTGAGTTTGAATCAAACACATGTACTAAGCTTGTTTACTAGATAAGTAGTCAAAGCTGATCCATAGAATAAACCATAAAGTGCATCTTTGGATGGGTGGGAGAAACAACACTGAATGGAAATGCTATTGACTCTTCCAGCCCATAAAGAATTCATGATTACTGATTGGTTTGGGTTACACTTAAACAAATTGCTTCAAAATCTTAGTGGACGGAAAAAACATAAAATACAAAGCAAAGTAAAAATAAAAATCAAACAACAAGACATGAAGCATAAACACAAACAAACAATTAAAAAGGATCTCTGTGTGTTCTGCTGCCAATGAGGCGAAACACATTAAGACAAACTCTAGGCACTCTTCAACACACCTGGCAGATGTGGCACCTTCTCGTACGGTTAAAAAAATATTATTTATACCAATTATTTTTTGCTTTAAACATCACCAGAACACATATATATATATATTTATATATATATATATGTATATATATATATGTATATATTTTTTTTAGCAACACTGACTCAAAATCATTGTCAAGAACCGAAGTGACGAAGCGGCATGTGCAAAAACCAATATGCACAAATTAAGCATGAATGGACATTTCAGTAAAAAGACTCACATCAGCTTATGGTCCAAAGACAAGGCCTCATTCTCCTCCGTGCTCCTCACAATGTCACTGACTTCAGTGTGGTTTAGAGAGCAAAAATAAATCAGTCCTCGTTCAGAGCAGTAATACTTGGAAGAGTGTTAACTGATCGCAGGAGGGGAACGCCCGTCCTAACCACTGCGTCTTCCAGGAACAAAACATAAAGCTAGAAGCAGGCAACTTGGTCAACAGCAGAAAATCTTGGAAAAAAGCAAATTACACTTAAGTGGAAGGAAAAGAGGAGAAGGCACGTGGAACGAGAAAACCACTCTGCTGCTGCTGTACAAGAAAACATCACTGTGGTTCTCCAGACATCGTCCTCTCTCTGTTAACTTTAGTCTGATCCACAGAGGGGAAATTATCAGAAAGGAGGGGGGTAGCTATATGAGTGTGAGTGTGTGTTTGTGTGTGTGGGGGGGTGCTGCCTGCTGCCCCATTCAACATGCCCATTCTTTGGCTTTCAGGTGAGGGCCACACATGAGGGCCCTTCGTCACACGGCATCATCTCCACCCACTCGCTGTCTGATCAGTACCTCTTCCTGAGGTTGTTGTTGAGTGGCGTATGGCCGTTCTGAATGTGGCCGTTTTTAGACTTTCCCTTCCACTCGCCGCCTTCATCTTCATCTTCTGACTCCGTCTCCTCCTTGTCGCTCCGCTCATCCTCAACAATGTCCTGTCGGGAAAAACAATAAGACACTTAGACTTTGGACAGCAACTGGTTTGAGCTGACAAAAAGTTCGAAAGTGGTGGTTCTTACATTTCCTGGCAGAAATTTGACGACCATCCGCAAGATGAGCACAGCCCAGAAGATATGAAGGACCTGCAGCACCAGCAGTAACCCGTTGAAGAAGTAGAAGCCGAGGAAGGGGGGGTAGAGTGTCAGGGGGTACACCCACGTTGTATGTATGATCCTGGACAATAGAACACAGAGAACAGAGGATCCAGTGAGAGCCACCTTCAATCACATTCCACAGCCCATTGAGAGGCGTCAGGAGGGGAGACAATGTGTCTGTTGTTTTTCCAGTAGAACACATTAATAAAATTACTGCAAAGAAAAACTAGAATCAGTGCATGTTGAAATGAAAAGCATGTTTACACTCAAAAGGACACGACTGTGTGCAAAATTCAATGTATTAACACTAATTCTGATACACCTCCTAGTATTTCACTGCTGCCTCCCACCTAATTTGTGTTTTCTCAATGGATGAGTGTCTCTTCTTCACTTGTGTGCAAAGAAAGCCAAGAAATTATCAGTGCTGCACTTATTTACTGTTTTTATCAGTGAGTCATTACTGTCACAGTAAATCTGATGTAGGAAATAATTGTTTTACCAGAAGGGGAGGATGACGAGTCGGGTGATGATGAAAACTGCAGCAAACAAAGTGAAGAAGAAGTTGCAGGTTTTCCTCCAACCTGCGTAGTTGAACATTTTGGCTGACTGGAAAGAGAGGAGAGTGTGAACCTTTCGTGTATTCACCTCTAGAGGGCAGACAGTATGAACCATATGAGGAGCACAATTCTCTTATCTTACTACTGTTATCATGAAACCAATATGAAAAATACGAGGTAAATGAAACAATTATAATTTGATGATTATATTTTTCTGCCATGTTGGCGTCTTGCCGTACCTCCATTAGATAATCAGAGGCATCATGAACCAACATGATCAAAGTCCCAGCTCGGATGTAGTTGACCAGCCAGGAGAAGCTGATAAGGAGGATGGTGGCTACGTGGTGAACTATCTGCTCTTTGAAATCCTGCAGAGAGTAAATTAGAGAGATGGTGTAAAAACAAAACGCAACATTGTGTTGTCACTTATTGATCAGGTTATAAAGATTGGTCACTAATCAACAGTGTGTGTTGGACTGATGCAGTTTAACAAATGATTAACTTTCCAAACATAGCAGATAAAAATACGTTAAATCCACATGCAGAGTCAAAAAATGGAACTTCAAAAGTATTTAAAAAAAGCAAATCCTTAAATATGAGACAGATTTAAACATTGTGGCTCTACGGTAAAGTCCTGCTGTTTTGGTTTTAAAAGATTAGTTTGTTGCATTTGTGAACTCGGTTATAAAATGAGCACTGGAATCGAGGCCTTGTGATTTGCTGACAGGCTTGAACGTCTGCCACCTTTTACAACAGCAACCAGAGCTGTGGATAAAATAGTCAGTCGGTCTCTCCACAGTTTTACTTCCCACAGAGCTCCAGTCACACATTAACTCCACATCCCTGACCTGAGAGACACAGTTCAGCTTGTTGCTCGCTCGGTGTGAAGTTAAAATGGACGCACTGAGCAGACATGAACATTAACGGCTCTCTGAATTTTGAAAGCTCCACTCAATCCAATGCATAAAGTCAGGAGTTATTAGTCGGGAAATCAATATTCAAACCTCAAAATACACTACCAACACAACAGATCATTGATTCTGACCATTTCATGCACTTAGTCAGTGAGTGATCGCTCTTGATGGAGGGCTGCTGAGGGGTTTTACAGTACAGAGGGCTAACAAAGTTTAGGAAGCATTGCTGCATCACTTACCTTACGTTTGACATCTGATGCTACGCTAAAAAGCAGCGAGACGTAGAAGCCTAGTTCGAACATGTAATACCAGTACTGAGAAGGCAACAGTGGCTGGAACAAAGGAAAAGTAAGATCTGTTGTAAGAGCATGACACCAATAATTGTATCCATTGGTCAGTTCAGTAAATTGATAAACAAATAGAAGCCAGCGTAATCCACAGTTTGTGAATTATACATAAAAATAATAAAAATGAAAGTATTCAAATATGAAATTAGCTGAAGAGTCGTTTCAGGTCGTAGCACTTGGCTCACCATTTTTGGGAAGTCTTCCCACATCTGCTTCAAATCAGAGAACCATGGTTTCTGAAGGGGAGGTAGATATTTAATATTTATGACGATGTCCAACACAAAACCACAAGCACTTTCATTTGCAAGCACAAAGAATACAGAGGAAAACCATGTTTGTGTGAAACAACAATGGGAACTTTTATTATTTATGTGATTATTTTTGAGTCAGGTTGAGAGTGGGGTAAGTCGTTCAATAAAAATGTTTCTAAATTTGACCAGTGGGTTTCACATTGCTAAATTACACATACACTGATTTTATTTAGCGGTGAATGCCAGATTATGACAGGGTACTCACATCAATAAGGACTGCCAGGCCAGCAAAGAAAGCAAGAAGGTAAAAGGTAAATCTCCAACTGTAAGAGAATGCACAGTGATCTCAGAAATGCCATAGTACAGTAGAACCTCAGACAAGGTTTTAAGTAAAGGTTTTAGAATTAAAAGTGAACGAAACAAAAATCAGTGTTAGAATTAAAAGTGAACGAAACAAAAATCAGTGCCCCCCAAAATTACTCATGAAATGATGAAAAGACATTTATTAATCATCCTTATCAAACTTCTTGTATTATATTTTAAATATCTTATAAATACCACAGGAATTTAAACCCTGAATCACAGTGGTCAAAATAAATCCTTTCTGAAATCTGTTGCGACACGGCCGAGTTCCATTCGATGTGTTATGCAGTATTTCTCCACTTGAACGTCTCCTCCCGTCACTGCAGGGTGTTTCGCAACAGCGTTTGGGAAATACCTTACTTGCTCCCTGTTTCTGGGTGTTGTCTGGGTTAAATGGTTGGTTAATCCATTAGCAGGCCATGGGCAACACAGAACATTTAAATTATTTGTTATGTTTTGTAAGAGCAGTTAGTGCCGTGGCTTCACAACAGCACACTCAATGCACATGCATGTTTCTGGTCCTGTTCCTTGGTAATTCTCTTGAACTAACTCGTCCCCTCCTCCTGCAGAGACTAAATCAGTAATAAACCTTTTGCACCCTTACAAAATATATAGTAAACAGTTTTTGTAAAAGCACACTGAGACCTCTTCAAAATCCTGTTAAATACACAACACTGTTACGTCTGGCTGCATTACTACACTAACTTGATACAACAGCGTGAAATTTCAACATTGTGCCAATGATGCTTATCTACCTTGCTTCCCGAAACTTTTTGTGCTTGTTGGGACGGTCCTGGTTTCTCCTCCGCCTGAACCACCTCTGAACCTGCCGCACCGAACAGCCCGACGTTTTACTTAAACTCTCTAAGGAACTCTGGCAACAAAAGCAGGACAAGGAGAGAAAAGACGAGACAGTGCTGTCATGAAGTTAAGGTCGTCTGGGAATATTTCCATCATCCTGTCATTCTTGTCCATTTACACCTAAAACAACATCTCTGACCTCTGTCATGAGGACACACAGAGTCTGAAGCAATGTTGGTTTCCTGAAGTACGCAAGATTACTACCTGTGTGGGATGCTTTGATGTGCTGCAGAAATAGGATTCCAGGGTGGGATTTGAAGGAGCACAAACACGCTGTCTGTTGCTCACTCCCAGCAGAGAGGCCAAAGGTGTCGCTACTGTCCTGGAAAGAGGAAAACACACAGGATGAAGAAAATGCTGCTTACGAATCATGTCAGGAAGAAACACTCAAATCACACAAATGTTGACTCACCTCTCGAATATCTGTCTGATGACCAGGAAGCAGAGAGCGATGGGGATAGTAGCCCAGAGGTCCTGAATTTTAGGGAAGACTTTGCCATCACGGTCCGTCAGGTCAGCCCAGCCGTGGCCTTCAGGAAACCAAATCCAGTCGGCCCATATCTGCTCGCTCAGCCGAGACATCCTAAAAAAAATGATAGAGAGATTTTTTTTGGGCGGAAATTAAGACAGGTATTAAAAAAGACGGTTTTGTCTCCTCTGCGATCTTCGGTCATTTTCCATTAGATAGATATAGAAAGTCACTCTGTCGTGACAATATCCTGAGAGGAAGGAGAGGAAACAGAGAGGAGCTGAGAGGAGTGAGTATTGATTGGAGGTGATTAATCTCACTGGACATTAGGCAGCACGCACAGAATCTGAGCACTTCCTGCTCCAGATGTGGGGGGGCGGATTTTGTTAAGCTGCACACACATGGCAGTTCGTCTCTGGCACTACACAACTGAAAAACATTAACTGCTGTCACACACTTATTGACACTAGGCTTAAAAATGTGTCACTAAAGAAAAACTAAAACTAAAGAGCCTCATGTTGACATTAACAAATCTATACAGAAAACAGTGTTTGTACAATGACACCTCGCAATAATGAAGAGTTTGCATACAGTGGTAATTCCTTATTCATCTGTTCCTCAATGTGTTTGAACTATGCAAGTCAAATTGCACAATGAACCCATCCATGTGCTGACAATCTCTTGAGCAAGATGACTCTAAAAAAAGGAGGGCAAACAGGCAATAGTTATATAGAGGTCCTGCTGCGAGTCAGTCTCAGCTGACAATCATAATGTTTCACGCCTTTTTATAACATCAAATAAATTACTGATTACTGGGGGGAAAAAAGCACTTGATCATACATGAGAGTGATACAATTTTTAGTTTTGTCTGTGTCCCATCCATTAACATTGAGGATACAGGGCCTTCACTGCAGCCAGCCAGCAGGGGACAATCCAGACACTTTTGAACCATCACATTTGTTGAAGCTATCATTTCGTCCATCTTTATATGCGGTCTGTGGTCAATGCTCATTGGATGAACTGCCATGATATTCAGCACAGACACCCATGTTTTTTTAATGGTCCTCATGTGGAGTCCAGAACAACAACATTTCTGTCTTGTTTTATGGTTTTTAATTTTGGGGGCTCAAATTGGACACAGAGAGCTGAAAATGAGCAGCGTCACATACCTCGACACAGTCCCACTGCTCTGTTATTAGAGTCCAGGGAGCAGCAGTTAAACTAACTGGGATGACGTCAGCGTTGCAGTAATAATTAGAGGCGACTCCTCACCGGGACACTTATTTACCTGTGAGCAGCAACTTTTCAGGCTGACCATCACTTTATGCAGCTGAACCTTTGTTCCTGCAGTCAAAGCTTTGAGTCAATGAGCAGAGGAAAATTCAGCTTGTCACACACACCACCTGACAGATCTTGTTACAAGGAGGATGTGTGTGTGGACTTTAACACATTAGAAGCTTTCTATAAATGAACTGCACCTCATGCAGGCAGCCTTTTTAGCAGTAGTTTTACTTCTACATGAGGCAGTGAACAACAGTAGTGCAATATCAACCATTCTGTCTGTTAATCAATGTGTGGATTTCAATGTAACTGCTGCCTCCTGTCAGAAATCTATTTTCACTCCATAAAACTGACTGAAATTAACATGTGTACTTTCTCTCTGATCTGCAGTCAGATCTGAAGAAGAAGAAGACATACTTTATTGATCCCCCAAGGGGTAAATTCTTTTTACACTCATTTTTATTTATACATGCAGTTTTTAACCCACAATCCCACACACACAAAGCTAGTGCTAAGCAGCATAATGCTGAGCAGACCGCAGATCATGTTAAGTCTTTTAAATGCTTCAAACAGAGAGAAAGGGCTCTCTGTGGATTGTGTGTAAAGTGGTTAAAAGGTCGGAGGATTGTATTCAGTCCTGGAGTGAATTATGGGATTTAGGGGAACGTGCAGAGCGTCTTTCTGTCTAGTGTGGACACTCTCATCCTTCTTCTTATCAAAGTACACATGTAACTCTGTGTCTGATCTATCAGTGTTTCACTGTTCAGGACAGCAGCTGAGGCTAAATTCCAAAACATGCAACATTGTAGGTGAAGAGTGCACAAGTTACATTCAGTAAAAATCCCTGTGTTCCCCTGTGTTTGTGTAAGACTGAAAGACGACAGCAGCAACAGCCTTTGTGCAGCAGGGAGAATTAAATAGTATATGTCTGCTCCTTTATGTGTTTGATTTCCTTTAGGGTGAACTGACTGGAGACGATCAATAGCTGGCAGGAGCATAGATGTGGCACCACCGGTTTTTGGCAGGTGCAACTGCTGCAAGCTAAAGTAAACTTTATTTTGTTAGCCAGTCTTTATTGACACACCAACCAATATGAAGTATACATAAAAGTAAGAGTAATCCTAAACACATTTTGGATTGAAAAAGGTCCAAACTCTGGACTCCAATTATGCTATTTGACTTGAAAACAAACCGGCCTCCTCAAACTGTATTATTTTGTGTATCTATCACTGAGGTGCTGTGTTTATTAATTGCTTAATTATATTTTCCTCCATCTGTTATCACACTGGTTGACATCTACTCTGTTGCTACTACATTTAATCTAGCCCCAGTATTCACCTCTCACCTACAATTTCTTTGGAAAGTCCATGGTGCAACATGCCACTTTGCAACCTACGGTTTGGAGTCCAGGAACGGGAGTGGCAAAGTGGCTTTTGGACAGTAACTACCCTCACTTTTAAGTTTAATGCATATTTCCTTTCACAAAATTCAGCAACATTAAGAGATGTACTAAAAAAAACGCTAATGGTTGTAATTGTGTGATCTTTACCATTCAAAGAATAATAATACTGTGCATTGGTCAATATATTGGTATCAGAACAAATGTCACTGCATATTTCTTATGTTTTCCCCTTTTAACCGATGTATGGTATACACAAGCAGTATTGTATTGCACTTCCATTAAGCAAAAAGATAATTTATAAATGCCTGAATAAAAATCAGGGATCAAAATGCTGTATATGGACAAGTACGGATCAAACCACAGATCCCACACTTAACACATTACAGCTCAAAGAGCGTCTTTCATTATTCCTCTGCTGTCAACCGAATGATGGGCTTTCTGTTGATAATGTCCTTGTACACAAACACAAACTGTGAATGGGACAAACTGAAAGTCTCATACTAGTTATGATAACCCATCAGACTTAGAAAACAGTCTCCAAGGCCACGAGAGACTTTGTGTTTACAAGCTCCCAATGACAAGTTTATTAAGTTTTGCATGTAAAATCAGCTGAATGTCCCTTGCCATAGTTTTCTATGTGTGTTTTCTTTATGATAACCTTGAATGGAGGGTGACTGCAGAGATAGTTTAAGGGATAGTTCACGCAAAAATGATAATTCACTCATTATCTACTCACCACTATGCCGATCAGGGGGAGGGTGAAGTGTTTGATTCCACAAAATACTTTTTAGGTTTTAGGGTTCAACAGTGTTGCAGACAAATCCAATACAATTGAAGTTACTGGGTGATCAATTCTTCAAATGTAAAAAAAACAACAAAAGAAAAACATAAAACGGCTCAACACTGCTCCTGTGGCATCATCCAAGTGTCTTCAATTTACACCAAGTTTTACACTAAATATCACTGTGATCCACACGGGACAAGCTCTGGAGGAGGATAAGAGTGTACATGAGGCCGTTTCCAATTTAATTTTGTCTTTCAGACACTTGGATGAAACCACAGGAGCAGCACGGAGGCATTCATGCCTTTTTTCTGTTGTTTAGAAACAGTGGTCACTTGTTACTTCAGACGTATTGGATAATAAGTGAATTTTAAAAGGTGAACTATCCCTTTAAAAAAAGCCACAGGAGTCTTTAAACATTTGTTTTCACCAGCTGCCCATGACAAGTTAAAAAGGTTTTGCATGTACAGATCGAGCAGCAGGTCCCTTGATATAGTTTTACTGTGTGTTTTCTTTATGATAACCTTGAATGAAGGGAGTCTGTGTTGTCCTGAACAGATAGTTCAGTCCTTCGGGGGAGAATGAGTGATATGTAAGTTGATCTGACCTGGGAACAGGACACAGAGACAAGCCCTGGTATCGAACATGCAACCCCGCGTCAGAGCCTCTGTCTCTCCTGAAGCTCGTGAGCTCGACTCCGGAGCTGCTGAACTCTTTCACTTCTCGTATCTGTCACTGCGGTCTACGCCGTTTGCGTAAACTCGTGCAGGGAGTGGCTGAGAGTGCGCAAGCGGGGAGTCTCCCGGACATAGCGGTCTGAGCCTGAGATGGAGCTTCGAGCGAAAGTTAACAACTCAAAACTAACTCAACACTTCACGTGTGTTCCCCCGCACACACACGGGCCGAGCACCGACACCTTGAACCCCCCCCCCGTGTGGAGAGAGCCGAGGGGGCGAACTCGGCGTAGCGACATCACCAGTCGAAAACTTTTTCGAGCGTAACACAAATTGCACCATAAACGGTTAAAAAAATGGCGACTGACGCTCCGGCGCGTCTGTTTCCCCCCCGAAGAGGAACTGTCGGGTTGTATTAGTTATTTATTCGAATGGCATCGCGACCTTCTCTTATCGCGGCCGTTCCTAAACAAACATCCCCGACATGAGGCCTGTTTGCTGGCTAACGTCTCCTTAATAACGGCTGGGGAGTGGAGGGGAGGAGGAGGGGGGGTTTGGTGGCTTTCCCCCCTCCGGGTATAACTTCACCGAAAGCCCCTTTATGGAGCCTGACTCCCCCGGTGGAGTCTAAAAATAGTAGCCGGCGGTGGTGTGCGTGTGACATGAGGCTTCCACGGAGTTGAAGCGGGGAAGTAACGGTGCTCGTAGACTCACCTCAGCTCCGTGAACCCAGGTAACGTGATGATGTCCGGCCGCTCTTCCTGGTGTGGGTTTTAAGTAGTTTTCGCCATTTTCTCTCAAACTCAAGTTGGACTCATTCAAACAGCCGTGTCGCAGTTTCTCCGTTGGGTTGTTTTTTTTTTAGAAGAACATGGGTCTGGTGTCCGGCGGAGCTCTTCCCCTGGCTGTCGGTGCCTCCCTCGCGGTGGAGCCTGGTTGGATGAAGCGGCCACGAACCGTGGATGTTATGGTTGTATGTAAGAGAGTGTGAGTGGGCGGGTGAAGAGTGTTTTAAAGTGACGCACACTTCCACTCTGTATGAGGGGAGGTTAGTGCCACACAGGGAGGGACGACGAGGCAGGATAGTGTCCTGAGATCACCCACTCAGCGGCGGCTTGTTAAATGAACGTGAATGTCGAGGAGTGTGGAGGCATTTTGTGTTTTTTCAGTTGTTTTATAACATCTGAAGTCTTGGTCACCATTGACTTCAATTGTATTGGATTCGGCTGCTGCAAAGTTTCCTTCTGAGGCTTCCCCCCGTTTGCTGTTTCAAAGTGTCAGCATGGAGGTACTGTGGACAATGACGTGGGGGCGAGACCTCAAACATTTTTGTATAAGGTTTATAATAACAAACAGCTCGATGAAGGCTACAGGAGTGGCATATTGTGCGTTGTGTTATTGTTGAGTCCGGCTTCAGTTTGTGTGTCCTGCCTCTTGCAAGGCACCACTCCACACCAGACCATTCAAGACATTATTTAGTTGATTTGAATGCGTCTGACCAGTAGAACCTCTAACCCATCTAAATCCCAGTGCCAATATCTGGTGGCTGGCTGTAGTAGCAGTCAAAAAAACCCACTTCCTGCATGTTAGTTGATGGGACATGGACCAAACAAAAAGGTCAAAAGTACACATTAAATATATTTTTCTCAGGGTGGTTTCTTTCATTTGAGGTAGTTTTCATCACTGTGGATCAGTGGGACCTCGATACCACGGCACCATGATCACTATGACGTCAAAAGCTATACCACACTGTCCCAGAAGGTGATTTCATTAATTTCTAATGGTTGTCTTTATTCGGGCATAAAGGTGAACTTACAGGTGTATTCTCATTAGATACAGATCCATTCTAATGGGCGCCAAGATGCTCCTCCTTAGCCACACATTGGCTAAGTTACCAAATATTAGCTTACATTTGAGTATTTACATTCTTGTGCAGCTGTTTGCTCCTCAAATTGCAGCAGCAGTGTCAACAGCATAGCACCCCCCACCCTTGCCAAACGTCTGTGTGGCATTAATCAGCACTCCTAACACAGAGGCATGCTGAGGAGGGACGAGGCATGTTTGAACGGATCAGACCAAACCCAACATGCTGTGACAGACTGACTCACTGCACTCCTCAGCCTTTTCCATCCTGATCAGACACATATGCACACACAGTAAATCGTGGTGGCAGCTTACAAAAGTGGGATTATCAATAGCTAAACATTTATATATATATGTGTGTCCTAACTGTAATGGCTTTGTCTATTTCTAACTTAGTAAAATGATATAGCAAAAAAGAAACACAACGATATTTCAATCATTTCACCTTATTAAGTTTTGGTCCAGAGGTTTAGATGCAACCAGGATTCAAGTACAGATGTTTTCCACTTTACGCAACACCACTTCAGGCCTGTAGAGGGCAGCAAACTCCCCTATGATCACACAGCAACACTCTGAAGAAAATCTTTATCTTTTCTAAAATCAGTTTAAACAAATGAATAAAAACAAGTCAGTTCTAATTTGTGACGCTGTAAAAAGGGCAACATCATTTGTTAAATGACATCATACCAAGAGACGTTTTTTTTCTAAATTGTACTTTATTTTCTTTTAAAGACATATGTTTTAAAACAGCGATTGTAGAGAATAAATAAAGAAACATTATGTTTGTTTGTTTTTTTTTTTTACTTCCATAGGTACATTTATGTAATTAAAAACTCTATAAGTGTGTTCATTGTCTTTAAGACCGCAGGAATCCTCTTTTTTCTCCCTCTTAAATTAAAAAAGAAATTTTCACATCTTTTTCCCCCCTTTCATCAAATTGATTACCAAATAAATTAAACGTAAAAAATCAAGATAGAAAAATTCTCAGCCCTTCCTTCCGCTTTGTTAATTTTGAAAAGTTGTGGCAGCAGAGAATCTTAACTCGTGACGTTTTTAAGTCCTTTTACCTCCATTTTGAAAACCAAGGTATGTACACTGAGAGGACATCCATTTCTCTTCCAGCATCATTACCCCATGATTTTTTTAATTTACGTATAAATAATAAAACTAACTCTACATAACAATATTACCAATGGTAATCGTACAGAATAGTATTTTCTTTAGCCTCTGACTGTGTAGACTGGCCTTCTGTTGACGCCATAGACCACAAATCACACTATACAGTAGAACCCTGTTCAGTAGAATAACATCAGTGATATGCTTTTTCTTAACATGTAGATCTTGTTGCTGACAATAGAGTATGTACATAATATAAATGAATCCAGCTGTGGAATGATACAGTAGGAACATCTGGAGCACTTCTGATATTGTGGATTCTGGAGATCGTTGCTGATATTACTGCTGTATTTTTGTAAGCGCATACATGTGATACTGCTTTTTGTGTTGCTCCTGTGCTATACGGTTGGTCAAACAACCAAAAAAGGCTGGGACATCCCAAGTGGTTTTTCTTGATTGAACTCTTAGGTTTTCCTGGAGGTGGAGAAGAGATGAAAGAGAAAAAAAGAGCACAAAGTATTTTAAATCAAATCACAGAGAGAGAACACAAACATTTAAGACTTTGGAAGTGGAGTGGTGTCTGGAATACACACTGCTTGCACTGATGCCTCAGGGGGAGTCTCAGTAATGAACTAGTGTCCATGCAACTCAAATGGTGACAGTCATACTGCTGCAGTGTATGCACGTTCTTAGAAAATACTTGGTCATGTCTTTTGGCAGGCAAATTGATTCGGAACATGCACAATAGGAATTCTGGTAGGAGATAAACTCTCCACATTTTTTGAAAATATTTTCTAATAATATTCAGAACCTTGCCATTGAACAAACTTGAGTTCCTAAGGGAGGTAAAATTTAAGGTTCAGTATTTCAAATCATCCACCAGTTTCTTTGTGATGCAGGTTGCAGCAAACTGGGCATCTGCAGGTACCAGAAACAGCTAATTAACATTTTTAATACATTATTTTAATGTCAGATGATCAATTAAAAACCCCTTAACAAGCAGTCGTTACTTTGTTCAACCCACTTTGAAAAATACCAACATTTCTAAGGATTTCAAAAAGGTCTCAGTGAATTTGCAGGACGCTGGAATAAAATTATGCATAAATAAAGCACATGTAATATAAAGTTGCATCCATGAGTACATGGAGTGTGGGGTTTGAATATATATGGGTAGGGGGCACTGTATGTTAAGGGGTGTTTAAATTGAAATAAAATGTATGACTTCATTAAGTGTTTATCTAATGTATTAAAGAGAAACTTTAGCCTTTATTTTTCAGCCTAAACCTGATTTAAAACCTGTAAAATCGATTTTCAGGTAAAGAAACATCCTTGAGTTTTGATATATATCTGAAGGAAAAAATTCAATCTCATTAAATACTGAATTTCAGACATTCAAAGGCTTTATAATTGATTCATGTTGTCAATAACCTGCAGATACCCCGAACAAAAGACACCCTGAATTTATGCTTACTTTTGATATGAAGTGGATATTTGAGTAATGATATTTGAATGTTATTCTTATGTTTGCTGATTCTTTCTTATGTTTTTTGTTGATCCAGAATTCCTACAGAGGAATGCAGTTCCTCAGCCAGCAGCACGTGTCACAGGAACCAAACAGCTTTACCCAAAACCTTCTAAAGTAAGGTTAGTGTCTCAGTTGGTACAACACACACATAAACACACATACACACACACACACACACACACACACTTACACACAAATATTTTTTCACATCTACTCAATACAGAACAGTCCCGCAAATATAAACGCACAACAAACGCCTTCTTTGTCTCACGCACGCACACGTCACTCAAACACAGATACTATGTTGTCGACCATATACAGGGGCACATTCAGTACATTTTCAATCGCACAAAAACCAAACAAAGTTCAGGCACAAAGTCACTTGGATTTGAGTTACAACCAAACAAAAAACCCGCATCACCGAAAACTACCACACCAACCAACTAAACAGAGGGGATGTGTAAGAATGATAATCATGACAGACAACAAAAAGGAAAGTAATCAAAAGCAAAAAAGTCTAAAAGGAAGAAATTCTATCCATATTTGATGGACATGCTGTTTTTTTTCTAAAAGCTTCAATGCTAAGAGCTAAATTAGCCTGCTGTCATGATAATCAATTACTTACAGATGCTGAGGTAAAGTGACAGTTATTGATCAGTGTTTGCAAGGATTAAAAACCAGGACAAAATAATAAGAGGAAACTCACAACGCACCAAACACAGTTCATGGTCGCCACAGTAACCCGCCATGCAGTTGAGCATGGTGAATCAAGGCAACGGCCCAAAATAAAAATTGCTAATGGCAACCATCACAGGCAATATCGCCACAGCAACCAACACAGGCCAATTAACTTACAACGCAGTGAGAAGGAAGGGGGGAGGTTTTAGCGGTTGCTAGGCAACCGTAGCCATAGCGACGCACGTCTCCACGATATATGTATGGACGGGACAGTCTTGAGAGTGGTGTGATGTTTTTTTTCAGGAAAAATGGCATATGGCACAGCACAAAAACAATAAATGAAAAGTAAAACAAAAAATTAATGACGAACAGTAGTTGGCATTCAACCCTGCGACAGAACACTGGTTAGACAAAACATTTGAGCCGAGGTAAAGTCTCTAAATTTCTCAGTAAAACTGTCTCTGTGTACAGAGCAATAGAGAAGGAGCCACGTTTACACAACATTTCTTCTGATCCTTGAACTGTATTCAAAATGGATGTTTTTCTACGAGTGCTGCCACCTCAGTAAAGATCAACTGTAGAGCTATTGACTTCCTCTGTTCCACATGAAAGATAGCCATTTAAGTACTGAGCCCCCAATTACATCCACTCTGTCTCCTTAACTTCCAGACACATTTCTAGCTGTCTATCATCCCCTCCCCGACCCACTTTTCAGTCAATGTGCAGTGACGCACCTCGCTCAGTAAGGTCTGTTGGCATCCTTGGGCCTCTTCAGCTGCACCTTCAGTCTCTTCATGCCGATCTGAAAGCCATTCATGGCCTGGATGGCAGTCTGGGCACTGGACGGGTTGTCAAAACTCACAAAACCTGAGGAAGAAAAGAGGAAATGAAAGAGGTGAACACAAACATTCATACTGCGGCAACAGCAGCACCATTTATGGGGAAAAGTGTGGAAGCAAGTAAAGGTAAAATTACATGGTGAAATGTGTCCCCTGTCACAGAAAAGAGAAAGATGCTAAAAGCCACAAGGTAAAAATAAACCATCGCTGAAATTATCACTCCTATTAGCATCACTGTGACTCACCAAAGCATTTGCTCTGGTTGGTGGCTCGGTCAACAAACACCTTTGCAGAGATGACGTTTCCAAAGGGCAGGAACATCTGCAGTATCTCAGAGTCAGTGAACTCCTGTGGCAGGTGGTAGATGAAGATGTTACAGCCCTCGGGTCCTGAACGCAAAGACGGGAGAGAGACAAGGACGCGGAAATGACACGACAAGACAGGACGGGTTCAGAGAGGAGTTAAAACTGCAGCGTTCAGGAACACTTGAAAAGTTAGGTTGATAAAAAATAAAACTAAAAAACACGACAAGAGCAAGGGAATAAATCAAATATTAGAGAAGCCGTTCCAGTCATTTAATTAATTTTAACACGTCTGTATCTGCATTTAAAATTAATATGTTTCAGGAAACAGTAACTTAAGGACATATTAAAAGTGGAAACTTCACAGACTGGATCTTCTGTCTGTTTGCAAAATTTAATAATTATGGAGGATTTATGTTCTATTTTTTTTCAAAGAAAAAGAAAGGAATCAGACAGTTGTACTGTCCAGTACAGTGAGGATTCACTTTGAGTTGCATCACAGATGATTGTTAAAGCTCAATAAATAGGAAGGTCTGCACTAGATTTAGCCATTGTTGGCATGACATTATTATAATTTTGATAAGAGCTATATTCATATTAAGTGATTTCATCAATTCAGCAAAGCTGCATCAATTTTTAAAACAGAAATTCAAATTGTTTTTCGAGCAAAGGTAGTTTTTTTGTCTTTTTTTCTGTTTGGACTGTTAGAAAGACAAATTGTCAAAAGTATGCTGGACAGATAAGTCCATAAATGAAATGATTGTGCAGCCATATGGAGATTTTATCTTAACTGTGGTGTAAATGATATCATTTAATAAAGTCTGTTGAAATGAAACATGGGAGCTTTGTTTGAAAAAACGATAAACTGTTATCTAAAGTAAATGTGGTTCGTGGTGAAAGGGATCAAATGTGTAAAACCACTGGAATGTGTCTCTAAAGATATGATTATTCCACATTCGCGCACAGCTAAGTAAGTTTACCTTCCCGTTGCTGCAGCTGCTGCGGCTGCTGCGGCTGCTGAGCCACCAGTGTGGGCTGGTGGGGGAAGGGCTGTCCCACCAGGCTGTAGGCAGCAGGGTAGGTGGCTGTCAGAGAGGAGGAACAGGTGAGCGGAGAGCAGCGATGAGGCAAACAGAACACTGCAAACTAATCATTTTTCTACTTAAAACAACATCTGACAGAGCTGCACTCCAACCCACAGATCTGCTATGTTATGCATCTGGTTTGCTACAGATGACTCATTCTATAGAGATAAGGGTTATTTACATTTGGTAATATATGTGCATGTTTTGACTTTGGATGTAGATTTCCACTCAAGCATGCAGTGTTGTGTCGTCGGGGAGTGCAAGGGTAGCTGTAATCCATTATGTTGCATAAATCTGTTTTGCATTCTGGTTACACAAAAGTTATTTCTAGGAACAAATCTGAGGCCGGGTAGTTCAATTCCATGTAAAGTGAAACGAATTTGTGATTCTGATGATTGGTTTGTTTGTACATTTGAAATTAGGTTTTACATTTGACATTTCAAGTCGTATATATGCAGCTTATAATCAGTCGCAGCAGCAAGACGCGTACATCAATACATTGCTATAAATAAATGTCAGTTTTCATTACAATTTATAGCTTTGTCCTGAACTGTGAGGCTCACCTGTGTAGTGCTGCATGCCTGTATAAGCTTGCTGAAGAGGGTCCAGGACAGGACTCTGAGCTGTGAAGCAATAAAATATATTGTCACCAACTGCTGTATATCACACACACACACACACACACAAAAATAATCCTAAATGCTATTAGGAGCTCATCACTACTCTCCAAATAATATTCAGAGCTTCATTTCATTTCCTCTTAATTAGAGCCTCACTACTGCTCGTCAAAGAAAGAAGCCAATGAATCTATGGAAGATATGATCTTTACTTATATGATGTGTTGAATGTACCTTGATAAGCATGAACCCCGTTGGTGTACAGGGCCTCGGTTGCTGATTGGCCGTTGGGCGGAGCTGGCACAGAGGCGTAGCTGTTCAATGCGATTGGTGGAGGCAGAGCAGGAACGGGTGTGGCTGCCATGGAGGGTGGAGTGCTGGTACCTGCACATATATTTACTTACACATTAATACAATAAATTAATAACAGGGAAAAGATAAGTACAAACATTTGCTGAAATCATCAACCAAAATACATTTCCAGTTTTGTTTATCAACTCATATGTTTCAGCATATTAGCTTTAAGACTTTGGAGTGAGGTGTTGATGGGGAATATTACGGTGTAGACAGCAGTGAACTGAAATTAAAAAAGGTTTGTTGAACTTCTAACAAGCTCAACTGATAAATCCCAATCAGACATTAGTATATTACAGATGCAGACTGCTCCCAGTGTCGCCCTATTAGAGATTCAAATGATTTATTGGGAACAGTGCGTCGTCCAACTCTTTTGCATTCTGTGGTGAATCACCTTTTGTCCTGCACCTTCATGTTTTGCCTGGATGTGCACACTCAGTCCCTCTACTGAGATATTAGTTTATTACAAATATATGAGTCGTGGAGAAAAGCCAAAGCAATGTTTGAGGAAATTAAAATCAAATGGAAGAGATTTTTCTCAAAATATATGTTAAGAACAATTAATATAATTCAAAAATTCTCGAATATCAATTATTGACATTTGCTTCAAACCCTGCATGTATAGAATATAAACTATTCTACATGCAGGGTTCATGGTACTCAACTAACATCCCACAATCAGAGAAATATTTTTTTTAAAACAACATAATATATGTTTGTTATTTCGTGCTCTTGGGTCCACCTCTCCTTGTGTAACTGTCCTCATATTTCAGGTGGAAATCTAATCAAGGCCGGCCGGAGCCAGACATCCCTGCCTCTCATTACCTGAGGAGGGGGTGATGGATGCGATCGGCGTGGCAATGATGCTGCTGGGGTTGAGGGCGGCGAGCTGCTGCATCTGAACCGCCGCCACCGTGGCAACAGGAGATAGGTAGGCCGACTGAGCCACCAGGGCCTGCTGCTGCATCAACTGGAGGACGGAGAGAGGAGAAGAGGAGAGAGTAGAGAGGGAGGATGTGTTTTTGTGAGTGCGTGAGTATAAACTCAGGGCGGTTAAGTAAAGAACTTCAATATATCCAAATATATTGTGAAAGGAGTCAACATCAGATATTTATTTATGTTCATTAACCAGCTCAAGTAACTGGCTCCAGCCATAAAAACCCAACATGTTTCATCACGTTACGTTGGCTCGAGTCTAAACCTCGATCATGAGTCACTATATATCTTTTCTTTACACAACATACTACAGAGCAGCTGTTCTGAGACCTGCTCTGTTTGTGAAAGCCAGTGCAGACGCTTCACAGTATTTATAATCAAGGTAATAATCTGTCTTCGAATCATGTAGCGTGTTCCTGCTCTAAACTGTGAGGTTAAAAATAACTTACTACATTTCTTCAACAGGGCAGTTTTCAAAAGGAACCCGAAATTGTACATTATGTTCGATATTGATGTGTCTGTTCTTGATTTGTGTGACGGACAGACACACTGCAGAGTAAAAATGCTGTCAGGCCTCTTTAAGCATCACAAATTGAACAAATGTTCATGAGCCAAATCTAAAACCATTTGCACTAAACGGTCAATTAGCAAAGAAGAGAGCGGTAATGCCGTCTTGTGTGATGTTAAAACTCCTCGTTTTTCTCATCACAGGGAACATGTCATGTTGAGTAAGGTTTGCTTTATCCAAAACATTGGTTTTGTATCTTTTCTTCGAGGATATTTTGAGTCATGTAATTTTAGCTTTATGTCACATCAGCTTTTACTTTAGTCTACATAAGGAAAACAACTGGTGATTCAGGGCCTGCCAACCTTTTGTTAACAAATCATGCATGGTCTCTTTCTAATTATTTAAATAAGGGTTGATACTGAGTTGGAGTTACCATCAGGGAGACGAGAGGAGTCAGGGAGGATAAAAACAAACTGAACAAAAAACCAAAATGTGGGTTTGTTTGTCCTCGTGAAAGGTAAAGTGTGTGCGTTCCTCACCGCCTGTGTGTAGGCGTTGTATGCCCCGAGGTGCAGGGTCATGGGACTGATGACGCCCAGCTGAGAGGCCACCTGCTGCATCCGCCTGAGCCCTCGCTCCTTCTCCGAATCGGCAAACTTAACCACCAGGCTGGACGAGGCGCCCTGTGGAGGTAACGCGGACCATCGTAACTCCTTTTCAACATCAAGAAGAAAACATCAACAATCAGTGAAGATAAAACAAGGAATAACACGGGATGTTCTGGTGGGTTAGGGGATAACGTCTCTGGGTCAAGTCCAACCAGGGACCTAAGAATTCTGTGTCACTTTGCATTTCTTTCCAAAATAACTGGTTATAAAATCTAAAGAGTTTTAGTTTTACACTTTCTATGACATATTATCTATTAGACAACAGTGAAGATAAAATCAAGCTAAAATGACAAAAATGCTTATATGAAACAAAAAACCATGAGATAAATATTAATTTTCCACATAAAATCCGTTTTTCTTTTTAATTTAGAGAACCTGCACCAAAGCACAGGAGAAAATCACCTCCAGCAGAAAGAAAAAAAACAACAGATGAGCACATTTTACAAAGACTTTGTCCTCGATTCAGCGTGTGGAGGAGGGGGACAAAAACGAGAAGTGGTGACTATGGGCTGAGTCACCATGTTGAGAGCCTAAATGACTGGATGTGGAGCATGTGAGTGTGTAAGCATGTGTAAGCAGCTATGTGGCTTCTGTGCATGTGTGCGTTTCTGCGTGGTGGGGGGGACTTACAGGTAAAGTACGACTCCCATGCAGAGCGTTGATGGCGGCCTGGGCCTCTGCGTTGTTCTGGAACTTTACAAATGCACACCCTACATGAAAATGACACACCATTAAACGTGGCCTCACATAAACGCACACACTCTCACAGGGCCGGTATGAAGAAACGACTTTGCTTTAAAAATACATTAGGAGCCGTCTTACATCTAGTGCTTCATCAGTTATTAAGGCATCATTACACATGGTCCACAAAACATTCATTGCTTCATCAATCACAGCCCGTAAACCTCCAAACGCATCATTAGCCATGACCCATAAAACCTATTGTACCATTAGTCATGGCTCATGCAACAAACGCAGAAAAATCTAGCATCTGTGTTTGAACTGTCGCCGGACGTTGATTTACACGGCAAATATTATGAGCGTTGTTGTTAGTGACGATAGCAATTTACGTTTACGTGATGGTAACGTGTCCCAGGCTTAACTCTCAGGGCTGGAGGATGAAAATACAAACATTTAAATGAAGGCAGTGTCATGTTGACAGTCGTGATCTGGACTCAATCATTCGATTCAGGAGAGAGAAAAGCTCAAGGACACGTGAGAAACAGGAGTTTGGGAAATTATGGAAAAGGTAAAGCTTCCAAAAGCATCTTACTGCTGCATCATTTAAAAAAATATATTTATTATTTGGGTTGGAGCAAGATTTAACAAAAACAACTGATCTGATTTCCATGAAACTTGGCGGAGGGATGCAGTATGGGTCAGTAAAGAAATAAATTGTTTGTGCAAATCTGGAAAAGCGGGTGCTAAGATTGAAATTATATTATATTTCAGAATTTTTGTATTTTCTCAGGGAATAATTGTGAAGTTGTGTTTCTAAATGCTTCAATGCCAAAGCACTACACACCTACACATCAGCCCAACATGGAGAATATTCAAAATTCATTGGTATAGTCCAGTTTTGTATTTACTTTGGAACGGGTAAACCTTTGGAACAGATGACCAACTGATGAGAGTATCTCTATTACCATTTAGTAAAAACATGAAGTTTTATTCAAAGGAATGGGTGGAGGACAGATGATTGAGTCTGTAATGTAGTAGAGACACAGCAGTCCATGATGTGGACATGATTTGGGGCTGGGATTTTATTTCTCATTGGTTTTTTTTCTGTGCAATGCTTTAATTTCATGCCTCGTGTCTGCTGATGCAGTAGCCTGTTTTATCCTGCATCTTGTGTTCATGACGTTACCTTTGCTGGTACCGTCAGGCCCGCGGAGCACCGTGCACTCCTCTATGCTGCCGAATGGCTCAAACATCTTCCTCACGTCGGTGTCCGTCTGCTGCTTGCCCAGCATGCCCACAAACAGCTTCCTGTCTTCTAAGGAAAAGGAGATCACCAGGATGGGAGGGGAGGATAGTGTGAGTGAGAATAAAAACAAAGGGAGAAAATGGGAGTGGGTGTTTTAAGAGGGAGGTGATGCAGGCAGTGAGAGAGGAGGGGGGGGCGGCGACAGAAGGGAGAAGTGCCATGTCACCACACATGCATGCAGGAGTATTAAGGAAGCAACAGTGTGATGAGCAGTGACAAAGCAGGGTGGACGCTGGCCTGCTGTACTTCAGAACACCACCAGAGTGCAGTAACATGAAAATCTCCACAAACAAACAGCATCTGGCGGTGACTCAAATGTTTGTCGCCCTCTGTGTTGTCAGAGAAGCTGCTCCGTCTGTCCATGTCTGTGAGGGATCAGAGCAGCGTTCCTGCATGTTTCAGCCCATCCACTACAAATATATGTGCTTGTTATATTTCTGCAGAACACACCGGAGCGAAAAAAAACACTGCAGGAAAATCATCTGCTGCAGACCTGAGGCTTGAGATACAGATTCACTCAGAGTGATTCACTGTCTTTGTTGTTTTCTTATATGGATGCAAATGTTTCACAAGATAGAGGTTGAACCTGTGGTCTTATTAAAAAAGGTGTGTAGATGGGGGGGGGAGGGGGGTTTCTATAGAGTAGAATATGATCATTTCTTGTGGTTTGACAGACTCAAATATCCGAGCTTGTCTGCCGAGCACAATAACACACTGACCACTGTAATCAGTAAGTCCTTCACAATATCAGATGCTGAAATTTGAAAATTCAGCCTTCATACGTTTTATTTACACCGACATTTTTCCTATTGTATCACATCAAAATGTCCTCAGACACTCCGGAATCAATCTTTTACTCATAACGGACAAAAGAGATGAATGTGTGATGAAGTAGCTGCTGTATCTCAACCAGGTTTCCAGTTTCAAATAGGTTCTTATGCTTTTTTGAACCCGAAAGCTACAACAACATCATCACATTCAATATTAAACGGCCGACAACAATGCAACATACGTATGAACTGTGGTAAATGAGAATAAATACACAATAACAGAAACAGCTGAAATGTTTAATACTGTGTTCACGAATGTTGGATGCAGTGTGAATCTAATCCTGACTGATCAGGCGACGGATTGATTACATAGAAGTGGCGTCTGTAGAAGCAGCAGAACTAATCCAGCACTGAAGAACACTTGTAGCTGTCCAATAGTGCGGCTTTAAAGGTGTTGAGATTGGGAGACGTGCCATTCACAAAACACTCGTTATTAACAGGTCGCTGAATCCAACACTAACTCTGGAAATCCTTGTTTGATTGAAGCGGTGACTGCAGGGAGCAACAAACATCTGAGGACGTTTTTTTGTGGAAACTTCAACTGATTGTTTTAGTTCTTGTGCCGTCATCAGAGTCATTTTAAGATATTGTTAAAATAAATTGGGGGGTTTTCCACTTGCTGCATGAAAAGCAAGTTTAAGTGTCTATGGGAGACGATGGTGTACACTATGAAGGTGCTGTTATTTGAACAGGTGCTGTGTGTCCGAGTGTGCACGTGTGTGTGTGTGTGTGTGTGTGTGGGGGGGGGGGCAGGTGTCTCTTACCTCCTCTGCTCTCGCTGTCAGCCGGCTTCACTTGGATTGGACGGTTCATCTGAAAAGACAGAGGCCACACAGCGCAGGGAGTTTAAATATAGGACAGGGGTAGTGACCATGAACAAGAGGTAAAATAGAGAATTTATACAACTGCAAAAAAACCCGCTATAAACTAGAAATAACTGGCAGGTCCTGGTGCTCGTAACAAACTGTGATCACTGTTGTCTGGTGAACATGAGGAGGACATGTACAGAGGTCATGTAACGCAGCTATTATTGCTTTAACATGACGTAATGGTATGACACATGTATGCATGTATGGATGTCTGTGCTTTGTCAGTCAGCTTCCTACGTTTCCCCCAGTAATTTTCTCTTTTCCTTTTTTTTGATAACTCTGCTTCACTAGACCACGACTGACACTGATATGTGGGATATTACATTCACAGTCTCTCTCTCTCTCTCTCTCTCTTTTTCTCCACCTCGTCTCCCCGAGTCTCTCAGAATCGGCTCTAATGCCGATGCCTGCCGTTCCTTCTCCCCCCCTATCACACCAAACCAGGAAAAGCACACACCCACGCAGGATTGGGGAAGTGATAAGATTAAGAACACTCGCCAGCTAATCTGGATTACAGAAGCATGCAGCATCAGAGTAGTGAGAGATTCTGAGCCTGACAGGAACAGACGGGGGTATACAGGGTTAGAAAGAAAGGCATCATATCTAGAGAAAAAAAAAGAATAAAAGAATGACAAAGGAAAAATAGAGCACACACAACAGAGGAGGATTAGGTGACCTTTTCATAATTCATCAAAAGACAAGTTGTTGAAATCCCATTTCTTTCTGCACAATTGTCCTCCCATTTACTTAACACAGCCCCCTATATGAAAATGTGCACACATCAGTTTCCCGGAGCCTCGTCTTTGAAATGTAAAGAGCAAGAAAACAGTGAAAAGAGGTATTGAATGGAATAAAGAAGAGAATAGGGCAAAGAGGAGTAAGAAGGGTGGGATTGAGAGGGTTTGAGGGGGAAGGAGAGGAGCATATGGAGGAAAGGATGGAGGTGGGGGCGATGTGTGTGAGGGAGGGGATGGGTGAGGTGAGGAGTCGAGGTGAGAGCGGCAGAGTGACACTCTGTTAACTGTGGCTTAATGAAGGTCTTAATTATGGAGCTGGTGACATTTCGGCCAGTCACTGTTCTCGTGTCACTGATTGATCGGATGTGATCGGTCACCAGGAGACATTATTGATCGTGGCTGCGGTCGCGCTCGGCCGGGCCGCATGCACAAACACCGCCGTCTCAACGCACTGAACTGGAGCAGCAGCTGAAACACCTGCTGCAGAGGGCCCCCTCGTCCCCTCGTCCCCTCGTCCCCTCACTGAGGGCGTCCAATTGATTGCACCAATTAGGCGGGTGATAGAAGAGATGGAGGGCCAAAGTCTCAAAACCATCTTCCAATCACTCAAGCAAATGGAGGTCTGCTCCTGCAATCACTGAATACTAATTTCATCTTAAATCAGAGTTTCAGTTTTGTCCTTAAACATAAAATTACATGTATTTCTTTTGAAAGGATCATTCTGACTGAGCCCTTGAGCTTAAAATCCATGTACTTGTGACGCTTGGCATGAAAGCTCTCAACAAATAACACCTTTGTCATTATAAAAGGCTCCATTCATTGCCTTTTGTCTTGTTTACCATTATTCCAATCACTTCTCATGTTATTTTGCACTTGTACACCCACAGTACAGAATATATCAGTGTAGCAGTCTGTGCAGAACTCAGTGTTATTTACCACGGTGCAATATTATATATTCATTCAATTTGATTTGTATTCTTGTTTTATGTTTTTGCCTCATGCTCAGGGTGTTAAATATTAAACTGCATGTAACTTAAGTCTCATTTTTCTTTTAACAATCTTTTATTTAAATGTATATTTTCAAAGTACTGGATCCCTCTATTATGTGTTTGTCACATTAGTTAATCATAATGCTCTTTTTTCATTTACTAAATAAAAAGGTAAACTCAACATTGTATACAAACTAGATGAACAAAAATTCAAGGATTCAGATTTTACATGGAAGCAAAGAAAGCAGCTTTAAACAACAACAACTAAATAATAGATGAAATAAAAATGAAGGATGGTGGTGAAGGATACATAATATTTGTTTCTGTTACTGATAGATTGGGGCAGTTTCTTTGTTATTGCACCAAAATAACACATACATGGTCATACGCATCAAGGGATGTGACTTATACCTGAATTTAAATAAATATGACCACATACACCAGTCCATTTTTCATTTTTAAGTAAAAATGAGTAAATGTCCAGTTGCTAAAATGTCCTTAGAGCCAAAAGGAACAAAACCTTGGTATCAAGACCTCAGTTGTGTTGCCACAGTTTTGTGTACATGCTACACAAACACTGAACACAGAGTAATTCTCCAAATCTATAATAAAACCAGAGTCAGATTAGATCAGTGCAAAGATAAAATATAATCTACAGTGATATTATCTGAGAGTTGATTTAAGGGTTTACAGATGATGCTACAACCTCATGGCAGCAGTTTAATGTGACATCTTTGACTGATCACATGTTTGACTGACGCCTGTAAAAAATCCCATGGCCCATATTTCAGTGCAGGAAGACAAACAGTGAAGGCCGCGGTGGTGGCGGTGATAAGGAGAAGCAGCAGATGGCCCAGGAGATTGGAATTAGAATATACAAGAGGGAAAACAGCGAGAAGTGGAGGCATCAACGCCGTGCCACTTCATATCAGCACGGCAACACGGCCCCGCCGCCTCTGACGAAGGCCGCGCTCGCATGGCCATCGTCATGACAACCCCGGTGATGAGAACCCCACATCAGGTAAACAAGGTTGCCCTGAACGATGTGCAGAGGAGAGACGGGTGAAAAACAAATGAGGAGGACAAAGGGTGCTTCTAGGTCGAGAGATAGAAGGATTAGATGGGTGAGGGAGGAGGGGGAAGGAAAAATGAAAGATTCCGAACACACACACACACAAAAAAAAAAAATGAAGAGGGATGATGGAGGGAGCGTTCGTGCCTGTTGAATGTTGGCGCTGCCTCGAGAGCAGATGCAGAAGCAGGGAGGAAAATATCTCCCTCTAAGCCTAAACCACTAACAAACACTTTACAGTAATTTGCTCTCTCCCCTCCTCCTCCTGTTGCTCCCCTCCTCCCATCCCCTTTTCTCTCTTAGGCTTGTTTACAAAAACAGTCCCATACTGTGCACAGACAACACACAGGCACAACCTGCCTGATCAACAGCCCATTTTCTCTGTGTGCTTTTGCTGTTTGATTTCTCTCTCGCTCCGCGCTCCATCTCCAAACACACACATTATATAAAGTCACACTAAACACACATACATTATTACTGACACACACACACACACACACACACACACACACACACACACACACACACACACTTTGTCTGCTCCTGTTGGTCACAGCGACATGAGCACACACATCTACACATGCTTAATCTTTTTCGCTCTGTGATGCCGCAGGGGATTTTGCAGAGGATTATGAGATATTAAATCCATAGATTATCCAATCAAATCACGGCTCGACCCCTTACCCATAATGCATGACCCCCCATGCCATCAACTACCGAATACGCACACCCCAACGTGAATGCGTTTTCATCAGCTACAGCGGCAGGAATGTGTTTTAGATGGAGGGCTGTTTACAGTCGCGGTGAGTAAAGCATATTGATGGTGTAATATTTTTCTCGCCTCTCGATTTTGACCCACAGAGCAGATGATAATCTCTATACTTTCAACTGGCTCAACGCAAGCCAGTGTGGTTAAGTCCATATAGCAGGCGGCTGCTGCTGCTGCTGCTGCTGCTGCTGACACATTTCTGTCGCCTGTTTTCTTGTACAATTTCATTCCATTCTGCTCGTCCGCCCTGAAAAGCAGCCACTCTGAATGGTAAATATATCAGCAGAGACCATCTCCCCTGCTCTTTGAAGAACGTTTACAGCAGGGAGAGTTGGAGGTCTGTGTGCGTGTGTGTGTGTGGGAGAGTTGGGGGGTGGGGGGGCACAAAGACAATTTACCGTCTTCGCCTCCCCTCCGCTCCATCACACAGCGCTGGTCATTGCATCGTGCCGGTCGCCAGGCAACCTGGCATCCCTCGTCCCCGCCGTTTCCAAGCAACGAGACCTGCGACCGTAATCAACCTGCTACCCCCCACTCCCCCCCCCCCCCCTCCACTCCCCACCTCTCCGCCCTGTTCTGTTCCTCTCCAGTCTCTGATGCTTTCGCTCCCTCGCTTCTCCATCACAAATGCACTTACGCTGGGACGCACTTGTGAATTCACCCAGGGGAAAAAGAAGTGGAAGAAGAAGCACAGGTGGAAATTGGTATATTCACAGGCCGAAAAAAAGAGGAGGATAAAAAACAGACCTTAGAAAAAGGAGATTAACAGACACAGATGATTGTGAGCTCAGAACAAAGAGTCAGAACAAAGCAACAGAGGCAGGGACGAAAAGCAGAGATGCACAAGTACGGTCTGTTAATGTTGCCACACGTGGATGCACACACAGATGCGCACACACATGGGTGGGTAGGCACACAAAGCAGAGAGAGAAACCTTCTCCTGAATCCAGCCAGTCGCTAAATCAATCAAACACAAAGACACTGACAGCACCATGCTAGCACAGTTCGATAATATTTATTCAATGATTTGCCCTTCAATCTTAAATCTGCTTCCCCGTGTTGTCTCCGACTCCTACAGGGTTCAATAGTCTGTCCGGTGTCAAGACGGAGCTGAAGCCGTTTTGTCAGACAAGAGCCGACAAAAATCCTCCAAAGTGGAGAAACTGAATATCAAAGTGTAAATTTCTAACAACGCTGGAGTCGACTCTCAATTGTTTTGTCTTCTCCGACCGTTAAATATTCATGTCAAGTGTTGTTTGACTCGAGTCAGTGGAGCAGAGGGAGAAAAGAACTGTATTACGGACAGATATTTGTGTGAATGTGTGTGTGTCTGTGTGTGTCTGTGTCTGTGTGCTTGTGCGTGTATGTATGTGTAGATTGGGCCCATGTCCTACTTTTCTTTATTCTTTTTTTAATTTGCTCATGCTTTACATGTACATGCTACGCTACGACCAGTCCTACGAGTTCAAAAAGCCTAATGAGTTTTGTAACAGCCCCAACACACACACACACACACACACACACACACACACACACACACACACGCACAAACCCCCCAAAACACACTATTTCTCAGTAACAGATGTCTGCATTTAAGCTGATAAACACACTGCCTCAATGCACCTCCAACCCCCCCCCACCCTTGCTGCCACCCACTGTTCATTATGTCAAACTTTCATTCATTTCTTCCTTCCCTCCCCCACCCTCGCTTATTGTCCCACCCCTCCTTCATTTATCCAATTTCTCTCTCATTCACACCCATTTACTACGTCTGTAAATCCAATCTGCATTCATCATTACTGTCGACACAGAGTGACGTACAAAAAAAATAAGGGGCCTTTTTTTTGTCGGCTGCCAACGCCGCCTGTCCTGCATCGCCCCTGATGCACATTCATATGCATGCATATGTAAATGACTCAATGCCCGATACATTCATTGACAGAGTACATTTGCTCTGAGACACGCTAATTGCTATCATCATCATCATCATCATCCCCGCACCCAACTGGCGTCACCACACAGGCTACACATGGAGGCCCTGCTTCATCTACCAATTGTCAGGTACATAAAATAACATGTTCGCTGTGACCTAGTGAAACAAAATCTGGAAAGAAGAAGACGGTAATAATGTTTTACTTCACGTCTGTTTTCTGCAAATGAAGAAATATGTCAATCCAGTCGTCAAACGAGAGCTTGGGAGGCACTTAAGCTCATAAAGCCAGCAGGATTTTCATAAAGGCTCTGTCTCTGAATTATGTCTTTTGTGGGATTTTGAATGGGTATGGAACATTGAATCTAAAATGGTTGGCAGTTCTGACTATCTGCTCTGAAGGCTGCTGGGTGTTCTTCCAGTGGGCACTTAGAAAATGTATGAAAATGATCTGCATCGTTGACTTGGCTTTGTCTCCTACAATCTAAGTTACTGGTTCTGTGCCACTTCTGCAGAGGAGATCATTTTTAACCTGAAGTTTTTATCCATTAATCTGTCTCCACTGTGTAAAGATGGAGTAGGTCTACAAAGCTAACAGGTAAAACCAACCTGCAACTCTTTATAAGTCCACATGTATCTAAAGCAGAATGTTTGCTCAGACATGAGGGGCACAAATTACAACATTCTGGCACAGCAACTTCCCATCTCATATCCTGTGTAAAAAGCCTGGGCTATATTTAGCATATGCATTTATTTCCGACTATTGATAAAACCCCTCTGTCTGCTCCGTCTGAGTCCTTATGGCTGAGTAAATGTCAGGCTTAGTCAGATGTTCCACTCACAGAGGGATCTTTCCTCTCGCATATAGGCAGCTTAAACACAGAAGGCCTCACGGCACAGATTTCACTCTCTCTCTCTCTCTCTCACACACACACACACACGCACGCACGCACACACACACACACACACACACGCGCACACACACACACACGGCAGATAGTGAATAAAGAAACCTGAGAGGATCTCATAATGAACCCGACAACTTCCATCCATCCATCCATGCATCCGTCCATGTCTTTGTATGTGTACCCTCCACGGAAACGCACAAACACAAAAGCAAACACGCACACACGCACACACACACACACACACAGTCATTAAACCCAGTTAGTGTTAACACCTGCCCTCCATTGCCCTGCTGCAAATGCAAACACACACCGAACACACACAGCTACTATCTCACTTTGGCACAGTTGCACTATTAAATAGTTATTTCATTTGAAATTAACAGTGAGGTCTTGTTGCAAATATTAATTCAAGTAAGTGAGGAGGAGCAATTTATTCTGTCTCTACTCAAGCAGTTATACAGATGAAGAGCTGCTACTTACGACTCTCTTCCTTACTGATCACAGGTGTGAAAGTCTGACATTTTAGGAAATGTAGTTTTATTTAGTTTATTTACTTTAGTTTATCAGTGAGCTTTAACGTTGCTGGAACCATTAGACAGAGCTAGGCTAACTGTTTCCCCTTGTTTTCAGTCTTTATGCTAAGCTACAGTATGTATGCTAGTTGCTAGACCCAGCTGCATATTTACCAAACAGACATCAGCGAGATATCAATCCTCTCATTTAACTCCCAGCAAGAATCCAATTAAACATACTAACTAAATGTCAAAGCTTTTTCTTGGATCTGGCGACGGTTTTCCCGATAATGATTTTGTCAATTTGGCCTGAAATGTCAGGAAATAACAAAACATGCTCAGAACACGTTCACACAGCCTGTGGAAATGTCTTAATGTCTTAAAAACTAATTTCAGCTCTAACGATCTCCACCGGCAACCAGAGACATAATAAAGCTCATTCAACAGATATTTATCGGATGTTGTTGAAATCTACGTTGAGTTTTGCACGTCGCTGTGTAAAATGGCTTCTTTGAATGTGGTAGAACGGGAAGTTATGGTCTCAAACAAGAGAACAAGATGTGCAAACAGGACAGAACCAGAATGCAGCTCCCTCTTCTCTCCATCTACCAACTCCACCATTCTCTCACTTTATTTCCCTGCATTCGGCCGACTGTGCCTTTGACACTTCTCCTCCTCCTCCTCCTCCTCCTCCTCTCCTCCTCCGACTTACGGACCTCTTTCACCTGAAATGAAACCCAAGGCCAGGTGCCACTCCGATATAAAACCATCTGTTCACCCCTGCCCGACTTCTTTCTTATTCCACCCCCCCTATCTCCTTTCTTTCTCTATTTCCATTGTTAGCAAAGAGAAAGAAAGAAAAAATCAGTGGAATAGCAAGGTGGAGGAGAAATAAGCAGCAAGTCTGACTCCTACTTCCCGGAGAGAAGAAATGCTAAGAAAAAAAAAAAAAAAGAGCTGTGATGAGTGTTAATGACATCCTTCAGCTTTCTCTACATTCAGGTGAGCTTTCATTTCAGCTCGCTTCTCTCAGTCCTATAATTGGCTTCATGTTATTTCTTTTGTATCATCCCCCCCCCCCCCCTCCATTCGACCACGAGATGCCAAAGTTAATTATTCTTTGGCAGTGCAGGTGCAATTAGATGACAATTACACCACAGCTGGTAGCAGGGGTGGGAAGCCGTTCTTGTCCGCGTGGGCGTGCATGGAGCTAATAAGATGGTTTTCGTCTTTTTTTTTTTTTTCCCGTGCCTTTCTTTGGCCGAGAAAGGGGGTAGGGAGGGAGAACACAGGAGGGTTTAGCTTGTTTCACTCGGCTTAGAGGTAAGAGGTTGTGAGGAGGAGAGCCGCCGGGGGAGAAACACAGGGGGGAAGAGGGCTTTAGCCATGGGGCATTGGGTCCTGCTGATCCCCCCTACGAGAGGTCAGGAAGGTCACGCTACTGTCACGCTAACAAAAGGATTTCATTTGTTGCCACCCTAATACCAGCCGGCTCTTTTAAATTGTCCCCGCGACCCGCAGTGCAACCCCCCCCCCCCAACCCGGCTGCCATTACAACACTGATCTACTGCTGAAATTATTGCAATCACCGAGTGATTATCAAGAGAAAACACAAATGATTGCTGTTTAAAGCTTCTAAACACAGGAGGGTTTTGTGGCTTTTTCTGTTTCAGGGCTTCAACCAAATATATTTTCAACATCATTCCATTTCTCAATCAACTCTTTTGTCTGAAAAATGCACAAAAGTAGTGAAAAATGTCCAATATGATTTCCCAGAGTCCATCACATATCTCGTTTTGACAACGACAACCTAAAATTCACCTCACATTGAATATTAGATGAAAAATATTTAGGGTTCGGACTGTTGCTCAGCAATTTCATCGCACTTGAACACATCACCATCCATTTGTTTAATGATTATTTTTTGGATAAATAGTTTTGTCTGTAATTTTGTCTGTCTATTTCAAAGTCACTGTGCTGTCACATTAGACAAAGAAAACCAGCAAATCCTCACATTGAAGAAGCTGTAATCAGAGAATTTCTCTCATTTTTGTGAAAATAATTACTCAAGCTATCAATCGATTATAAAAATAACGGTTCTTTAGATGTTTAGAGCAAAATTGACAAAAAAAGAATTGTCTCTAGATATTCAAATGTTGATATTTGCTGTTTTTCTTCATCTTCTTTGAAACTTAATTTAAAATCTTTTGGTTTTGGACAAAAAAAGCAATTTGACTACATCAGAATATCTTATGGACATAATCTAACTGCCAATTAATTGATTTTTTTTTAAAAAACACAATGTTCTCCTGCTTCCTCACTCTTCCGTCAAAATCTGCAGCCATAAGCTGTCATTCAGGAGAGGGAGGAAGAAAAAAAAGAAGTGAATGATGATGAATTTAGATTTCAACAAAAATAACCAAAAGGAAACGGGGTTAAAGCCTTGTTAGTATAAAAGAGGAAGCAGCAGCGAGTCTGGGAGCACACTCTGTCTCAGTAATTCCTTGCCTTGTCGCCTTGTCTCTCATGGAGTCGGTTATTATGGAGACGCGGCTGTCATGTCATATTTAGCTCTGGAAATGTCATTTGGCAGCACACCTGCTGCCTGGCTATGCTAATAAAGCTAGGTTTAACTTTGATTAGGATTCACAGGGAGAGATGGATGGAAAGAGAGGAGAGGCAGGGGAAGATGTATATATTTATATATATATATGTATATATATATATATATGTGTATGTATGTTTAAATGTGTATGTGTGTGAATAAAGGGCGAAAGCCAGAGGTACATAAAAGAAAAGACACATCAGAGAGAATGAGGAGGGGCAAGGTCCCTCCAGAAGCGAACCTCATAGCTGTCTCTTTCTTCTCTTTCGACCCATGACATGTAGCAAGATGACTCATGCCTTAACTGGATGGATATGTCTGGATGCATCACATATGAAACATAAGAGGGAGAGGAGCCCCTGACCTTTATTGGAGCATATCAGCTAAAGGGGAAAGACGGGCTGACATGTCAAACTCTGTTAATTTTTCTCGTGTCACTGTGTCCACGTTTGTGCATGTGCGGTGTGTTCAGATGCCCTCGCCTGCCAGTTATTCCCTCCCTCCATTTTTTTTATACACATGTGAGCGGCTGAGGACCCGAGTAGACGACGACGCACTCACCCCTGGTAGCGTCTTCTGCTCGTGCAGTGCATTCTGGGCTTTGAGGGCGGACTCACGTGCACAGTATGTCAGGAAGGCACAACCTGGGAAACAAAGCCAAACGAGAGAAGATCAGCCAAATATAAGTGCATGTATTTTTAATGTCAGATTTGTCAACATTGTCAACACATGGTGCTGTTCGCCCCGGAAGGCCTGTAGGCAGTAACATCAAATAAATAATATAAATATGCACATTAGATATCGAGTACGTGCTTTGGTTTTATTTAACAATTTTGGGATTGCATGTGTTTCAAATATATGAAAATGCTTCCAGCCTTTAATCAGGCCACAATTATAAATATGTATTTAAAGCTGCATTAAAAAAAAAAGATGAAATGAAAACAATGACCAACTGTCATTTTGTTAAATAGTTTTCCCAACAGCGCAGGAGATCGGTGGGATTATTAAATCATAATACCTGGAGACAATTCAGACACAGGCTGTCTGAATGAGTGTTTAATATCATGCTGTTCAAGCAAAATGTATGCAGTCCCACATAATAGAGAAAGGCCTTCATTAACCTTTAGGGCTCCCACAAATCATGAATATGTAAATGTATGCAGAATAGGTGTTGTAGGTGTTAGAGGACTGGTACCACCTGGCCCTATACGTCTCCCTACTGACTGATGCTTTATGTGGATTTATAAAAGCCTTTGTTTTCCCTGCTCATATTTGCATTAGGGATGACAGGAGGGATCAGTGTTTCACTCAGATCACTTTTACCAACTTAACTCCATCTGTCAAACTAGATTCTGACAGTGGAGAGTTTTTAATTCCAAATTATGAGAAGCCCTTTTTATCATTTGACAAACATTACTTTCAAGTTGACTATGCTCATCATATCAACAAATTACGGTCGAACAAAATAGTTTTGTATGATGGGAAATTAGAGAACTACCTCTGTGGTGATAGAAAATTATATATAGAGAGCGTTGTTATACATTTTACACTGTAAAATGTATAACAATGCTGTTTATTATCTCCACCAGTCATGTCATGTTTTCACCCCTCCGTGTCCATTTGTTTGTCTGATTGTGGGTTTGTTTGTTGTAGATTTACACAAAAACCCCTGAAAGGATTTCCACAAGACTGAAGGACGGTACACAAGCCAAAAAAGAACTCAAGACATTCTGGGATCCAGACAAAGGGGCTGAACACGTAAATTTTTTATCAGTGTCTTTAACATTGAGAGAGAGAGGGTTTTATTTTTCACCAATTTCGTAAGAAGATCTTGATTTAAAAATAATCAGACATATTTAGAGAAGTGATATCTATGAGTGTGTGAAAATTGGTGCAGCTTGATTTAAGGGGACTGTTGGGCCTTGGCGATGGTATTTGCTCAACTGATCGTCATCCTAGTTCTGTATAATCTCCTAAATCTAACAGCTGACAGTTATTTATTCATTCCATGATTTTTAATTTGAATGAGTTGATGTCTTATTTTAATAAAATCATGTTGGAGGTGAAGAACAACCATTGACACATTTTTGTGAATTCAGCCTTAAACTAATAGTGTCTTAAAATCTCTGGTGTAGCATCATGGGACATGGCATAACATTTCCCAGGATGCCCTGCAGCGTCCAGTTTGATGTGCAGACTGTAGATTTAAAAAAACCATCATTTGAAAATACAAGAGTGCATTCTTCTATGTGATCATATCTAAAGCAGGAGAACACATGAAGGATAAGAAGAAAAACGTTAGAATTAAATGTATTTGCCTAAATGAGTTTGACTTCTTTTACAGGGAAATAAATGAAATGTTGTCAATTCAGCTTGAAAATACTTAGCATGAATCACTACCTCAGTCTGAGTCAAAGCCAAATCTTTTTCCACTTTAATCCAAAACAGAAAGCCTGACTAAAAGATTTGTGAAGTGTGAGGATGCAAACTTTCCACCAGATGTGCTTTAAAAAAACAGGTTTTAGCCTCACAGCGACGCTCAAGGAGGCCTCAGAGGGACAAGTGCTAAATGAGGAGGAGCCACACTGATATTTACAGGGAATCCAGTCATAAGAATAAACTATCGTGACTCTATGTCTTGCTCTCATGCTAAATTATTCCCCATTAGGAAGCTCTGTGAGACAAGATGGGAGTTCTTCTTCCTTACCTTTGTGCATCCCAGTGTATTTGTCCTTTATCACCGTCAGCTCGTAGATCTTGCCAAACTGCTCGAAGATGGGCTTCAGGTCCTTCTCCTCCAGGTTTCGGGGTATCTGCCCGATGAAGAGCTTGATTGCGTCAGGCTCCTTCATTGAGAAGTCTGGGGAGGAATAAGAACACACACACACATAGAGATAGAGAGAGAAAGAGAGAGAGAGAGAGAGAGAGAGAGAGAGAGAGAGTGGAGGCGGTCAGGAGGAGCAGACAGGAGCCTGCAGGCTTAAATTCACACTGCACAGGAGGTGCAAACAGGAGGCTGGGGATAGAGGTGCAGATGGGAACGATCAGTGGGACTGAGATGCTGAAATTATAGTTTCTACATCCTCGGAGAGATGGTGGACCAAATCCTCAAGTCGATTTTAGAGAGAATACAATACATAAATCACACTGACACACATGTGGTCACAATAAAACACACAAATAACACTAAGATTAACATATAGAGTATGATATTGATATATTAATAGATGAAAATTCTTATAGTTAATATCATGAATTCACTGTTGGTTGTATGACACATTGTAAGAACTATATTTTCTATGGGAATAGTGATGTAATGTTATTTTAGAGGGGCTCAAAAGCAACCAAACACATTTTTGACCCAATTTCAAACAGCCAAAGCCACAATTCTGTGTTTCATTGCAAAAAATCCTAAATTAAAGAAGAAAATGTTCCAAGAAAATAAAATTATAATCTCATAACTTCCATATTCATAGGTTTCTATCAACGTTTGGATCAGACAGTCGTGAGCTACAGAGCTAAGTTGCAATCTGTCCTTTTCGTCAGTGTTAAGACAAATAAAATAAAAAATGTGAAGTCACATCACAGCAGATGATAGTAAACAGCTCGATCCGTCGATGTTCGAGACAGAAACATCATGTGTCTGTCAACACAGCTGGAGACCTGCGCTCTCTTTGTCAAGACGTGGGTGACAACAACAATGACCCCAACATGATTCTACACGTTTCACCCAAAAAATAAAACACACACACACACAGACACACACACAGGGAGGTGGAAATAAAAAGCCTCCTACCTGTGGTGCTGTTGGTGGCAGAGAATCGATGGAAGCAGCGGACGTCTTTCTTCTTTACTTATTAAAGCTCCAAGATTCAGTTCATCTGTCGGGAGGAGCGTCTCTGAAATCCCGCTACAAGTTCGGCCTGTTCGCCCCTGAAACAACACAACTCACATCCAGCGACGCTCCTTTATTCGGCATGAGCGTCTTTTTCTAGATCTGCTTGTTTTTTTCCTCCTCCTCGCTGCTCTTGGATTCCTGGATGTCTCTCTCCCTCCTCTCTCTAGAATGAATCAGAGAATAAACAGTTCTCCCTCCCTGGCTCCGCTGGATGAGTGTGGAGATCAATTGATATTTAGGCTTCCGTCAGTGGACCGTGGGGAATAGTCGGTCTGGTTGGTCGGTCCTCTCCCCTCTGAGTGTGTGAGAGTGTGTGAGTGTGTGTGAGTGTGTGAGTGTGTGTGTGTGTGTGTACTCCTTTGACGTCGTAAGCCGGTGTCTCCCTCCCTGTCCATCTCAGCTCCATCCCTCCCCTGGGCTGTCTGCCGCCAGGGACCGTCCACAAGCTACCGGCCCCGTGACAGCCGCACAGAGGGAGAAAAGAAGGGAGACATTAAAGGGTTAGATCACCGAAAAAATTAAATAATCCACTCATTATCTGCTCGATACCGATGAAGAGGTAGGTGAAGTGTTTGAGTCCGCAAAACTCTTTTCAGTAGTAAGGTTGCACGTTGCAGGTGAACACCCCTCACCTCACCACCCCCTTCCAAACATGATGGAGAACGTGTAGTAGACTTCAGTTGTCATAAGAACTCAAAAGGTGTTTAGTTCCTCAGGTTTGGACGACTGTACAAAACATGGCGGCCTCCGTACAGATGACCCGCTCCTGATGTAAAAATAAAGTATTTAAATCTAAAGGGCCCATTCTAGGGTAAAGAAAAGAACAATGTGTACAATTTGAATGAAACACACTTGTGAAAACATCACTGGGATTATTTGATATTCAGTTTCTGCCAATAGATCCCTTTCACCTAAATTTTACACACTGAACCTCTGAGTAAAAAACAACAGAAAAAAACCCAACATAAATGCCTCTGTACTGCTCCTGTGGTGTCATCCAAGTGTCCGTAAACCCTGGTGTTCAAATTCAAATCAAGCGAGCTAGTTCCGGCAGCATCGCTACTTCTGGCAGCGGACATTTAGGCTAAAAACAACATGACCACGTCTGTCCGAACCTTCTGTGGCTGATAAAGGTCACGCTGTAAAACGTATTAAATTGTACAGAGGCTACAAGGTTCACATCCCACATAGCTTCCTCCTAGTGTTTAATATATTTCTATACTATTTTTTATATTTATGCTTATTCACAAACACAACAGATTCCTTGTAACCTACTTGGCAATAAATTCAGATTCTGTCCTCGACTGCACAAACATGCACTACATCAGACTGAGAGGGGCTTTGGACGATGGGAATCAGACGTCAGAAGAACTGTTCTTCAGAAATCAAAAGATATTGGACATAAAAACAGGAGGTGCTCGCGCGGAGGGATTTGTCGTTTTTCTTGCTGAGGGGGAAGTTGCAGACGGTCCCTGACATCAAAGATGTAAATCCGCCTTTTGTTCTCGTGGCGCTGACCGTGGTCCTGAATATGGTTCGAGTCCGCTCGTGACTCTGAGATGCAACATGAGAATAAACACCTCATTTCCAATAGAGTCAATACAGGAACCTTCACACACACACACACACACACACACACACGCACACACACACACAGTGAAATCTCGACAGCATGTAAACAATGAGCCCACATGACAGCCTGCTGCACACACCCACGACTCTTCAAGAGGAGTCACGATCTGGATCTGATCCGTGTCCTCAACGTTACACACACAATGAACAGCCTCAGAGCTCAGATCTCAATGTGACACATTCGATCCTGTGTTTCCACCAACACCACATCTCCTCCGCTCGTCTCCAGTGTTAACGCCGCCATCTGTCATTCGCCATTAAATCCCGCCTCCCGCCCTTCATCCCACAATAAGAGCCACACGAACACATGCACACACGCACGAACACACGCACGCACGCACACGCACACTGCAGGCGTGGCAGACTGACTTCATCTGGTTCTGATCCATGAGGTAGAAACACACGATGAACGTAATATCACTTTTAACACGTGATTTGTGTGACAATGGATGAAGCACACATGAAAAAAGTGGAACCAACAACGACATCTGGTGACGAGCTGCCAACACACACGAGGCTGTCGTGCCTGTGTTGTTGTCACTGCGCTCTAAATACGTGACTTTATAAATGATACCGACTTCTACTGCATGTGGGGATTTGAATGTGTGTCTGTAGTAACAATACTACAGACACACACGTGTGTTAATCTGTCTTCAGCAAAATTACTTCGGGTATTTTTTAAATACTAGTTTCGTAGTGTTACACATTTTGTTGTTATATCAGTGTATTGTTTTTACCTATATATTATCGTGTAAACAGCTTCATATTGCAGCAACTTGTATTATTACTTTTTACTGTTGTGCAGCTCAAACTCAATTCCTGCCTTTAATTGTGTCCTTAAAGTTTTTTTCAGGAGATTTAAAAAGAAATAAATATATTATTTGAACCTGCATATGGAAATAAAGTATACGGCCTCAAAGTTGCAGTAGAATTATGAAACAAGAAACTTGAATAATTGCATGAGAATGCTGGAATATTTTACTGCACTGGTTTAAAGACTGAAGGAGATTTCTGAAAAGAACAAACGAGGCATCATTTAAAACATGAACATGAATGAAAAACCTTATTTAGTATAAAAATAACAACTGTTAAATAAATTAGCAAAATGTAGTGAAGTAGTTTAGTAAATGCTCTTAGTTAGATTTCACCACTGGCTTTAAATAAATGATGGAAATGTTTCCTGAAACTGTGACAAGTCTGAGACTCAAACAGGCCAAAGGTCATCAGTTGGTCCTCTGTGGTAGAAACCATGCATTATTAAATTTGGTGATTTGAGGATTAACTGTCCCTTTATGGGAACAAATTATCCACAATCCCATTGGAGCAAAGTTTTTCTAATCTGAATGGATCTTTTTGGGTTTAACAGGATAAAAAGCAGCTGATACACTTGACTCAAATACTGCAAATAAACTGACAACACAACCGTGCTTTGATATAAACAATACTTTATTTCAGAATAAAATGCATTGAGTGGAGTTTGTACATATAAAAGGCATCTGAATATTGTTGATAACAATGTGAGAGTATTTAATAATCCTGGTTGTACTCACTTCACGTGGGCTCGGTGCAAACTTCCTGCTCTTCTGTGATTCTTCTCAAACACTGAAAAAATAAAGACAGAGAAACAGTTTCAGCATTTTGATTGTCCCCCTGCCTGTTTTTTCCCTGTCAGGATTTCCTGCTGGTGGCCCTCGGCCTCTGATGTGTTTCAGTGGAGTCTTACTCAGCTGCGTTCATGTCAGACCATGAAGAGACATCACTGGCAGCGGTGCAGGGATTCAAAGAGGACAGTCACCACAGCAGCAGCAGCAGCAAACCTCCACCTCCCCCACCTCCATCAGTCAGGTTGTGGGAAGAAGTTGACATCACATCAGACACATCAAAGTGTGGCTCTGCTTCCCTGAGGAGGAGAACAGGAGGAGGGAAGGAGGGATGAAACAGGAGGAAAATGGGTTAAAAGTCAAGGGATGGAGGAATGTAAACATTATTTATCACTCCCGATAAATTAAACAAAAGATGTTAATTATCAGGCAGCAATGAAAGACACTAACAATCTCCCTGACATACATGAAGAAGTCCAGATTCTAAAGGTATAAACAACTCTTGTATAATTACTTGTGATGCTGGAAACACACTGACATCTGTCCACATCTGTCCACATCTGTCTCATCGGATCTGACTATACAACATTTTAAAACCTGCTGCACCTTGTCCATTCAATTCTTAACTATTAATCCACCTGAACTTTAAGCTTCACTTTGTTTTCGTGATTTCACCAACAATGAAATCAAATCAATCTTCATTAAAACTGATAAGAAAAATCTGTACAAATTAAAGGTTTGAATTCAAACTGGCAGGTTCATAAGATAAAAAAAAAAAAAAAGTGTTCAAATTGATCATGTTAAGAATCGATAACATAGGAGTTACGTTTATTTTCTATTGTTATAATAACTGAATATTTACTTATCATTAAAAAATTAACATTTGGTAGTGTTGGATTATATGGTATTAAATTAATTTAACAAAAATATCTTGATGGTATAATTTATTTATTGACTCTATTAATCTTTTTATTTTCAGAGCAAAGATAAAAATGTATTTTTTTTATTTATTGTTGAACAACAGTCCACAAGTCGAATTAGCTACATTTGATTTTTTTTTTTTACAAATGAATGGATCGTGTAAGGATCTTGTTTTTTAGTCATCGAATCAATTTGACTAATTACTGCTTTGTCTTAAAACTTGTTCTCACATTGAAGTCTTGTGCAGACACAGTTTGACCTGAGAATTAAATTCCTGTCACATTCTCCTCTTCTATTCATGCAGCAGGATTCTTTCTGAATCAAAGAGCCAAACACCTGGTTTTCCAAAGGGAGACGATAAAAGCCTCGACTGGAAAAGAATCCATCACAACACCAGCACTGAGATCAGTGAAGTGGATATGTGATGTGAAAACCTGAACCACATGAACAAAGCAAACAGTTTTGAGGTCAATTAGAAACCTGATAGATTTAAGTGAGTAAAACCAAAACAGAGAATTAGAAAAACTGATTTTAAGGTTAAGTTTAGTTTGTGTTCTGAGAAACCACTTGAAAAACTGTTAAATTATTTTATTGTGATAAATTTAAAAAACACATTTTCAGGAATGTCCTCACAGGCTGAAATGTGCAGCCTCAGTGTTGACATTCCTTCATCATGATTAATAGTCAATCACATGTCTATAGCTTCATTGATTTATTTTAGAAAATACTGAATATTTAGATTAAAAAAAAATTCCCTTCTTGAAAGAAATCTTTCTTTGCAATAACAGCGAGTAAGTAAATAAGTAAAACATGATACACGTTGTCCACTAGTGACTATTTACTAATAATAATAATTTAGTAGTTTCCAACCTTTCTGGATTCAATTTACATGGAAAGGAAACTTGTTCTTTTTACAAAATAGTTTTTAACATTGTTAAAATACTGACTAAATCTTGCCCTCAAATAGCAAAGCCTATTTCTATAAAATTCCGTAAATTGTGTTACATAATTTCAATTAACTTTGATGATCTTTTTAGAGTCTCTGGTTATTACTAAAATGCTAATGTTCTAGTTTAGGCGCACCCTAAAGTAACATAGATGGCTGCTGGTAGTTAAAGGCAGTGGTGCAACAGTCCATTGAGTAGAGGAAAGAAAAAGAACAACACAGTTTTTAAACTCAGATTTTTATTAGTCAATACAAGTAAAACGAAACTGAAGTCGAGAATCTTCATCCTCTCCAAAAATGCATTTCTTCTGCGTCGGTGTTGGTGGGTGAAAAAAAAAAAAAAAAAAAAAAAAGAAACTCACACCTCTCTCTCTCCTTCAATCTCCGACTTGTGCCGCTCTCCTTCAAGAAACTCAACGAGACGTGAAAGTGTCGCCGAAGGGATCTTAACGCTTAGGTGGAGAAAGTAGTGCTTCAGAAATATATAACATTCGCAGTTTGAATAAAAAAAATGAAAGTAATTTTGCCCCAAATATTCAATTGTGGGACAAATAGGAATTCTCTATAAATACACTGTGTTTTTTATAGAGTGAAATTCAAATTGATGTTTTACCAAAAGCTACTGGGAAACTGCCGGTATGGAAGAGAAGCAGTCAGAACTGCTCACTGACGAACTGAACAACAGCAGAATCACTCTACGTTGTTTTCTGATTCTTTTTCGCAAAAATAACTATCTGCGGATCTGATGGAAGAATATGAGAACGGCCTTTCACATGATGACATAAGCTTGACCGCATGCACACCCTCATACCATGCACACACACTGACCTATATCAAACTGATGCTCCATTACATATTAAATGAATTGCTTGACTACTGGAGCAAATAAAACAAAAAGTGAATTATATATATCCACCTCTTTTTTTCTTTAATCTTCTGTCGTCACTCTTCAGCCCAGCCGCCCTCTCAGAGCCTCCGTTGGCCATCACCTCTCTGGGTGTTGATTCCTCTCAACCCTCTAATCGTCCTTTATTCACCATTTTCACTTTTCTTCTGGCAGCTGCTGAATTTTGTTCTTCAGCATAACCTCCCTCTGTCCTCTGACTCCCACCTCAGTATCTGCGACATTCTCTGTTTCAGATTTTGACTTGTAAGTTACTGAACAATCTTTAAAGTCTTGCCCCCACCTTCATGACATCCACAGTGATTTCGAGAGCTCAGAACAAAGTCTCCAGTCAGTACCGAGGAGGTGGAAAGGGTCTTTTTGGTGGAAACATTGGACCAGGATTTCCCCCTCCTCCTCTTGGACCTGGACGTTTGCCTCTTAACCTTGGATTGGGGCCGTGGAACCGAGGAAAGGGCGCACGTGGGGGTCCCCTGGGGTGTGGGTGGTGTGCAGGGTGGGGAGGCCGATGTGGATGTCGTAGACCAAGATGAGGCGGCGGTGGCCTTCTTGGAGTGTAGTGGGGAGGAGGAGGGGGGCTGTGCCGCTGGTAGTCGTGGCTAAAGTAAGGGTCTTCTGAGGGGGAGAGTGGGGGATTGATGCCTCGACCTCTGGGGTAGTGGTGTGGAGGACTGCCTGGCCTGTGGTACGGATCATCTGGGTGGTGGAACGTGTCATCCTGAAAGCGATTGAAATCTTGACGGTGGGGCTCATCGTGGTACCACTCCTGGTCCTCCTGATAACGCAAGCTGTCTCGGTGGTGGTGTAAATCTTCAGGGTGACGATGGTGGTCGAGCTTCGACAGTGGCTCGTCTGAATGGAACATGGACTTGTGCTGATGGTCGTGCACCACCATCCCACTGATGGCACTGTCCGGTCTGGCCCCAGGTACTTCCACATGGCGGTTCATCGCCTGATGATCAGGGGGAATCATCGGACTGCTGGTCACAGGAGGGGGGCCGTCAAAGGTGTGAGGAGGTGGAGGTAACTGTGGGACAGGAGGGAGGTTGCCTCTGAAGAAACCAGGGGGCAGGTTGGCTCCCTGCAGGGAAGCTAAATCTCGAGGTTCCCCGGTTTGCTCTGTTTGGTACTGATAAAGTCCTGATGTCTTATTTTCTCCAGGCCCCCCAGGCACTGTTATGCTGTACCCTCTGGGTTGCTGAGAGCTCCCCTCTGGGAAAATGTCACTGTACCAGCCCCTGTCGTTCATCCCCTGAAAGCCTTCGACTGCCTGTGAGCCACTGGTGCTGCCTGGGGCTCTCTCTCCTGTTTGTGTAGAAAACTGCTGGAAATGTGCTACAGATGCAGTAATCCCATGATCTGACATCTCCTGTTTGCCACTAGGAGGCGGCTGGTACACCTGCCCGTTCTGAGCCACGCCCGGCTGAAAGTGAGCCAGTTGTTGGGAGCTGCTGAGGTTCTTCTGAGTTCTGTTCTGGCCCACGATAGGAGCCGTTTCAACTGTTTCTCCCACAGACAACTGATTTGAGTTGGAATTGAAAGGAACCACAGGCTTGTCCATGATCTCATCTTGAGTCGGGGTGCCTCCTCCTTCGTCCCTCACTGGAGTCCCACCCTGGGGGTCTGTGCCAGTTACTGGGCTGACATTTTCACTTCCTGCTGGGTTTGCAGGAAAACCCAAGTCAAATGCATTAAAAGCAGAGTTCCCCCGCAGGAAGCGGTGGATTTTAGACTCTAAACTCTTAGAGGACTTGGACGGCTCCGGCTCTGTTGTCAAATCCATGTCTCTATGGAGAGCCTGGACCAGGGCTGAGGCTCGGTTAGAAGTCTGGGGGGGGACTTGGGAGATTGTGCTCTGTTTTACAGAAGAGTTGGGTGTAGAAAGCACGGGTGCAACAGAGGAGAGAGACGGGCTCTGAGAGGGTGCTGCTAATGCAGCTGTGGATGAAGGAGGAATCTTGCCTGTACTGGAGGATGCTGAGGAGACATTTGCAGCTGGGCTGCTCAGAGTCGAGGAGACGCCTAAGAGAAGAAAAGAAAAATGAAGAAATTAATTTTAAGCAAGCTGCTTTTAATGTATGTTATAAAATAGAAACATGATATAAAGTTTTTGTTTTAAAACTAAAAACAGAGGACTCTTTAGTCTCACCCCCAAAGCTGCTCTGGCCCTGGACTTTGGACAGAGCACCAAGGAGATCTGAAGGAATCACGTCCACCTTGGAAAGGAGGTTTACCAGGGAACTGGCATCCTGAGAGGCCACAGAGATCACAGGTGTGGAAGCAGGAGTGGCAGCAGGAGCAGCTGCAGGAGGACTCTCCACCAAAGGTCCTGCAAGACAGAGAGGAACACTTAGAAAGTAAATCACTTTCTAGAACGCTGCAACTGTTTTTACAGCAAAAACACATGAAGATTGCAGTGAAATTAGAATAATTACAGGAATATGCTGGGATTCAAAATCAGGGGTTGCACCACATTTTACATTTGCAAAGTTCAAATTTTTTTTATACTCTCCTTGTATTCTTATACCTTATCAAATTTTGTTTTATTTTGAAAAAGAGGAATATTATGATGTTCATATTGTATAACAAGTGGCGGAGAGTTCAGACAGAGAAACAGTGGAGACAACAGAGTTTTTATTCAATTTTATTTGAATGTTATCAATCCGCCTGTCTGTATGACATCAGAGCAGCCAGGAGCACTCACCTGTGTTCTTTATGACTGAGCTTAAACTGTTGAGGATGGAGCCAATTTTACCCAGATCAACACTTTCAACAGCTGCTGCAGGTGCGGCCACAGGGGGCGTGACCTGTGTCACAGGCTGCTCTGCTGCTGCCGGTGGCTCCTTGTTTGCAGGCACTGGAGTGGACACCTCTGGGTGGGTGGGACGTTCTGTCTGCTGCTCAACTGAGGAGAAACAAATGGCAGGAAGAGAGAGTGAAGTGACGCCAGATAAATCCAGTTGTTTCATATTTAGTTTTTAGGCCACACAGTTATTGTCATTTATTTTCTTCAACTTAATGTTTTCTTTATGATCAACCTTCATGATCTAAAATGTGCATAATATGATAGATAATCTTAATGTGGCTAAATATGATATGATGGCAAATTGCTTGTTTATAATATATAATAATATAACAAAAATGACAAAGAGGTTAAACTGTTAGTGATGACTGTAGCAGCTGACGTCTTTTATTTCATCCTGTAGGTGTAAAACGTGCTACAGACAATAAAATGAAAAACTGGATATAAAAGTGTAAAATGTCACATTTACAACCAAGTATATTATTTAAATTCATATAATTTTCTTTGAATGGATCTGTGGCTGGTAAAATGTGACCCAGAGAAACCGCCTTGAACCCAGGTCGGGAGAAATATACTTGGACCTTCTCCAATAACATGTGATACGAGTCTCATGAGATTTTTCTGCATAATTTAGTGACTCCACTTCTCAGCTGCTGCTCATTTTCATTATTTCAACACATTTTGAACTGAATTCTAGAAATCCAGAAGGAATAATCATAAATATCTTATAATACTTTTAAAAAGCTTTAAATGTGCAGTTTTAAATCACCTGCCCACTCCCTCACCTATAATGCCCCCGCTCTCATTTTCCTCCTCAGAGAGCTCCATGTCTTCCACTTCACGATTGTCCTTCTCTCCAACAGTCTCTGGGTCTATAGGGGAACCTCCTCCCAGTGAGGACAGAGGGCTCGGGGCCGGTGGCTCTGCTTCGTCATCCATTGCAGAGCCATCAAGATCTGGATCAGGGTCAGCCAGGTCCAAACCATGGAAAGGGGACTCGGACCCTGTTGGAGACGGTGCATCTGCAGAAGGCGAAGGGATGGGCGACTCGTCCAGGTCCGGTAAGGTGGCCTTCAGGGTGTCCAGCTTACGCTTGAGGTGCAACACCCGGTTAGCAAAGGTTTGGTAGGCCTGGAGAGAAATGTAAAGATGTACGAGATTGATGATGTATTAATAAACGAAAAACTAAATTAACATTGCTCAATTATTTTTTTGATGTTAATGTTTCGGGTCATTTTAAGAGTAGTTTGATCATTTTAACTTTCTTGTGGTGTGTACTTTTCTGTCATTTATGTCATTAATGTGAAGTACCATCTATAATACTTAAACTGCATCTACTAAATAAATGCTTATACTGCCATTAAACAAGGATTGCATTAAACACTACTATAAAACTCTATATTAATTACTTATTGATTGAAAGCTAAGGCTGAAATTAATAAACAACAAATATTTGTCTCTTACATTAGCAACAATCTTGACCTCCTTGTACTGCATCTCATAGAAGATATCTGCGTTGGTGAGGGCCTCCAGGAGAGGAGGGCCTGTTTTGCTTTGTTTGTCAAAGAACTTGACAAACTCCTGTAGCTGTGTGTTTCCTTCCTCAAAGTCCTTGGAGAACTTCTTTCCTCCGGCCTTATCTGTCAGAATGAATGCATATAGGTATTATAAGGTCAATTATGAGGTGTCGAGGATACAGAGACACAGTTATTACTCAGACGGTGCAGACAGTATAAGATGACTTAATCAGGCACCTTTGAGTTTCTTGAGAGCCTCAGAGCTGCAGATGTCAACTCTCATAGCTGCCTGCTGTTTTTCTCTCAGGTCCAGATCCTCCAGAGATTTCTTGTACTTGGACAGTTGGTCTATTAGTGCCTGGGGCTAAAGCAGATGGAGCCGTTAGTAACACTGTGAGACCAACACAACATTTGAATAAAAATAAACTATGTGCAGAGCTATTTATTGTTACCTTCGTTAATAATATGTGAATGTTACAGTTGAATTTTTTTTTGGTTTGAATTAGAATTAAAATTTCTTCCTTACCACGAACTCTGCAACAATCTTGGATTGTAGATCTGCTTTCGACTCGACTGGAGCTTTAAAAACATTAAAATAGAAATTGGAGATCACATCAAACAGCTTAATATATACGTGTGTGTGCAACATAAAGTATTGAAAATAAAAAAGATTTGAATAAGAACTTCAGCCCGTGAAATATAAATAAATTCAAAACACATTCGTAAGTTATAAAACCAAAATTGGTTTTAAATACAATAAAAACTGTTTCAAATATATCAGGCTCTAAAAAAAATGAATAAGACAACACACTTACTTTTCTGCTCAGCGGGCGTTTCAGGCGGGGACTCCTCCTTGACTAAGCCACTCCTGAGCTCAGAGATGAGCGTCCCTGCATACACACCTCTCTCCTCCCAGATGGACAGTATCCTTTCCAATGATTTAATCACCTTGGCGTCACCTTCTTGGCTGGAGAAAGGAGACGAGATGACAGAATAAGAACAAGGGAGGCCAGAGATTTATGTTGCTGTAATGACGTTTGCTTTATTTATGTATGAGGAGTTTCTGTAAATGGATAAACCTCAGACAAGGACAAAGTGAGACAGAGAAAATGAGAAGACAAAGGAGAAGGTTGACAGGAAGGAGAGGACAAATAGGACACCCTACACAAAGATTATCACTGGATCTAATACGCTTTAAATCAGAGCTGACTGACGACACGTTCCAGCACCACATAAAACTACATTTCAACAAACGACTTACTTAACCAGCGAGAAGGCCTCCGGAAGCACCTCAGCGAATTCCGTACGATAGACGGTGGCATTTTTCCTTTTACAGTTCTGAATGACATCGTTGGCGAGGTAAAACAGGTTGAGTCTGTGTGGGGCGTCAGCTGACAGGACAGAGGAGACAGCCCCGTTAGTGTGACTGGCAGATCAGCAACTTCTCACAATTTTCAGATATTTGCAGACATCATTGTTTATTGTCATGATTAACTTATTAATCTTCTACTATATGTCTGTAAGTACCATCACCTACAACCAGATCCTAAACATTTGAAATCCCATTTTTTACTTGCCAAAATACAGTAAATGAATTATTCTGATCAATTTGATGGCCGATTATGTCAATATTCATAAATTCATTATTTAAAATAGTCTCTCTACATAACATACACCATCAGTCTTTGTTGTCATTGTGTTTTTGTATTGAGGGGAGTGAAAAACGACCTGCTCACATATGGGGCTGAGAATGATTTGAAACATTTTAATAGCCAACAACTGTTGTATTCATACTTCAAACACAGAGTTCACCTTTCCAATAAAACCCTTCCTTTAATTAACCATGAGAAGCAACCACGCAACTACATAATGTAATTATCTCATTAAGGAATAAGTGCACAAGCTCTGTGCCACTTGAAGTTACCTGAGAATGTTAGAAGCTTTGTTAAAGACGTAAATTCATCTGTATTTTAAAAGTGTAGGAACCAGTCAACACAACTACATCAATTCATCTTATTTAAATAAATAAGAGAACTGATGTTTGTGTTTAAAATGTAAACACCATTACTAGGGTGCAAATCATTTTAAATATTATATTTTTTTAACAACAGGTATCCGCTCTGTCAGTCAGTGTTCACAGCATAAAAATTATGATAAAAGCCAATCCTCAAGTAGTTTCAAAGCTAACTGACTGACGTGATTTCTTTAGCAGAACAGATAAAAATGTAACAGAAAGCTTTCTGCTCAAATGTGACTGAAACTCACAACAACAACATGAGACAAAGAGCAAATGACCGTGAGACACAGCTTGATAGTGACTTCTGACAAACTTCTCCAAAACTATGATCTACCAGGTAACCTTGGCATATAAATCACAAGGAAGTATAAAATGTATGAAATGAAATATCTTGCCAATAAATCCATTTCATTCAAAATCAAAGAATCTTTCTATGATAGAAACCAAACTAGGACCTCCTCAGATTAGCAGAGTAACAAACACAAATGAACCAATAAAACTGGGTGCAACAGATTCAATTTAAATAAAAAAGATCAGAACTTGAACCATGAGCTGACAGTTTACAGCCAAATCACATTCTGTTTTTGGTTAAATTGTAAAATCCACATGAACTACTGATTTAATCTATATATATCAAACTGATTTACACATTCAGGTTTTAATATTCTTTAACGAAATGCAAAATCCGGTTAGTCAGCATGTTGAATTGATTCTATAAATCTATATTTACTGTTTCAGTGCTAACAACATAAACATCTCAGTTCTGACCTCGTCTTGGACAATGATTACTGCAGCACCAGGAGTGTTGTTTTTAAAGGGCTTTGAAAGCTCAGGTTCATAAGTCACATGTCAGATCTTGTAGCAGAAGCTCATGCAACACATTATTGAGTTAAGAAATACAGCACATAGAAGACAACAATATCCCGAAACCACAGGTGAAAAACCACAAACTGTTACTGTTACTCAACACGTACTGATTATCACACCAGAGTAGAAAGCTTACATGACTAACATACAAGGTGCAAAGGTAGTTCAAGTTGAAATTTGATCATCTTTTATGAAACATCATTCATACGATTTTGGCTTTCACAATTTAATTCTGCATAAATGTTGAATTCTCGATAATATGTCCAATCTAGTGTGCAAAGTGCTCAGGGTTCATGTTCATGCCTCAGTCTATTTGAGCAGATAAAGTTTATTTAATGGCTTCTCTTTGCATTTGCACGCTCTGCCACACCCTCTGCTACATCAACAGAAGCATCAGCAGTCGGGTTGCAAGTTATTTTCCCTGTCAGCTGATCTGGTGATCATCTTTATAGTCTATCGACCAATTAGTCAATTATGAAATACAAGACAATAATGACAAATGGCTATCCCTCGTGACAGGCATATGTGTGATGGGCATTAATCAATATTTCTATTGGTGAGATTTTCCTTCAAGATCAGCAAATGCTTTGATTTATAGTTAAATCAATTGATTTTCAAAATTGGATCTGACATCAACTGCAGCCCTTTGGCAAGATGTTTCTTTACAGCCAGTGTTATTATAGTTTTATTGAAAATCCAGACTGATCATGTTATGTCATTGTTTGTTTTAAATCCAGCAGCCAAGCCAACCATACTCAAATGTCAACAGTAAAAAAGAAAACAATACTGAACAGAGCAGCTTCATGGCTGAAATAACCTGCGGATTTCTGACCACCCCTCTATGATTCAAACTTTCCAACAAGTACAGTGCACATCACAAAAGAAGGAAACTTTGGTATATTCTTAAAGGAGACAAATGCACCATGGAAGCACAACACCAATCAAAATAATCTCATATTTTGATTGTGACTCATTTTGACACAAGATAATGTGATATTATTTGACCCAGTTGATGCTTTGCATAAAAAATATGCAAATTCCCAACAAATTTGTATGTAATCAATTTTGCCAAATAACTGATGCACTGTCAACCTGAGACCTTTGCCCTGGAGGTGGGGCCCCAGGAGCTTCGCCCAGCTCCAGATCTGAACAGCATAACAACACCAAAACAAATATCCACCTTCACAAGATCATTAGCAGGCAAGGCAAGTTTGTCCTTGCAAAGCACGAAGCAGCCTGGGTTTAGGAGATAATTCATCAAGATGGAAATAATCCAATTTAAATTCAACCAAGCAGAGTTGGGTGCCAACTTATTACACTGAGAGTAGAGCTCGTTTGAATCTCCACAGTTCCACAGGGGCCAGAACGAGAAAATATCTCATAGGACTAGAAGAGCAATGTAACAAAAGTCCAATATATTGTCTCCGCTCTATTTTTCATGTTTAACTTATCAGGCCGGCAAAATAATCAGTTCATCTCAAACTCCACTATCTGATCTGTATAACCACAGTGATCCGCCGACTTGATCATCAATCCATCCACAATAACCATCCTGAACCAACAGATAAAGACACTAACCTTGTTTCATGTATGCATCTTTTATGTTTGTTCATTAACAGCCCTTGTCATGTGTCGGCACCATGTGGTTTTTATGTGTTTTAAATGTGAATTGTGTATGTTGAGCCCTGGCAGAGAAGAATTTCTGTCACTGATTATCCATCAATCTGAAGCACCGGTGTAACTATTATTATTAAGCGTTGTGCACATGGAGATGTAACATATGACTGAAACTGAGATTTCTCAACTATTGTTGCTGTTTGTCGTGTGTTTGAACCACAAGCTTCACTCTGTGGGTCGGATTTCTTCTCACATTGAGGTCTACAATGCAAACATCTTTAAAATGAAAGAGAACTTTACAACCTGCAATCACAAGTGTTTGTCATTCTCTGCTCAGACAGAAGAGTTTAAACCACAACCTTCACTCCAGAGCAAAACATCTTTAAAGAGGAAATAACGATGTGACATTGATCCTGATCACCAGCAGCACTGACCAACATCTGATCTCGATATCATTTTGCTCCAGATGCTCTGTCACGTGTTTAACTCCACATCAGTCGCACGTTCACTCACATTTCTTCAGACACCTCATCCACTGGCGCACGATCACGCTGTGGTACTTCTTGTTGTCGATGCACCACGTCGACAGCCCCTGGATCGAGTCCATCGTGTTGGTGACACCTTGAAACTTCCGGGCCAACGTCGCTTCCAGAGATCCGCCGTACGCGGCTCCTGCTCCCGCTGCCATGACCGCGGGAGCCCGCTCGCATTTCCCGACGGCAACTGAAAGTTAGCCCTTAGCTTAGCATGCTAGCTGAACGCAGCGCTCAGCAGCCGCTCCGCCGCCATTGTTATGTAACGAAGCCTTAAAATGTGTAGTCTGCTGGGTTGTTTTGTTTCTTTTTTTACAAATGATCGTCTCTTTCGCCGCCGGGAGTTTCTATCACTTCATATTTTAAAGCTGGAGTTTAGCGCCTTGCGACATCCTGCGCGTCTGTTTACTCGCTGCTGGCGGAGCAGTTAGGGACACTTCCGGAAACACGACGTGATTATAGCGCCACCCCGCGTCACGGAGGTTGAGTGTTTGCGAGCGCCACCTGCAGCGTGTTACCGGTAACGACTTCGTGTGCGTGTTACATAACGTGTGGCGCAACAGAACGAGCTGCAACGTGTTACACAACAATGATATAATGGTGCACAACAAGAAACACTGCGTCTCTACATGTTACCCGGCAGCGTGGGGTGCAATCACAAACTGGAATTACATGTTGGGTTGTATCGCACTGTGCAGTATCTGTACTAACAATACAGCTCTAATAATAATAATAATAATACAGATAGTGAATACATTTAAAAAGTCACATGAATATTTGCTGTGAACACTCTTTGACTTTAAAACCTTGTCGTCATTACACTTACTTTTGTTGTCTTCATTCCATACGGACCGTTCGTGGGTTATTGTTACTGATACATGAATGTGGAGTCAATTATAACAATTCGGAATAATTATAATTCATATCTGTAAAGTGTCTATCAATCGTAGCTATCAAACACATGTACGGAAACAAAAGTAGAATATTTCCTTATGAAATATTGTGGAATATAAGAATGAAGTAAAGGAGATCGAGATACTCTGAATATTTCAGTTCAGTACAGATATGTATCCAAGTTACTGACTACACTTTTACAGTGTTAAAATAAAATAATGAACTGATCAAAACTGAATAGTCCTATTATTAAGCAATTGTATTTAACTCATGGATTATGAAACAAAAAAAACTGTAACATCTTTAAATAGAACTTAATGTTTTTCTTTGTTTCATAATCCATGTGTTAAATACAATTGCTTAATAACATCTTTAAATAGAAGAACTTTAAATTGCAATTAGAATAAATTCAATGCACTTTAATTAATTTGTTTATATTAAAGAAAATAATTTACGGACAGAAAAATTGGCCCAACTATATTTTGATTAACTACATAAGGGATAATAAATATTCATTAATCAATAACAAGAAAAGAAAATACATTTCATAGAAGAAGAGTTAAGGACACATTACTGGGGTATAAGATTTTTACTTCCAACAACTTCAGAATCAGAATTCTCATATTACAAATGTTGTTTTAAACAGACGTGTAACCCAGCACAGCAAAACCTGTACTTTAGGACATGATGACATTTTACAGACCAAAACAACACAAAGCTGAACTATTGTACTTTACCACATGCTTAACATTAGGATTTTTAACAGCCTAATTCCAGGCCAATGAAAATGTCTAATGGTGAAGCGTGAGGGACGTCAACATTTGGTTTGCAATGACATGAGAGGTCATGTGATGATTTTACCATTGTTAGTTACATAACACAAGTTTTGTAGAAATGTTTATGTATCTTCAGGCTAGTTCATGGTTACCGTTAAGGCTGACTGGTGACAAACTCAGAGATGAAATGCCATTCAACATGAATGATATCAGTTTTCAAATATGGTGGAACAACACCCAAATACTATCAAAAATACCTGATGTGTTCAGGAATGGAGTTTTCTTTATCTAAATGACATTATTCCTTATTAAATAAAATAAAATAATCAATTGTAAAGCACTTTGAGTGATAAAAACTAATTTCACAAGAACGAGTCAGGGATGCAATTCCATTTATCATGGGACAGAGAAGCTGTTCTCAACCCTCGTTATAAAACAATACGATTGGGGCGTTTAATGTGAACAATGAGCAAAATTTGTACTTTTTATTACACCTTTCAAATTCCATTCCAAAGTGCCAAAGTTAAATTATTACAAATAAAACACAAAAAATTTTTGCAAATAAAAATTCTCATTCAAGCGCACGAAAATAACTTACAAGTCTGCCGATAGAAACTCTTCTGATGTGCAACTCTTCCTTATTGTGTCACAAAGTCAAATTGCATCAATTCTAATTCACACAGGATCAAATAAAATATGTCTCTGGAATCTTCTATGAAAAAGTCACTCAAAGCTCACATGTTTATCAAATACTACATTTTCTACATCTTCCTCTTTCTCCTCAAACTCAGGTTGTGGTTTTCCCGTGTAGTGTTTTTTCACTTTGCCGTTCTTATTTTCACAGAAGCAAAGATGTGTTAAATATATAAATAGGTAGCGTCTGTGAAGTGGTGTGTTTGATATGATAACGTTCTGCATCATATCAGACTACTTTTTGTTTGGCATTTACATTCTGTTTAGCTACAATCAAGCTGCAAGAAAAAAATGAACTTTCTCAAATGGCTTTTTTTTTTTAAATTTTTATAAAGGTGTATGTAAAAGGGAATTAATTTATTTTGACAATTATTTCATTATTAATTATTTTCTCTATTCATTGTTTTATTATTTGTTCTGCAATATATTTATTTATAACAAGGTGCCATGAGTTCAATTAAAAACCAATAGATAATCAGTTTGTGACAAATAAAGGAAATAAAAATCATCAAAATTGTTTTTTTGTTTTTAAATGTATTTTATAGACAACTGCCTTAACATTGATCCTCTCTGTTTGTTCACTGTGATGTTCAGTGATATGTGCTATTTCTGTTTTTCCACCGATGGAATGAAATCCTATCCTGTTACTGTTTGGGCTGAGCTCCATGATATGAATAAAATATAAAACAGAGCAATGATTGCTTTAACTCATTACACTTGTGAAGTTTTCCCTACATATTTTGTCTTCAATGTATATAAAAGAGTTGCTCTTAACGACAAATAATACACAATTACTAGTAATATAGTGCAACAACTCCACACTGGATAGTTAGAGGTTAGAGAGTGTCTATCTGCATTTCTCCTCTTCCTCCAGGAGTATTAAGTGACTTGCAGCCGTTAATGCCTTTGCAATACACTAACTCAATGGTTATGTAATCGAGTCCACCCAGTACCTTCACTCTGGCCGGCGTGTTGTGGCACCTCCATGTGGCAGCAAGGTCAGTTGAGTCCAGCTAAGGTGAGTCATTTCTGGTAATGGTGTCAGTGGAGGACACCGAGTTGTCTTGTGTAGCCGGGCTGCCACAATGTGAAAGTGGAAAAATCTCAGGCTGCTTCCGATTATCATTTTCTCTCAAGCTGCACGAAAACGACGGCCTGCTCAAAGTGCCAGTGCTGTCGGTAGACTCGTGTCCGGCCCTGCAGCTGCGACCAGCTGCTTCAACGGTTTCCTCCTCGGGAGATTTCAGTTTCTTAGGTGATTCGGGTAGACATGTGGTGACGGGGTCGACTGTGGTCGATGTCTGGAAGCTCCACTGAACCTCGTGTTTGTGATGGTGCTTATGTTTCGTTGGGATTTCAGGATCTGACCAGCTCAGTTTTCTCTTCTGGGAAAGGAAAGTAGAACCATGAATAAGCAACTACAGCAAACCGGGTTCTTTGAGATATGAAATCGTAATAAAATATAATAAGAAACTAATAAAAAAAAAAAAAGATACACAATAAACTTACAAAGTTCCTCCTGCTCTTTAACACCAACTTATCTTTTTAAAAAGTCTTGTGATACATAAACAGATTTAACACACACATAAAGTTTAGGATTATAGAATGAATCTTACCTTGACTGGCATGTGGAGCTGATTTTGGCGCCAGTGTGGATATCGGGGAGTGATGGTCGGGTTTGGTGTTACTATTGTTTGAAACGCCAACTGAGGGAACCAGATTTTTAACATCATCTCTATCTGAAGCAGATTTTGGAGGTATTTCTCACTGCAGGAAAAAAAGGAAAAAGCATTAACGACAATACAGGGTACTGATAAGAAGACCAGTGTTCCTACTTTCACTACGGTCGTAATGTTAGGCTGCTTTGTCATGGTCACCTTACCCCATATCAGGCTTCTGCAGGATCCCAAGAATCCTCTGCAATCTGTCTATGGCAACGCTCTGCTGGAAACTGGTTAAACCTGCCAAGGTTAAAACATAAAGGTAATTAGACACTGAGGGGGCGAAACAAAAAATATTCAGTCATGTTTAATATAACTCAGCAGCTTACCTTTGTCAAATCGTCCTGTCTTCAGTCCGTGCAGGAGACCAAGCAAAGGACGGGTAAACCTGTGCAAATCTGCGCACTGGGAAAATAAAGATAAATTCAAGGTTTACTACCGTGAACGTTCTGCTATTTGGATTAAACAAACACTGAAAACCAGGCGTAGGAATGAGGTTGAAGGTGCTCACTTTCTGAGCGAAGGCCAGATCCCCTGGTGTCGCTGACGATGAGCCTAATGTGGCAGCTCCAAGAGAGGAGGCTGAGTTTGGATGTATACTTCCATCAGGGCAGCGTTTGGACTGTTCTCTCCTGAACATCGAACGCCGCTGATCGGCGTAAGGTCGGAAATCGATGTAACGTCCAGAATATGTGATTCCATCCTCGGCTGAGAGGGACTTTCTTTTGCCACCGTCTCCCTCTCCCTCTGAAAAGACATCTGCCTCATCCTCAGTCTGCTCACTCTCACTCAGGACAAAGGTCAAGGTGGAGGGTAGCGGGTCGTAAGACGGCCATTTGGAAGAACTGCCCAGGGAATTCATCTGTGGATACGGTAGAGAAAAAGAGGAGATTGTTATAAACCTGAAAATATATTATACAGGAGTGAAATAATCTCCAGACAGAGCTTCAGTAAATGTCACTTACGGGACTTTAGGTGAAAGGGATCTATTAGCAGAAATTGAAAATAAAAAGATCTCAGTGATGTTTTCACTGGTGTGTTTCATCTAAATTACAATTTATTGTTTTCTTTCCTTTATATTTAAATACTTTATATTTACAACAGGACAGGGTTCTCTCAAAGGAGGCTGCCATGGTTTTTTTTTTTTTTTTTTTAATTTTTTTTTTTATAGTCGTCATAACTGGACAAACTACTTTTGAGTTTTTACGACAACTGAAAGCTGCCACATGTTCTCCTTTATGTTTGGAAGGGGAGGGTGAGGTGAGGGGTGTTCAGCTGCAACGTGCATCTTCACCACTAGATGTCACTAAATTCTACACACTGAACCTTTAAGTGCTTCACAAATAAACAATAATCCACAACAAAACAAAACGGACAGACATATAGACAGTCGGAACATCGGATTGCCCTCCCAACGTGACCTTTACTCAAAACATTCGGTACATTGTGATGAAATCTAGCAAATATTTCAGTTTTGCTGCTTTTGGTTATGACCTTTTACCTTAAAAAGATTCTGATATAAAAAGATAATTGATAATGTTGAAATAAAACAAGCCAAGACATTCTGTCTTCATGCTTTCTAGTTGTGCATTTAATTGTGCAATGTTTGATTTCAAGATATTACTCGAATAATACTTATAATATAATACTCTGTTCCTGTACCACACTAATTACATAACAACGATATGTTGACTCACCCTTATTGCACAGTAATGGATTGTAAACACGTCTGAAGTTATTTATAATCACAATCTCCATATTCTTCAAAAGAGACAAGCCCTTCAACTTATGTCCAAGCGAGTAGAAACTAATATCAGGACGAGGCAAGGAAACAATCTTCAGTGTGGCTCGTTACTGATTCTACAAGCGAGTGGACGTCTCCAGGAGAGAGGGGACGTTGTGAATCCTATCGCCTCCTCGTGTTGTTGTGATGGTGGAGAGCTGAAGTGTCGGTGCACGATGTTCAGCTGCCTTCACAGAGTGTCTCCTATCACCTATCATGTGGCAGGCGTGTGTGTGTGAGTGAGAGTTTGAGAGTGTGTGTCTGTGAGAGTGTGTGTGTGTGTGAGAGTGTGTGTGAGAGTGTATGTGAGAGAGTGTGTGTCTGTGAGAGTGTGTGTGTGAGAGTGAGAGTTTGAGAGTGTGTGTGAGAGTGTGTGTGTGACTGTGTGTGTGTGTGTGTGAGAGTGTGTGAGAGTGAGAGTGTGTGTGTGTGAGACTGTGTGTGTGACTGTTTGAGTGTGTGTGAGAGTGAGTGAGTGAGTGTGTGTGTGTGTGAGTACGTGTATGTATATGTGTGTGTATGTATATGTGTGTGTGTGTGTGTATATGTGTGTGTGTGTGTGTGTGTGTGTGTGTGTTGAGGAATCTGTTGTCTCAATTAGAAACACACACTGTTGTGACTGGTGCACTCTGCACGTGAATCCCAGATCGAACGTGAGGAGAGAAACGTCTGATGGCGAAACAACACGTGTGACAAAGAAAACAGAGACAACACGAAACTGTGGAACATTCTGACGCAGCACAAAGTTCAAATCACAACTAATGAAGAAGAAGAGATTAAGAACAGAGCTCTTACCTTCTACCCGGAGCAGAAGTGGCTTCACGAAACTGCTGAAATAAAATGGAAACGCTCGATAAGGCACCCGAACGTCACTTGAGCGCGTCAAACAGTCCCAGGTCTCGGAGCGGAGGCGTCAGCGGAGCTATCGGCTAACGCGTGCGGACACAGGAGTGATCGGTGGCGCCTGAGCTCCGGTGGTTCGAGCTCCTGTGGTCCGTTGAATCGTGTTCCTGTGGGCGGCTCGTTCGCGCCGTCACATGTGCAGCTCTGAAGCAGGAGGACCCGCGGCGCGCAGCAGACGATACACGTGCCGGCGGAAAGTACACGGCCGTGATTGGCTGCACTCGAGTTCGATCCCAGCTCACGGGCCCGGGGGCTTGGCCAATCGGAGGCGTCCGCGGCGCCGATTGGCTGGCGGCGCGCGCTGGTCCCGCCGCGTTTCGAGCGGCCGCACGTGCAGGTGGTGTGGCTGAGAAACGAGGAGACGAGCACGCGGCCGCTCCGAACTTAATACGCAAATGGATCTATTTTAACGGCGCTACTGTACTTTACTTAATCATCACTCTGAACTGCGTAATCACACGTTCCCGTGAAGATCCACTGCTTGTTGTTCATCCCTTTGGTTTTTGTTGATCGTCCCTCTGTCTGAAAACACTCCTGAGAAAGACACAGGATCAGCTCAGATCAGACTTCATGTGGTAGACAAAAGAAAAAAGGCAATAGAATAAAAATAAGAATTAAAAAAATTTTAAAAAATGCTGAATATGTAGACAATATAAACCTTAGTGTTTTGTATAGAATCGTTATAAAGTAAAGTGCAGGATGTTTGCATGAGCAAGTATAGAAAAGACGTATGTACTTAAAATACAAGGACACGTGCAAATGACACAAAATGTGCAAAACGTTACTCTATGTTAGAAATACAGTGTAAATTATGTAAAATATGAGCGGAGTCACATGAGGAAATAGAAACGTACAGCATACTGATATAACACGTGTATAAGCTCATTTATAAACAAATCAGTTCATCTGCACCATGATCTGCACTACCTTCCCATGGCTGTATGAGTCTCCTCAGGGGCCCCGGGGCAAAGATTTCCTATTGGGCCCCAGGTGACACCCCCTTAAATAGACACACAGATAATATGACTGTAAACAAGTGTGAAACTCAATAGTGTGCACGTGATTGCTTTTGCTGTTTTGTTTTCTGTCCACGGGCTCGGTGACGACGCAGGACAAGTCGTCTGATATGTGAATAAATAACATGTGCTGAATAAGAAGAGGGTGTGTCTGTGAATGCATGACATGGGGCCAAACATCTTGGGAGTGGAGGAGTCTGTTTCAATCTGTGCCACCACGAACAATAGCAGTGAATTACCACTGCTGTTGCAATTATCACAAAATAATTTCATTCAAGTTGGAGGAGCTCTAACAGGCAGGTTGAGTCTCTGGGCTCGATGGTTTAGTCTGTAAATCATCACTCGTGTCAGTCTGACCAGGTGTCTTCTGGTATGACGACAGGCTTAATGCAAGCTCCTGGAGTTTACATAAGGACATTTAGTTCCTGATTATTTTGTATTGCAATACAGACACTAAGTAAACAGCCTCAGCCAGTAACGTCAGCGGATTGAGAAACCATGTAAACATTAGCGTCCAACCGAGACCTCCCTTGGCAGAGCAGTGAGACGGCTCAGATATGAAGCCGACACGTGAACGAATAGATGGAGATACTCTGAATCACAGATAAATGTTAACACGTTGTGGGAATCATCCAAATATATCACAATTACAAGATTAATAACAGTTATGCAGCAGCGGCCGTGTTGTGAGCAAGCCTGTGGTGCAACACGTGACAGAACAGAAAGATATCTGAGCGGGGACATGTTTGCAATTTTGCACATCCTGTTGTTGATGTCTGTCGGTGACAAGGAAGGTGGCTGTGTGTGTGTGAATGTTGGAAAACAGCCAGTAAAAATATTTGCACATTTCACAATCGTGTCACTGCACACTAACACAAGTGCACAACCTGTTACACAAACTGCAACTGAATCACACTGCACCAGTAAAATGTGCTGCATTATCTCATACAAACCTACTGATAGTGATCAAAAACACCTGAGGACACTCGAACCCAGAGAAAACAGATGGGTCTTCAATTCATGTCTGAAATAATATAATATAAATAATAAAAGGTATTCAATTCAGTGCAATTTTAATTTGAAGGGGAAAACTTCACACTCTGTTGTCTGAATCAATATCCACATTTTGAACTGTGTGATTATTTATTACTTATATTTCAAAGATATGTTTATATGCTTGGAAGTATATTCTTTACTTCTCTCTTGTATATATGCAGGTTGGTAAACAGGGCCCCTAGATGGAAAATAAAAAAAATGCAACATCATCCTTGTTACACAGCAGTTTTCCTTGGAACTGTTTGTTCTACCAGATGCAGGCTTCAGAGAAACTTGATCGAATAAAATCCAGAACGAAATCTTAACACCAGCAGACATCCGACATATTCTGAATGTGAGTGAACCTTTGAAGGTGTCATAGACAGGAGTAAATCTCTGTCAGTATAAAGCACACAGTGACTAATCCATTGTCCTGCTCCCTCTTTGCTCACAAAGCACCCCGCTGACTGATGCCACAGGACCTGGATCAGCATGACCTGGTAACCTCTCAGACAAGTGGGCCTGCTGCACATGTTTACCTTTCCTTTTGTGAACAAGTGCACACATTACGAACCCATGCGGCAAAAGCTTGGTCTGACAGATGTGCTTGGCCGGGTTTGTGTGTCACATGTGGGGGGCAGGGGTTTGTGTGAAGTGGCACAAACCAGCAGAGGGCATTAACGCCCCACTGTGTAGTAAGGACACTGAATTGATTTTTCAGAGAACCAGATTCTTCAGAAACATCTCCAGCATCGTTTTTCTCCAGAAAATCATGTCACGCCAAACTACACGTCATAATATCTTATACAAATCTGAGTTTACAGAACATACCGGTGGTTTAAAACAGAAGTTTCACCAACTTCAATGTTTTGGAAAACATTTATTAGCATTTTCATCAGCAAGATTATGTAGGAAGGTTCAAATCACAGACTAAGTGTTTGACAACCTGCTCATTACAACCAAGAACGAGTGCAAAGATTTTTTCACTCCCAACAAAAGAAATGGTCTTAAAATTTAAACTGGAAAACAACTCAGTTTGAACACATTTAAAACAAGTCTGTTTCACAGAGTGCGACGCCACAAGAGCCGTCATTTTCTGTATTTCTAAGGTTCTGTCACATTTGCTTCTTCCACTTTGCTGTCTCCGTCTGGTCCATTGATAAAGTCCGGGTCCATCGCACTCCCATTCTTCTAGCAGCCAAGCCAGGGATCCTCTCTGTTTGTCCTGGAGATGAAGTTAATTTTCCTCGCCATTTCCGTGTGGTAGATTCGCCTACAGTTCTCAAAGTTCTTCCTCTGTCTCTCTCGGCAGGGCTTCTCGAAGTAGCGCTTGCGCTTGACAGTTTCGATAATCCCTTCCTGAGTGAGGACCCTGGAATATGTAGAGATGGAAATGTGTGAATAGGTTGGGCTTCTGTTGCATTTAAGACACTAGCTTCAACTGGGAGAAGCAACACAAGAGACCCCAACATACATTTCTGGATTCTTCAACATTTCTGGTCGGGTAGATCAGAGAGATTTTCCTGCTTCAATTCACAGATTCATAATGGAGCTAACTATAGCTACCAATAGCCTGATTAAACTGAAATAAATTCAGATACTTTCTTTTTAGCAAGAAATAATTGCAATCAGAAATATAGAGCACTCAAAGTCAATTCATAAATTTAAAGTCTTCACAAAACCGATGACACACTTAGATCCTTTCACACTTTGATGATCAGGTTTATCAAGTATTTTTTAAAGTTACATCTTAAGATTTACAACCTACAAACAACACATAACAAAAAAGAACGGAGAGATCACATTCACCTACCGATACTTTGCAATCCTATTCATGTCTTACTTTCATTTGACATGTTCATACTGCTCTGTCACATTTACACTCTGGTTTTAATGTCGTGTCTTGTTTTTCCATCTTTTTATGCATTATATCCTTTCAGTGTTTTATTGTAGGTGTTTTTAGGGCAGGAGCCATATTTAACTTACGTTTATTCTGCATTAATTCACCGGGTCTTACACAATATGTCCTCGTGTACTGTTTTTTGAGGTTTGTAACACAATGCACAGTTCTGCAGCTGCTGTACTCATGGGGACAATAAAGTATATTTGATTTGGTTGTAAGTTAACTGATGGGGTTTGAATAAAAAATACACATGATGCAGTACCTGTGCTGGATTCTGCTCTAACAATCATGGACTAGAAACCTTGTTGTGGAGAGAAATCCATATAAAATCAACAAACACGACTTTAAAATGTCTTCTGACCAAGAGACAAGCAAAACAACCCAAGCAGACTGATCTGTGACAATAAAACAAGGTCCACTTCATCAGAAGGGGACATGATGGAGGTGACCACATTATAATAGATGATATATCACATTAATATTAAATCACTGTTTAGGTTTTTTGGGGCCACAGCTGGTTTAACTCTTTCATAAGAACCATGAGGATTTCCAGAAACTGTGGTGAGATTGTTAAGCAGCTGCAGAAGTTCACACTTCTTTATTTCTTGTTATTTCTTCTGTTGGAGGTCGACATCTCCAAACATCCCACTGAGCGTCACTGCGCAGCCGCAGCTCGGTGACATTGAGCGTAAGGCTAACGCTAACGTAGCTAACATTAGCTCGTCTTTGCTAACACAATAATGAATCTTTGTCCAACATTTGATCTTAAACACGAGACTTTACTTGTTCAGAGTCTTGTAAGCTGCATCCACCTTCCCGTCCTGAACCATCACTGTGCGCGCGACGAAGCGAAGGTGTCTCGCCATGACGAGACCGGTGTTTGCTTTTAAAACGCCCGTCTGGAAACACACAACTATTAAAGGTTCCGGATGCAAGGCGCCCTGGTGCATAAGTGAACGCTAGGTGGCGCTTCACTCAAGCTTTCTGGTTTCCTCCGTCCTGGGCTTGGATTTGTTTATTCTGCCTTCATGTTACAAATATTTTTTCATTTGAGTCATTCATCTAAATTTCATTTTAATCAAGTGAAAAATATTACATTTACCATCGGTTGCTCTTGTTTTTCTTGTCACTGAAGTTGGCTCTTTAAGAATCTGGTCGTGTGTTCGGGTCGTTATCTCGTTTCAAGATTAACTGAGTCCACACACACCTCCCTGCTGCTGATGGGAAAGAATGTAAAACTTTTATACAGTCTTGTATATGAGTGAGTGGAATAAATGTCTCTCAGCACAGAGGACCATGAAGCAGCCGTCTACATGAAGAGAACCACAGGTTTATTAAACTACATCTGTTGTCAGAGCAACAGAACTAGCAGTGTCCAATGTTCTTCTTCTCCTCCTCATCCCCGAGCTTCTGTTGTCCTCTGTTGTTCTGAGATCAGTCAGCGGGCGGCCCAGGTTCGATTTATATTCAGCGCTTGGTATTTTACTGCTCTCAGTCTCTGTCCTCGGTGTAAATTCTGATTGTCAGCAAAACCAAGAAGTAAAATGGAGCCGTAAACAGACATCTGGATTTTAATTATGAAAATGTTGTCCTCCTGTTCAGCCACTGCCCTTCTATTCCCCAAAAGACTGCTGTGTGTGATTTAACACAGTTAAACCACAAGTTGTCCTTCCTCTTCTGTCTCTTCACAACCATTTCTTCTCTGATATCTGAGTGCCATCACTTCCTTTATCTTCACATAGGTCTCACACTCTGGTGGGAAGCGGTTTCTCTGAGCGAGAGAGAGAGAGAGAGAGAGATCAGAAATAATCAAACAAATTGTTTCCTCCTGCAGCTTCAACAGTTTGTGTTTTCTCACTTTAAGAGCAAATGAATCAAAAGAAACATTCTCACCAACATTCTAAAGCAGATCTGATCACCGGTACAGAAACATTAATGTCAAAACAACCCCCATTCTAAAATATGTCATATGTCACACATTTTTTCACTTCTGGTGACACCCAGCGAAAATATTGCGATCCCCAGATTTTATGAATCACTTCTCCAGAATGTAGGAGAACTACAGATCACATTTACTTGTATCACACAAAAATGATACTGGCATGAAAAAAAAAACCTACTTTAATTGATAATAGATAAAAAGAAAACATGCATAACGTTAATTGAATCTTGGGAAACCAACACACCTGCAGACAGAGACGCAGCAGGCCTCCATCGTCACCCTGCATCTCCACTGGCGTCAGGAACAGAGGCAGCGACCTCTCTGTGATTCTGTTTCCTACAGATATGAAGGAATGTCAAGAGTCCCAGGATTACTAACACTTCCCCATAGTTGAAGATAAAGTGAAGTAGCTAAGTAGAGAATAGCCCTTGTTTATAGACTCAGTTATCAGTTCATGTTGGTTTTGTTTGTAGTTTTAATTATAGCGTGCTTATTACATTACAATCTATGTCACCAAAACATTGCTCTGAAGAAAAACAGTCATTTTAATGTATGGCAGACGCAGTGTTAAATTAACTTCATACATAAGACCTATGAACATATTTAAGACCTACTAAAACATTTGAACGTACTTTTGAAGACCTCTTGGAAACAATGTTAAAAGTCCTTGTGAGGTTTCATTGTTAATCTTCTGCAGAGCCATGTGGGAAGTAGCTGCATGTGAACAACCAGCTTGTACGAAACCCTTTAACAGGTTAAAATGTAATTAACCTAATGTGATCTGTAAATAATGAATCTCCAAGACAGTCACACAGTCACACAGCACAGTCACTGACCGACCTGTCAGGTTGAGGGAGGCGAGAGTTGTGTTTCCAGGCAGAAAGAGCTGCCCGTCCCTGTGCTGCAGCGACTGATCCAGCAGGGGGTTCCCCATCTCCACCGACTCCACCTGCTGCTGGAGAAGCAGCAGAACAAACAAGAGCAAAACAGCAATCTGCTCAAATCTGAGTCATGATCAACAAAGACATTTTGGCCCAGAAGAAACAAACCTCATTCAGAGCTGTGCTTGATTGAACCTGCAGAAAGAAGTCACAGTTGTTGACTATATTGCGCATGTTTAGATCAATTTCTGACTTGACGCACAGATTCACAAAGCATGAGTCTGACACCTCCTGTGCAGTTGGTTGTTTGTCTTTGTCCCCGGGCTTCCCACCTTTATTCTGAGGTGCCTTCACGTCAGAGGCTGAGAGAGATTCAGAGAAACAGCCATGAAGCCATAATCACCCCTGGGGTGACAGAATAATAAAACAAGTGTTTCTCTGTAATGGAAATGGTTACCTCTCTTGTTCGACTTCTCTTTGTTGGAAGCGGGTTTCTCGTCCTTTTTGGGTGCCTCCTACAATTTAACAGATATTAAGAATCAAAGATTTACAGAAGTCTGCAAATCAAATACATTGAAATTACACCAATGTTGACATGTTACCTTTCTTTTAGACGTGCCTTTGTTGTCTCCTTTCAGTGAAGTGCTGCTGGGTACCAAGGGAAGTTGGTCAGCGGGCGTTTGGTCAGAACTGACCCTTAGAGATGACTGCAGATATAAAGCAACAAGAAGAATTACACAGCGTTTAAAAGGTTCATCAAAAAATGACAGTAACATATTTTCTCACTCACTCTTAGTGATACATGGCCAGTATTGCATTGTAACTAAGTACATTTACTCAAGTACTATACTTGTGGTTTTACCTCACATCTGTACTGGCATCATGTGACTTTCTACTTCTACTCTAGCAAAGTCATCACTCTGATCATTTCTCTTTGAAGACAAGACTTTGAGTTCTAAGTGGTTTTTTCAACAGGAACATTTCAAGTATTCAGTGATGATGTTTGATTTTAGGGTCGGTAGGTTATCAATGTTTGGCTCTACCACACTTACAGACCGAGATCTTTCCAGAAGCAGCTTCCTCCTCTCCACAACTTCAACATGAGTCAGAGCAAATTCACCAAGTACCTGAAAAGAGAAGTGGTGAGCAGTGGGCACTTATTAAATTACATGACAATGTTGCGATAAGCTAAATAATTTAAATCAACCTAACTACTGTTCTAAATGCATTATCTCTCGGGTTTCAAGACTTGAAGGTAAAAGGATACCGCAGCCAGATGAGCAGCTCCTGAGTCTCCAACCTGATTGTTGGACAGTGAGAGGAAGAGCAAAGCACGATTCAAGCGCAGGCCCTGAGAGGGACAACGAGGCAAAGACAGAACCTCAGTGGCCATGAAGAGAACACGTGGAAGGAATATGGAGCCAGTTCTAGGTTATAATACCTGAGCGATATGAGCAGCACCTGCATCACCAATACAATTGAATGCCAGGTTGAGGGACAGCAGGTTCTTGTTCGAAGATATGGATGTTGAGAGCGCAGATCCGATCAGACGAGCAGTGTTGTCTCCTATCTGGTTGTTTCGCAGGGACAAGTGAGTGAGGCTGGACCAGAGAAACAAACGGGGGGGAAACAGGAGTGTTTGTGCTTCTGTTTGTGTGTGTTCGTGAATGCAAATCAAGTTCTGTGTTGCTATGTGAAGTGTGTGGCTGCTCGATGACTCACACGCTGTCTTCAGAGAGAAGACAGTGGTAGCTGTGTTCAGGCAGAGCGTTACCTTCTAATGACACCACCCTAAAAACACAAGTACAATGACAACAACACTGTGATTCAGGGAGCAACAAAACAAGGACTCACATCGTGAATGACAACAGAGTCCACTCACCTGAGGTTGGAGCACAGTGATGTTGTGTTCATGAGGGAGGTTACCACGTGATCTGTCAGTCCCGCCTGCCGAAACCTGCGAGTACACAAACAAGAACACAGCAGTGAAAGCTGTAACCTTGTTCCATGAGACAAGAGGACACCTGTCTGCAGCAGCTCATTACTTACTGGAGGCTCTGGAGGCGGCTCAGGGAGGGAAGCATCTTCTGTAGCACTGTGGAAATCTGCTCATCTACCTTCCATCCTGTGCATATTAAGAAAATATCAAATCATATTATATCCGTCCATCCATCACCTCTATCGCCTGAGGGTCGCGGGGGGAGAGGACGGGTCTGCCCTGGACAGGTCACTAGCATATTTAGAAACTTAAATGACACTTTTATAAAAATGCATACATCATGTGTCAAACCAAGCGTGAAATATGGTTATGAATATTTCTCCGCTGTGTTTGATTCTCACCTGAAACCCTCACGCTCTTGGCACTGAGGGGATCGTCGTTTTCCAGCTCCACTTGAAGACATGGCTCAGACCAGTAAGACGTGTCCTTTATCTGGGAGTGGACGTACTCTGAAGGAAGAGTTATGTTGATATAAGTGAATTACCGTACGTTCAAACTTCCTATATAATGATCTATACGGTACAATACATTGAAGTGTATTTCCAGTGTAATGAATGTTCCTGGTTCTTTAACGCCTTCTCATTCAAAGCTGTTCAGATCAGTAAGGAGCTGTTATTTACTTGCATCCGCTTCTTCGGTTTCAGCGGAGGAGGAGGCTGGTTGCTTGGAGCCGACAGCTGGGATACACTTCATGTCCAGAAGAGCACAAAGCCGAGGGAAGTCGATCTCCACGTTGCCTGTGCACTGATATTCATCTGTGGGACGATGGGTTTAAAGAATTAACAATACAACTCTCAGCGTCAGCAAAGGCAGACTGCTACCGTTACTTACCAAAGGTCTGAGCAGGTAATGTTTCATATGGACTCTGTCCTGAAAACAGAAAGACTAGAGTTTACACTTTATCCTGTTATTGACCACGTACATGTCACAGAAATGAAAATGAATGAGAACGGTATTTAATCCTGTGATAATGATAAAAGTTCACATCAGTGCACCAAGCATGTTCTACTATGATGTAGAGATCATGAAATAATGCTATTACAATTACTTTGTTGAGACTATTTAAACACATCTAATTATTTCCATAGGTGGTAGCAGGTCGGACTATTTACTCAAGTACTGTTGAACTGAACACAATCTTTCCTGAAAGCCATTCGTAACTTTATTAACAACAATCTGCCTTCTCCAGACTTGGGCTCTGAATTCTCCTCTTCATTTTGATTAATTCACTTTTAATCTAGTTCTGACCATTGTCATCATTTCAGAACGTTTTATTTAATTTAGTTGCTCCTCTTTTCTCATGTGTACAATTGTCCAACGTGTATTTGTGTTTTAAACGTCTCCTGTTTGTAAGAATGCTTTTAAAGGTGCTGTGCAAATAAAGTTTATGGATGTTACTATTATTATTGTTATAAAGTTTATCATCATCATTGTTTACTGTGTTTTTGATTTAGTTTTACCTGTCATCTGTTCCCATGCTTGTGTAGCTTTCATTTGCACTTATTTCTATTTGATGCTACTTTGCTCTCCACCTCCGCACTGACACACAGCTGGCTAGCCACCATGCTAGCTCCTCGCTAACACACAGGCTACAGATAAAACCCTGTTTGTCGAACCTGTACTTTTCTCATCCTCGGGATTCGTCCTGTCCGTCTTGTCCTTCACTTGCTTCTTCCTGGACATGGTTTGGTCTCACGGTGAACCTGAGGATCGTGTGCTAAGTGTGCTAACAACACGAACCGCTGGGACGTCGCTATGGCAACCAGCTACAAGTTCACGCGAGAGTTGAGGGGAAGCCGCGCCCCCTTCTCGTTGACAGGTTGAGTTTAACTAGTAGGTCACGTGGGTTCGTTAAGACCAACTAGAAAATATTTGAACCAACACGTGGTCTTAAAAAATCAGCTGCTCTTATAAATGTAAAGATGTTAGGAAGCTTATTATTATTTATTATTATTCTTCAGAATTATAATTTCTGAGAACTGTTGACTCATGTAAACGGGATCCTGAGCGAGCGCGTGTTCCTGGATCCTTGGATCATTCGGTCACAGACAGAAAGTTGACAGACAGTTGTAATTTTCCAAGCTGGGAGATGGTGGAGGGGGGGGGGGCAGGTTCACTCAATCGTCACAGAGGAGATCAAGTTTTCATTTCACATAACGCGGCCCTGGACTTTCAGGAGACAGGACGGCAAACACCAGACACACATGTGAGATCAGAGAGTCTCTATCTGTCGTATTTCTTCACTTTTACAGAGGCTCTGTCAGAGACATGATCAATTTCTCATCAATGAACTGTGTCTAAAAGGGTTATTTTTTGAGATAATAAAGTACAAGGATTATAATCAAATTAAAATGTCCTCAGATTACTCTCAAACACAAACAAGCCAACACATAGGTTGGACATCTATCTGCGTTTCTGTAGTAGCTCTGCAGTAATGAAAGCACAACAACATCAAGTGTATTCACAATAATGTAGTGCTTTTTTATTAAAAAAACAAACAAACAAAAAACAAATATAAAACAAAAAGTAAAAACCAACAGCATTTTTCATGACTTAAGAATCATAATTACAAACTTTTAAACGAGTGGAAGAAGTATTTTTTTTTGACAAACTGTACACATCACAAAATGTCCGCCAGTCTGCCATTTACAATGCTTGCATCTTATTTTGTGATTGTCTAAAAAGAACCTAAACGAATCACACAAAACACACAAATACAAGTACAAGCATCATACAATGACTGCTATCACAAAACGGAACCATTTCCTATTTGAAAGAAAAAGAAAAAGAAAATAATAACATGATATCAGGCAGACAGCTTTACTTTTGTTTCTGTCACCGTTTAAAAATATCATAACATTTTTAAGTTGGTTTGTTTTTTTAGTGTTCAACACTTTGCAGCAAAAAAACAAGGAGTACATTTCTCCTTAAAAGTAAATATTATTAACAATATTCAGTGACAAGGTGTCTTGCTGAGTCACTGTCATGTCCCAATGCCTTCTGTCTCCGTTCCGACATTCCTCTCGTTCATGCAGTACATAGATGAATTTCATTTATAGGCAACGAAAACTCCACCTAAGTTTTTACGTCGTCAGGAAATTTACGGTGAGATTTTCTGGACATTAAAAAAATCATTTTCCTCCGAGCTTAAGTGTCTTCATTATAGTAATACAAACGGAAGAAATTATAATATTATCGTTATTATAATAATCATAATACATTTAGGGCTGAGTCCTGTACAGTACAATAATAAACAAAATCCATTTTCAAGATATTGCTTTTGGAGACACTCCTCAATGTAAAGTGTATATATTTACATAACTTGGCACTGTACAGCTTCCCGTTCCCTCTCGACCGCCTCTCCGTCAGTGTCTCATTCTCGTCACGTCTCTGTCAGTTTACCGCACGGGGACATTGCAGGCTTGTCCCTTTTTAGCAGAGGCATTTGGGGAAAAAAAAAAGAAATCTCATCAAATATCACAATTTCCTTTTAAAACATTCTCCATGGCAACCAGGAACATAGTCTAAAGACAAGAAAAGATCCTAAGTCCCGTCCCCTCCCAATATACAGTATACACCGCCCCACCCGTCTCACAGAATATAAGAAAATATGACCATCACGATACATTTCATGTTAAGTATTGTTTTCCATAGTTTTCTTAAAACTGTTAATTGCCATCGAGCCCTTAATTTTTTTTTCTTTTTTTTTTAAAAAGGTATATTTTCAAGAAATCTGGCAGAGTACAGACACACAACAAAAGTGTGTACGCACGCACACACTCGCACGCAAGGCAGTCGGAGAGCACAGCTGTGTAAGGCGTTACTGTTAAAGCCAGTGTCCCCCCGCATGCCTGATTTAGTTAAGCTGGTGAATCATGTTACTTCAAAAAAGAGAGGGGCCGAGCTGACTGCCTCACAAGAAAATAAAAAAATTAAAACCTCAACAAGACACTTTGACTGACTAAAGCGCACACTCAATCTCCCCTCGCGTTAATAAACACGCCCCCCGGGCTTCTGTTCCTAAATGAGCAACTACAGTATAACAGGGAAAAGATAATAGACTTTTAACTCGCGTTTCTTTTTTTTCTGTTTTTCAGACTGCATCATCAAATACTGTGAGAGTGTTAGTGTGTTTTCATTATAGATACATTACACAGAGCTTCACAATATCCATGGTACCAAAAGTGCAGTTCACCACCCTTGTTCTCTTTCTCATGAGCAGCATCTGAGCCCACTGCTCAACATACATTTCTAAGAAGCCACACCCCCCCACTTCCCCTCCGGTCCCGGCGCTGATCTTCTCTCGCTTGTTTGCATTTAGTCATTGCAGCATTGAACCGATTCTCCAGCATTCACATCACCACTGAATGAAAGGACTGACCGTCCCTCCCTCTATCCGCCCCCCGAACTCCGTACCACTTGTTTCAATTCATCTGCCCATGTCTGTTATGTGTCAATGCATTTAAGTGCATGGGTTTTTCTCCTATGTTCATTCATTTGAAAAACAGTTTTTGCATCAAACTACTTAAATAAGCAAGAAGTCTGGGTCAGCTCTCTCTTCGTGCTCCTTGAGAACTTTTGAAAAGCTAAAATTGCCACAGAGTCAGCGCTTCCAAACCCCCTCCACGCTCTCAGATTTGAGATGACAGTTTTGGAAGAGGTAAACCGGAAGAGGCCCAGAGGGATGCATTGTGGTCCTTAATGGTCAGGCAGCCAGCAATGCTCACTTCCCCTCTTGCTTTCGCTCCATTTTCTGCACTTGCTCACAAGGTGAAAAGCAGTGTGCTTGACAGGCACGTGGCAACGTTATTTCCTCCCCACGAAATCACCGAAACCGAGCGTCCGTCGCCGTAGCCGCCGGCCTGCGCCCTCCTCCAAGAGATAACTGACATCTATGGCTGTTGGAAGAACAGACAGAGAAAGAGAGAGGGGATTAGGAGCGTGGACAGAAACAGCTGACACAGGGTGTGTATCAAACAAAGAAAAGGCGAAGGTGTCTTTTCTGTTATTCCCATTAAGCTTCAAGTGCTTAAAAGTCAGACAGAGTCAGCAACATCCAGTAAGCCTGGGAGACTGTTCCTCAAGTTTTAACTCAAACTCTGAAAATAGTTTACCTATTGTCACACAATTAACACTCGACTTATGTTTGAGGCCATGATGTCATGATGCATCTATCACATTTCCCTAACCTGTGAGATGTTTTACTTGGTTCGATGTGCAGCCTCCACTGGTCTGTATGTTCAAAACACCTTTTACAGACTGTCGGCTTTGTAAACAAAAAGATTTTTCTCTTCTTACTTCTGCTTTGTTAACAAGTCGCGGACATCATCAAGCTGAAAACAGTTTGAACATCCACTATGTTTCTATGTAACATCAACTCATAGGAAATACAGCTTGTATTCAAAAACTACCAATACTGGTAAATACTTGGGTACTGTAATATTTGACAGCAGGGTTTTGCGATATTTTTCTGGTATATTTAGGATCTTTTTGGTAACAGTGTCAGCAAATGAAAACAACCGCCTGTAACATAGTGCAGGAGGAAAGGACTCGGACGAATCAGCAGACATCTGTTAGAGTGAAAACACATAAAAATGACTGAAAGCTAAATCTGAGCAGCAGATTTTGATTCCTTGTCATCCCTCATTCCCTTTAATCGACAGTTTTTCTATACCAGCTGCCAACTTACACAGAAAATGGTGATGAAATGTATTATCCAACATGTTTAAAATGATAAATGATGTCACAGAGAATGATCTGAATATTCAACCCTCATTCATTCGTTGACCTACCCCCCTGCTTTGTTCCCGGTCCCTCACCATTCTTGCTGGGAGTTCTGTGCAGCAGATCCAACAGAATTTTGTTAAGTCGTTCCCTCTGGGCCTCCCTCCTGCCCAGCACTGGGTGGTGTAACGGCGAGGATGCTGAGGAGGACGGGAGTTCAAGCATCTCTCCGATCCTCTCGGCGGTACCCTCTTCCAGCTCCTTGCGCTCCTCAGCCTCCTGCCCTTCCTCTTCATCATCATCATCATCATCATCATCTTCCTCTCCCTCCCCTTCCTGCTCCGCTCTCCTGGGCTTCGCTGAAAGAACTTCGGGATCTTCTGGAGCCATCTCCATGTCGTCCTCCACTGCTCTCCCTTCTTCCGTCTCAGGTGGGAAGTCGTCACCCCGCTCGCATGAAGATCCGTCGTCCTCGCAGCCTCCAGCTCCTTTCGGTCGTTCGCTCTTCCAGGCCGAGCGACCCCCGTTCCTCTTGTAGTTGTCAGGAACGTAATGAGGCTGCAGAAAAGTCAGAATTACACTCGGTTCGAATAATGTTTGTAAATACTTTTATGCAGCTGATTTAGATGTCAGATAGTGACGGTTTGTAAATAATGAATGAAATCAATGCAACACAGTAGAGAAACCAACAACGAGTTCTACAAAGTTACATTTTCCTGACACAGACCTAAACTTATTTGAATGCAGTGTAAAATAATTCCTGCAAGTCTTTTTTTCGTCTTTTAGATACAAATGACACTGGACACAATAACTAAAACAAATATACTGGATGTCGTCAACATACCAACAACAGTGACAAAATAACAGAACAGGTTTTTTGATGCAGTTCTCTAGAAGCTCTTGAGGTTTTCCTCCATTTTTTCTGGTTATCCCTACCTTCACCTGGTATTGTGTTGCAGGAAGTCTAAACAAGATGAGCAAGATGAGCTGCCCTGGCAAATGTGCCCAGGGCTGTAATATTACCTCCGCTCTTAAAATATCTTTCAGTGTTTAAAAATCAGCTGCAGAGGCCAACACAGCAGCACCCGCCCTGTCATTAACACCACCCAACCCCCCACTGCACTCACCGAGAAGTCTCTTTTAGGCGCGAGCCGCTTGGGGAAATGGTTGAAGGCGTATGGCTTGGTGCAGACTGGGTAGCGGTTACGATGGATCTTGTAGAATAGGTGAGCCGACTTGTCCAAGCGGTAATCACAGATGTAGACATCCTGCTCTTTTACGCCCTTTGGCCGTCCTGCATGAAGAAAAGGATTTTTGTATTAGCAAAGAACTACTGCAGTTTATCTCATCATAAAATACTTGAAGAGCAAATGTTTGTATATTTTTCTCTCTGCTGCATGTTGGTTGAAATCTGTCCAAGTTGAGAGCTGAATCATTATGAGATAGTCAACCTTCATTTGTCAGCACTATCCTACTTGTCATCCATAATTACACACACTCAGCCTGTAAGGAGCTTTAATCAAGCAACACATGAAGCTGAGCAGTAGTTCTTCAAAGAATTAATCAGTCACAGAAGATGCAGTGAGTCAAACCAACATATAATGAGGGTTTGTGGGATTTTTCCCTTACCCTTGCAGTAAGTGTAGAGATCGAGGACACAGCAGTTTCCCACCACTGCCTCCAGGGGGATGATCTCGTAGAGCGGCATGCGGAAAAGCTCATTCTGGTAGAACCGTCGTGATGGAGAATGATGTGTCTCGTGAGGACGGAAGTAGTGGTGGCCAAAGGCAAACCTCTCACCCCTTTAGAGTTTGAGTGGAGCAGACAGGGTCAGAATATATAACACTGTGTCTTAGCACCTAACAATGACAAGCAATTACAACTGTATTTATAACTTTTCTCACAATCAGACATGTTTAGCGAATCATCTGGTTGAACTTACTTTTCGTTCTTCCAGAGTTTCTCGATTCGGAAGATGTCAAGTTTATCACGGTTGATGTGGGACAGGAGACGGTAAGACTGTCTGACAGGCTGGCCCTCAGGTGTGCGTCTGCTGTCTCGCATCAGATACACACAGTCGCCTGCACAACACACACACTGACTTGTTACTTGTCTGCAATGGTAAATTTCACAAGAAATGGACTGCCTCACACCACAGTCACTTGACAGATGGAGTTTAACATCTCAGTTTGGTACTTCACTTCTTTGTACAAAATTTGGAGAGGATTGATTTCGGTTGGTGAAACTTTTTTTTAACCGGTTTCACCTCTGACCACGTGCAACACACCCACAGCCTGATATAGAGTGATGTCATGTTAAATCACTGCAGCAACGTGAGGAGGTAAACCACTGGAGGTCAGCAAACACAAGATTTTCAGGAGCTGTTAAAATGCTCTAAAAGTTGAGAGCAAACCTTTCTAAGCTTTTATCAGCTCATGACTGCTGGTTTAAATTGTTTCTATACCTTGATGTAGCAGCAGGTCGTCTCTCAGGAGGCAGATGTAGTAGATAGAGCCGGCCTGAGCGTAGTTGGGCTGGGGAATCATGGGAACTTCCTGTAATGACGACACATGTAAGTGAGATTAGAAGAGGTCGGTGATCCAGTTTGGTATTCATGGCATTTTACGCCGGGAACAACGTACCCTGTCTATAGGCCGAGGGTCACACTGCTCACACAGGTAGTGCTCTACCTCGGCCTCCAGCCGCATACAGTCGAAGTGCTGCCATACCTGCAGTGACAGAAAAATAGCTGGAATCACATATTGTAAAAAAATGGGTGGTTGACTTGATTTCTCTCCAGCTGAGTTCTGTTCCATCTATATTTGTTACTACCCTTGTTTCCTTTGTCTAAAAATAAATATACACAAAGGACCGACTGCACAAAATCCCTTTGACAAAGTGCTTCATAGTTTGGTGAAGTCTCAGGAGAAACACTCACTGAAACAGGTGTAACCTGTCACACAGTGTAAACAGTGGATGGAGAATGTAAAAGTAAAACTAAAGATGTTTTCAGTTGTATGCGTTTGACGCGTCGCTTCTTACCATGCACTTTTCACACTGGATCATCAGGCCTTCGTCCTTGTACATTCCACAGATGCAACGGATGACGTCGTCGTCCTTGTCGTGGGACCCGGGCCCTCCTCCTCCGTGGTGGTGGCCATGGTCTCGCTCCAGCGAATCCGAGCTGTCGGCCTCGCTGGCAGTCTCGCCCACGATCTCATCAATCTGGACAGCGGCTTCATGGCGAGCGCTGTAGTAGGCTTTCCGCAACCGACACACGTCCCTGCCCACTGATGACTTCCTGCCGTAATATTTCTGGTGGGAAAACAAGACGGTCGTAAAAGAGTAGCTACTAGATGTTTATGCCAAAAACAATAAATTGTCAGGAAATCATCATTGTGAATCTTTTACTGAAGGTGTGTTCTGACACACAGCGGGATCCCACAGACAGCATGAAGAGAAGATATAAATCTTATTAGAATAATGTACATTTGACCCAAGAATTACACCCTCATTGTTCAAACACTCAGACAAGTCTTTTCCGTGCAGAGCTGCTGCAGAACAAAGGTCATTGACAAGGAAAGATGCATTATCTATGCAACTGCCAAAATTTCACCTGCAGGCCAACACCCAGCAGCTTTCAATTTAACAATAAACCACATTCCACTCACACATTTTTCAGTCTGCCAGAAAAAAGGCCCAGGGACCCAGGGGTCAATCTAATTTAGACGTCTGCATCAAACTTCTCTGAATGGGAACATAAGCTCCTCTGAGAGGTTTCAAGTGGCTCTTGTTTAAACTGCTACGCTATACAGATGTAAATAGAAAGGACCTGCTACACGTCAGGAATCATGTAGTTACATCCCATTAGGGAGGTTTTTGTGTGCGAAAGAAGAGAGGAAAGCGATGACTGAGTGGGAGGAAGAGCGCCTCGGAGCTGCACAGTAACAGCTTAAATTATCATTCTGATGAGGCCTCTTGATTTTGATTTAGCAAAGAATCTGTGATCATACTCGGGAGTTAGCGATGATGAAAACTGGATTCTGCAGCAGCTTTAGCTTTCATGTAATCATCACACGTGTGTTTCTAATGCTTGTTATACAGATACTGTATCTAACACTGATTGAGCATTGAGAAAAATATTGTAAATTATGATCAATACGACAAATATAATGATGCTGGTACAAAGTTATTGATTGACAGTAGTTTTTTTGTCTGCTATCACCAGCTTATACTTTCCCAGGGGAACCAGAAGCAGATCTAAACCTGCCTAGAGGAACCAAAAACTAAATGTTGTTCATGTAAGACAGCTCAGAAGAAAGTGTTCTTGTAATGTTTAGGAACTATCAACATGATGATTATGTGGTTTAATAGCACTGATGCAGCTTGGGCCGCAGTTTTCTGGCTGGTAAAAAATTAACCAAGCCCAACCCCTCGACAAGCATTCTGTTTTTATGGTTGTTGTTGTTGTGGTTTCCCAAATTACAGGCACGTGCAGCATAAAAGAATCAAGTAGTTTGCTCAGCCAATGTGGCCGACATACCAAATATAATTATATATGTATTTTTTCTGAACCTAATATGCGTCACTTTACAAAACAAAGACACACTGAGTGCAACTAGAATTGATACAAGTATGAGGGGTAGACATTTGATGTTGCTGTTAATTAAAGAGCAAAATAAATAGAGAGAGATAGAGAGGGAGGGATCGGTGAATGAGAGAACAAAGTAAGTTAGAGGAGGAACAAAACTTCCCTTAAATACTCTTCTTCTGGCGGCACAGCTCGACTGACAGAACGATTAAATTATGCATGAATGCAGACACAAATGCTCTTTCTGCAGTTCTCATTGTAAATAGAAGGGGATCGTTGATGCGGCCTACCTCAGCATTGCGGAAAACTTTAAGCATGTCCGTGTCGAACGCTTCAACGGTCTTGTAGTGGCCCGTGAGGATTTGCTTCTCGATGGTGCTCAGGTCCAGAGGGTCAGACACCTTCTCATAGTACTGGCTGTTCCTGATGGCATACGAACACAGTGGTGTTAGCTTCCGCAAATGTGGCTTTAATAATGAAATGTGTATCAGGGGAAAGCAACAGTAAGTCAATGGGTCTACAGATGACAGGAGCAGCACAGTGGAAATCAAACTCCCCGTAACGGTGTAAGGGCTGTTAGTGTTTCGACACAAAAGTGATTATATCAATACTGGAGGAGAAATCAAAGCAGGGGCTGTCATGGCTCAAAGCGTGAGGAGAAAGATAAAGTGTTAGACTATGTGGGTGTTATACACTGATAGACCAGATAACACTCTGCTGTCTGGAAACAGAAACACATTATGAATGAACCAGGGGACATGCAGGTTTACGCTCCTACCTCTTCCGAGAAGGAAGATTCACCAGTGGAGCAGCAAGTGTCTGACCGGCTGAATCTGAGGGAAAGAACGACAATGATGTCAACATTCCGAGAATCTTTTCTTTCACTACATTAGCAAAGAGACAGATGTGTGTTAGAGGCCTGTTCGGGTGGAAAGTTGGGTACATCAGAATAAACAGACGCAGTTGTGAATTCCTTTGGTTATCTATACATATTATCACTAGGTATATTTCTCCACTATAAAACTGACCCTTGTAGCTGGTGATCATGTCACAAATCTCTTTGAAGATGTGTGCAAGACGAGCAGTGCGCGTGACTTCTGTGTTTTCCTCAGCAGCGGCGAGTCTCCGCGTACGGACTGACCGTGACGTCTGCAGAGCTGAGAACTGCGTCAGGAACACATCTGGAAACCAGGGATGAACACAGGAGAACATCAGGCATTTTTTCAACAGCTCAGTCACACACAAACGCTGATCAGTTATCTGCAGGCGGTGTTGAAAGAATTCAAACATTAGTAATCACTTATTTTGTGATTTAAAATGTATTTAGAACATAATCTGTGATTTTCCATGGCTTGAATAAGTCAAAATACACTGATCTACTTCAACATTTAAACCAGTTACTGATTTTAATGTTGTAACTGGGAGGTGTAAGTTACATACTCTGCAAATTGTGTGCAGCTATAACATGCATATCAGTCAATTGTAGCTATTAAAACAATTTTCTTCCGAAGCCTCTTCGCATCTTTAAATTTGTCCACTCACCTGACTTAATGTTGCCGTCGTCGCGGATGACTCCTCCCCAGCGTGTGTATATGGACAGGCTGCTGGCGTCACGCTCTCTCTCACCCTCTCTCTTCAGCAGCTCCTGTTTTTCCCTCATCTTCTCCCAGTTCCTCAGGAGAAACACTCGGTGCTTCAGCACAAAGTTTCTGGTGATTGAGGGAGAGAAAACAGTGTGAAGAGAGACAGCTTGTGAATGTGTGCATCAACATCAGCTCACACCTCATACTTGATATAGCAAATATACAGATTGCTCTCTGGTGGAATTTCTTTTGATCATTTGGAAACTTAATATGCCACAATTCACAACAAGGGAGGCAGCAAAAAATTCCCTTCATCTGAATGTAAATTGTACTAAATGTAATTTCAGATATTTAACCAAATGCTGTTTATTTCAATAGTTTGCATTAAAGCTTTACAGAAATGCAAAACAGACTAAACATGTTAATGATTGATGTGCACAAGATGGTTTCAGTTCTGTTTCTCCTGTTTGTCACTTTGGTGTCAGTTTGTGTGTGTGTGTGTGCGTTTACCTCTCTCTGTTGGACATGGGCTTCATGAGATGAGGGTAAAACTTGTTGCTGTCACTCGACTCTTCCTCCTGATAAAAAAACAGTTGTACTAAACCATTACTCATGATTTATTTTACACCTTCTTAAGTTTCTTACTCAAACTTAAACTGAGTATGATTGAAAACCTATATTTAAAATAGACCATGATGTAAATTTTGGGTGATGCAGTTCAGCCCTTATTCAAAAGCATACCCCTTATGGTGTTCTGAGTTACTTTTTCTTTTAGACACCTTGGTTCCACTACGAGTACCTCTGAGACACAGACACATCCATGCCCTACATAGACACTGTACCTGATCTTTTATCAACTAGCAACTACAGATGAAAACAAGTTTTACTTTTAACTCAAAAACTGTGGGAAATTTTTCAATGAAAGAATCAAAAGTTCTACACGTGAACTGATACAAACACAAGTTCTTAGTATTTGTTAGTACATTCATTACTTACTCGTTTCTTGAGCTGGTGTTTTGATTTCCTTTTCTCCTTAAGTCGACCCAGGCGCCGAGTCCCTCCCGTCTTCGCAGGCAGGCCGTTAATGCGTTGGCTTTTCCCACCGATGATGCCCCGGCAGCTCTCTGAGCCACACTTACACACTTGCTGCAGGGCAGAGAAAAAGACAGAGTTGTACTAAACTAGAAAGGGGTCTGAAATTGAAACCGCTGCGATTACAGCTCTGAACAAAGTGTTATTCCATGAAGAGGTCAAAGTGGTTCTTGCTGCTTCACCTGCTCTTCTGTGTTGAAGGAATGGAAGTTGTAGTCGTAGGTGAGCTCAGTGCCACTGCTGATCTCCTTGAGAGCAAAGAGACCAATTCTGTAAACCCCGTTCACGGACCTAAGAGAGGAGACAGACACATGGAATGAGCTAATGTGTCAACCTACAATAAACTGTGTATGTGACAATATGGAGTTAAAGAAAACGAAATATTAAGCACGATATTTTTATACATTCCCCTTGTGGCTGTGGTGCAAAGGGCTAGTGTGTGTTTTGACCTGTCAGAAAGCAACTTGGTCTTGTACAAAAGAGGTTACATCCTCTCCCATAAATCAGGTTTTCAAGTGTCTGTCCTGCCTTCAAAGTTAATGTTTAAACACTGATGTCACAGAGTCTACTGACGTTAAGACAGCTTAAAATTGGAACAAAAAGAGAAGAGGACTGTCAGGTTTTAGTTTGCTCGATTTGGCTACCACTCAACACATCGTAAAGCCTCTTTTTTTTCTCCTTTCCAAACGAAGCAGTGCTCTAGGTTTTCGCCTTTCTTCTAAGAATAAAGTGCACTATTCTGTTTGCCAGCCACTTCATAATTTATTCCTTCTATAGGGGTAAAAAGCTGGTTCAGCGCATTGTCTTCAGGCTCTACAGCTGTATCTAAGGCCCCGCTGCATGTAATCTCTCTTCTGTGACAAGATGGATGAGTCGTCAGGCTTTGTGCTGAAAATCCTCCATCCTTGTGGTGGCTTTTATTTCAGCCCAGCCACTATACATTATACACACAGCCTCGCACACACATGCACAGACCAGTGCCCTAGATTATGAGCAGGTCTACGCTGGAGGGTAAAGAGTACGGTTTGATAGTTGACTCTCAAGGTCGTTAGCAGTCCAAAATCAAATCCTCTACAGTGACACGTGGTGCAGATTCACCAAACACAGGCAAACCGTGACTAAAGCAGGTTTCACTTCATAACATCGGCCACAGTGAAGCCTGTTCTGCCAGGGCTCTGATTGCAGTGGATTTAGCCATGCTGTGAGAACAATCCCTCAGGAAACCAGTGAATTGTTTTGGCGTGGTGCAAGGCCTTTAAGCCATTTAGGTCTCTGAACACTGGCAGAGTGTGACTGAGGTGATCTCATCAGATTACCACCACAAAACCACATTAATAAGGTTAGGGTTTCCAGGCACAGTGTTCTCGTTTACAATCAAGTGCACCTGCTACACGTGTCCCTTGTATGATACCTAAACTAGGACAACACCATAGTCTCTAACATCCACTGTGACGACTTAACCGTGTCCAAGGTTAAAGGGATTTTACTGCATAGCTGTGATAAATCCACACAACTTTAAAAAACTTCTAAACATAACACAGAATTTCTGTGATAATATGGGAATATAACACTGATATAATTAAGGCCATTTACATGCATTAAAGTACACACACGCTCTGTACTCAAACTACATGAGTCTATTGCGAATCCTCAATATTTCTTACTAGTTTAATTCTGGTACTTCCAGTGTAGTCAGTTTGTCTCTTGCAGCGAGAATATGAAATTACCCATCTCATCCAAATCATCAAGCCCGCAAACGGAGAGCAATTAAGTGAAACTATTTAGTTAATGGGCTAGTTTATTTTCTACATCATTAACCTTAAACACCAGAAGAATTTGGAAAACAAAACACTGAATTATCAAGATGCAATTTTTATCCCAGTGAGCTTCTCCCACTATTGATCCAGCAAATGTCTCACTGTCACTCGTTTAACACTTTCTGTCACATATGAAGAACACAGCAGCACATTGTCGGGTTGTATACGTTCATTCTAACAGAAAAATGTCCGGAACATTCAAGTAGAGTTTTTTCATTCACAGCATATCAACATTTTCCTGAAAATTCCAGAGCTCCGAAAAATGCCTGGTGCAACTGACTCAGACATTTGCGTATGGCAAGTGCTCAAGTCTGAAATGGCTTAAGCCAAATCTGTTTTTGTGTTAAGAACCCAAAGAAACCACAAGGACACAAGTAGTGAACTGGTGTAAAGCTGACATGACACCCACCACTTCTGCATCTCACAGTTGGGTTCACAGCTGTGGTTTATGAAGCGCGCCTCATTGCCCATTCGATAGCTGTCGATCACCATGCCACTATCCAGGTTCAGACAGTACTGGCCACTGTGGGAGAAGTACTGCTCCATCATACGGCTCCTAAGTCACGGAAAGAACAAAGAAGAAGAAGATTAAAAGAGACGTTTCCTCCCATTTCTAAATAGGTACTGAAATGAGAAACAGGAAAATCAAGAGTATGGTAATATGCTAAGTCATCTGACGTCCACATACATTTTTAAACAAGAATAGTTTGCATAATATATCTCACCTGAACTCCTGTTCGCTAACAACCTCTCCCAGGTACTCAATGATAAATTGTCCAGAGCGGAGAGACTCCTTGGTGCGGATGCCCCAGCCCTTGCCCTCAGCGCGGAATCGCTCCAGACACTGGACCCAGTCGTGTCTCTGGATATGCTGGTTGTCACAGTGCTCGCCACATGGACAAGTGCTGGGAGAGCACTCTGCAAAGCTCATCCTGGAACACAACACAATTGAACATAAGTTAAATCTTAAGTATTTTTTCTGACACCATGTTTACCCTCCATTGATGTCTGTTCTATAACTGAACAAAAGAACTCCAAAGTGTCCTTGTGTGTGAAAAAGCATCTTGGTTTTTGAAAATAAAATTATAATTGCTGTATGTCTCTTTACCTATTCAGGCAATCATCCAGGCAGCCTTTCTCAGCTGAGCCCTCAGGACCTCTACAGTTGCATGTTGTTGTTTCATAACCAGAGAGAGGCTTCACGTCCACATAGACATCTGTGACACAAACAGGAGATTACCACTTCACATTTAAAGTCATGGCCAGGAGTGAGAGCATTAAGTATTTTTAATTCCTATTTTGAAAACAACGTTCATGTAACTAATGACAACAAGAGTCAAAGCAACCAAGGGAGGGATCAACAGAGAGGTGGTAATAGAACTGATCCAGTGACAAGTTACATGTTGGAAAGCCAGATACTCACTTGATCTGATCTTTTTATACAGGGGGACATCGGGCCTCTTGTAAAGCTGAAACACAACAACAGAACAGTGAACACAAGGGCGTTTAATGACAAGCGGGCTAATACTTTATAAACTACCGATCAGCTGCTCCCTCCGAGAATGGGAAAAAAACCTTAAAAAACAATTAGTATTCGATGTGATGGATCACCTGATCGTGTTTCCACAGCCATAAGATATCGTAAGGCAACTGGAAATCAATACGCTTCTGTCGCAGGTACTTCCCTGTAAAAACAAAGGGGAAATGTTGAGAGAAAAAAAACTTAAGGAGGAAGTAATTTTTGACCACATACTCTACATTTATCACAGCTATATTGGCATACTGTATGTAAATAAGAAGTTTGAACTGTTGATGCAAATGTTGTCATTTACTAATGGCTGAAAATATACATTTGTGGTAACTGAAAAAGAAGTGTTCTCAAGCACTGAAGTAAAATAGTATTTCTGGATTTGACTCAACACAGCATAATGAGAAACATTAGTTTTAGACACACATATATATATATATATCAGTTTGGTAGTAATTACATGGTCAAATCATGTGTTTTAAAAATAAGAAAGTGCAAAATGTGACCCAGACTCACCAACATGTATAGGAGCTGGAAACAACCCATAGTCATGTTCCCCAGGTATGTATTCTAGCTTCTCTTTCTTTAGCTGCAGAAGCTGACTCCGGGGACTACAGGGTGTGGAGAAAAAGAGGGCATTGTAAAGAGAAGCTGTCCACACTAACTATATATGGTGTGCTAGTCTCTCAAAACAAATAAGATATTTAGTTTTTGATTTCCTTGGCACTCACTCTTGTGTCTTGTACACGTCAGAGTAAAGACCCGCCTTCTGGAACTTCTTTTTTGGAGGTCTCGCTGGTCTCTTCTCCCGTTGGCTGGTTATGGAAATGGGTGGAGCTTGTTCCCTTGAGACAGTGCCTGGGCGTTCCGGGGAGCAGTGGCCATCTGGCTTGCTTTCCATTGAGCTAAAAATAGAACCATGACTTGGTTTCTAGTGACAATTGGATGTAATAAATGTTCCTATATATACCAGCATTGAAGCCACACCTACTGTGAATCACTGTCTTTGTCCCACAGCTGAATCTGTCAGCTGTAAAGGTTATCATGCAACATAGTGAACAGTTGCTTACCCACGAAAATGCTGGAGCTCCTCCTGAGTAAGCCAGCTTCTTCCTGTGCCAGTTTTGGCCCTTGCCACCAGGTTTCCCAGGTTCTCCTCTCTGTCCGGCAGGCGCTCCTCAGTCTCTTCTACCTCCCCGTCCTCTTCTTCCTCCTCTTCTTCCTCATCCCCATCTCTCTCCCAGTGCTTCCTTTTCTGACCTTTTCTACGCTGTCCCTGAACAACTGCCTCAATAGCATCAGTCACAGTGTCCCCCTCCCAGCCCCTGACCCCTGCAGACCGTTCTCCCCCTCTGTCCCTTTGCCGGGTCGGGTTCAACTCAACGACAGGGGGTGGGGATGGCGGTGGGGAGGGTAACGGGTGTTTCCTGGGACGTCCGGGGCCTCTCTTCTTCACCACATTGTTTCCTGTACGAGCCTGTCTCTGCAGTTTCTTGGCACGTAGGATTTTGTTGACATGGTGCAGGCTGTGTTTGGATGGCTGTGCCCGGTGGGAGTGGTGGGGCAGGGAGGCATCCAGGCAGCAGTCCTGAGAGGGAGAGAGGCAGGACGAGGAGGCAGAGCCATGGGAGTGAAATAGAGAAGGCTGGTGATGGTGCTGCTGTCTGTGGTGCAGGGATCCTTCGGGACCTTCAGGGGTCTGGAGGGCAACCCCTCTTGCCTGAATACTTGATGACCCTGGGGGGGGGGGAGGAGACACAGCAAATTAATGCTAAGTATATATAAAAGCACTCAGCACACATTCTTAGCATTTATGAGTGACACTGCAACTGCTGACACAGTCAACAGTCAGGAAACTGGGTGATAATGTCCCGTGACTGTCTCAGCTGTGTCTCAGCCAAACCACATAAAGTCTACACTAAGATTTGTTTGACCAACCTCAGGTAATTGGTGAACACAGCATAACAGACTATATTATCCCTTCTTGGCTGACAGTCTATACATGCACTCAGTGATAAATGAACTTGTAGAACATAGAGTAGCCTTTTCATTTATTTACTTCAGCTTCTCTTAATTTACTCTGACTCACATCATCATCTTTCATCCTTAAAAATCTTTCTTTAAATCTCTCCTTCACATACTGACTTTTGTTCTGTATGATTGTCGACCACCTATTCCTAAACAGTGACTCCGCTACATTCGTTGTCAATAAATTTACTATTGACCATAAAATCTTCGTACTGCGACTGTTTCTCTTTCAGTCGACAGAAAATGTGTAAAATGGAAATGTTTCATTTATAATGGAATGACATTTTAATGTAAAATAATTTTGAAAAATACTAAACATATACTAAAATATACCAAAACATTCATTATCAAGGTGAAAAAATACATTATATTGATACAAGGAAGCAAAGGGAAAACTGTGAAAGAAATTATTAAATCATTAAAAATAAATATTAGTGGTGTAAATCCATCAAGACCATTATTATTTTTCAGTCCTTGCTAAGTGAAAGTGGGTTTCCCCATCCTCTCCTTTACTCCCTTTTCCCCCCCACATCACTTTCTTCCCAACCTCTTCTGTTAGTGTGCATCCATCAGCCTGCATCATTCCCGACTGTTGTCCCAGTCCACCTTTGACCTCCACTATCTTCATGATGCAGTCTGCGACTGCTGATTGACCCCAAGTCCTGAGCTATAATCCAGGATTACCCTGTCTTGGTTTAAACTGCACCATACAGCCTCTTACTGCCTCCCATCTCCCTTCACATGACTGTTCAAGGTGCTGGCTGAAGCTGAAGACTAGGCCTCACATTGTGGGCTTTTGAGGGAAAGGTCTACTAAATATAGCATGTTAGCAAAACACTCCACTGCTGCAGTAAGATGAGCACAGGCAAAAACGCTAGATCATCTGTGGCCAACTGTGGCCATCCACGCTCATAGTCGAGTCAGTGTAAGTCATTACGCATGTTTTCTTTTTTTTGCCAGAACTGTAACCACTCGTAAGAGCTACCAAATGTCAGCGTATGCACAGGCGATGTCACGGTTTCTTTCAATATGACTTTTTTCAGTAGCATTAAGTAGCCTATTTCTTCAGTAGAGTAATTTCTTTGTTCAGATGGGGGACAGCTGAGACAGCTACAGTGACGGAGCTGATCACTTTCCAGTGATCTTTGATCCAACCACAACTGAGGTATGGATGGTTTCAGTGGTAACTTTCAACACCAGGAGGGATTTTCAAGAGACAGAGCTATCGCTGAGCAAAGATCAAGCAAGATTTGAGAGCCCACTTGCTGTGCCATCTGGCAGAGTCTGAAAGAAACATTGCCCCAATTAATAGTCCTGGAATCAGGGCTAGATCTAACTGATTCCACCCTGTGCCAGTTTCGCCACAGCTGGACCAAGCCATAAAACTCAGCCAATCAAGTTCAGCAACAGGATTCTTGATACAACATCTGAACTATTTTTTTAATGTTGTATACTGTTTATCAGTTTATGAGTGGATCTTCTAATTGTTATTAATACAGATGAAACTTAATACAATCAAATGTGACTTACCCATCTCTCTCCTTTCTGCTGATGTTGAGCGGTCTTTCCTCATCGGCCGGTCCATGCGGGAAAAGCTGGAACTCTCCGGGACAACCTCAGTCTTCCTGCTCCGGCCCCCCTTCAGCGTAGTGCGGGTGAGAGCAGAGGCAAAGAGATTTGTGAAGTTTGGAGAATCATGGGCTCCGGGCTCCACATCCTCTGTGGGTGTTAGAGGCTCCTCGTCTTCACTGTCCGAGCAGCCTGCTGGGTCTTCTTCCCGTCCATCTGTGAAGGGACCCTGGCCAGGCATCACATGACCCCGTGAAAGCTTAGAGTAGTCTGCCTCAGAGCTGCCCATATTGAACCAGGACTCCACTGGGTGGTGGCCTTTTGAGCTACTACCCAATGCAAGCCTGGATGGGCCTAGACAGGACATTGAGCTCTCTTTGCGCTTGTACCTTTCTGCAGATGAGGTTGAGGAAGAAGAAGGGGAGTTGGCAGAGGTGGAAGCAGTTTGCTTGCTGGCACTGGCGCTGGAGGTGTCTCGTCCAAACCGGCATCTTTGTAAAGACTCGGCCATTCCCAAATTGCCAACTCGCTCTCCTTTCCCTGATGCTCCACTGTCAGATATCCCTGCATTAGCTCGGCTCCCTGATCCACTTCTTGTTGCTTCTTCCCTGTCCTCCTCAGCACATCGCTCTCTGTGTTTGTGTCTGTGTTTGTGTTTGTGGTGCCAGTTGAAGGAAAGCTCAGAGGACATGGGTGGGTAAAGGACAGGGGACCTTCCTCCTCCAAGGAACTCTTGCCTCAGCAGCTTATGTTTTTTCTTGTGAAATTTAGAGGGGTTCAGCAGGAGATGTGAGGGATGATGATGATGCATATAAGATGTTGGGGGAGGAGGAGGGAAAGATGGTGAGTGGTGAGAGTGATGAGATGGGGCTGTGTGGGGTGACTGGTGGTGTGGGTGGGGATAAAGAGCACCAGCTGCAGGATAGCCTCTGTAATAGCCCAACCCCAGGGGCCCAGAGGAGTAAGGAACGCTGTAGGAGGGGTGATAGAATCCTCCACTGGACAGTGGGAATCCAAGCCCAGGTACAAAGGGAACCTCAGACATGGAGTCCCTCAGTTTCGGAGGTCGTCCCCGTTTCTTCTTCATGTCTGGTTTTCGAACGTAGTGCAGTGGGTCACAGGAGTATGCAGGATGGGAGTAGAAGCTACCAAAGTTAACTCTGAAGATTGTAGGCAGGAGGTCCCTGTGGACATAATGATGTGGAGGTGGGCCACCTGTGCCTCCTATACCCCCACTGGCCCTGCTCCCCACCCCTGGTACTCTACTTGTTCCCGCACCCATACCTATTCCACTACCGAGCCGGTGCCCTGTGGTACGGTGTGCTATCCGTATTTCACTCAGTCTCACAACAATGTCATCCAACTCAGCAAGAAAGTCTGGGTCGTGCCGGCGGGAGCGCAGCTGCAGATACTTCTTCTTGCGTTTCCTTTTTTGTCTTTTTAGCTTGTCGTAGCCAGGACACCCGTGGCTGCGGCGTTTACACTTGTGCTTATGTTTCTCCTTGTGTCCCAATAAAGAGGAGGCAGGGGCTGCTGGGTGAGGTCTCCGGGGATCAGGTGATGACCTTACCCCATGAGGTGATGGAGAGGGTGAGGGATGTTCCATGAGCACAGCAGAGTGTCGCCGCCTGCCTCTAGAATTAAGTCCCACTCCTGGACCCATGGCTGAACTAATGACCCCTGGCATTAATAATCCACTGCCCATCCCAGGGGGCAACCCAATTGCACCCAAGCCACCCGCTCCTCCCGCTTTCTCACCACGGTCAGAAGTACTGTTATTGTCCGTTCCTATACCACTGTCACTGGGCACTGTCTCCTCACTGTGTGACTCACTGACTGGTGATGGAGTGGCTTCTTTTAGCTCACTGAGGGGGGCAGGGGAGGTTGGATGAAGCGGTCGAGGAGGGGAAAGCTTATGATAATGGTAGTGCTGCCTATAATGGTGGTGGTGATGATGGTATCCCCGGCAAGATGACTTTTTCTGGGAAGCTGCTGTGGCCATAGATGACGATGTCGAGCCCAGCCCTGTGTTACGAGGATTAGGGGCAGAAAAAGTTGGAGGAGGGAAGGAGAATGTGTTGTGGCTGTGATGGGAGTTAGCATAGTGAGCATGACCTGCAAAGTGCACTGAGCCCGGCTCCACAAAGCTGGCATCACTGATGGGACTGTGACCTCCACTAGACTGCGAAAGGGAAGGAGAGGGGAAGACTTCTGAAGAGAGGGGGTGCTGTTGATGGTGATGGAGAGGGGAAGTGGTGTTTGGGGAGAGGAAAGGTTCTTGTGGAGGCGTAGCTGAGGAATTAGTTGCTGCTTTTGGTTTACGGCCTCTCCTCTTACCCATATATATTGTGCCCTTTTTACTGACATTAATTTGTGGCCCTAGTTTTCCCCCAAAAGAAGCAGCCAGAGAGGACAACGATTGGGTGGTAGCTTCCACCGAGCCAACAACCCCACTGGGAGGGCCTATAGGGGGTTCCTCTGGTCTGGGGCCTAACAGGATTTGACTGAGAATGCGTTTCCTTTTCACACTTTTCATCTTATTGATCTTGCCTATAATAGTTTTCATGATGAGCTGCCCATTTCCTTTACTGCGGAACCGTTTCTCTCCCATGTCTCCTGACTCTGGAGCCAATGTGGGAGGCTGACCCTCCTGGGGTAAGGTAGGGGGAAGGCGCTTGGGACGTCCACGTTTTCTAGGCATGGGCTTAGGGGGGTTGAAGTCCACCTCTGGGTGAAGAACAGGTGGGTCCTGCTCTTCTTTGGACTTTAGTAAAGATGAAAAGACCTTGGAGGGGACTAGCTTGTTAGGTGGGTGCCCATGGGCCGGGGCATCAAGCCTTGGCATTTTGGACTTTGGCCTTCCCCTTTTCTTAGGCTGAGATGGGAAAAGCTGTGAAACTTGACTTTGTGGCACAGGATTTGGTTTTACCTTATTTGGGTTGGGAGGCCTGCCCACTGGTCTTTTAACAGGTGGTGATACTGCTTCCAAGCTTGAAGATAAAGGCATGGTGGTGTTGCTCTGGTCGAAGGGACTGTCCTGGCCTGTTCTTTGACTCTGCGTCTTGTTCATAAGACGGGACCAGCGGGGTTTCCTTCCCCTGCGTTTTTTAAGGGGTTTGCTGTCCTGCTCTGCAGGAGAGTCTATGGAGGAATCCGGAGAGTCATCTCTAAGCGGCGTCTGTGGACCATCATCACCATCCAGATCTGGTGGAGAAGGTGCCCTTTGTCTAACAGGCTCAGGGAGTATGATAGTCCGGCCGGGTCGACTACCATCCCGGTTGGGACTTCGCTTACTTGGACTAGAGCTCTTCCCCCTCTCAACCCGCAGTGACTGATTATTAGCCCCCTTGTCCTTCCCTTCTGGCTTTCCTATTCCTATTGGGGGAGGGCACTTGGTTAAATCTCTAGGACTGTCTCTGTCCTGCTCCAGTTCACTTGCACTGCTTTCCTCTGCTAGTGCAGGACTCTCACGTGCATGGTGTCCTTGTGAGGGAACCGGGGAACCTAGGTGACTCACTGCACTCACTGTCCTCTGCTCAGCTGAGGTGGTGGAAGAGGATGAAATAGGACAGGATGGCAAGGATGCTGCATGGGGTTGGGAGTGAGCAGGACGCGACTGTGCCTTAGAAATGCTACTGTTGCTGTTGTCATTGATACTGTCTTTTGAAATGGCTGACAGTCGATTATTGCCATACGAGAGTGCTGGGCTGCTGCTGCGACTACTGCTGTTGCTGCTGCTCATGCTGTTGCTGATGTGGTTACCACTGCTGCTACTTGCTTTCCCAGCCCCATCTGCGTCCTCCTTTCTCAGTGGTGTTAGGTTGGGTGAATTTTCCATAACATTGTCTTTGTTCCTAGAACCATAGGGACGACCAGGTGGTCTTGATACGGGAGGTGGTGGAGAAAGGTGGACCATTCTTGAGTATGTGTTCCTATTGGCCATAGCCCTGTCTCGCTGTTTGGCTGTGGGGGCCATGAAGCCTGAGTTTGGAAGAAGAGGAGCGGAGTCAGTCTTTGTGGGTTTGGCTGGCTTTGGGGTCTTTGATGGTGGACATGTCGCTATTAGTTGAGCTAATTTCTCAGTGACTGTTGGTGCTCCCCAGTTTTGGACATTCTTGTCCTTGTCTCTCTGACTTTCACTAGTGTAGGTGTATTGGGGTGGTTTTGCACCTTCAAAACTGGGTTCCTTTGATGCAGGTAGTGGTGGTGAAGGTGAGGATGTCCTGGGGTTGAGTTGTTGAGTCTGTGCTTTCTTTGAAGAGGAATGCGTTTTACTGTCTGGAGGAGGGCGGTGAAGGTTGAGGGGTCTCTCAGATGTGGTGGCTGCTGCTTTTGAGTCTGGCTTTGTGTCAGACTTGCTATCTATCTTTGGTGAACCCTGAAAAAAAGGAAAAAAGTAACTGATGAATAACTTTTGTATTTAGAAATACAGTGCTCAATTTCTAAATTACACAGATTTATCAAAAAAGACTCTCAACACACTCAAGTCATAAGCTGTCAAAGCTATTATTTAATGACATATTAGAAAGGGTGGTGCTAACGCATCCAACCAGAGACACTCTCAGTATAAACTATCAATAAACAATAGGTTTTTTACCCCGCTATACAAATTTCTATTTTATTGTTGAGATTTTCTGTCCAAAGCTGTTTTCTGGGCATGTCCAGGGGGGGTGTTACACTCAACTCAATAACATTTAATCAGGGTCAGACTGGGGACAGAGGGGGAGAGCTAGAGAGAAGGGTCAAGCAGGGGAGGGGGTGGAGAGGACATGGCCAGGCAGAGACAGAGGATAGACGGCACAGACGGAGGGAGACCGGAGGAGGCGGTACTTGATGAATAGAGACAGGCTAACAGAGAACACAAAGAATACTAAAGAACAATTTATGTTCCGCTCTTCATCTGTGCAATAACATGGTGATTACTTCAGTAATCTTGTTGTGGGCCACTGCCTTACCAGAGATTGACTGATCTGATTAACTGAACATCTAAAGAAACTGAGGTAAATAAACAAAACAAATATAATGCATTGGTGAACAGGCTGGCTGTCAATATCAAATGCTTGCTTTTGGCAAAGCATGAATCCAACTTTGAGTCAAAGTACATAAATTGATTATGTTTTCCCTCCTTACCCTTTTTGCTGGAGCGCTCCCATTTACTTGGGAGGGTGACAGGGTGGTGGTGACAGCAGGAGGAGGAGCAGGAGGAGGTGGAGTAGGAGCTTTAGCAGAGGGGGTTGATGAAGATGATGGGGGTGGTCTGTTGACACTGGGACTCTTCTCTTTCTCTTTTTCCCTGCCATTTGAAGGACTCTGGGTTTGAGTGCCATCACCTGTAGCCCCTGCACGGTTTCCACGGGCACCTCCACGCCCTGTATGCCTCACAGTGGCCCTAAAGGCTGGACGGCACACATAAATATCCAGGATTTTAGGTGGCTTCTTCATGCGTTTAGCTTGAAGGCCAATCTTGAGTTTGACATTCCCCTCGGACAGGCTGCTCTCTTTGATGGAGAAATGTGACTGGTCGCCACTCGTGCCTCCTGGACCACCTGCACCTTCCCCTCCAGTACCAGCTGAGCCAGTGGCAGCTCCCTCCTTCTCTCTGTCCCTCTTCTTTTCCTCCTCTTCTTCTTTCTTTCCACCTCCTCCATCCTTTTCTCGCTCCCCTGTGGGAGCACCTGAGATAAGAGTGGGAGGAGTTGCAGTTCCCCCCTGCATCTTCTGATCCATCAGAACTTCAGGGGGTGGACAAGTTGACTAGGGAGGGGATGTTGTGGTTACCAGGTAAAGTTTTTGTCAGGGGATGGGATGGGGGTGAAGGGGAAAAGGGGGAGGGGGATAACGGTGAGGGTGAAGCTCTCCTTGATTTAAGGCGGCTTCTCTCCCTTCCTCGGCTGTCCAGCCCTCTTTCTCCGTCCTTCAACTGCTGGAGGAAAATTAGGTAGAGAAGGGGGAGGGACAGAGAGCAAGGATGGAGAGGACAAAAAAAGAAAATTTCATCAGTCACTGCAACACAGAACATCAACCAAACACTGACAGTTTTAAACAGTGCCCTACAACTGAGAAGTATAAAATGTCTTTCAATGAATGATGGTGCTAAGCAGATGGAGGGCAACAATTTTTATCATCTATTTGGTTAGAGGCTGTCCTTCATCCTGTCTGGGTGACTTTTTATGGTTTCTTCATCCTCACAGCCTATAACAATCTATGACCTATTTACACAGCCAAGGCTCTTCTTCCTAAGAAAGGTAACCTTAAGCTCAAGGACTTTAGGTAGTCAATGTGAGAACTACAAAACCCAACACATCCAGAGTCAATAGTTCATCCCACAGTGTTGTCACATCCTTTTAAGATGTCACGAGATAAGACAACGAAAGAGCAATCTCTTAAGCTCCCTCATTAGTTGTAATGAAAACATGGTTGTTATTGTGGTATGCTGCTCATACCATATGTTTGCAGAGCAGCAGCAGAGTGCAGCATTTTCTTAATTGTAACTAGCAGAGCCCAATTCAATGAAGTTGTCTACAGCTCCCCATGGCCACTGAGTGATTTAATGTGGATTCGCCCCGAAGCAGGTGCTTTTTCTGTGTGGAGTCATTTGGAGGCAATTCAGAACTGTGACCTCAGCACATTGGACCCTCTGGGACTAGACAGAGGATCCGGCCGCCTTTCCCAGCCTTCGCCAGCAGCAAATGAGAGTGAGTGATAGAGCGTCAATGTGCCGGCGGTTTCTCTGCGCCCTACATTAGTAGAGAGCACTAAAGGAGCCACTTAATGGAGCCTCAGGAAAGTCATACAAGTCGTCATCATTAAGGCACAGAAAGAGATGTAAAAAAACAGAATCTACCCAACACAGCATCTTACACCATGTTTGTTTTGGGTTATGACTGTGGAAAACAGTAGTGACATTTTTTTGTTGAACCACAAAGTATACACAGCCCAATTTTTTGAGTCAGGGCTGTACTTCCCCCACGCCCTCTTTCTCTGTTTACTTCAATTACTCACTCCATTTCGCCTCAAAACTGCAGACTCCCCCTCACTATACATACCACACTCAAATCACACCTCCCTCCTTTCTTTAACACTCCATCAATCTCTGTGTTCTTTCAACGCTTTCCTAAAGCTTTTCCTCCTCTATTTTGCAAACTGCAGTAGTAACAGCACACAAACCAAAGTTGCTGTGTTCCTACTTTAACCAAAAACACATTTAACCCACCCCAAACTCTATTCTCCATTTCCTTTTTTTTTTCTTACGCAGAGTGACAAATGTTCTCCCCGTTCTTTTATGCTTAACGCTTGCAGTGATACTAACTGCTTCCGCTGCCTGACGGTAACCATGCCAAAAATAAGCCAGTGTAGTACCAAACTCAGTGAGAGGCTCATGGAGAAAAGCCTTCTGGAGAGTCAAAACATTCCTCTCACCTCTGACAAGCCAAGTCGGGTGGTTTACTGGCAGTTGCTCTCCTGTAAATGATCTGATACTTGTGATTAATAAGCCGTAAAACCAAAACGCACCGTTGTAACATTTGGCTTCATGGTACTTTTGTATTTACAAAGCAGTAAGACTACATTATAGTCATTTGGACTTTTTGAGTCAACCTGCAACACAGAAGAATAACAACACTACTCATGTCTGTGTGTTGTTTGCTTTTACTTCCAGGAGTTACAGTTGACATAATTGTATATAAAACAAGAACAAACGTCAGATTGTGATAAATATGAATGTGGAGAGCAAAGAATCAATGATCAATATCTGGTCAAGAATCTAGAGAGAAATGCAGGGCAGGCAGGAACGTAGTAAACAACTTCCCGCGCCCCCTCCCATTTCTTTCCTCCCCTTACTCCCTCACTCCCTCACTCCCTCCCTCCCTCCTCACTTTTGCACACGTTGTTCATAACTGCTGATTTCCCTTTGGCCATAGCAATAGTATCCAACCCATCCACCCCCACATCATTCACATGAGGGCTGGCGTCTGCCCTCAGAGCTCGGTGTCATTTGCAGGGCTTTTACACCATTGGTATCAGCACAGAGCCGTGTGACGGAGGAGAGAGGGGGGATGCAGGCAAATTCCTTTACTACTACGATTAGTTTGTATCATCTAAACAGCAGCAGCGTTCAAACACCTGAATGGAAGAGGCGGGTGTGATGTTGACGATAAACGAGCCGCAGCAGAGGCTTCAGTAAATCTCGGATGGGAATGACAGGTGTCAGTCAGCACCAGCCCCATGTAAACATTGGTTATCTCTTCAGGCTCGAATGCTTTTAAGTGAAGCGAGAAACATTTTAATTCAACCACACTTCCCCACGTGTTATTCAAAAAAAAAAACAAAAAAAACGTGGTTGCCCAGCGGAGGGCTGACTGAACAAACCGAATAACGTTATCTGCTTTCGATTTCCTGTATAGTCAAAACTGCACAATAACTCGGATCACCTCGTTTTTTTTCTTTGCTGCAAGTGCCTCCTATTAACTCAGCGAATTCACCAATGTTTAGCCAGACCCTTAATTACTGGAAATAGACCCAGCCTCAGAGACGTGCTTGACAGACATTAGGTTGACACTGCATGCGGTGGTGGAGAAATGATTCTTGCAAACATCTGCTCATGTGTCAACATCAGATTATTAAAACTCTGCAAAAACAGAAGCAGGGATCGACCTGAACCAGTGGATCTACACTGTTAGATGAGGAATAAATAAAAGTAGCTATCAAAACATGCATCATATTAATGTATTAAATACACTCACCTCTGTAATTGTCCAGAAACGGTGTTCACATTATTTTGCTCTGTGTCCTCCCTTCGTGTGTATCAACGTGGTGGCCACATATTTTATCTTCCAAGTGCTGCATTGCCCGATAAAAAACAAAAACATGAAAAATGTCACAATGTGTTTTGATTAGAGCTGATAGAAATCTTAATCTAATCTAACCACACTTCAGCTGCCTGGAAGTAGTACATGTCTCCCCCTCTTCGTATCCGAGCTGCAATTGCATAACAAATGTTTGTGCTGTTTCCAGACGTGCCAAATGGGTTATAACGAGGCGATCGCATTGACCAGCGGCCACAAATCTCAATCACAAATCAATGCACACCGCTCAGAAATCGGATTAACCTTGCCACCTCCAAAACACAAAGTTACCACGGAGTGTCAGGCATCAGCCCACAAATGCATGTTCATAGCATTTAAGCTAACAACAAGCACGGCTGCGTAGACATAAGCATGGAGAGGCTTCTTAATGCGACCCCCATGTATTGTGAGAGGTTTGTGTTTATTTTGTAACTAGCTAGCAGCCACCATCCGTCCAATAATAGACAGCCTGTGCTACATTTTGCATCAATGGCAGCGGCTAACTAGCATCTACCAGGAGCCTGGGCGATTCAGGCTAATTCCGCCGTGCACAGCTCCGGCGGTGGGTAACACACGAGTGGCGGACACCTTCGGCTCTTCGGTACGATTTCTGAAAAACCCGGAGAATGCGTGGAGACTCGACCCCGGGACAAGTGATGCACACGATCTCACATCTCCGTCACATTCTCGCAGGCACTCGTGTTACCACATCTCGGCTACGACGGCTAACGATGCACTAGCTAAAGTCAGCTAAACCCCCCGAAAAAAAAAAAAAAATGTATCTCCAAATGTCGGTTTTGATAAACAGAACAAACGCACGATTCACCCGAGAGGAACACACACGTAAGATAAACCCACCACATGTGGAGGGCTATAATCCAGCGGTGTAAAGTGACAGATGCAGCGCCGTGTAGGTTATTAAAAAAAAAAAAACACTAACTGTCAACAAAATGGCGGCTGCGTTGAATCAACAGAGACCCGAAATGGATCTCCCCCTTAATTCCTTCTGGAAATGCTGAAAATCCCCGGTCCTTACAGCGGCTGGTGTCCGTGGTGTCTCCCGCCGGTGCTGCGAAAATCCGCTCCGGGTCGCCGTTAGCTGGGCCGGGACGTGTCGCCACGGGCCTCCCTCGTTAGTCGGGCCTCCATGTCTGCTCAGCCCGTATCGCTCGTACAGTGTCAGTACAACACGGGCATTCTCGCTCCCAGGGAGGGAGGGAGGGAGGGAGCGAGGAGGACGGACCGAGGAGGGCGGAGGGGAGGCGAGAGGAGAGGAGAGCAAATGTCGGTTGAGTGCGCGGCTCCTGCGCTCATTTAAAAAAACAAAAACACACGTCTGACTTTCATTATGTGTCTGTTTTGAGGACGGCGGCTGCAGGACGAGTGTTCGAGCTCCTCCGGTGAACTGTCCGCTGTCAGAGCCGCGGTGTCAGCACCACACGAGGCCGTGCTGCGAGGGGAGAAGGCACCGGGAGCCCCATGAATAAATCATCCCGCTCCATCAGGATGTTGTTCCTGTGCTGTGACTCAAGAGCTGAGGCCATTCACCAGTCCATCGCATCGTTATAGCAGAGATACAAGTCTGTGTCGAAGCACTTTTCGGTTCCCGAAGCTGAACAGACAAATGTGAAAGTCATGGGAACGACCCAGTCTTTGTTTTGGGCACGTTTCCCAAAGTTTGTCCAAATTTCATCAACTAGATTTATTCCAAAGTTTCACTCTTTGATGCAAAATCTAATTTCTCACCCTCTGTTGCACATCATCACTCCAAAGAGGGAATGTTACACTAAAGATATGGTACCTTGTTTACTCAGACTTATTAAGGTTTGTATAAACAGTGCATAAGCGTTTGAATACATCATTTGCACTGAAAAGTTACAGTGGGTTTTCTATTGGAAGGACATTTACAATTTTTTATAAGGACGTCTGATTGTGGACAGGTTCACTTTAAAAACGTGGACCTGTCATTTAATTTCTCAGCATCTACTTTATATATTAATAGTTCATGAATTTAAAAAGTGATCAGTAAACTAATTGATATATTATATTCAATGTAACCACATTTTTTAGATGTATGAATGGTGGAAATAACAACCTTTAGGCCTAGTTGATAAAATATCTATCTAGATTGTGCTCTTCTAAACAGAGTGGTCTGTATTTTCCTTTGTTTGTTTTCATTGATGATTAATCTATTAATTTTTTCACTCAGTTTGACCAACAATCCAAAACCTCCAAACAATTCAATTTACAATATTATAAAACAGTATAAGCAGTAAATCCTCATATTTGATAACAAGAAACCAGTAAATGTTCAGCATATTTGCTAAATATATATCACTTAAACTTGATTATCTAAATATGTGATGAATGATTTTCTGTCATAATCAATTCACTTAACTGACAAGTTTCCATTTAGTTTCTATTCTTTGCTGCTCTATATTCTGCACCATAGCCAGCTATTATAAACAAGGAAGACACAGGAATTATGACAACCAAAAATAAACAGAACACTTGGCCACTGTTCCACAGGTTGAGACAGAGATGCACTTCCTCCTAAACTGTAAATCATTCAACGAAACAAGGAACATTCACTTTTACCAATTATGTAATTGGCCTTCTACATTTCAATAGGTTAAATGGTGTCTTAAAATGAAAATGATAGAAGGAGATGGGGCATATCTTATCATACCATACCATATCACATCATTATACCATACCATATTGTATTGTATAAAATATCTCAAATATCATATAACATATCATCTCATACCATATGCTGCATCAACATGCCACAACCTGAGGGTCAGTGAATGACCTCAACAGACAGATTGACGGACAAATGCATTAAGTATACTGGAAATATTGATATACATACATGTATTCCATTCTTGGTGTGGTTTACTGTTCTTTTTCTCTTATTGTGCACTTGGAATATTTGGATTTTAATGCTTTGGCAACATTGTTTTTTTTTTTTTTAAATCCAATAAAGCTTTGAATATGAATATACTGCACATGTGTATTTTATATTCCTGTCTATTCTAATGAATTAGATTGCATTTCACCTGCATTCTACAAACACGTATACTGTCGTTCTCAAGCTACATTTTTCTACTGAGGTCTAAGATATGTCATCTAAAGCAGTTCTGACCACATATGTCATACAGGGACAGAAACTGCCACCCGACTACTAAACAGATTGGTTGTAGACAAACACAGTGGCTATGAATGTACAGTATCTGCCTCTGAATGGCTCATGATTGAGGAGATGGAAAGAGGAGCAGAGGTTGAGGGTCACAGGGTTAGGCTTTAATAACAGCTTCATGTATAGGAAACAGACTGAGTGGGAAAAGGTCGATAAAATGCTGAATTACCAAACTGTCTTACCGAGAGCCTTAAATGCAGAAACGTTACTTCATAACTCGGTGAATCCCTCATCATTTTAACAACCACCGGCAGCTCAGTGGTGATTAGTTCATGAAATCAAAGTCAGTCATTCAGAAAAACACTTAGGAGGGCAGTGTAGCAAGAAGGACACATCACCTCCACATCTTCTCTGCAAACTGCCACGTCCTTTCTGTGTGCAGTGTATCCTAAAAGATGTTGGTGTGGAAAATATAAAAATCCTTAGCGGAGAGGCATGAATCAAGTGAGAGCTGAAGCGGCAACTTTTTAAAATCATTTTGGAGTTGGTGTCGGAGGGAGAGGTTTGAGGTGGGCAGCGTGTCTCTTTGAAAACAGCAGAGGAGGTAGAGATATCCTGTTTTTTCAGATCGCCTGCCTCTCTTGTTGCTCTGTCCTGATGGAGCGGTCTTCCGGGGGCTCTGACGTGGGCGGGAGGCTGTTGTCCACGCCATCCAGGCTTTTGCGGCACACCGGGCAGGTGTCATGCTGGGAGAGGAGAGAGAACCTGGTCATGCATCTGCAGGAAAAATGTCAGAGCAGTTCATCTTTTGGTTGATATTCACATCCCTGAAGTCAGGATGTGGCAAATACTCTTAACAGACCTGCAAACCCCTTAACCAACTAACCACAAGCATTCCTTGTCCTTACCAGCTCCAGCCAAGGCACTATACAATGACCGTGGAAGTAATGGAGGCAGGGAAGCTTCCTGACAGATTCCCCTAGTGAATACTCCTCCCTGCAAACTGGACACTCCAGTCTGCAGTCTGAGATGGAAAATAAGAAAAACCTAAACAGAAGGTAACATTCACGGCACCACAGATTCTTAAAGCAGATCTGTGAGTGATACTTTCTTGTACTTTTTATCAACATATCTTGATTTATCTTTAACAGTTTGTTATTAATCAGGAACAACAACGTAATGGATTGTATAACCCACTACTTTTTATTGATGACATATATAGGAGGGAAGGGAGGACAGAATAATGGAAGGAAATATAGAATTAGAAAAGGAATGACAGGAGGGGGAAAGTCAAGATAGGACGAGGGAGGGAAAGACACAAGAGGGAAAGATGGTAAAGGTGAAAGGAGGGAGAGAAAGAAAGTGGGTGGGAGAAGTGATTGGAGGAGGGAATGAGATATAGGAAAGAGATGAAGGAAAGGACATTTTGGAGGGAAGGAAAGATGTGGGTGGGTTATGAAAGATAGGTGAAGGGAAGAAGAGAAAGGTGAAGAAAAGGAAAGATAGAAGAGGACAGGAACGATAAGAGGAGAAAAGGAGAGATGGGAAAGATGAGAGGAGTAAAATGGAAGATATGATGAAAAGAAGGAGCATGAATGAAAGGAGAGAAGAGAAGGAAAGATAGGAGAGGGAAATTAATTATTGGAGATGTAGAGATAGGAGACGGAAGGGAGAGATAGAGGAAACAGTCTGTTCATAATGTAAAGTAGCAGCATCTCAGATTCTCTCCTCATATGAACTGTTTTGTTCTCATCCTGCCACTCAGTGTGCAGTGATGTTGGGATTCATACCTATCTGCTCCTGAGAGACGCAAACTGTTGGCAGGGACGAGATCATCTCCTTTTCTGCAGGAGGTGGACCTGTGCTCTCCAGCTGTCCTAACAACTGTGAGAGTGCGAGAAGAAATGGATACGGTGGATGAGATGGTAGAGGGACAGGGGACAGGAAGGACAAATAAACAAATGCATGTCAACACTTAATATCTTGAGTTCTTGGGGACGCAGATAAAGAAAAGATGTGGATGTCAAGACTGGAAGAAAAAAAACAGATCACAATCAATAACGTAGCTGCAGTTTTTCAACCTCACCCCTCGGACATCACTGACCTCCGTGATGACAGCGTCCAGACCTCCCTGACCCCACGCATAGTCTCCTGGGTTTGAGTGCAACTGTAGCATGCTGGATCTGACGGACAAACAGAGAGGAAGCGGGAGAGGGAAAGGGGGGTTGGGGTGTCACATCAAATTAAACGAAATCAAAAGTGATGTGAATCGAAATTCCAAAAAGAGATTTACAATGCAGCTGGTGCAGCACTGGGGTTTGTGTTGTTGGCGAAGAGGTCGGCCAAGAAGTGCTGCAAGATCCTTGAAAGGTAAAAACAAAACAAGAGAGCAAACACGTCTTAGTGTGTGTGATGTAAAAACACATAGTTCAACAGTCTATTTCATATTCATGCCTTGACTTTGTGGTTTTATTTGGAGCTGGAAAATGAACCGCTGCATGCAACGGATCTGTCAACACAACAACATAATGATTTTCAGTTTTGATGTCAAATGATTACCAAGGTTTTTATACATTATGGAAGTTTCATTCAACAGCTGTAAAAAACATAAATGTATCAGATGAGGAAATAACTTGAAACATTTGTGAGCGAGTGAGTGATGGTCTGTTCCAGTCACTGGTCAGTTGAAGACCCCACATTCCAAACTACTTAGTAATAACTGTGCTGTGATGTTAGTGTTCTTTTAAAACATGCATGAGTCAAAGATAAGACTGACTTGTCATGTGTGAGTCCTGAATAACATGCCACATCTTTCATACTGTATAAGTTTGTTTGTGATTATAAATTATTTGTGATCTGTGGTTTCGACGGGAAACAAACAAATTATTCTCTTACATCAACTCTGAGGATCAGATGGACTAGACATTGGATATTTAAACTAAATGACATTATTTTATCATGTATATCATAGCTTTAACTATAAAGGTCCACCCTTCTTCACATGCTTATTCAAGTATTTCCTTTCCTACCATCCAATGCTATTAAAATACCTCCCAAATATTAGGAAAATATGGAATTTAACTTCCTCTTAAGTTGTTAGACCGACATTTCTCTTTCTCGACCTTCTTCTTACACATTTTTGCCAGAGTTGGTATGAGCCCTGTGAGATTTCTTACTGATGTCCCACATGCACTCCATAGATATGTAGACAGTAATTAACAGGCTGTAATCTAAAGGGCTGGTCACCTTTTGAAGCAAACCCCTTCCATTTAAAAATGCGGTTTAGTGTGTACACATAATAATACAAATTTCAAACTTATGTAAACTTATTTTGTTATTTCTGTTCACATAAATAATATTCAATTTAAAGTGTATTTTGGTGGTTGTTGAGTTCTATATGTTAACTTTTTGTTAAATAACTAGAAACAGAAATAAAAAAAACGTATATTACAACATATGAAAACATATTAAAGGATTTTTACACTCTCAGAGTTCAGCACACACTGGTGATGTTTCTGTGTACCATGTCCACACACCCTTCCACTGCAGGCCTTTGCTCCGGCCTGGACGACCTCTCTTGTTCGGGCTGGGAGGGAGTCTCTGGTTCTTCGGCCTCGGCGGCGGCAGTGGAGGCAGCTGGTGACACCAGAGATGGACGGCTCTGACCTGCAGATACCTGCTCGCTGTCATCTGGGTGGGACTCTGAGGAGGGCGGATGCGACAGCAGAGCAGAGCGTTCCATAAACAGCAGCTGCCATAACTTGGACAGAGACCAGAGAAGCAATGTGTCAAACAAAGCCTTGGAGAAAGAAGAGTGCTCTTAATAAAACACCATCTGTAAGGACATACCTCTGAGAACAACGAGTTTGAGTCTTCAGTAGCTGTGGACGTGCTGTCCTGCAGGAGACTGGAGAGGGAAAATAAAAGTAAATTTCATATCAGGGTTGTAAAATGTATGACAACAATTTAAACACCAAAGATCAAGTGTACCTGGAGTCTTCTGTCACCTCCTCAATGAAGCCAGAGTCACATCTGGGGCAGACAAGATCCTGTGAGAAGGAAAATAAATATGGATTACACTCATGTCATGTTCAAACTAAAATTTCTCATATTATTCCAAAATTATGGACAATAATCTGCTGATGTATCCACCTCAGTTCTGATGGATATGCTTTCAATAGATTTTAAAACCAGGCTGTAGAAATCAGCACTCATTCAGCCACAAGGGCATCAGTGAGGTCGCCAATGATGGAGGATAATACAGCTGGACTAACAATCACTGTCCCAGTGTTAGGTGAGGCTGAGCTCTGGGATCTGTTCTTCCACACCAAACAGGAAACTGGGGAAAGGAGTGAGGGGTATAACATGCAAAAATCGAACTGGGCACAGTGTGGTTATATGGTTTGTAACAGAAGCACACTATTGTCCTCAATGTAATTGTATGCGGCTGTATCATTAAGATTTACCTTATTGGAACTAAGATACAGGGCAAACCACACAGAAGTGAATCATCCCTGAGGTGAGGCACATTGTAGTGGCAATGTCCACATCTTTATTCTGGCTGGGAACCAGTTTCTGATTTCAAAATTTTACTTTTGAGTAAAACAATAAAATGTTTTAAACTAAAAAAAATAAAAGTACTTGTTGATGCTTTTAGAGAGTTATATTATTATAGCAAATAGACAAAAATGCAGCATTTTACTGTTAAATGGACCCAAAAGTGAATCAATATCTTGGATAAAAATAAATACTCATAATCCTAATGCTAACAGAGAGTAAGCAGTGGTGCCCGGATATTTTTTTGGCTACGTGGCGCACATTAAACACAGCTCTCTGTTTAACATGTGGTCCATCATAACAATGCCGGTGCACAAACGTGCCATGCGTAAAAGCGTCAGCTGCACTACAAGTGCGCTCCTTTACGCACGTCCAGCAGAGTAAATAAAAGTCAAAGTGTCTCAGAGACAAAACGGAGGAGGCTCCCCTGTGCACACTGAACTGCACATGTGATGCATGAAGCTCTACATGCTGCTGCTACATGTGCTGACACATGACCTGCCCCTCTGACGTCTCTGACACGCAGTTGACAGAAGACAACTGGACGCTAAGTCGCCAACAGGGGCGCTTCTAAATATGGTAACGTGAGTCGCCAGATCTTACTCCCCCTTCTCCCTCTAATGTAAGATCCTGGTTCTTACAGAGCGAGTATAAAACCCACCATCCTGCCATGACACGTGTGCTGTAGTGGAGATAATGGCTGTCACTTTACAGCAAATATATTAAAAAAAAAAAAAAAGAAATCAAACTTTACGCGTTAAAAAAACAAAGTGATCTAACAATTCGTAATCGCTCCGTCCGTGTGCGCGTGGAGGATTCCCAGGTCGGCACGTGTGGAATAAAACAAAAGTGTCCATAAGGTGACTCACCGGGAGTTTAGGGTTAGTTTCACATTTACAGCAGTGACAGAAAAACCGGTGTTGTGGTGCCTCCGCCATCTTCACGGTGCAGCGCAGAGCCTGACGTCGCAGTGGAAGTCCATAAAAGTCTCAGTGGTCTGTCCCACGGTTCACAGCAGGACAGGAGGGTCCGGGGCCCTGGACAGAGCACCGGCAAAACACTGTTCTTTATATTGTCACCATAACTAACAAGCATTCAACACAATCCTCACTTTAACATGCTTTTAAATACAGATTAGAAATGCAGGATTTTTATTATGATTCATTTTTCCACGCTAATGATTTACCTGTGGGTCAATGATGAGAGTTCCTCTGGTCAAAAGCTGCAAAAAAATATCAAGTTTAACAAAAAAGAATTTGTTAAAAGAAGCAACAAGATGTCATGATGACATCAGGGGTGCAGCTCCTCTGAAGACTGTTGGGTGTCGCCAGAGTTTAAAGATCTTTCAGGGGAGTCCTCCCTCTGCAAAAAGTCAAATGTAGTGAACACTGAGCCGAAAGCACATCATTAAATCTAAGTTTATTTTCAGTGAGTTTGTTTTACAGTGCAGAAAGTTAACCCAGGTTTTTTTTCATTACAGTTAATTGGATATGTAAAATGTCAGTAAATAACAGTAAACTAGAAACTAAATGATATCAAGATAAAAATCTTCACGAGTAAATATCACTCAGCTAACTGGGATCAAACCGCTGACCCTCTGGTTAGTGGTCACTTTTTAAAAGGCAAGCAGTGTTAAACTTCACTGTTTGAGCATGACATCAATATATACTGGACTTCTGCTACATTCTTATTGATGAAAACTGAGAAAATCCTTTTTTGTTTTATTTCCCAGCCCTGCAGAGAACTATCTTAACGTGGGAGCCGCTGAATTAATTATTATATAAACACAATATTAAAATACACTTAAATTCAACTCGGTTTTCAATGAGAGTTTATCCTGTATTCATACCAACTGTTTCCATGGCAACTGGGTGAACTCTGCTGATGAAGATGAAAGCCCCGCAGCAGCTAATTAGCAAACCCTGTGGTTTACATGATCAGTAACATAAGACAGCAATAACCGCAGTTGACTGTATAAGCAAGACAATTTATTTTTTTTATTAAACCAAGACAGTGACTTGTAATAATCATAAGAACCACAAGTTTCACTAAACAAAGTGACACGTATACAGTAACCAAAACAACACATGTTCATAGCCTGATAGTATGAGAGGTTTTGGCAAACACAGCAAATAGGCATTCTCATTTGGAAAAACAACAAAAACAACGCGTTAGTTTTACAGTGAAGCAACAAAAAGTAGAGATGGCCGAAGCTGATCCGCTCAGATATGGATCACATGTTAGACTGGCAACATTTTAGCGTTCAGCTCCAACTTTCTGTCGTGGCTCTTCGTAAACACAATGTGCATCCAAGTCTTTAAGATTTGTACATATGCATGTTAGTTCTATTCCACTTGGCACACACAGCTTGTCACTTCATATAAAAAGCATTCAGTGACACAAATTTCTTACAGTATCGACATCTTCGTTTTCACATCATTTTTCTATTTCCTTCGATCAACATTTGTGATATGCTGACTCATGTTTTGGCAATATAGCGTACTTCTCCTGCACATTTAAATATCTGTATTTTGAAATTAGACAACCCCACCTCTGTCTCATGCAAGTGCCCTAAAGTTTAGGTGTCCCGGGGTAATTGTAAAGACACATCCCCCCCCAATCAAATTCTAATCATCTGTGGGGAAATGAATACTGAACTGTTCCTCCATCTTCTCACCCTCCTGGCCCCTCTTGTACCTCTCTACCGAGGCGCAGTGAAGGCCCCCTGGGCGGCATTGGTGGCAGCGCTGGTGGCGGCCTGGCGTACAGCCTGATTGGCCATGACTCCGGTGGCGAACTCAGCCTGGGCCTTTTGGAAGCTGGCATCGGTCTGCCTGTACAGACTGTGGACCTGGAGCGGGGAAGAGCAGAGTACGCTGACACCCGATACACGCAGCAATTCATCATCACATCACGCACATTGTGAGGGTGAAAATGATACGCAGAACCTGATACCGAGGCCATTCTTCAGACTGTTTGTTATCTAGGGACGGCTTGATGGTGGGTGGACCACTTGGACAAGGCGAGTGCGGGTGTTTACACAGAGCAGGTAGAAAGTGCAAATACAGTTTTCACTCTTGCTTTATGAAAACTAAACAGATTGCTCACGATCCGTTTAAGTCGAAGATCTAAACCATTAAATGTAACAGTAAAGATGAGAAGACATAACAGCTCCCCGGATGAGAAACCAAATCATCTTGCCGGCCCCCTGGTGGCTGGCTGTAGTATAGGTCATATAACCCACCTCCTCCATGTTGGCAAATTAGACCTCAAAAATCAAAGTACACATCATTCTTTTTTCTCAAAGATGGTTTCTGTCATTTTAGCTAGTTCTCATCAGCCTGATATTTGTGAAGTGTTAATTTCACATATATCATAGCTTAATTTCTGTATGAGACGTTATATAAAATCTATGATTAAACCTAATAATAATAATTCATTCATTAGACACTGTGGAGTTTCTGTTTTTTATGGCTCTACTTTAAATATCCTGTTAATTAGTCCCTGCAGGGATAATGTGACTGACACCTCGTCAAAGATGGCCCCCTTCATGTGAGTCACAACCTTTGAATTTTCCCTCCAGTTCAACTTTTTTATTCACCTTCTTCAGCATGACGACCCCCATGGCGGCTTGGGCAGTAAAGGAGATGGCATTTATCATCATGATCACACCGACGGGGACGCTGCTATTCAGAGCAGCCAGACTCACGATCCATCCGCTGAGAAAAGAGACGAGAGAAAGAAAAAGAGGAGAGAACAGCGAGTGAAGTCGGTTAATATCCTCTTCTGCACCTGGAAATAAAAGACTCGACTAGATGTGAATGAATTATCCAGACAATGTGATTCACTCTTGGTATTAATTATGCTCGTTATCTTTGTTCTGCCAGCACTGTCAGGTCAAGTAAGGACAGCGTGCACTTAGTTAAACAGACACAAAATTATAAGCTGCCAGATGAAAGAAAAAGTCTGCCACTGAAAAATCTAAATTGAAATTTCTTCACAAGACAAGCCAACTAAATGCAGATTGTTTTTTTACACAGGTTTAACATTAAAAACATTAAAACATGAATGACGTTTTCATGTGTCCCACCTGAAACCCCATCCTGGGATGCCGATAGTCATGATGACGGAGACGACCACTTGGGCAAAGAAAACGAAGAAGAAGACGAAGAAGTTGAAGGAGCTGTCACTCCTGGAGGAGAGGAAAAATATATTTACTCAGTAAAACGAAGCAACAACAATCCAACGAGGGGCATAACTTCACTCGTTCTGGTTGATTAGACTCGGATGAAGTTAAGCAGAGCTGTGCTGGAAAGTTGTGTGAGATCATTGAAGTCCACCTTCGAAAAAAATATTAAAGATGGAAGCTGTCATTTCCGACCAGCTGCAAGAACACTAACAGGAAATTGAAGCAGATGTCCACATGGACCTTTAAAACCAGAAGCTTGCATGAGACACTGGAGAAATGATAAATTAAATCTTTATAACAACAAAGTTAAAAGAAAGAGAGATGTCATGAAATAAAGTCTCTTGTTTTGTATATTAGGACTAAGTTTGCTCTTCCCTTTACGGGCCTCAAATTCAGGTGTTCATGGTGTAGATCAGTCACTTATCACGTGAATGACACATGTCAGGGCTCACAATTAATACTTCTAAAGAAAAGACAGAGGTGAACCTTGAAGAATGTCACCTACACAGTGACATGTTACACATACTTGACTTGTCACAGGTCAAAATGAAGCCAAAACCAAAAAACTTTAAATGGCAAGCAAAGGAGGGAGTTTAGGTTTTTTGGCCCACAGGCTTTTTCAGTAGGATTTAGCCACACACCTGAAGGCTTTGTACATAGGTCGGTACCAACAGACGAAGGAGCAGGGGGTGAAGAGGAGCCCCCACAGGATGGCGAGGCCCAGGCCCACACCGCCAGAGGGGTCCACACAGAACATGGCCAGGGAGGAGATCAGGTTGAAGAGCAGCGTGCAAGTGCAGACTAAACAAAAGACGGATCAAAGAATGGAGAGAAGTGGATGAGCAAAAGTGAATTGTTGTGCCTTCCAGACATATTGGTAGGGTTGTTTTCTATACTATGTTCAAGTTAGTGTGTTTTATAACATTTATAAAAAGATTAAACTGTAACATATCAAGCCTTTGTCATAAGAGTTTGATAACAACATCCTGGGAATTGTTGCTAACAGCTTATGATAGATTTAGACGGCTTATGACATTATAGATTTTATCCTTCTTTACTCAGCAATATCGGTATCACTATCTTTCACCAAGTGTCTATATCAGTCAGGCTCTTCTCTAGAGTTTGATTTTGGATTATGCAATATGATCTTTTTGTTACTACTCTTTGTTTGCAGAGTGTAGGCTTGGCTTTGATTCTGGCCAGAGGTCCCTGCATTTTGCAATGATTAAACAAAGAAGCAAATATTAACTATATGAGTAATGGGCCATTGAAGGCTGTTTTTGCAGATATTATCTCAGTAAGGTCATTTAATGTCCACATTCAGAGAAATAAAGAAAACATTACACTTTGTTTTCTGTGAAGTTTTGCTTTTCAAATATTGTCTGCTCTTTCTCTCAAGAGAGTTTTCAGATTGGTTCAAGTCAAACCAGAACACAAATTCAATCTGACACAGATATGAGCTGGTTCCTGCTACAGTCGTCAGTCTAGCAGCCAAGTGTCAGAGTCTTTGTGCAAACACTCAGGCTCGTACTCCAGACAGGAAACTAAAACACACACACACACACACCCAATCTAAACCACCCGAACCCAACGCCCGGAAGAGCTGCGACAATTCATTTGTAGCTTTATGAAATGAAACTAATGCTGCGATAGTAAACGCTGAGAAAGAATGAAAGGAACTCACACATCCAGAAGTAGTACATGATGGTGACAGTGCGCTGGAAACGCTGGGTGATCTCCACGTTGATGTCCTGGTAGAAGCAGGGTCCCACGGGGCAGAATGAGGGCAGCGGGGGCCAATTATTCTGACGGGCTGAAGAAGAGAGCGAGGGATAAGTTAATGAAGGAAAGTATATTAAAAACACGGGGGTCAATAGCTGTGTCCCAATTAAGGGGCCGTTTTCTTCTGAGGATCCTCAAACGCAGCCTTCATGATCTACACAGCCAACGAATTGGGACACAGCTTTTGACATCTCCAGGTTTTCACAAATGATCTGATATCATTTACAGCCTCAACAAAATGTTATTATTAACTTTTTCAAACTAAATATCTAGAAATACAATTTTAAACTATTGTTTTCAATTCTGACTCCAGCTGAATCCTTCATATCCTCCCCATCTTACAGGCTCCTGGTCCCAGGCTGTGCGACTCCAGCTCCCTCTCCCTCCTCTCCAGCTCCCGGGCTTTCTTCTCCAGCTCCTCCTGCTTCCTGAGCAGCTCCGCCGTGGTGGCGTTCGCAGCAGTCTTCACACAGTGAGAGAGGAGGGAAAATTATGCTTCAGAACGGTGTGTCAGAGGTCGTGTTTGTGTTACAAATAATGAAAAGGATAATGTAAAAGCTTCGGTATCTGATGGTTACAGATTCCCGGAGGAGGTGTTTTCTATTAAATGTAGATGATGCAATGTACACACAATGATTAAAATCACGTAGCATTTGGTTTTGAGTATTAATAAATCATCCAACTAAAATGCTGTCCAGCTAAAGATTTATACATTTTAAGGATTTTGCCACACAGAGTAAAACAGAAGGTTAATTTGGGGCCGAACACCAACATGCGTTTTGATCATCCTACGGCCACTGACAGTACTGATGTGAAGGTAACAGGTGCAGCACGGATACCTGCGAGTTGTAGGAGCCATAGTTACGGGGCTCAGTGGGCGTCGTCCTGCTGGGTGGGGTCTGCGCAGGCACAGATGGAGCAGAGGGGGAAGTGGCCTCATATGGTGGCGGAGGCTGGAAAACATTTCGTAAAAGACAGACGGCAAAAATCAGTTCGGCCAGTTAGCAAACCCAACCTGCATCTCAGGGCCACGAGACAGAGAACTGTGGGTGATTGTGGGAGTGGGCACGAGGCTGGTGCACGTCATAACGACAGAGCCATTAAAACCTTCAATCATCCTAATCAGGTGTTGATGCTTTTGTTGCAGTATTTACCAACAAACTACCAGGAAGTAGATGTGGATCCCAGCTGTTTCCTAGCAACAGAACCCCAATTTGACAGTCCATAAGTTAGACTCAAGCTGTTTCCTAGCAACAACATAACTAAACTCCATAACATACAACTGAAGTGGATTACACACACACGCCATGTGTACTGTATGTTATAGCACTGTTGTGTCTACCTTTCTGCTTTCAGGGCAATTTCGTCTAATTCATGTTAAGATTTATTAATTCATATTTATTGTTTGTATTATACAAAAGCAGAATAAACAATGCAGACAAGTTTTTTCATTTCCGTCCAAATTTTACAAAAAAATTGTTTATTCTCTTAATTCGAATTTCAATAAAGTTTGTGTTTAAACTGTTAAAATGTAAAGCCTTGCTTCTGTTTCCTTGTCATAAGGGTTTGATAACAACATCTTAGGAATCAATGGCAATTTTTACAAATACATCGGCCGATGTCTCAGTATATATTGGACATTTTTCTTCTCCCTCATATTGGTATCGACACAAGGCTGGAAATCCATATTGCTCGGGGACTAAATAACACATTCAATCGCAGCCCTTGTTATTTTGATTACATTGTTATTACCGCCCCAATAATTATATTATATTACAATAACACTATTGCTCACTCCAGTAGTCGTGTTGTCAAATGGGTTGTAGAGGTCCAGTGTGGCGTATCCTGTGTTGCTGCTGTGTTGAGTCACTGCAGGGTCCTGAGGCAGAAAACATATGAATCAATCAGGACATCTATAGACGTACCGGAACATGGAGGTGAAATGTTTTTGTGACGTTGCTGTACAATGAAATAAGAGCAAACAAATAGACTGTAGATTATAGATCAGAGACATATCATTAGATAAGAGGAACAAACAGGGCCCAGAAAAAAAAACACAGCCCCTCACAGTCACATGAGCAACAACACGCCTGCTATTACACCAACATCAGTGACTTCCACACATCACACACAACATGTTGGAGACACTAGAAGAACGCGGTGTTGGCTGTAGGCTCACTGCACCCACCTGGAATGGGTTGTGGTCCTCCACCGGGTCTGGGAAGCTGGTGTACTTTGACATGACGACGGCTTCGTGTCTTGAGAAATCCGAGCTAACGCGAAGCAGCCACCGGTTCCAGTGAATACGAGAGGATCTGACACGAATCGATGTTCCTCAATCACACGACGGGTTCGTTTTGTGGAGGAGAAACCACAGCCGGGCGGTGTTCAAGGGGGGAAGGGGGGGTTATCCACTAAGCTAGCTGCCCGCCCCTCTTCTGGCGACCATGTCCCCGCAGATGAAAGGTGTCAGGTGAACACGGTGGACGACGCGCGCAGGTTCGAGGTGCTATCAACCGGATGTTTGTCCTCCTCAGTCCCGGCGGTCAGGATCCAGGCTGCAGCGAGACATCAACACACGTCCGACATCTTTCTTTCCTGCAGGAAAACAAGCGACCATCAGGAAGTGACTCGCCAGCGAGGTCATGTGACTGCTGCTGCGGCACAGAGACACGTGGGGCTGACCACCGCTGAACGTCACCATCATCATCATCATCATCATCATCATTATTATTATTATAGTTATTATAGTTATTCTTATTATTTAGTTTTTTCATTCATATATATTTTATTTCAGTTTATTTTATTTTACTACTAATTTTATTATTTATTCGATTGACATTTTTTTTAGTATCATTTTCTCTTTGTTATTATGAGTCATCAGTTTTAAAATGAATTAAATAATATAAAGTCTTGATTCATTTGTGTAAGCGTGTTTCTTTAGGGGAAGAAATAAAACAGACTACGTGTGTCCAGCACTTAAATTGATAGAATACCTATTGAAATATAGCTTTGTATAAAGTCATTTCTAAATCAATTGGTATAGATAACAAATAAAATAAATCAACAAATTAATCCATGGGTACATGGGTTTCTTGCTGTTATGATTATGCTGGAGCTCAAATAACTTCAAATCATCCTCTTTGGGTAAGCAACAGTGATTCCCTTTTGGTTTTGTCATTTTCTTTTATCCTGTTTTTAAAAGAAATTCCCTCCTCCTCCAGTAGATGTCCCTCTTGTGCATTGAGGTAATATTTCTTTCTCCTGGGCTCGAACAGATCAGGACAGATGTGTAATTAAAACTGTGAGGTAGCTCAAAGCAAAATAAATATTTATCCACTTTAAAATCATATTTCATTACATCCACATACTTTAACATGACTGTCTATCAATCTAGTTGTAATCATAATCCACGATCCACAATCATGATCCACGATTCACCATCACAGTCACGATTCGAGGCAACAACAGTGCAATAGAATCACAACTGTCAACATTCATTTTCATTTGTGCAGGAAAGACAATACAATTAGACAATATTCACTTCAGGTGACTTTTTTTATGAGCAACTTGAAGAAACTCCAGATGAATCATACATCATGCATGTACAGTCTTTCCTTGTGCCTCTCATATGTATGACCCTGCAGCAGCAGGAAGGATTACACGTTCAGCTCCACTAATGTATACACATTTCATGGCCTAATGCCCGTGTACAATCCAGCCTGGTCTCCTTTCATTCTCATACAAGTCACATGGATGAGGGCAGTCACATGATTTCAATTTAAACACTCTGGACAGTGTCTCTCACGCACACGGACCCGTTCATACACATACTGTAAATCCCTGTTATCCATACTTATGGATTCTCTAAAAAAAATTATACATATGCAAACTGGATATTACAGAAAGTATTGTATGTATCAGTGGATTAAGTAGCTTTGATTTTTTTTTAATCCAGTCCAAGTGACCAGTGTTTTTTTAATGGCTGCACCATTTCCTAAAATAGAAAAGTTCTGGATGTTTTTCAAATTCCAGAATTCAACTTGACATATTTCGCATCGCTGGAAATATTTGGCTCTCCACAAGACTTCAATTTAAAGTCCTGCTGGTTTGTCTCCTCAGCATGAGCTTGTACTGACTGTCCACAAGTGGAGCGGTGAGGCCGAGCGAGACGACTCTGATTTAGTGGAACAGGAAAAAGGAAAACAGTTTATGTCTCTGAAAGGATCTTCTCTAATTTAAAGTATTCATCTGTTATTCAAACTGCTCAGAGTTCATACAGTTGTGATTGAGCTCTTCATGATGAAAATCACAAAATCATTTGATGAAGTCTTTTTTCAAAAGGACTCGATAAGTATTCACTTGTTCTTGATAATGTGCAAGAAAATGCATTAAGATAAAACAGCAAAAAATGATGTGCAAAGAGTATTTAGTACAGTCTTCGCATCTTTTCCCTGCAAAACACTTAAACACACAGTGTTTAAAGTGAATCTAAAACTTTAAGTTGTTGACATTGAAGTGGTGGAAGTAATTCATTTGAGGACAGTCATGGCTGACGGATGTGGCGTGGACAGCAAAGAATTAGCGGCCATTTTAACAGTCTTAACAGATCTAATAATTATCGATGAAGGCTCTTCTAGTTTGGCTGCAGCAGCTGATCAGCACTCATGTCGTCTGCCAGGACCTGCTCACAGGCCTCGTCTGTGACCGACTCCTGTGACTCATCAGTTCCTCTAAAGGGCCCTGTCACGATTGGTCCAGATGGCCCAGATTCAAACGCAGGAGTTGGGTTCCTCCCCGTCCCAAAACCACAGCATTCCTCAGCCAATCGAGCAACGCAAGTGCTCCATGACATCACTGCCTGAGGAATGAACTGGCATCACAGTTGAGTGTGGAAAGTGACCCGGCTAACAAGGAGGGACTGAGTGGTTTAGACAGTTTCTAACAAGCACAAGTCAAAGGGGTCATTTAGACAGAATCAGGCATCTTGTGTGTTCGTGTTTGTGTGTGTGTGTGCAATGACTGAATTTTCTCATTGTGCAAATAGCGAGGAACTTTCCGTGCCCTCCAGAGTGTCATAAAAAGCCTCTGTGGTTCCGATGGGCGCTTACACAATGAATTGGGTTTCACTGTGACCGCTGAAAAAACATACATACATGTACTTTCTGCCTGTGAGACATGAAAGCATGTACATGACGGTTGTGTAATCCACGCATACCTAGTCACACATAATCCTTTCACTCTCCTTCTTTCATGCTGACACAAACTGAAGATCAGTGGAGGAAAGAAACTATGTGGATTTAATATAACGCAATTCACACTTCATCTCATTTTTTGTGTATTTCAGTTTACAGATTAAAATGTTACAGACAAAAACACCTACAATGAGATTATAGAATATAATGCAATGTTTAAGATTAAACCAGGAGTTTCCAGACTCATGATCCCTCAGAGAAAAAAAAAACAGCGTCTGGTTTGGGCTCTTTGTCACATTTAGATGTTTATGAGTTTATGTTTCACCAAATAGATTTCCCCTTATTGCTTTTCATATGGTTTCTGTTCTGAAGTCAAATTATCCAATAATTCACACAGCAAAGATCAAGTAGTTTTGTGTCGTAGAACTTTTTTGTCTCAGTAATCATTTCATGCTGCCTCATGAATACACGGTATGAACAGAAGAGCTCTCAGAGAGCACGTACCTCCGCCAAGTCCCCACATTAACATTAATTGCATTCTTATTTGGATCTGCACCAAATTGCACAAACATAAAAATCAGTCACCTTAATATGTCTGATTCAATTATTATTTTTATTACAAAATGTTGAAAAATGCAACAAAGAGACACAAGACACTGATTACAACTTTCATCAGGAACTCGGAATCACTTTGGATGCATTCCGCTCTGCGTCTTCATTTTATCCAATCATTTATTCTGCTCAAGCCAAAAAATGTTAAGTTAAATATCCCTGAAAAAAAAAGTAAATTGTACATTGTAGTATCAGTAATGCAATTAGGAATTCATTATTGTTTGATGCAGTTAAACTGATCCTTTATGAAACTACATTCAAATTCAAAATATTTGTATTTGTATCTGAGTCAAATTGCACAAACTCATAAATATCAGTACTTTAAAACAAAAAACACAAAAAAACTCTGAATCTGCCCCCTGATCCAGATGCACAGTCAAATTCTTCCCTCATATCGCATCTTTCCACCAACCTTTGTTGTTATCCATCCATGTACTTTTTGCGCTTTACTTTTACTTTTGCTGCTTTCTAGTGTCTGTACTTTTACTCAAATAAAGTGAATGCAGGACTTTCTCTTGCAATTGAGCACTTCTGCATATTAGCATTGGCTCGTTCCCAACACACTCATTTACACATTGAGAGGGTTCATCCACTCCTCCTGCTGTTTGCTTGGCACTGTCTTTATAAACTGGGAAGCACTTCACAGGGGAACTTGTCTCCACACTGTTTGAAAACCTGGAAAAACCATCACTGGCCCGTGAACCGACTTCTCTCAGGAAGTGCCCGAGAGACCGTGAACGACACATTTTTCAGGGCAAGGTGAAGTCTGTCTCACACACTCACTGGTGTTGAGTTTTAGTTGAGGACAGGACGGACTTTGGGGACGCTGAGAACTAGGAAATCGATCATTCTTAGCTGGTGGTGCGCTCGCTTCATTTTCCAACTGAGGTTTGCATGTTTTTCTTTGCACCCATTAAGTTGAACAGGGGATTTTGAGAGAGAAAAGCTGGAAATTTCACCACAACGTGCAAGAGAAGGTCACTTAACACTTTGTACCTGGGTGCAAAGCCAGAGAGAATGGGTGGGGGGAATTTTACTGAACTCATTCTGTAAATAGGTTCAGCTGGAGAGGGAGAGAATAAGAAGTATAACCTCCTCCTGATGTCATGAAATGATTTTCTCATGGCTGCGCTCATTTTCCTTTCCACTCCCCATTTCCTTCCTTGCCTTTGCCAAAGTACCTTGGAGAGTTTATGAAATATGAATTGTCTTTGGGCCTTTTTAAAGCTAATCGTGCACATATTGCAGTGAGCTATGATGACAGAGAGCACACAGAGGACAGGGGCCTGGATTGCAAATGGAAAGACGGGGTGGGGGGAAAGGGTGCGGAATAATCTGCGTATCCAGAGAACGAACGACAGAAAGCGATGTAAAGTGATATGTGGACGGACGACAGGGGAATAGGAGGTGCAGGGAGGAGGCAGCATAAAGAACGAATGTTTGAAAAGAAGTCGTCAAAACAAGTTAATTCATATAAAACAGTTTAATAACAACTTGAAAATGGATTCAGACACAGTAATGCTGTTTTTAAAAAAGGAATATGTGGCATTTATGTAAGAGCTTTGGTGTTAAAAGGCAATCACACCTACATACATTCAATAAAACTGAAGCCTTTTCTACACAGTGGACTGTTCCAACATCTGACTGGCTGTGAGGACGACAAGAGCAAATCTAGGCAAGGAAAGGCAAGTGATGGTTGAGACACAAAACAGTATTGTATGAAGATATTGAAAAATGTCCTCATTCTCTCTCATAAACTCTGGTGCAGACAACATCCCCGGCGGTCATTGTCTGAAAGAAGAAAAGCAACAAAAGGACAGTTGAACCTATTGTAATATTATGCTTCATTAAATATCAGGAGAAACATGACTGGGAGTATTGTTTGGATTGTGGATATTCCTCCTTCAAAATTCTAATAAGCGAATGAGAATTAGCTGGTTGTGGTTTTTACTAAAAACTTCTCTGATTCATTTCTTTGGAATATACACATCATTAGTTTTTAAATCTGAAGTCATATTTATACATTTACTGTAAAGCTCTCAGACTAGACTGTGATTCTAGTTTAAACTGCTTGGTGGCTGCACACAAATTATTACCAGTATCAGTTCTCCGTCATTGGTCAGCTCTCGGGTCCACGCCGTCTTGGGCCCGTCGCCTTTCTGTAAAGTCTGTTCGCAGCTGATCTTGCTCTCTGTTTCCCACTTTGGAAAACTCTGCAGGGAGAATATTAACACCTGACATCATTTATGTGCTTTGGACACGGATTTGATGGCAAAACTTTTTTTTGGTTAACATCGTAACTGCACCTCAACGCATGTCAGAACATTTCTACGGCCTTTCAGGAAACAGTGCACTTCACCACTCACTCAGAATGAAGAGATGCTAGCCATGCTGTCCTTGGCCAAATGCTGGTAGGCATGTTTTGATATTTTACAGAAACTTTAATAGGGGAAGTAAAAGGGTGGCGTACCGTGCAGGGACGTCCATCCACTGTGGCCTCATTGAAGGACTGACCCACGGTGAAGGAGACATTAGTGGTGCGGACGCTGGTGGATGTCTTGATGGACAGGCTCTCGCCCTGCTGGGTGATCTCCACCGCTGGGCTGGAGGCGGCCTTCACTGCGATCTTCCTCAGGAACACATTCACACCTGAACACATGCAGAGGAACCGTGGTGAAAACATTGCGGGGGTTGGTTTGTGATGAGAGGAAAGAATATACAGCTGTGAATATTGTTAGAGCTCAAAACGACTGCATATGACGAGCAGTGTAAATGTGCAGACATCTGCTTTAGGAAGCGAATCCATCACTATGAAACTCTCAACACTTTCAGATAAAGACTTACGAGTGTTACAAGAGAACTATGCGGTAAAGCAGCAAGAGCTGGAATTTCTAACTTTGCTTGTTATTCAATAAAACAAAGAAACAACCTCATTCAATCTTTTTCACAATGCACATCTTTCTCCTCAGTTTGGTTTTAAGAAAACAAAAGTTGTGAATGCTTTTTTTTTTAGCAGCCTATAAAAGCAGTCTGTGCTGCTGCATTGCCACACAACAATAACATATTTTCTTTTTGCCTGAAACCATGAGGCAATAAAATGCTCATTGTGATTAATTCTTTGGTTACGAGTTAGAATGTATGGTATGCTCCGGCAAACCGTTGCCAGTAATGTAAAACATATGTGATTTAACTTGATCAATTGTAACGTCAGCTTGGATAGACTCCAGCCCCCCCCCCCCAGCGACTCTCACAGGATAAACTGTATAGCTAATGGATGGATGGATGAGTTACAACGTGCAAATCCACAGGTATATTCCTTCAAACCACTAATTACTGTTATAAGTGATACAAGGCACAGTTTGCAAAAACACAGAAGAAGTGCATTCTTGACAATCTGACGAGCAGGAACAAGAACCCCCAAAGCTACAAAACTTTCAAGTTTACCCAAGAACAAAAATCTGTTATTATCCAGTCAAATCTGCCAAATCTCAACTGACGCTGCTTCAACAATTAGGTTCAGGAGGTTCATCTTTTCACAGCTTGATGTGTTTGATGTCGCAAAGAGATGGAGATTGAACATGGCAGCTCTGGAAAAAGCTAAAAATGGAACAATGGAAACTTTGAATTCACTGGTCCGATAAACTTCAGCGCAGTTTCTGTCTGACATCGAGGTGGAAAGATATCGAATCCAGTTCCTTGAGTTGGGAATGAAACTTGAGTGGCAGTGAGTAGAGCACGTACCTCCAGCAACGCCCAATAGAACTCTTAAATTCAATCAAGCGGCACACTTATAAAACATGCACGTTTTTTATCATCAGGATTCATTAAATTATTATCTGGGAAATTAGGGACGTCCCTTTCTCGCAAATTCAACGAGTTCTTCCCTGACTCATAAAACATTCTACCACAGTTTTGTGGAAATCTATGCAGTACTTTTTGAGTAATCATGCTTACAAACACACTAATGGACAGGGGAGACAGCACATCCTCTTTGGCGGGGCTAATTAACACGCACAGACCTTTACCCTTGGTTAAAGAGATGCAAATTTATGGTAATTTTGCACCTCTTTGTGGTTGTTGTTTTCCAGTTTCTTTGTGTTCATTTTGTCCTTCTGCATGTCTTTATACTTGTTTTGCATCTCTTTATTGTCCTTTTGTGTCTCTTTGCGGCTGTTTTGAATCTCGTTATGGTCTTTGTGAGTCATTTTTGTCTTGGTGTAATCATTTGATTAATATAACAAGATATGTTCAGTCAGTGGGCTTGTGATTGGCCAATTCACCCACAGATTTGTTCAGCAAGAGGAAAAATTTAACAGGATTTCATACAGGGAGCTATAACCTGTCGGAAAAATTTACCAACTCACTGATGCGCAAAGTACAAGCAGGATGAAACTCACTGCCTGTATTTTCATCTGTGGTCCAGGTCAACAGAGATGTGATGTGAGGTTTAATAGAAGTACAACAAATGTAAATTGCCTGTTGACCCTTAAGCTATTGCCAGGTTTTTGTGTGTGTGCGTGTGAGCTGGACTAGCTTCAGAGGGATCAGGGCTACCCAAGAAATCTGATTCAAGTCAAACCTTATTTGATCATGGAGTGGTACTAAAAGAGGCAGCACACACACACACACACACACACACACACACAGTTCCAGACCGGGTCAGAGAGGCCCAGGGTACAGAAGGAAAGTCATTCTCAGAGCCGGCTGGCTGCTGGGGCCCATGTCGAGGCTTAGTTCCGTTTACACTGGCTCTAATTACAACCGCATGAGGAGGACCCTGCTTCAGATGAGTCTAATCTAAAATTCCTCCACAGGCTATTTGTCTTCAGATTTTTAATGGATGCCACTGGCTGGCCCTCATCTGACCTTCCTCTCCTGTTCTCCCCACAGAGGACTTCTTCTACTCGGCCTCATGTACCTGAACAAGTCATATCGCGCAGCTGGATCATGGGTTAGCACGGCAGGAGCGAATCAATTTCACCACAGACTTCACTTCAGACCACTTTGGTTTTACCAGTTGACCTGGAAGCCAAAGTGGATTTCCCGCTGACGATGCCACAAAATGATTGACAGGTCTTTGTAAAAGAAGATGCATCTCTTTCCTTTCTGTATTTCTATTTGCATTTTAACAATGGACCTCGGTGGTTGATGATAAACTACATAACAATGTGCAGCTTGGCTCCAAAGTGGAGTCAAACTCTGAAAAAACTTTAGGCAACACAAGGGAAGAAAAACGTTTCGAGACAAAGATCATTTAAAAAACAGGATGCAATTTAGTGGAAACATTTTTAGAGCAGAAAAAAGCTTGACTGGAGATGTTCCTCGCACTCACCCAGAGTTCTCAAAAGATCCTCAAAATTTTGTGAAGACTTCATTTTCCATTTTCCAGAGAAATCGGTGACTTTATTCTCCATTTTGATGCAGCAGTGATTTTATTTGTTTAAATTTGTGGCAGATCAAGAAGCTGACTGTGGCTACACTCTCTCCAGCAGATGTCTGTCCCTACACTCTGTCTCCCGGTCTGCAAACTCTCCCCTCTCCTCTGGCTGCATCTCCTGCCTCTCCTGCGTTCATTGGCTAACAGCTCGCCTGCATCTGATGCTGATCCAGCCAATGCAGAGGACGGTGGCAGGGAGGGACTTTCCCCCCTCATTCTCAGAGGGTGTGTGTGTACCTACCCTCCACCTCTGTCAGCATGGTGAAAGATTTGGATACGAGCTGGAAAATGCACTTCCAGTAAGTTCTTTTGATGTGGAATAATTAGGAAAGGTGTGACCTGCTTTATAGGCTGGTGCCATGCCATTCTCAGGTATCTGACAAGAAGAGCTGAACAGAACTAAAGTGAGTAAATAACTTAGCAATTCAAGTGGGATTTTTTTTTTTTGCAATTAAAAATGCAACTTAAAACCTTGTGATTTCTACGATGCTGGAATGTGAAATCAGATATCAGGGTTAACGTGTTAGGCTCCAGAGAGGGGGGGTGGGAGAACTGGTAATGAAAGAGCAGAAGATAAGACATCCAGCTGGAGGCATCCATCCAGGAAAGTGCCATCAGCATTTTCACTTTACGTTTCAAAATTTAAAATAACATTGTCTCATTCAAGCATTCCAGTTAGGTAGAACCACCGGCTTTAGATTTCGTTTACCTGACGCCGTCTCATGTTGCCATTTCATCCGGTCTTTATCTGGACGGGACAGTGGTGGGTTACATTAGTTAGGTTACATGTGATGTTTGAAAACAAACAAGACACATGACACTGTTAGCCTCTTTAGTCAGGAACTCAGAATCACTGTTCACTCTGCATGCATTTTGCTCTGTGCATGCACTTAATGCAATATTTGATTCTAATGTTAATTTTAAGGCCCAACAGTCTCCTTATGAAACCACGTTTAAATTCACTAGTATTTGGATCTGCACCAAACTGCACAAACAATCTTATTCTCTGAGAAATCAAAACCTCAGGGGAAGGGGCCATTAATTTCCTTCAATTCAGTTTCATATCTTTCATTTCATATCTCAAGGCACTGCACATAAACATCTTACTAAATTTGGGAGGAACCCGACATTGTGACTGCATCAAATCACTAACAAAAGAGTATAGCTATGGTAATCATTAAAAAGTGGATAAAAGATTCTAAGCAGCAATAAAAGTGAATTCAAAAATTTAAATTATTCTTCATTTGCTGTGCATTTTTATTAAAAAACAACCTCTAATTTGTGCCTAAATACAAAGATATTACTTTAGTAGAAGACTAAAGAAAAAAAATCTAAAAATTAAAAACCAAAGTAAGCCAATTTAGACTAAATAAATACTGCTGGAATAAAACATATTGATGGAACTTTTTTCTGTTACACTCTTTCTCTTCCATCTAACCCCCCCTTTCTCACACACGTTCACTCACTGCCAAGAACTTTTCATCAGGTCTGGATCAGAGAGGATGCCTCCGGAAACATGATGCATTGCATTCATGCATCATGATGTTATCTGTGCAGGTTGTCTCAGCATTCCTCGCTGTGGCACCACACAGATACAGCGCCCCATGCTGAGCTACAGCAACACAGGAATACACCTTGTGGATTAATTAATAAAGAGGAAGGACACATAGAAGCACCTTTGAATGCTGAGTATTGACAAACCATCCAGCGTTCACCGCTGACTGACCTCAGAACAACAGAGGACAACAGAAGCTCTGGGATGAGGAGAAGAAGAAGAGAATGGCTGCGATGAAAGGTTAACACTGGACACTGCTAGGTCCGTATCTATGACAACGGATGTAGTTTAATAAATCTGTGATTCTCTTTATGTCGCAATCCAAGGATTGTTTAGCTGAATGGCCCTTAACAATTTCCCATTCATTTTCTATGGTAGTGGTTAACCATTACGGATGTACTGCCCCTCCTGGCCACTGAGCATTTTGGCGCTGTAACATCTTCATCTCTGTCTCTCTTCCTCGACTTTTCTTTCAATTTCAGTGACAGAAGAAGAACAAACTACAGCAGATATTGATCTCATACTATTTTACACATGTGAGTTGTGTTATTTAACAAAGGTAAGAGGCTGTTTGTCCAGAAAATGATGGGCAGATGTGTGTCACAGTGTCTATCCTATATTCTACCACAGAGCATGAATGGGAAATGGTATAGCTAAATTACACGAAGCATAATTCATCTGTGGTTGTTCCCGTTTAAATTTCATTTAATTTCAATGCAGATCAAACAAGAAAATCAAGAGACAGAAACAGACCAGTTGTCTTTAAAGTAACAAAGTCAGGCTGTGTTTGAGAAATGCTTGCTGCAACTGACAGTTAAAAAAGTATGATGTAACAAAAAAGGTGATATTTAATAATGCACATTATTCCATTATTGTTAATCTCTCACATAAGCCTCTTCTTCTACTTCTTAGGTCCGTTTATCGGCCGGTGGCAACCAACGTCAAGGTGAATTACCGCCATCTACTGTATCTCTTATTACCCTACGAGACTTGACAGAACCAGCTGAGCACCTCCATAATAAAAAGAATTGTACTTGTTGTTACCATGGTAACTGGGCCTTTGATCCAATCTTGATCCTATCTCTATGATTATGCTCAGTTGTGACCATCAAAGAACCCCATAGCCAACTTCATAGCACCTGCCTATTGACCAAAAGTGAATCCAGTCAGTTTTCACCCACTGCATTCTCGGCCACAAGCAGCTAGAAACAGTTACTACGGTCTACAATCACCACAGCAACAACACTTTCCTGAAGAGTCTTAATTTCTCATTGCCATGGCTGGACGAGACAACACAAAAAACTGGGTATCATTTAAAGCCAATGCCCATGAGCGTTATGTACATTTCAATGAACAACAAGCTACACTCAACAGTGTACACTCCTGTGTGCAGATTGACTTTGAGAATACAAACCAGGACAAGCGCAAGCGCATCAAAAAGGGGAATACTGGAAGGTCGTTTAACTACGAGATAAGTAAAGATAGAATGAGGGTCAAAAGACTTGAGCACCTTCTACAGCTGAGGGAGAAGATGTTCAAGGAAGAATATGCAAAGTGCTACCAGACAATGTCAAAACGCGGAAATGAAGTCTCAAACCTCAAGCCCACTCTTGAGTTCAGTGACGAAGAGAGTGATGTCACAGAGCTCAATAACCAGCAGAGCAGTGATCAGTTGACAGAGCCGCTCCATCCGAATGGAATTCTGATGCTCAAGAAGCAGCTCACAGAGGCCAAAAGCAAGCTGAGGGAAAAAGACGCAGAAAAACTCTCACAACTGAAAGCTCTGGAGACCAAATACACCTCCCTGGCGGAGGACACCAAAGCTGACATCAGCAGGCTAGAACAGCGCTGGGTAACGGAATTGAAAAAGTTGAAGGAGGAGAAGAAAGACCTTGAAGACAACAAGGAACAGCTGGTCAAGGAGAGGACACAGCTGGACCAGGAGAAGAAACAGCTGGACAAGGAGAGGAAACAGCTGAATGAGGAGAGGAAACAGCTGAACAGTCAGAGAACAAAGGAGAAAGAATTCATGGAATATCAACTGACACAACTGGAGGTCCTGTTGAATTTGGACAAGAAGGACAAGAAGAACAGTATGTTGAGTTCCTTCAAAAAGTTATTTAATTGTTCGACTCACACTGAAGAACAGTAGCAGGCTCCCCCTCTCTCTATGACATTGCTCTTCCAGCAATGACGTCACACCTGAATAGTTGATAGCGTTCCAGTTGCACAGGAACAATGTTTACATTAGACAAAGGATGGGGTCTAGAACTGATCCTTGAGGGACACCACATGTAAGTGTATGGTGTTACAATGTGTGAAATGGATTATTATGAACATGTTGCCACCTTCTTTGGATTAGTTTGCTGGGGCAGGAGCATTTTCACTGCCGACAGGAAGAGACTGGATAGACTGATGAGGAGGGCCACCTCAGTCCTGGGATACCTGCTTGACTCAGTGGAGGTGGTGGGACAGAGGAGGATGATGGTGAAACTGTCTTCTCTGATGGACAACCAGTCCCACCCCCTGCAGGACACCATCACAGCACTGGGCAGCTCCTTCAGCGACAGACTGATACACCCTAAGTCGGTAGTGTCAAACCCAATCACAGAGAGGGACTGGGACGTCGAGGGCCAAACAGGGTCAACATTTATTAAACAGGATAGACAGGATATTGGATAAAGCGCAAAAATAAAACATATTTAGGTCCGCTACATTCATCTTCTATTTACATGTCGCAGAGCCAGATGTTTGGCATCTTTTCTTGGCTGCCAGTTCATTAAAGTTTGGGGTAAAGTTCTTTGCTGAGGAAACTCTCAAGATGGAGTGAAGGTGTCCATCAGTGAGACGACTCCTGTGTTGGTTTTTGTTCATCTTCATCACAGAGAAAAGCTTATGAGTGAACTTGACGGGGCACAGACAGCAGCACTCAGGCACTGGGATCTCTGGAACACTGGAAATATAACTTAAGAACACCAAATACTCGGCAGATGAGGAGGGGCGCTCGTTCTGTGTGTGTCTAGCCGGGCATTGCGCACCGTAGCTCGGCCAGTGGAGCCTGTGCACTCCGCCTGGCTCTCTGGCCAGAGCGAGATGGAGAGAGAAAGAAGGAAAAAGAGAAAGAGATAAGCGTAAGAGACTAGGTGAACTTGAAGATCTCTGGAACGCTGGCAAAATATCATCATCAAAATCTGCGGAGAGGAGTAAGACTATACACCGAGCACTGCTGCCAGTAAAAAACACCTTTGGACTGCGCTCTAACGGTTTCAAGTCTCAACTGTGCAATATTCATCACACTGCATAGATACTCTTCTTTTCTTCACACTGTATTAGTTTATAGTGTTTCTGTATTTCTAGTTATTTTTTATTTTTTATCACTTACTGATCTAATTGCTGCTGTAACACTACAAATGTCCCCGATTGCTGGACTAATAAAGTAGTTCTTCCCTTGACTTATCGTTCTGAAGCTCAGAGGTAGAAAACTATAAAAACCTTGGGACTGACTGTGACTGAGTGTTTACTACTGTAGAAGTAAAACAAATAATGCAGACAACTGAACGGGGATTTGAGAAACATGGAAGAAACATCTTTAAAATAATTATGCAGTTAAAAAAATAAACAGTTAGACCTCACCGATATGGCCGCCATGCCGCGTATGGAGTCGTCACTTCCGTCTCGGGCTCAAAGGAAACACCGATATGAAGCCCTCGCTTCCGGTGAAGCCTCCTTTTCGGCAGCGGCTATTTCCTCGCCAACATGCCAGTGAGTATCTTAGCCCGCGGTACTTTGCTTTTTCTCCACTTTAACCCCGCGATGTACGTTCACCACTCGGCTCAGCGTGTGCGTAACAAACGAGCGACGGAGCTGGAGCCGGTTCCGGAGGCTTTTGTTGAGTCTCGGTCCCAGTTTTTGAACAAAATAAATGTGCACATTGCGAGCGCATTGTGACACAAGATGGCGGCGCACACACCGCGGACATGGAGCCAGCTCCACGGGCTGAGCTGACTCGGAACAGCCGGGATCTGCTGGGTTCAGGTCCCGGTGGTGACTTGCGTACGTTTCTACAGATTCGTTTTAAAATGATCCCCCCCCGCGGGTTAGTGAAAGTGCGTAGCCTGCGTTAGCTAATCCAAGAAAACAGGCCAGAGCAGCAGCCTCAGCGGTTAGCATCGCTAAGCTAACACAACATGGCGTGATTTTAATTTAAAATATACATTTAAACACAACCACTCAGCGGGTTCACGTTTTCTTTGTTAGAAAACACGACCGAGCTCCGTTTTTAGACAGATAAGAACTTTAGTGATCCCACATTGGGGAATTTTTGAAAAGATTGTTCAAATTTTTCATTTTTCAAAATCATGGCTAGCCAGCTAAGATAAACATTGTTACTGTTGAAGAGTTATTCAGGTAAGACTTCATTCTGAGCTCCGAGGTATAAAAATATTAAACCAAGGGAGTGAGCATGGGATAGAGCAACGCCTGTATATGAGATATGTAAAACATCTCTAGTAGTAAGAACTTTATTGATCCCAAGATTGGGTCAATTTTAATGGAATGATCAGAGTTAACGTTTCTTTTGTTTTTCCCTCAATCCAGCTCGCAAAAGACTTGTTGCATCCATCCCCTGAGGAGGAGAAGAGGAGGCACAAGAAGAAGCGTCTCGTCCAGAGTCCCAACTCTTACTTTATGGATGTGAAGTGTCCAGGTACGGATCTGCAGATGCATTGACACTTGTTCTGTCATTGTGGCCACGTGGTCTGGTGATTTTCCTCAGATTGAGTTGGTAACCGGTGTCTTCTTCGTTTCTCCCAGGATGTTACAAGATCACGACGGTGTTCAGCCATGCTCAGACAGTGGTGCTGTGTGTGGGCTGCTCAACAGTCTTGTGTCAGCCCACTGGAGGCAAAGCACGTCTCACAGAGGGTCAGTATTGTCCTTCAAGTTTGCACAGACTCACACCGACAAAGACATGAGTTGTTGTGTTCTCCACGTGAACTCAAAGTCAAGCTGGTTTCTATCAGCTGCTGAGACGCAGCATATTTATCTAAATGAACGTGAAATTCACACATGCCAATCTCTGCAGTGTTAAATTTTGGAAAAGCAGGCCAGTTTTTTTTATAGCCCCTTTTAAAAACTAAGGTTTACAAAGTGCTTTTCACACAAAGCAGATGCAGGATACTCTGGGCTGGTTAGTAAAAGTGCATTTACGACCTTCAACAACAATATCAGCTTGAACGTTTGCTCCAGAACCCTTAACATTTGCTCTTGTGTGGGAATCATCCCTGGTCAGTACACTAACCCACTAGACCTTTTCTCCGTCCATCAACTGGTGTAAACTGAAGGCAGTTGGTAGTTTTCAGCCCAAACACGTCACATTCAAGAGTCTCAGCAATAGTTATCTCATATTTAATTCAGTGTAATGTCAAAACTGTAGAAGATACAAAAACAGGATACAAATCTAGAATATCCAGATATTTTAATTTAGCACACAAATCAGTCAGGACCCCCAGTTTACATCCATTGATGTAGAAAATAGTAATTGACTTGATGTCCCTTAATTATTTCATCACAACAGGTTACACTCAACAACCTGTTTCTTTGGTGTTTTACTGGTGCTTTTAAACCCTTCAGGTTATGAGTGTGAGTTAATTGTGAATTTAACAAATGTGACGTTGGCCGCACTGCCAAGTGACTGGACTTCCTCTATCGTGGACTTCCAATCTCATTCCAGTGCCAGATTGACCTCGGTTTGCAGAAGGGTTGCGCTAGACCACTGGCTCCCCCCTTTCGAAGGCTGAGAACATTAGCTCTAGTTACTGTACAGGTCTGATGTTGCTGATGAAGGAAGTCGGTGTGACTCATTTCATCTTCATCATCAAATAGTTTTTTGTCAGTGTAGATTTTGGTGTCGCTTCAGTGATTTCCTCTCTCATGCACTGTAAAGTCAGTTAGTTGTAGGAAGAGGTGTCGACCTAATCAGGCACGGGACGCAGCATTATGTGACACAATAGTGTGCGTGTGCAGCATTTCTGTACTGTACGGCTTCTCTTTTGTGAGCAGCGGGTCTGAATGTCATTGTCTCCTTTTGCAGGGTGCTCATTCAGGAGGAAGCAGCACTAGCTGTTCTCCCTGGAGCTGAAAAGGGAGAGGAGGGGATGGACCGGTTGATATCAGCGTCTTGACCCAGCTGTCTGATCCGAAATGATAAGAACGAGACCTGAAGACGAACTGGACAGCAGATGAATTTCCACTGTTCGCGTTGACAGATCGGTGGTTGCTGTAACTCCACCCTCCAACCCTGTCTCTCTTTAATAAATTGTTTTGGCTAAAAGAGCAGCTCGCGTGTGGTTACTTCACTGTTTCTAATGTGCAAAGATGTGTTAGACAAAGACCTTATTTTCACAACTTTATTAGAAAGTACAACAGGTGTAGAATCTGGATTTGAGGATATAATTCTGTGAGGGGCCATATTTTAAATAAACTTTTTGATTTCAGTTTTTATTAAATCAAGTTAAAGTTACTCCATCATTTGTGGTGTGAGTTTGTCTTATGTTTGGCTTTAATCATGAATTATTTATTGATACGATTAATCTGAAATAAAATTTCTGTTGGACTAAAACCCAAAGCCCTTCAGAGTCCTAAAGTAGTGGTTCTTAACTTGGGGTTTGTAGACCTCAGGGATACGATGGTGCACTGCCAGGTCATCTGTAGGAAGTTTCCAGATTCATCCATTAAAATGATATATGAGTATTCTGTGTTGAAACTTGCAAATTGAATGTTAGATAAAACGTTCAAATGTTACATTTTACTTAATTTCAGTAGCTGAACGTGGAATTATGTTTGACACTTAGATGGTTAATATGTCGAAGCAGATGCATGTTGATAAATGTTCGGTTTGGTTGCACATCTTGTTTATCAGTAACTCCAGAGATGTAAAAACCCCTCATGAAAAGTGAAATATGACTAAAGTCTACATTTTAATTTTGTGATATTAACACAGAAAATGGTCTACCTATGCTTTTTTTCAACCATTTTACATAACTTCTGCACTTCCTTCACTTCTGAGATAACAAATGTCCAGACAAGAACATTTCAGCTGTATTATGAGCTCATGAATCCACCTGCAGCACCTTGAAGAGCCTCCAGCTGTGCGTCGCCTCCCTCAGCCTCTTCTCTAACTGTTGCTTCCACTCACGCTGGCCGTCTCTGACTTCGCCTCCCTCTCCCTGAGCAGGTGGCGGATAGAGGAGTTCTGCGTGGACAGGGTGTTGGACAGGAGAGGCATCAGGCTCCTGAAGCCCTCCCTAAGCTCCTCCACGTGCTTCTCCAGGATGTGGATGTGTGAGTCCAGCTCCCCCCTGCAGCCCTGCACCTCGGACAGCACGTCGTACATCAGGCTCTGCATCTGCGTTGGGGTTTGACGTCCACGGCGGTGCACAGTAGGGCGGAAAAAGAGAAGGCATCAGGGACGATTAGATACTACTTTGTTGAGGTTTCCACAGGATGGGGTTTAAAATGATGCGTTCACTTGCCTCTCTCACCTTGCCAAGGTCCACTAATGTGTTGCTTTGGTCTGCGAGTAACCTCTTCTCCATCTTCACACGACGCAGCCTGGAGACAAAAGTATCTTATATGGGTCCTGCAGGAGGTTGATGTGATGTTAATACATGAGAACTGATGAGAGGAGGAATTTAAAGGGTCAGTTCAACCACATTACGAAAAAACACAACAGTTGCTGGATAATTTAAAAACAGTTCCTCAAGTAGCAATATGTGTATTACTTTCATTCATTAGCTATTAGTCGTCACTATCTTCTGCTCATACCAGTTTGTGAAGCTTTGAGTTCTACTTTCTTTTCTAAGAAGATGAATTTTTTATTTCTTCTTTTAAAATTTTACAAAATCTCACTTTAAATTTCTAATGCAACCAGGAGCAAAAGGGCCCCAAAGTACTGCACAGCTACTTAATGAGTCTTTATATAGAGGGTTGCTCAATCTGTGATTTGGGTGAACTGACCCTTTTAAGTGTCTGGTCAATAAATCGCTTCACTTTAAGATTTAAGATTTAAAAGCCTAAAATATCACGTTGAAATTTCCCCTTTTTTTTAAATTACAGATCATTTAAAATTTAAAAAAATCAATCAATCAAATAAATTGAAAACTGCCACAAACATTAGAAATACATCAGGAAAAGGTGTAAAACCAAACACAACTTAATGTAAAAAGCACCTGTACATGTTTCATTGCTGACATACGACGTATAAAGTGAAAAGGCCGTTACAGCTTGATACCAGGGTTCAGTGTCTTACTGGTGGATGGCCAGAAGCAGCTTCCTCTGGTGCATGCGGACTCGGGTGTTATCTCTTTCTCTCGACAGCTTAGTGTGTTTGTAGATGAGCCAAGTCTCTCTCAGCACATTCGCCGCAGCTATTTTTTGCTAGTGAGAGGACGCAGAAGAAGAAAACACCCACAGGGGAATAATTTTATGTTCATGCACATAACCTCACTGGGCTGTTATTTACTGCACACGCTGAATAACAACGACCAGACTAAATTGTACTTCAGCGAGTTTGTCTCGTTCTCGGCTCATGGGCTCATGAGGTGGGATAATTCTGCTGTTTTCATTAGTGAAGTGTCGGGATCGCACAGCGAGACAAAGTTATACAGAGCAACAAGACAGGCTGCTCGGATATAAGCAACTTGATCTGGAGTGAAACAATTTATTTCTAGCTGTGCAATTTCACTTTTATGAATGTGCAATGCTGTTACATTGTATATATTCTGTTAAGGTTGTATATATTATTTTCCATTTTTATATCTCAGAGTGAGGGATCCCCCTCCACAATTACAAATTAACAACAATGATAACATTCATGAGAAAAGACAGTGTCTAACAACCAAAAGAAGAAACCGGCTGAGAGGTCATATATTGTGTGTTTCTTTGGGTTATATTTAGTTTATATAATGATGCACAGCACAGACACACTCATGCACATGTTGGTATTCACCCTCTTCGAGATGTGTGAGTCCATCATGAAGTTGTGAACATGTTTCTCTGCTCGCGTCAGCTCCAGCTTCCTGGCAACCACCGCCACCACCAGCACTGTGCAGCCGGCTCCCTGCAAGAGACGGAATCAGACGCTTATATTGTGATTATTCAGAATCTGGATTTATCCATATCGCCACGTGCTTACCATTATACCAGTGAGGAGGCAGATGCTGCGTCCACAGTAGGTGTGAGGAACCACGTCTCCGTACCCAATGGACAGGAATGTGACGGAGACCATCCACAGGGCCTCCATGTAGTTGCTGCTGAGGTCTCTGTAGTTGTGGTGTCTGAAGGAACAATAAATTAACTCGTGATCACACTGTGCAGCCTCTTCCACCACGTATACTGCACTAAACCATAAACTGAATATAAAATATTGCATATGCACTACTTACTCACTTAATTAAAGACTTTTGTTTCCAAATTGATTTGGAAACAAAAGTCTAGGATTTGAATTCATCCTGATATTTTAAGAGCTTCATTTTGTCCTGAATTTGTTGAATGTTTGAATTTCACATTTCCGATGTAACCGCTCCACTCCTGTGTAGACTCTAACCTCTCACACACATGTAAACCCCACGCTGCCACGATCCACAGAGAAACGCTGAAGATCATCAGCACGGTGCCGGGGTACGTCGTCATCAGAGTTTTCCCCACGAACCGGGTGTTGAAGTGAATCTGAGGATCACAGAGGGAAGGTTTTACGTCAGCACTTTGACAGTAGGGGGCCCTATTTAGACAGATTATTTAGGCTAGTACCTGTCAGATTATGATTATATAAAAGAGAGGAGATATGGGATGAGAAATATTTGTTCTCAATCTGGCCTGATACATGGATTGCAGGTTTGGAACTGCAGGGGGGGGGCAAAGATCATTTTCATCACTGTTAAATACTATAAATACAGGAAGGGATCAGTCAGGTGGATATTATCATCTGTGAAAAAGAAAGCAGACGTGTAGTGATGGAAGTAATCAAGGTAAACCACAAGGAGTAAAACTTTAGTAGCCACATCTCAGGTGTCACATGTCTACAGGCCCCTCGGCCCATCTGGAAATAAAACACAAACAGATGAAACATTCATAGAGGAAGCACAGCCATAAATATTGGCCCCATGTAGTCCCCTCTTCTCTGCATTATAATCCAGTTAACCCCACAGCCAGACTCTCCACTGGTGACCTCTGACCTTGTTGAGCGCTCCAATGCTGCGGGACGCGGTGTCGGTGAAGAGGCGGCTGTGCAGCATCATGGAGCGTCCCAGCAGGTAGAGCCTGAGGAACATGGGCAGAGCCAGCACGATCTCCAGCTCCGTCTCCGACAGCGACAGGCGAGTCGTGGTCTGCTGCAGGTACGACAGCAGGCCCACGGGATAGGGATGTATGGCCACCACCGCCAGCTCCAGGGCTATCAGAGCCAAGCGGTCGGTCGTCATGGCAATACGCCAATCCTCAGCGCCAATGTCGTGGACGTAGAGCTGGGTGGGGGGGCAGAGCATTACAGTGCTGTAAAGAGCTGGTTTACATAAATCTGTGAGGTCAGAAGATTAAAGGGAAAGTGCAAAAAAGAAATTATACGGACACCTTCATCTCTTTAGACCTTTAAAAATCCTTCAACGCTCAGAGTCATGTCCACACGACGACTATAAACTGTCACAAGGACACTTTGGTTTATTTTACTGAGCCACAGAAGAAACTGCTGCTATAGAAACTCGTGATGTTCCAATATATAAGTTCTGAAAACAATTCTTTCAATATTTCACCAACTTTTTAAATCTGTGAGGAAACCTCAGAGGAGGATATACTACTTCTACTTCTACTACTACTTCTACTACTTCTACTTCTAATAATAATAGTGATACATTTTATTTTAAAGCACTTTTAACAATGCTTGAAGAAACTACACTGGATTAAAAGACAGTAAGCAGATCAAATCTGCAACACTCATTATAATCACAGAGTTAAATTTAAAATACATGGTTTTGAAAACTGTTTTGAAGGTGGACAAAAAACATTTATTATTCAAACTGTCAATGAGCAGATACCTGCACCTCACAGCAGTGGTACGCCACGATGAGGCCGAGCAAGATGAACGTGGACAAACTGATGATGGACTTGAGTGCGAGGGAGTAAATGGAGCTCTGCAGAAAACACACACACACACAATGTGCATACATGACATCATTGTCAGCTGATGGCTCAATCTAAAAAATGGCAGTGATCCTGTGTAATCTCCTCATCTTACATACTTTACATCTACATAATCCACTATTGATATAATGAACATGATCTCATGAACTTACTGTGAATTCTCCTGAGGCTGCTGTTGTATCTGTTCTCCCACTGACTCAACACATTTTACGATGCAGCTCATGATGAACAGGTTTAGTGTTTTTTCACAGAACACAGTGAAAGAAAATCTAAATGACATGTGCAGTAAAATTGAAGAGAAAAACTAATGCTGGGCTTTTGTCAGCAAGGAAAAGATCTGCAATTATTCTTCTTAAAAATCTTTTTTTCTTGACTCTTGAAAAACCTTTGCAGCCCAGCATCACGTTCACATCTCACATGTGTGCTCATCGTTTCATTCTGTTTTCCCTTTGACCCTCTGACCTTGCTGTAGACGCTCCAGGAGAGCTCCGTTTCCGTCACCATCATCACCACCCCGAATATCCCCACCGCCAGGGCGCAGTCGCTCAGCTGCTGCCTCCTCAGGAACAGAGCCCTCCTGCGGACCAGCCGCCAGCCGATGCTGTGGGTCTTCCAGTAGTGGTCGTCCTTGCCGTCCACCTTTTGCTTTGGGCTGGGCGGAGGACTGGGGCTGGAGCTGGAGCTGGAGCTGGGGCTGGGACACTCGGCCCCCGGCAGCAGGCCTTTAGCGTGAGACACGTCCTGATGGTACTGGGATGTTTCACTTTGTGGCTGGAGGTCGTCGTCTTTGCTGGTGATGATGATCTCTGGGAGATTCTGGCGGTCGTGCATCTCCAAACAGACGCTGCCCCGGCCCTCAACATCCTTGATGTCTAAATGGGACCTGCAGGGGCCCTTGAAGGGGGACCGGCAGGGAGAAACGGGGACGTCAGTGAAAGAAGTGACTTTTTCTTGGAGTCTGTGTGAACCTACGTTTTTGGCTTTGCGCTGTTGATTCCGCTCCTTGTGTGCTGGAGTTTTGCTCCCCCCTGACCTTTTCTCACATTTCTTCTCTTTGCCTTTGGCTTTGCATCCTCTCTGTTTGGAGCGAGGGGAAGACGTGACGTACAGGTGGCCGTTGTACAAAGGTGTGGCGGCCATGGCCTGGGTTCTGTCCAGCCACACGGTGTGATCGGCTGACGTCTGGATCGTGTGATGGATCCCGCACTGTGGGGAGCAGGCCTGAGGTGGAGGGACCATCCTCGACGGTAGGAGGGGTCGCTGGTCCTCCACCTCGTCTCCACTCACCACCGACAAGTTGATAGAGGGGGAGTGCTCCATGATGAGAGGGTTAAAGGTGAAGATTCAATGGATCTTTTTGGGTTTGAGCAAAGATGGTAAGATAGAAAGACAGAAGTTAGACAATGTAGTTTAAATGTTTTGAAGGTTTACTCACCAGACTTTCTTTATCTGTAACATGATTTTGGAAATAATTCAGATTATGTGAAAACCAAATGTCTTTTATCATAATTTGCCCATTCACATACTTTTGTTGTAGGGCTCAGTCAATAAGATTTAGACACAAATTCAACTTAGTTTAACATACTTTACTTTTAATTTACTTTACAATCACTAAACTATAAGTTCCTAATATTAAAATGCCTAATTAATTTAAAAACATCTCTTATCTTTATTCTTACCTTTTCAGTCTGCAATCTGCTGCGAGGATGAAAAAATATTTTCTTTTTTAATATTCAGACTCCTGTTGGTCACATCTGCCTGAATCACAAAGAGATCCTCCGAGTAAAGTCCTGCTGCAACTTCAGATCAACCAAACACATCACTTCCATCGAGGAAGAATTCAAATTTGAAAACAAATCAAGCTGCAGCGCCAAAGAACTCCGATGTGATCAGATCCAAATATTCCAGTTGTCCTCAGTCTGCATGTATGAACTTTCCAGCAATCCATCAGCAGCCTCAGCACCGCAGAGCCCCTCCCATACATTCAGGCAGAGGTTATGAACTCATCCTGCCTGTGCCGACACACAAGGTAAATACCCACATTGATATCCATGACGTTTTCTGGCCATTTATTCCCTTGTTTGGCCGTTTCCTGATTCATGACTGTCCACCATCAGGACATCTTCCTTAAAGCTGCAGGGGCTTAATGACTGCAGAGACTCTAAGTTGCAGATGTTGCGTGGAGCAAAGGCAAAGAATGTGTCATCTGTCAGGAGGTTTTTTTTTTTTTTTTTTTTTAGCCGGGATTGGCAGATTTCCTCCTCCATGCATGTGTGTGGGAAGGGGGGGTGCCTGCTTCTACATGGGTGCCTTGGTGTCAATCATCAACCTGATCAGAAATGACAATAAATCACTTTTCATTTGTGCCATCATCAGTTGATGTCATTATTGTTCGGGGAGAATTCTAAATGGTTTGTCCAAACTTTAAATAAATCAATTTTCAAAAGAAAACAACACTCCTCAGTATCAATTCAGCAGATTAGTATCGCAGATTAATCAAGTGAGACAGAGAGCCGATGCTTATGAGCTTATGAAATATCAAATATGTCACTTCTTAACCGAACAATATGCAGAGACCCGGGGAGGAGTATTAAGCATTAAAGTCATAACAATGACATTCAGCATCATTTATTTATCTAAATCCTCGTGACAGATGGGTCCACAGATAATAGATCTCCCTCCAAATGGAAAGGCCCAAGGAGCAAAGGGTGGGCGGAGTGCATCCGGATAGTAGCGGGATAAAGGACAGCGTTATCTAATCTGAAGACAGCACGTAGTTAAAAATGGTGACTGTCCAGTGGGAGAGCAACAAAACAGTCTGATCAGCCGGTATGATTTCTGCCTCCTCAGACGTCCCTCCAGATGTAAAGCAGATTCATTACGCTGAACCGACTCAGTCCTACTCTGAGACTTAGCCAGATGCTATTGTCTGGGTTTTGTTTTGTGTTGATATTCTGCAGACGAGAAGCTCCCCACTGTCTGCGCCTCAGAGCGCCACTGTCAACACCAAACCCTTGTGGATGATGCAATCTAGTAAATCAGACAGTATCTCACACTCTGAATATATGACTTTGCAGGAATATAAAGCAAAACTGACTCCACTGAAATGACAGAGGCTGAAATGCTCCTAAGTTATGGTGTTGTTTTAATAACAAGATGCTGACAGGATATATGCACATCTGCAAGGCTTAAAATTAATTCAAGCCTGCAGCCAAGTGCTTGTAAATCCCGGCTGTTGTAGCTGCACGGGAGCTAAGTATGTCAATTTGTTTTTGCCTCTGTGGCTGTTTGCCAGTGCATCTTCAATTAGTCTCTTCCATTGCAAATCATCCTTTGGCTGCTATAAGCAAGTGAAATTAAATATTTTGAGTCCACTAATTGCTGCGGCTGGTAAATGGCAAATCTGCTCTGCACTGAATCTTAAGCGAGGGTCAGTTAATCCTCTGGTCAGGATGTTGATTGCATCAGTCTCGATCGGCAGGGAAGTATTGGTCACAAGATGAATAAGTTCTATTAGGAAACAAACATTGGACACTTATGTTTGAAAGGTTAAAGGCTCGATAGGAAATAAAGTAATGGTTTGAAAGTTCTTAGAAATACGCTTATTTACTTTCCAGCCAAGAGTCGTATGGAAAAATTGATGCCTCTTTAATATCTCTGTGTTCCCATTAAGTTAACTTAACATCAATATAGAAATAATATGCAAATAGGCTGCAACTGGTAAATAAATAATATCAATACATTTGTAAAAATGCCACCAAGGCATATTATCGTCCCTCCATCTTTGTTCGGATGGTTTTTATTGGTGTAGTAAACTATCTCTTCTGACTGTAGCTTCATAGAGCTCAAAGCTCCATTCGCTGCTATTAGCATAACAAACTTGAATCTCGCACCAGAACCTGAATTAAATGTCCTCTAAACGAGCCTGATGTTTTTCATCAAGAGCCATGAATCATTTCAGGAGAAACTCACAATAAAAGAAAGAAAAGAAAAACCCTGTCCAACAATGTTAAAGAAAGTGAAAAAAAAACCCTGGATCTGTTCCATTAATGTAATCTGCTCCAAAAACCAATGGGTTCTTTTTGGCTGACCCCCCATCCTTCCATCAAGTTCCAACAAGATTGGTTGAGTAGTTTTTGTGTAATCCTGCAAACAAACAGACTAACAGCAATGAAAATGGAATGACACATGAGCAAACAGCCTAATCCCATCAGTCCCCTAATTAAACTACGTTTAAATTCACTTAATCCAGATTTCATCAAGATCCTTGAATTATTCTCTGAAAAATCGAAATTTCATGGAAATCGGCTGTGCAGTTTATGCGTGATCCTGCTAACTAACGGGATCACAGAAGAAAACCCCCTCGGCAGAGTTAACTGTGGGCAGATGAATTGTATTGTGGGTAATGTGGCTGCCAGATTATTTGGAAGAATGTTTGGGATAAATAAGATTTTATCTCTGATTCAGTTGCATCACACTGTCCAACTGCAGAGGTGCGATGCTAAACTGTGGGAGTAAACTTTTATTATTTCGCACCATTAAGTTTTATTGGATGACTTCTGTCCAGCTCCTCTGGGCTTGCTGGAGCCAGGACGTAATTGTCCACTAGAAGAGAACTTCATCCACTCAACTCCATTCAAGACTAAAGATAAGGCCACTCTGACAAATCAGACGTCACAGGTGAGTGGATGTATGTGCTGGTTTTGTCGATAACACCCTATTAAGTGGAGGGGACGTGTCAGCGTCGGGGAGGGCCCAATCTAATCAGCAGAGTAATTAAAAACACACAGCACAGCAGCCCTGATGGCTGCACTGTCAGAGGCCGGCGTTCAGCATTTAACACAGAGAGCGAGAGAGAGGAGGGGGGTGAGGTGAGGTGGATTCATGCCAGGAAGGAGCTGTGGTCGTCACTGCTGCCGTGCAATTAAAATCACAATCAGGATCAACAGGACCAATAAAAGAGACACATCAAATGTCAGCCGTCCAGAGAGTGATGTGTGGAACTATCAGCAGAATATAATTGTCCACATGATTTTATTAATCCTGATCATTGATGTGGCTCTAATTCACACCCTGCTCTGTTTCCACTCATTTACCTGCATTGTTTCCTAATTAGCTTCCTCTTTATAGCATTCCCTCTCATCAACCCATCATTGAGGGTTTCAGTTAGCCTTGTGTCCACCTTGTTAATTAACACCATCACCTTCCCTCCACCTCCCACCAATTCAAATAAAATCTCTCCTCCTGCAGGTACCTTCATGCAGTTGGAGAACAATCCACCAGATGTCACCCACGCCTCAGTGGCTCCTCATGTGTGTTTTTATGAAGCCAATAAATAAATTTTGCTTCTGGCACTAAACAGCACAAGGAGCATTTTATGTGCAAAGTCAATTTGGCATAGTTAAGTAGCCGTGTTGCAGGGGATGCAGCAGCAACAGGATGCTCCTCCTGCCATGACACATTGCTGACGCCCCACACAGTGGCCTCGCTCCTCGCCTGGTGCAGTTTTTCTGCTGTAACCGGTGACCTGGCCGTCCCTCTTCCCTCCTCCGAGGGCCACTTTCCATCCTGTGTGTGCAGCCGAGCATGAATCTGTGGCTCGGGAGCAGTCTGGATGTGTGACAGGCTGCCGAGCAGAGGGGGTAATTCCGAAGGGCAGTAGAAGTAATAGGGTAATCTATTATACAGTCCAGCTCTTTCTTCCTCCTCTCTTCATCCCCCCTCCTCCTGCTCCTTTTCCTCTTTCTCAGTCTTTCGGCCTCTCGCTGCCTCTGCCCTTACATCAGCATTTTGTGAGGACAAATGAGAGGAAGAGTTTAACCGTGCACATTTCCGTTGCACCTCCTGCAGAGTCCAGCACTTTCTCAATTAAACTGGAGTCCATCTGCCCTGCTGATTCAAAGCTGACCCCTCTGTTAAATGTGTGTGTGTGTGTGTGTGGTGGGGGGCGCAGACCCGTACGCTTTCCACTCCAGCAGTGCGTGACTGTCACCACTGTGGTGTGTTATCATATGTGCAACCAGCTGCTGTATATTTTTTGACACATGCTCAACCAGCCATAACACACACACACGCACGCACACACACACGCACACACACACGCACACACACACACAGACTTCATCCTTACAAAGAAGACAAGAAATGTCTCCATGCAAGAGGCAGATTTTTTTTTTCTCGTTTTTCTGAATAAAAACTGACAAAAAAAGGAAAAGGAGCTTTAACTTGCAGCTCTAGTTAAAGCAGGTGAGTCAAAGTACAATCCATCACTTCAGTGCATGTGTTTGTGCACATTTCAAACTGCGTCCCCTCCTTGGTTTGGCTGCAGGTACGTTGCATTCTTCCCACTCCTCCTACAATTAACCTTCTTCAATCAATTCTCCATTATTGGCTACAATCATTGGAAATTGTTTGCATCATCTCTTTCTTTTGTGTTTAATAAGGTCAACTTGTGGCAACGGACCAATTAAAAAACCTCCCCATCCTCTCCGCTTGCTCCATCTTCAACCCTTTCAAACCCCCATCACTGCCTCCCCCTTTTTCCTCTCTCTCTTGTGCTCTCCATTTTAGTCACACCTCCCGGGGAGACAAGGAAGCAGGGAGGCAGAGAGAGAGAGAGAGGCAGAGAGAGAGAGAGCGAGAGAGAGACCATCTCTTCCTTCTCCTCCTCTTGCATTGCCTCTCTTCCCTGACACACGCTCCATCCCTCTGATGCTGACTGGATGCAGACCAGGGGATTTCCAGCAGCCTCCTGAGTGTGTGTCCTCCCTCTCCTCTCCTCCCTACCCTCCTCTTCCTCCTCATCCTTCTACCTTCTCCTCCAGCATCCGGAGCTTCTTCCTCTTCTGCCTCCTCTTCCCTCCTGCTCCTCACCACCAGGATGTGGCACTCGGTGGCTCTGCTCCTCTCTGGATTCTCCGCTCTGATCCACGGTGAGCTCGGCCGCCCGCCTCTCTCTTTCCCTCTGCTTTTAGGAATCAGATGCAGCAGCCGCACTAAATTCTCCAATTGTCACAGGATTCAGGAGTGGGAGTCTGTGGTCATGACAACTGAGCCGGGAACACTGGAATAAGATTTGAAACTAGAAATAGAAAAAGACGCTAGAAAAACAGAAAAGTGAGGATCTGACTCACCTGTTTGCTGACTTGTTTACAGCTTTGGGATTTTTCATAACTGTACACTTATTTTTGGGGATGCACATGTTGTGCTGACCTGAGGGCTGGAGCTTCTGCATGAGATGCTTGAACGGGCAGATTGACATCTAGTCTGTGCAGTGAGGCAGAATAAATAAGTGTGAAAGCGGCAGCATGCATAACATTTCATACGCTCATCCTTCCTCCATAATGCTCCTCCATAAGTCTGGGTGTGCACGTCGGGGAGGGGAGATCGTACAAAAAGAAGAAAAAACAGGTCACAAATCAATCGAATTGCACATTTAAAAACCGTCTCTTCCATCGCGCCCCCCCCTCGATGGACGTGTTGCTGCAGCCGAGCTGACGGGGCCCTGAGCAGCAGAATGTAGAGGATGACAGAGGATGACAGAGCTGAGAGGGGAGCGTGTGAACTTTCCCCAAAGGCAGAAGTCCAAGCAAGGATTTGTTTTTGCAGTTTGCTTGTTTGAGTGCTTTCAAAAAGAGAGAGAACTGTGAATACTGGGCACAGAGGGCAAAATGTTTAGACGCTATGTCTGTAGACTGAATTTTAAAAGAACTAGATTTCCATAAAACATCCAGAGCTCTACCATCTGCCTGTAGTGCATGCACCCTCATTCTGCAGAGGGACTCAAACCCACTCCACAACCCTTTAAACCTTGACGCTCCCTTTAAACATTCCCTTAAATTGCTTCAAAATCTGAATCAAAAACACGTTTCTGCACTTTTCATCAATGTCCTAAATACAGAACATCCTGCATCTGCTTTTCTAGCACTTTATCGGGGTTATATAACACCAAACCAAGACACACATCTTTAATTGCACCGACCGAGGAAATCCCTTTATAGTAATTCCATCAGCGTGATATAACTGGTTGATGTAAAACTTTGAGAAATTGGATTAAACCATTCAATCAAATTCAATATTGTCTGTGTGGGTTTTATCCAGATTGGGGTTAGAGTTAATTGGACACTTCGGCAAGAATCATAGAAGAAGAAGCTACAGTTCCAAACATCCTTCACTATTCTGAACGGAACATTTTCCTTCTTACCTCAGAAACCACACCAACGCTATTCTACATTTGTTACTGCGATTATGCTGTTATAAGGTCTCTAACTATTTCTAATTAGATTCTGTTTAATCAGCAGGCTGTCTCTGATTTTTGTTATCCATCTATTTGCATCTTTATTTTCAATGTTAATGTTTCATATTTCAGTCTGGACATAAACTCTGTGTCTCACTTGCCTAAGCTCAACCCATAAAAGTCAAGATAAGTGTAATGAATTATTAAATAACCACTTTTTATTGCTGCTTATTTCATCAGATGTCCAGTTTCGAGGACTTTCCATTTTTCCTCTTTGTCTTTTCTTTTCTGTCTTGTTCCTCTGGATTATTTATGGATGAGGAAATTCCGTACCTGACGGCAATGCTTTATGATTTGTTCAGCAACTTGTTTTTCTTCCTAATATATTTTAAGTATCCATCTCTGCCTGACTGTCATTTAATCCACAAAGTCTCATTTGGTTCCCTGGTGAGATCGTTACTGGAAGTTTTCCTTGAAGATTGGTGTCATTTAGATTCACTTCACAGGAAACAGCCTTAATCAGCCATTGGAGTTGAACGAAATCTCAACAAAGAGAGGTTTTGTTCTGATTTAAATGGGGCTTGTTATCCCACGTGGAGATTAAATCAGATATTTGTCACATTTGTCCGCCTCTTTAGTGTCGTTGCAGGGCCCTCACCAGAGGAACCTGCTGAAGAATCTGCTGAAAGACTACAACCGGATGGAGCGGCCGGTGTGGAACGACTCGCACCCTCTCACCGTTTACTTCTCCCTCAGTCTGGTACAGATCATGGACGTGGTAGGTGTGAAAATAAACTGTATTTTGACTGTGTATGTTTTTAATCCATTTGATGATTAATTAGTACAACAAGACGCTTCTTGTTGTGCTAATTATTATGGAGATTAGCCTGAAATTAGAAAATTGTATATATAATTTGATGCCAAGTTAAATATTCGATTAGTTTATGATTGAAACTGTGATATTCGGGATAATAAAAATGCAGATATCAAAAGGCTTATTAAAAAATGTGGCTTTTCAGATGAATTTTAGGACATTCTACTCTCAGACGTGTGAGACAGAGCAAATGATTTTTAGAAAAGAAATGTGCTGAAAGTGTTTTACCGTTTCACAGGATGAGAAGAACCAGGTGCTGACTTCAAACATTTGGCTACGGATGGTAAGAACCTTAAATGTTTGAGGTGATAATGACGTTGCAGCTGTTTTAGGTTCAGGCGATTTGTTTTTACATGACTTAGCAAATTCTAGTGACTGTGAATCAAATGGATTTGCTGTTGTTTTCAAGAACGCTCACATTTTTCACACTCAAACCAATTTCTTTCTACTGGATTATTTATTTATGTTGCGTCTGAAACGAAATCCAGAATGGATCGGTGAAAATAAAGATACAAATCAAAACTGTGTCTGTGTGTTTAAGAGTTGGTTCGACCACTATCTCCAGTGGAACCAGAGTGAACACCCCGGCGTTAAAAACCTCCGCTTCACCACGGATCAGGTGTGGACGCCTGACATCCTGCTCTACAACAGGTAATCCATGTTCAAACACACACCTCACACACGGTATCTTTGAATCAAATAGTGTCACTCCCTCTCCTCTGCTTCCTCAGTGCAGATGACGACTTTGACTCCACCTTTAAGACCAACGTTCTGGTAAACTCCAGTGGCTACGCCGAGTACCTGCCCCCAGGTGAGTCTCTCCTCCTCATCCTCTCTCTCTCTATCTTTTCATCCCATCACATCCCTCGCTCTTCTCCCTGCGGAATCTCATCCTGCTTTCTCTGTCTCCCCCGTTTGTTCACTTGATATTAATATTCTATTAGTTTAAGACAACATCCCTGGTTACTCATTGGCTACAGATTCCCTAACACCTATAAATAGGAGACACTCGCTTCCTCCACTTCCTCTCGACTCAAACGCAATACCTGTGCAAACTCGAGAAAGCAGCTCCCCTGCGTTTCCCTTCAGGTCTTTACTGTGGATTTTCTCAGTAATTCCTTTGTACACCAGGTGACTGTGAGGCTGACGTTGAATCCGACCGTGGCTCAGGAAGCCACACCATCAATTCTTTTCAGTGATCCATGTTTATTAATAGGCTCAGGCTGAATGTAAATACTGCTCCCTAATGCTGCGATTTGGATGAAAGCCAATTAGGGGGAGGGATAATAAAAGATCTGGTTTGGTACAATGAGAGGAGGAGAAGTTTTACCCCAAAACACGACGAGAAAGACAGCAGGGGGGGGTGGAAATGGAGGGAAAACAAGGAGAAAGAGGAGAAGAATAAGCATCAAACTTTTTAGACTCCCTCGCAAAAGCCTGGTTGCATCTGTTGAGGTCTTTTCCAGCTCGTTATTGTCAGTCACTAAAAAGGCAACAGGTCTGTGGGTGGCAGGCACAGAGCTTCACACAGCGTAAATCATTTAACGTTGTCGTATCCCAGGTGTCTGCTGCTGAATACCATCTTCTGCACAATACGCCTCACAGCCACTGCAGAGGTGGTGGAACAGGAGATAAGGTGGAACAGGGTTTTAGCTCAAACCGGTGACTTTTGCAACAAGGTAATCTCGTCTCCAGGCCTCGTGACACCTTCCTGGAAGACGATTTTTCAGAGTGATGAGGTTTATTTTGGGAGCTGCAAATGCTGCAAGGGGGAGAAGAAATTGAAGTGTGTTGTTTGAGAGGGTTTCAAGGTTAGAGGCAGGTTTCAAAACTGTGATGAAGGTGCACAGAGCACTGGATTACTTTTTCCTGAGCAGTTTGATGATTTGAGTGGTTTGAATCCGTTTGCATGATCTCCCATGTGTCCACTTGGGTTTTCTCCGAGGACTTGGGCTTTCGGCGAACCTGCTAGATTAAAATGCTTATCTGTAGTCCTTATTATATGAAACTAGAATTGGTTGTAAAGGGTGCATTTGCACTTGGTTCCATTTAAAGTGAATAGTTTCAGGGAGTATATAGCAGCACTGTTGCCTCACAGGATCCATATTTGAATCCTGACCTTTCTGGCTGTAGTTTGCAGGTTCTCCCTATGTCTGTGTGGGACTAGGTAGATTGGGGACTCTAAATTGACATAAGCGTAAATTTGAATGGATGTTTGTTTTCTGTATGTTGGCCCTGAGATTGGCAATCGGCTCCAGTTCTGCCCAACATCCCTCAAAGGATAAGCGGTATGGATATTGCTGGATGAATGATGTGAGAACTTATACAGACATCCCCATGATACACATACAAGAAGCGGCAACTCAGTTATTTAGCCTCTGTTTGAAAGCAACAATCAACCTGCTAATCTGCTCACACATCTTTCATCTCTCCACTCTGAAGCCTCGTGATGACTTCCTCTGAGATATGTAAGGCTTCACTGGCATTTTGATCCTAAACGTCTCAACGGGCTTGATTCATTTATTTCAGCAATTACTTTAAGGGCCAGAGTTTGCCAGCGACCACTGCCAGGATCACTGTGATCACTGGTGTCCAGCGTGCAAAAGGATTCTCGATGATTTTTTGCTTGAGGTTGCTCATGTGTCTGTGGGTCCATTTATTTTGCATAGTAAAAGTGGTGATCTGATTAGAGCAACTGTGCACAATCTCATTTTATAGTGTCACTGTTGATGTTGAGGCTTAACTAACAGCTGTGTGTGCAGGCAGAGCACAGTTTGTTTGCAGAACATTATATGTGAAACCTTTGAGTGACACACCTGCAGCCGAATTTCCACAGGCATTTCTTTGGTGGGATGTTGTTTTTTAATCTAATCTTTGCTTTCACTTCCCCAGACCCTGAACTCAATTTGCACAATGTTTTTAAAAATCCTATTGCACTGTGCTGCAGTTTCCTCAATGTTTTTAGAGCTGGTCACATTGAAATGAATAAACTTTTTATTCCAAACAGGCTTCCTGCAGACACAAGTGGCTTCCCAATACATCTCTCCCATGTCAACTCTGCCCAAGAAACTGAAGGGGTCAATAATGTCATTTAGACAATTGATTGTTGACCATCTCTGTCTTTCTGTGGTCCTTTGTCTACTTCTCAGGAATATTTATGAGCACATGCAATGTGGACGTCCGCTGGTTTCCCTTTGACATCCAGAAATGTGAGCTGAAGTTCGGCTCTTGGACATATGATGGTTGGCTGCTGGACCTTCAAATGAGTGATGCTGATATTTCGGGCTTCATGCCCAACGGAGAGTGGGACCTAATGGGTGAGTGAGGTGAAACCTTTGCCTCTACACTCGTTAAAACGTCTAGTCACAGAGCAAGAATAGACGGAACTTCTTTCTGCCTCTTTCCAGGAGTTCCCGGCACCAGAAATGAGGTCTTCTATGATTGCTGTAAGGAGCCCTACCCAGATGTGACATTTGTTGTGACAATACGGCGACGAACGCTCTACTATGCCCTGAATCTGCTCATCCCCTGTGTGCTGCTTTCTTCTATGACTCTGCTCATCTTTGTGCTGCCAGCTGACTCTGGGGAGAAAATCTCGCTGGGTGAGTGGATCAATCGCAGCTATCAGCGATGAAACAGGTGCCTAAAGGCAGCAGCAGAGGGGCAAAGAGACAGCGGGAGAAGAGGAAAGTGGCCTTGTTAGTTTGATATCTTGGTTTCCTTCTTTGAGAATGTTAAAAAACAGCGTGGTGCAAAGCTTCAATGCAACTCAGTCAACGTCATGTTGCACAGTGCTTCTGTTGATGTTGCTCTCCTAGTATCACATATAGAAGCATAGACTGTGCATAAATATGGACCTCCAGGTTCTGAAAGTGAAGCCAATGTGGAAGTGCCTGAAACCTTTATTCTCTCAAATGACCAGCAGACTCCACTGGTTGCAAAAAGAAGTCAGCTTCTATAGAAATCCATGAGAGAACCCTACTTATTGATTTATGACATCAGTAAACATTTTCCAAAGGAGTTTATTGTCTCAATCATGAGAATTAAATAGACGATAAAGGACCGTTTGCATTGGTGCGTGGATACTGTGTGATTGACAGCTACTACGGTCCGATAGCTGCAGGTTACAGAGGGGTGGGCAGTGTTTTAAAGCCCCCTGCTTCTCCGAATATGGTTACTTCTGGTTTCAAAAAAACAAGAAGGTGATGGCCAAAATGCCAAAACTCAATGGATCACATCACGTGGTTTGCCACTTGCTTCAGAGCCATGTTTTAATTTAATGCAAAGAAATGCAGAAAACATGGATGTAAACAGTGCAGGTTTAAGGCTTGTATAAATGATTTCTAAGTTTTTTAAGGAAGGAAATTAATTTAAAGTACAGTGATAAGAAACAACAGGGCACCTTTAATGGATACAGAAATATATGAGTATAAATGACAATAAATTCACATATTTATGCTTTTACATGTTCTATTTAATGGTTACGTATCCCTCATAAATGTCTGTATCCACTCTGATCCATTTCCTGTATAAAGGCAAAAAATTTCAGGAGTGTACTTTGAACTATGAAAGAGGCGAGGAGGAGAGTGTGGAGCTGAGGGAGGAGACGGATTACATGAAAAAAACAGAAAGATGAGAAAAGTGAGGAGGAGGAACAGAGATGGATGGAAGTGGGGAAGGCAGAGAAAGGGGAACACAGACAGGGGGAGGATTTGAGAAGAAAAACAACGTGAGAGGACGGCACCAAAGAGAGAGAGGAATGATAAGGAGGGAAAGGTGGGAGACAATCAAACCACACCACAAAAGGCTGGAAGACAGAGAGAGAGGAGCTACAGTCAAACAGCAGCTTCAAATAAATCTGCTTTGACTTGTGTGGAGATGAGTGATGTTCACCGCATCAAGACTCTTTTCCTTTCTAACAGGAGCTGCATGGAAATATAAGTTGATTAATAAAATAGGCACTTTATAGAAAAATGATATTTGATTAGTTATTTTTGTAGAGGAGTGTACAACTTGATGAGGTGGAGAACAAAACCTTGGCTTTCTGCTGCAAAAATTATGAATGATGTTACTGTTTTAATTTCAAATCGATTTAAACAGGATTATTAAGACAACAACAATCTCTCAGGGCAAATTAAGGGGCCAAGGTCCATTTTCAGAGGGTTGAGCAAAAAAGATGGGCACATAAACGATTCTCTGTTGCATTTTAATATAATTAAGTAAATATTGTTTGGTTTTTGACTATTGGACACAAAAAAGAAAAGGCATTTCACTATTTTGAGAAAATAGTCCAAGTTAATCGTGATGTTAACCCTCTCTGACAATTGTCTGGGTACGAGTCCGCTCACTCATCCAATACACTAAATAAAAAATCCAATGTGTGCTTAAGCTTTTAGGTAAATATGATTTGACTCGTATCTGAGCGGCAGCGACAGCGTTGTCAAATTATCCTCAGCATCAATACAGATGCATTACGCAGCATTTCTCCACTGGACCAAAAATGCCAACCCCGTCACATACAGCCAATTAACCTATTGATGTAATTAAGGCTAGTGAATTGATTAGAGGCAGAGAGCTTACACAATGCCTTCCAGGAAAAGACTCTGTCACTCTGCTTGATGGAGGAGACGCAGGGAACAAGTGACTGGGCCTGTTAGGGTTTGAGGACCATGGCTTTTATAAAGTGTCATTTCTGAAACAAAAGAAAAGGAATGGGAATATTTTGGGAGCTTTTAATTTTCTTAATATCCTTAAAGGACATTCCTATTTTATCTCTCGGCCTAATTGAATTCCTCTGAAAGGGGGACAGTTATGCCAGCAAAGCACTCCTTAAATTCTGAGTGCAGGAGAAGTGAGACAGATAGTGGAGGTGGATAAATGAAGACGAGGTGCAGGAGTGTAAGAGATGCGTTAAAAAAACTTTGCTATTTGCCGTGTGGAAGTGATTTTTACTGTTTAGGTGCATTAGCTTGTCATTTACATTAATCAAACCTGATCTCATCCAGAGAGAAATCATTTATCAAAATACCAAACGCACTAATTTACTCACGAAAGACGACCGTCACTCGGGACGAGACTAAACCACAATACTGACTGCTTGACAAAATGTAGTTATGGCATTCCATACTCACATCTATCTAACTATCTTTGCAGGTATCACTGTCTTGCTGTCTCTCACTGTTTTCATGTTGCTGGTCGCAGAGATCATGCCAGCCACGTCTGACTCTGTTCCTCTCATAGGTACGTAACAATCCGTTTGTGTGTATTTATTTCAGTAGCGTGACCTCCCCTTTAACGAGCAAATAGCTCAGCTGGGCCCACAACACCCAATTAAAACCTATTGATTCAACAACATGTAGTGATTGTCTATGTATGCCATAAAGATGTTTTACTCTTAGAAATAGAGCCGGAGGATCTGACAGTGATGATCAATATTTCGTCTCTGCCGTGTTTCGTCTCTTCAGAAGTGATTTCAGGGGCTTTGGAAAAAGCTTTTGCTTGAACTCTATCGTGGTTGAAAATCAGGTTTATTTATAAATCAACAAAATCAATGCACAGCCACACTAGAGGCTCTGTGAATCTGTTCGACAGTACAGAGGTACTAGCGTTAACGCTCTGGGTACCACAAACGTTTTTACGAAAATCTGATCTGATAGTTGCCGAGATACTTCAGCACCAAAGTGGTGAACAACGTCACCATCTTTATGTCACTGAAGTCACTACAGTCTGCCCCCTGTGGATGGTGTTTGAATGTCATTGGTTTTGCAGATATTTGGACATAAACCACATTTATTAAAATTCTGACCCTATGATGGCGCTACGTAAAATATCAGAGGATCACCAAAGGTTCCAGCATTCATCCTCTGGGGGCAACAAACGCTTCCACGAAAATGACCTTACAATCAACGAGATAGTTGCTCTGATAATTAAGTCCGGACCAAAGTGGCGGAACGACTGAACTCACTACAATCTGCCGGGTTCCTCACACCCCTTATCCTCAGTCTGTTCATTTAGATGAAAGCTTAAAAATACGTTGCGCTAATAAACCAAAAAAAGTGTCTCAAAAACACAGAACAACAAAATTTATTTAAGCCATCTGCTCGCCTTCAAGTTTAATTGGCAGAACTGATTGTGGGCACATTAGAGGAAATTATGTATAATGTACTACGATTAGAGCCAGAGACTGATGCAAGGCAACGTTTGCCCAAAGACACAAATCCTGGCGATTAGGAAAAATAAAAAACACAAGCTTTCAGCATTTTTTTTCCATTAAGAATACATACTCAGGCATAGTCTAGATTTCTTTGATGATTTGCAAACACAATATTGCAACAAGCAGAGCGGTGGTGCTGGCAGCGGGTCTCAGGTTGGAATAAAATGTGAACAAAACAGGAAAAATGAAACTCGTGACCTTGCACTGCTTGACAAGAAGTGAAGAGAACAACTCATAGATGCTGAAGAAACTGGTGAACACAATGACATTTTGTTTTTATGATAACCTTCAGTTTTTGTCTCTGGTTATTTATTCAGACATTTATCAGCCTTGGTGCAAATTCAGAACTGCATTGGCCAAAAGAAAATGAAATCTCACAATGTTCGATACTTTTCTCTTCCAAAGGTCAGTACTTTGCCAGTATAATGATAATCGTTGGGATGTCTGTCATCGCCACAGTGGTGGTTCTGCAGTATCATCACCACGATCCAAATGGAGGAACCATGCCAAAATGGGTGAGCTCACACTCTCCGTCATAATGTCAAATAAATAATCAGCTACATACATCATGCTTTTTAAAATCGTTTTTTAAATTGCTCCTCTCCATATATTCAGACATGATAGATTTCCTCTGTTGATCTCTACATCAGCATTATAGTGCCACTCCTCTGCTCTGCAATTTTCCATAACATTTATTTCATCCATCTGTTGGTGCTCTACCTGTGCCCCTCTGCTGTATAGTTTCATTTCTGTTTTCATTCTCCGACTTCCTCGGCAGTGAGTCATCCGGCAGCATCAGTCTGCCTGAGTGTGTTCATCAAATGCCGAGACACAGACTTCAACTGGAGAGCGTTTCAAAGCACTCTGAATATGTGGGCGGATTCAATTTATTCATTCCTTTCTTTCACTCTTCTTGCCTGGTGTTTAATGCTAAAACTCTATCAAGACTTTTTTTTTTTTTTACAAAAGTTTTTCTCTGATGTGAATGTATCAAAAAAAGTGAGTTATGGAAAAAACACTTAAATAATGACAAGAAATCTAAACATCATTTGGATCTTTTTGACAAATAAGACAACTGATATTTAGTCTGTAAATTTCTCGAATTATGTTTATGGCATTTATGGACGTATTTTACTTCGTGATTTATGTTGGGACTGCAAAGAGAAATCGGCAGAGCTTCATTACCTAATAAAAGTTTGGTTGTGTAAGGGTACAGATGCTGCGTTTAAACAAATCGCAAGGACATCCTGTTGATGAATGACCCGTTCAGACAGTTCGCGGGCCAATTAACGGGCTTATTGGTGTGGTTCAGACGAGGGCATCGAACCAGCACAGTTCATAATTGCAGCTTGGACAAAAACAGCATCAACAACAGGGACTGTTACCTGGTCCGTAAACACACTCGCAGAGACTAATTGAGCAGTCATCTGGGCATTAGCTTCTCATTAGATGCCAGACACCCATCTGGATGCTGTTGGTACAATATGGCATTTCAGGGGACATGTAGTTTGTGTCCAGATGAGAGGAAATGAGGCACAGAGAGAGGACAAAAAAAGGACAAGAGGGGGGAAGAAAGGAGAGGAGGAAAGGAGATAAACAAGGATAAGAGAGAAGAAAAGAGCAAATATAGAGTGGAGATAAGGAGGAGACCAAAGAGGAGGAAAAACAGAGGAGAGGAAGGTGGAAACAGAGAGAAACACAGAGAAGATAAAAGAGGAGAGTGTACAAGAGAGGAGAGAAGAAGAAATATATTGGAGTGGAAATAAGGGGGAGCGAGGTGCAGCATCTTCTTTTTATCTTAATGCTGCAGTTAATGGAAACATTAGTGCTCAGCTCATTACGGTCATGAGCAGTAATCTGAGCGTCTACGATTCCACAGTTTGAATTTAAAACTTTGAATATTGTGTCTTCTGGGAATTCACTTAAAGCAGAAAGATCTCCTTTGCCTCAGGCTCTTTCACTGGGCCCCTCAGTGAGGATCTCGTTCTGCTGCTCAGAGAAGTGCAGCGTTGTCTTGAAACAAAACGCAATGTTGGAGACAACACTGCAACAAAAGAGGCTTTTTAAAAGCTTAAGTCAAAAGATCAAGGGTTTCAATGCTTTAAAGCTTTCTAATATTTCCTCATCTTTCTTTCTCACCTACACCCTGTCCGCCATCCTCATCTTTAAATCTATATTTTGCTCTCCACAGGTGCAGCTCGTCTTGCTGCAGTGGGTAGCATGGTTCCTGCGTATGAAACGGCCCGGAGAGAATGACGACCCAGAGCGGCCCCCATGCGCCCCTCATCTGCGCCGCTGCTCCTCGGGCTCCCAGAGCGGCAGCATCCCCAACCCTACGGACCCCGTCCTCCATCCGCTGCACCCGCAGAATCTCGCTCCTCTCCAGACGGGGCTCCTCCACGCGGGACACCCCCACCTCCACTCCCAGTCCAGTGCCAACAACAATGGGAACCTTCTTTACATGGGCTTCCAGAGCATGGAGGACCCTGCGATGCTCTCGGAGTCCGTCCAGAGGAATAACATCTCGGTGGGGCCACCTCGAGTAGCAGGAAGCCCACCTCCACACCTGTCATCCCAGTTCTGTAGCTCCCCACCGCCTCCCACCCCTAACATGGATACTGTCGGCTGTCCCAGCACTGTCTCCAGTGGTGGGGGGTTTGGAGGTGGACCAGGAGGACTTGGAGGGTGTTCGACTGCAGGGATAGGAGACCTCCAGCTACAGTCTATCCTAGAGGAGGTGCGTTACATGGCAGACCGTTTCCGGGAGCAGGATGAGGCCGAGAGCGTGGCCGACCAGTGGAAGTTTGCCGGCGCTGTGATCGATCGTCTTTGTCTGGTAGCGTTCAGCGTTTTCAACATCATATGCACCATTTCTATCCTCATGTCTGCTCCTAACTTTGCAGACGCTATTTCGAAGGACTTTGTTTGAAAGCAAAGAGGGAAAAAAGTGTGACAGGATGGATGAGGGGAATTAAATGTAAGATGACGGATGGAGTGGACCTGGAAACACAATTTCCAGCGGACTGTGGGTTTTGTGATTTGTGATTGCGAGGGACTCGGAAATAGGAAAAAAAACAAATGGTTTTCTTTGCAATAATTTCTGTTGTGTACTGAAATCTAAGAAGAAAACAGATGAGGAGGGAGATACAGAGTGAAGTAAAATGAGATTAGGCTGATGCAGGGTGCTTTATCAGATCCTTGACAAGGTGAAATGGATTGTGGTTAATCTAGAGACTTTCCCTTAACAATTAAAGGAGAGGTGGGTCGGAAAGGGAAAAAGGAAGAGAAGATATCAGTCCTGTGCAACCTCAAATAACACCAGCTCTTAAAGCAAGGATGAGATTGAGAGGAGACGAGAGGAGAAGAGACAAGGCATAGATAGATAGGGACAGATAAATAAGACGGTCATTTGGCTGTTTTATTTTCTTGAGGAGGGAAAGACAGGCCGTCACTCCCACACAATGAAGAGGAGACTGCATCGGTTCAAGTGATGTGAGGAGGAGAGAGTGCCGAGGAGAGAAAGAGACTTTTACAAGGACAGACAACAAAGAGCGGTCATAAGAAATGAAACTTCATCCCTCGTGTCATTGGCAGATTTAGGCGGAGTAAGCAGCTTGATGCTCGGGTATACAAAAGTGGACCGAAAGATCAAGATCGAGAACGGCAGGGACGAACAGACGAAGATCTCATCTATTATTCAATCACATCTATCTAATGACCGTCAAATTGAAAGACCTGGGATAATCTTTAAGACTAATAAAGCTTCTAAAAGATGAAGTCCCCTCTCCCTTTGCAGACCACTTTAAAATTCCAAGGCCTTATCTCTTTGAGACGATTGCCAATCTGCAGCAATCAGTGGCGATCAAAAGCTCCTCAGCTACGGGCACGCTGTGAAGCACTTATCATGACTGAGCTAAACTGAATTAACTGGTCATCAACAAGGCAGTGGCCGGTGGCTGCACCACAGCGGAGGCTTGAACCATTAATAACTCATGAAGCAGATACCTAATTGTGTCTGGCAGGATCCTAACTGATCAAACATTGGACCATATTAAAGATTTAATAGCTGAAACAGGAGTTCGGGTCTTTAAATCAGCACAAATGAGGTTAAGATCATTCAAAATCCTCAAGTTAATGTGGAGTGTAAGTCACATCCCATCAAATTACTGTCAAATCTCCTCAGGGGTTTAGAGCCCCAGTACTTTCCTACACTGTGTGTAGGACACAGCTCCATGCCCATTTGTTCCCTAATAAAGTGGTAACTCTTAAAATTGGACCTCAATTATAGATCCATTCCTTCCATCATCTATAGCGCTTATCTTTTAAGGGTCGCAGGGAGCTGGAGTCAATCCCAGCAGACATTAGGCGAGAGGCGAGGTACATCCCGGACAGTTCACCAGTCCATCACCGGACCAACATTCACTTTCAAACCTACCTACAATCAACCTAACCCCAATCTGCATGACTTTGGACTGTGGGAGGAAGCTGGAGTACGAAACCCACACAAACTCCACATTTGCAAAATCCACACAGAGAAACCCTGGCCAATCAAGGTTTGCCCATGGGCCCATGACAATACCGACATCAGGCAGTAAGAAAATGTTTTTTAAAATATATATTGACCGATATACTGTATATCTCAAAAAAACTCAAATCTGGCAATGAAATCCTATTCGTTATTATTATGACAAAAGGCGTTAATTAGGCTTGATATCTTACAGTTACACTTACATAAAGTTTATTAAAGATAACTATAAAGAAAAAGAAAACAAATACAACCAACGGGTAACACTTGGAATTGTTTTTTACGTACCATGTATACATAAATGAGACTGTTCTGCATTGTGTATCCTGTAAAATAAAACTTTTCATATCAGCGTAAATATAAACTGCTCATATCTGACGATGTTATCAGCCAGCTGATAAATCAGTCTGGCTCTTTTCCTACAATCTCTGTCATTTGTGGCTGTAAACGTGCATTTTCTGCTACACATGGTAAGGGCACAGATACAAATCTCTTATCTCTACACTTTCCTTCATCTTCTGTCTGCTCTCACCTACTCTCTGCAGTCAAGTCCCCTCGCAGGCAGAAAGTCAACTTCCTGTCAGAGGGGAGGGGGGTTTGCAGAGGGATGTTCTCTTTCCAGCTCATACTCAAACCGAAACAGTCTCATCTCCACGGAACATTTCTCATCCCCAAAATGAAGGATTTTCTCTTGTTTAATTTTTTTCTCCCACCTTTGGTCTGCTCTGCTCCCCATCTCTCTGTGTTGACAGTGGCTGGCACGACACCCGAAAAGAGGAGAAAAATGACAGGGAGAGGGCATAGGAGGAGGAGAGAAAGTGCTGACGCGCAGGCAGAGCTGGACAGGGCCTTAATTGATCACTCGTTCAGGAAGAAGAGAAGGGGGTGGGGGTGGGGGTGGGGAGGGTTAATGGGGGAAAGAAGGGGCATACTGGGTAATTCATCGGATTTATGAGGGACAGAGGCGGGGGAGATGGGTGCTGCAGACAGGCATAACTCAGTCACAGACATCAAATGAAAGGCCACCGCAGTATATCACACCACAAGGGAAAATATATACTGCAGAAATAAAACTAAATTAGAGAAATATTTCCATGCAACCGTTTGTCCATCATGTGTGTGTGTGTGTGTGTGTGTGTGTGTGTGTGTGTGTGTGGTGGGGTGGGGGGGGGGTTGGCCTCCAGTGTGTCACTCAGTCAGTGTGTCAGACTCAGGGGGGTATTTATAGTCGTGTGCTGGTCCTTGTTCCCTGTTTGATGGGCTGACTCCCTTTCTCTCTGAGGTAGAAAAATGTGCAGTGCCAGCAATCTAGCAGCACTTAGATTTACTGTGTTCACTCAGATGGAATAAAAAATGGTGTGTAAAGACTGTGTGTGTGTGTGTGTGTGTGTGTGTGTGTGTGTGTGTGTGTGTGTGTGTGTGTGTGCATGTGCACATGGAAGATGAGCTGCAGGGTTTCCGCATGTACAGAATCAATCAGTGTTTGTTGTTTTTTCTCCCCACCCCATTCCCATTTAATAATAAAACCTCAGATATTCTAGCAGATGGGTAATTCCACCGAACCTCACTGGAGGCACATTAGGCCGCACGCAGCTCCATGACTGTGTAAACGCGGTGGTGATATGGAAGCTAAAAAGAAGCAGTCACTTCAAAGCATACAAATGAACCAGAAAGAAGCCCACGGGTTAAAGAAGACTAAACACACCAGGGAAAAACATTACGAGGCAAATGCTCTGCATAAAACATTAATTCCTACTTATTCACACATTAATATTCGCACAGCACACTAGTTACATACATGTGGATGTTAAACATATCCAGATGCACCAGCCATGTGTATGAACACCTGTTATCTGGAAGGGTCCCAGCGTGCTGTGCTGCATGATTATGTCCCGACATCTTGCGGCTGAGGCCGATCGATGCCTTTTAATTACCAAGGGCCCAAAGCGCTGGTCGATGCGGCTGATGAGAAGCACAGAGGGAGGGGGAGAGAGGGAAAGAAAGAGAGAGAGAGAGAGAGAGAGAGGGAGAGAGAGAGAGGGGGAAGCTCCATACGGTGATTGATGCTCACTCCTCCCAGCGAGCCTTCCTACAGATGTGTTGTTAGGCTTGATTAATCCTGCCAAGCCACATTCACTCAGTTTACAGTCGGCCGTTTAACCAGCCCAGGCCGGCGCGGTCATAAGGTTAAGTGGACACAAGGTGTCCGCCCTGAGGAACACAGGCCCCTTAACCAATAAGTCATGGGTGGCTGGTTGGTCTGTGCAGGTTCTGATTTGGCAAATGTTTTCATCAGGTTTTAAGTTGACCGAGTTTTGATTTCTTTGCTCGACTAGTAGAAGAATAAAGAATAAAATGCCCTCAACAAACCCAAAGTAAAATACAAACTACTTCTGTCAACTCCTTTCCACTAACAACACAGTCTCGATCACCTTTCATACACACACTACCGGCACAAACACTTTGGCACGTGGAATGGTGAAGCCGGGGGTTAGTGACCAACCCACTCTATCTCCCTCCAAAACAGCAAACATTTAAAAAAATGAGAAATAGAATGATAAGTAGTTAGAAATTGCAATGCATTTTGTTGCACTTCACTTACTTTGTCTAAATATAAAATTGTGTTTAAAACTCATGATGGTGCAGTTTGTGCGACATATTTAAAACCCATCTTCAGTTGCGCCTCTCTGGAGAAGGTTGCAATTGCGTGCAACTGAAATGTGTTTACTAAAGAGGTATAACAGGGATAATCTGGAGCTTCTGTGCATGACGGGTGATAGAGGAGTCTTGATTTAAAACTGCCTTTTAATTATACGTTACATAACTTGCTTGTTATGTAATGTTGTTAGAGATTGCAGACCTGTCCTTCCATTCTGAGACGCAAACAAGGAACAGACAAAAAAAAAAGCTGTTTACTTGTCTTGTGCGTTAGAAAAGACAAGCACTAAAGCAAGCGGTCTGTGTGTGGAGCTGAAGCCTCAACACAGGAGGACATTAAGTGGACATTTTCCCTCGGGTGTGACTACATGGGTAAACAGCTACTCTGAGCATCGGAGGATGTTTTTCAAAGTTGACAGTTAAAATCAGTCGACTGTTAAAACTATACAAGAATGTTCATCTTCTCCTCATCCCTTCTACGTGTCGTGCAACGAGGGGCAGATTTATCTCAACTCTGGTCTTACTTTATGATTAATATCATTTAGACCTTTCAGTGTGAATTACTTGATTTGTACTTGAAATTTCAAGCAGGTCATGTGGAGTCTAGACAATAAAAATGAATAACAATCTACTTTGGTTTAAAAGTTCATATTTTAAGACCTCTATAAAATCTTCAGATGACTCTGTTTCTGTGTGAAGCAGGTCTTAATTACATGTTGAAATTGATGTCTCCTTCAGAGACACGTAATGTTGAAGCATAGCCCCTGAAACTATTCCCTTGCTAAAATAATTTAGACTATGACTACTGATTAGCATTTTAATTTTCTAGCAGGCTGTGGTGGATCAAATGTTCCTTTATGTACTGATGGATAGTTTATATGTAGATGCATCACAACTGTTTAACATAATAAACTTATTTACAGTATAAATTGTAAATTCCTGGAGTTAGAGGTGGTAATAATAATAATAATACTGTGGTTTTGACTGTTAAATGACCAGGATATTAGCTGCTAATGTTGGCTACAGACAATTATAATGTGAATATACTTGTACAGGCAATATTGTGCGATAATCATTTACTATCAATACAATTTCAATATCATATACTTGCAATACTGTTACAATGTATATATTCTGTCTACAATGTATTTTTACTTTCTACTTTTATACTGTATCGTTACTTGAATTTCAATATCCTCTTTTTGTGCTGTACAAAGGCACATTTCTCCATAGCGAGACTAAAGGATCACCTGAATTTATGGACTAATAGTAGTTTGTAGAGTCTTAATTAAGATTGATCAGTGAGACAATTCAAATGAGTATAAACAAAGCAGTTCAAATTCTACCTTCTTCCTGAGTTGGACATGAAAAAGAGAAGTGAGCGCAGGTGGAGACAAATCTAAAGAAAGGATTACTCTCACGCCAGCAGTGCCAGTGAGGTTTGGTTCCACCGGGTGCTTTTAGAGGTCCTGTATTTCTGGCTTGAATAATACTTCACCTCAGTGTCCCACTATGACCCCATCATGGACTGTAACAGCCCCTGTTGAGTCCAGCGAACAACATAAAGATCTGTGCAGCATGTGACCATCAAAATGTCACTGAGCCTGTTCCACTGCTAGAATGATGTGCCTGTGGACCTTTTATTAGCAGCCACGCTCCCTGCTGCGGGAGCTGTAACACACAGTAGAGCACTCCTCTCTCGCCTGCAGACCTTGAGAGAGTTTTCAGGCAGGAAATGTAAATGGTTTGTATCTATATAGCACTTTTCTAGTTCTGATGAACACTCAAAGCGCTTTACAGTACATTCACCCACACACATTAATACAGTGCATCTAATAACAATTATTCTATGAGGGGCAATTTAGGGTTCAGCATCTTGCCCAAGGACACCTCAGCATGCAGATGGGATTTGAACTGCCTACCTACCTTCTGGTTGGAAGACAACCACTCTACCCCCTCAGCCATGGGAACTTTTTAAATGTGAAATTTTAAAAAGGGCACTGGACAATAACACAATTTGTGTAGCACAGCACAGATAGAAATAATTTAGATATCTACTGATCAAGCTGAAACATGGGGCATAGCATCAAATAATGAATCCAAACCAAAATGAACACTTGAACTAAAACTACCAAAAAAAACAAAAAAAAAACGTATTTCTTCCCACAGTGGGTGGGATTTAAGACCTATAAAGCTAGCCATCAGGAAGCGATCGAGATGTTTGTCTTCACTTCAAGTCACGTTGAGCAGCTTTAAATAGTCTATGAGCTGAAAGCAGTCCCGGTCTGTTCGGTCACTTGTTGAGCTCTAAATAATTGCAGACACTGTATTTCCTGTTCGTCTTCCTCATCTTCCTTAAGCTACTGAAGTGGGGCTGAGCAACACTAAAATGCTTCCCACTAGCAAACTGTCACATTCGCTCCTCGTCATGACCATCCCGTCTTCTCTTCTCATCAACACACTGTGCCAAACAATTTTGCTCTCAAGATTTACCACCAAGCAACTCAATAGGAGCTGCGTTTTGCATAAACGCCTCCCACGCAGGCACAGATTACAAAACTTATCTCCTCTAAAGGGAAGCGGTTAAAGTAAACCTTGAGACTTACAACAGTGCATGAATGAGGCTTCTTTCTTGGCAGCCGACGAAAGACAAACTAATTGGAGAAATATATTCACAGCCGTTACATTTTGACCAATTCTAATTTTAAACATTAAAACCTCATTACAGGAGCTCTTGTCTTTTTCCTTCAACAAGTTAATTGTCCCAGATGAGCGCTTGCTGTTGCTTTATGTCTTTGCAGTCTTGATGTTGGCCTGGGCTCACTGGACAGGAGGTGAATCTATACATTGATAAAACACAACCTGAGTGTTTTAACATTTAACCGATGGTAAAAAAAAAAAAAGAAGAAAATCCTCCTGGAAGCCAATTAAGATTACTGCCAACATTAGGAAAACAGCCTCCACGGTTCATCGCACGTCCTGGAGAGAGAGTGAATAAATGAAGACCAGCAGCATTTTTCCCCAATATATAACTTTATTTAAAATATTGTTACAATTTATTACTCTACACAACATTTTCAAATCTTTTTGTCCTTTTTCTTTTATTGGTTAGTAAACCTTTGTGTTTTTTTTAGATATAAAACTCTCCATGTTGTAGCGTAGTTCAGCATCAAGTGTTAATCGACGTCTTTCGACACTTAGTAAATGCAACACTGCTTCTCTTGTTTCACTGTGTGGTTTAAACTAATCCTCCATCTGTTGCCCACACACTAAATTAATGATTCGACGGTGGCTCTAGCATTGTACACTAACATTTCCCCAATATTTATAATTTCTGCTTAAATAAATAAAAGTTTTGAGTTGGAGAAACAAGAGTGCATTTTGTCCAAAGGATATCTTTTTTTTAAACTTTTTTAAAACAGCTATTTACAGGTTATGCTGAAGACAAACATACAAGACTTTTAATTGATGTCACTGCCTACTTGTCATGGAAAAGCCCTGTTCGAAAGCAATGAACAGAAAGTAATTACATAAAGGTTAACACTTTTCAAACAGCACTTACATCCACCTTTCATTTTAGTCATAGGTAGGGAACGTCAGCTGAAATTAAAAGGCCAGCAGCTAATGCCCCTCTGAGCTGGACGTGCGTTCCAGAGGTCGACAAACATCAAATCTACACAAAAGCGCTTTTGATGAGACTAACCTGGCAGCTCCGACTGAAAAGGACAGTGTCAAAAGTGAGAACACTGCCTCACACAGTGCAGTCCGAGAGCCCTGCAAAATGTTTTTTGAACTATCAGAAAAGATCTTGTACGTTACCTGCAGCTGAATGAGGTTGGATGGGAATCAGTGCTGATTTGGCACATGAGACTCTGAAAAACTGATGGTTTCCATAGCAACTGCATCATTTTGATGTGCACTTCAACAACAGGTTCTGATGAACGCAAAGTTTCTGAGTTTCATGCGCAGTGAATTTGTTTCACTCCCCTGCCTCCATGTTTGTTTTACAGTGAAACATTCTTTATATCCGTAAAGTTCGATCATTTTTCATAAATAATCTTTCTCTTACAAGCTCAGCCTGTCCAGCATTTCAGACACAAACACAGGTGGCCCACAGCACAGTGCACACTGACGAACAAGAACTATCAAACACAGGCCAACCGTACAAAGACGTGCTTCTTAACATTCCTGTCATCTCTCCGCTTTCACTTAAACACCGTTACCATGACATTTATCTCACTGATGGCCGAGACGGACGACGACTGACAGTACACACACCTGCCAACGACTGCCGAAGAACGGAGGCTGGCACGTGGCATGGACGAGACGAGCCGAAAACACAAAATTATAAAAAAACAGCAGTTTTCTAAAGGCATATTCACAGCAGCACGAGCCACGGGGACGTACAACAAATATCAAACGGTTAAAAAAACAACACTGATTTGAATACATCGTTGAGTCAGTTGCCTGACAGGAATAAAAGGAACACAGAAGAGGGTTGAGCCAACGTGGTGCTGCCACGGCAACCACATCTCCCTGTGATGACGGGAGACCAACCTGGAGTGAGAGCAGAGGACAGGACAGACCAACACACACACACACAATCGCACATCCCAACACAATCTATCTGACCCTCCCTCTAGAGTTTATAAGAGGAAAAAAACAGCATGGTTGAACAGCTTTAATTCTCGTCATCCATCTCTAAATTGGCCATTACTTTAGCTGTCAAAATGACCATCCAGCAATTTGCACATTGCAGTCTCCATCTCAATCCAGCCGTCTCTGGTGTGAGTGTAAAACATACATCATTCTGCCACAGTCTGGTACGTACATGTATTGCTATAGGCTGTTGTGTAACTGATGCCTGTCCTCAAGAGGCAACAACTGGAATAACAAAAGAGCTTGTGAGGCTGAATTTAACAATTTTGTCAAACCAAAGCAGCAGGGAGACGGGGATATGCGTGTGTTTGTGTGTCTCCGAGTGGCTGGGAATCTGAGCATGACAATAGGAGACGCCTCCTATTTGTCTCCATCTGTCTGGCATCTCCACTCTCACATAGATAGAAAAACCTCATCTTCATTTTCTGGCTCTCACACCGACAGCTCATCAGACACGTCCAATCAGAGCTTGAAAGCTTATCAGCAATGTCATTGATAGACATAGAGGACATATACACAAAACACAGCAGCCACGCACACACACTAACACGAGAGCCTGCTCCAAGATGACAGACTGAAAAGCAAATTGTGACTAAACCTTGACATGAAATAGACATTTTATCCAACCGGAAGCTAAAAGATCGATCGTACGAAACAAGAGACATATAAAGTCGAACCTGCTCTACAATTCAGAGTGATTAAATAAAAACATCTCTCTGTTTCAGGTTTTTTGGTTTCTGCCAGAAGGTTGAGTGAAGGACAAGAGCGAGTCAGTAATGAATTGGCTGAGGAAAAACCTACTAGCACTTCGTGGGATAAACAAAACTCTTATCGCATTCAGGAGAAATCAGCTCATTTGCGCAAACCGTCTCTGTTCAGATGCTATTTCCTTAAGTGAGAGAAAATGTTTCAAACTGACAGAAAATTTTAAAATGAAATGAAATTTCAAAATAAAATCAATCTGTGTAAATCATAAAAGTGTCATATAATCATGTCATATGCACACACGGCTAATACTGTATCCATTTTCAAGAGGCAGACAGATGCCTGCATTGCTCTGTATGCTGATGGCCATGGTTGCAGCCGCACAACTTCATGCACCATCTATGCTCAGTTCAACACACACACACACACACACACACACATACAGCATCTGTCCTCCTGACGTGGTTAATGGACAAACTGCAGTGGAGGAATACTTTTGGGTGAGTTACAGAGCCCGAGGGAGCACTCCATGAGATTTCTACTTCTTCAAAATCCCACTACGTTTGTCTTACACTCTGCTTCCCCCTGCTGTCCGTTCAGAAAAACAGCAGCTCACCCACTCAAAACATCTCCCGTCTCCATACTTAAATTCATATTCCGTCGGACCAGATTCCTTGCGCAGAACATGTGACATTTCAACATCGTCAAAGCTTTGGCCCCTCATTCTTGCACAGAGATGAGAAGGAGAAAGCCTTTTCCTCTCAACTCCGCAAAATCACCATAATAAAACACTTGAATACCCATACTGACATTAACGGTTGACGTGGTTTTCAAGTAATGAAGGTTAAACCAGAAGAAGTGATGAACAAAGATTAGAAAGAGCAGCTTGAATGCAAATCAGTTAGTGTTTCACTGTGTTAGATCAAGAAACCAATTATTAAAGGTCTTACATTAACCTATATTTATGTTAACCAAACATATAATTAAAAACGTGTTCCCTCCCATCAGTTTTTGTTTAGTTGTTTTAGTTACATTTGTGTCGCTGATGTTTTCTGACAAAGACAGAATACTTCTGACCTCACAGATAGAAAACATCATTTATGTGTTAATGTCCAGCATCAGTGTAAAAGCATGACTTTGCTTTCTTTGTCACTAACTGACAGAAGTGAAAACCCTTATTGTTTTCTTCTCCGTCGACATAGCTCAAGTTCATCAGCGGCCGCGTCGAGGGGCCTCAGGCTGAATCCATCCAAGTAGGAGACCCAAGCGTCGTCAAGTTGCTTTGAGCAAATGTTACTGCAGCGCTGTGGTCGACGCTGACCAGTCACACACTGTAGATATGCGTTAGATCTCAACCGGTGGCGAGAATTTTGCTCGTGTCCTGCCACATCTCAGGGAGATTGCATGGAGGAAAACAACAGACACACTATGGAGATCTAGTAAATGACATGAAAGCTGGCTTTTGTTAACTTTCATTGCTCTTCTTGCTGTGTGTATCCCTGGGTTTGGTTACGTGTGACTATTCCAATTTCCCACATTCGTCAGTTCAGTTTTCGGGGGGCGTGGATCGCCTCAGTCCGTCACTCAGTCCTGTGTTTGTTGATGGGCGCGCTCAGGGGTGGCTGTAATGATGCAAGTGGACCAGTTCTAGTTTGTGTGGTGACCAACGGTTTTAGGAAGTTGCAATCTCCCCCCCTAGGTGGCGCCATCCCTTTTGCTGTGTCTCCAGAGGAGGCAGAATCTCTGGAACAGAGAGACGGTTCAGGGAAGTCTAAATGATGGGCTGATTTCGAACATCATGCGACTTATGAAAATGCTTCCACAATACAACATAGATTTCAGTGTGTCTGAGTCTGTCGCTTTGCAGCACGATGTCTCCCTCACCTTGTCTCTGACTTCCTTTCCCTTCTCAGCTTCTCTGTCTTTAGCTGTCCATTATTTCCTCCGTTGTAATCGGTCTGTTCTCTTACAACTACGAATGTTTCCCACTCATTCTTGTTCTTCGAGTTGCTCGTCCACATACTTGTTTTGCATGTCTTGTTTATTTCGTTAGCCAAGGGGGAAATAGTTTCAACTTCCCCTTGATGACTCTGACAGTGAGTCACATGCCTCTATGTGCATCTATTCTGAATACCTACTTCACTCCACAGGATGTGTCTTCTCTCAGTAACCCGATAGCCTCGGAAGAGAATTTACTCTGCTAAGTTGTTAAGTGCTCTGTGAGGCTCTGGTGAACAGTCTATAAAATGTCTCTGCAGTTTCTGCTGGATTTTGTTCAGTTCCTTATAATGAAATAGGAGCTGCAGAAAATAGATAAAACAATACAAGCGTTTCTGAATGCGCCTCTTCTAGGGCCAGGTGCAATTTAATGTCACTGAACTTAAAATGCTCATAAACCTGTAAAGGATTCCCATATATTTAAGCCTTTAGGACCATCTCACACTGTACTCGCCTGTATCCTCTCCCTGCCCTTGCCCTTTTAGTTTTTTCCAGACAGGAAATTATTGAATAATTCATTGAGCTTGATGAGTCCTGTCATTCTAATCGCTGCTCAGTATCACATCTGAATACATATTTGATTTTCTCTGGATAAAATTCCAGCCTCTTAGTGTGTAGCGAGTTCTTTCAATTTGTATTTAGGGGGACAAAAACAACTTGCTACTCACCATTGTTACTGCAGTTTTTGTTGTCTTTGTCAGACGCCTCTTCCTCAACCTGAAAACCAGGAGATAACACACAAGAAATATTAAGAAAACAGGTTGGTGGCTTAGTGTATTCCTGAAGGAAAATGTAATAATACGCTAAGTTTAGAGTTTCAAACTTGGCAAGGATTCATGTGCTTCCCAGAATGAAAGAGGAAAGGAGTGGTTCTTACCTGTTTCCTCCACTTCAGCTCACAAAAGACCCGCTCAAAGCACTCGTGCATGTAGTTAAACTGGGAGAAAGATTCAAACACAATTGTTGTTCAGTCTTTAATACAAAAATCAGTCTGCAAAGTAACAGGGATAAGTTGTATTTCTATCCATTGTGTTTGCTACTGCAGCTTTAATTACATGTGAAAGAAAGTGTGTAGACTATTAAATCACACATTTATTACTTACTTACAAGACTGGTCACTCTAAAACTTTAAATACCAACAAGGTGATTGATACATAAACACAATGAAATGGCAAAAAGCAGTGTAGGTGCAGATCACTCACATATGGAGTGAAGATCTTGACCCAGCGAGGTTTCTTCTCTCCTCTGGCATACTCGAAGCAGAAAGCCATCCCCTCCTCATCAGTGTCCCAGCGCTGCATCTCCCCCCACTCAAACGCTATCACCTGGTTCTGAGGAAGACACAGTGTTGGTGACTTTTATTGAGAGGTACAAAAAAAACTATGTTGCCTTGAAAGTTTAAATTGGAACCTGCATTTGTATTTTTACATTTCTTTCCCAGAAAAGCTCAGACACACACTCACCTCCAAAGTGCCGTCCTCCGTGCAAGCGTGCAGTTTGAAGTGATGGATGCTGATCGCTGTGATGACATGTCCCTTCCTCCTGGAGTCGCAGGAGCAGTGTGGGAAAACTACCTCGTTGTAGCCCTCACATGTCCGCAACAGGCTCAGGTACTAAAAGATAAGAATTATAGAGCACACACCAGTGTTACTGTGAGTAACCAGGTTTACTTCAAAGTCAAACTACTCTAAAACCCTTGTTAACACGAAGTTCAGGCTACGACCAGAGTTCTCACCTACTCCCCAACTACACTCTGGCATTAATTATGGCATATTTATGTTGGCCCTTAAAGATAAAAGTACATATAGCATGAACACACAGCAATGTTCCAGAAAATGTTTATGGATCAAATTTAAAGTGGCTGTAGTAAAATATAGGGGTTATGTGTAAAGTATGTTAAAAAATAAAGTGACATTTATTGTAGACTGTATATTTCATTTATATATATTTATTTTTATAGAAATATGATCATATATCTGTACAAATAAGAACCCCAAAAGTCTTCAGAGGTAGCCTTGCTGTTAAACTGTCTAATAAAACATTTATTTATCATGTCTTCAGCTTTTCCTTCAAACAGACTGGTGAGAAAAAACATTATATTTCAACTCTGAGACCAAATCTCATCTTCCAAAAGGAATTAGAACATATTTCAAAACATCAGAGCCTGCAGTAAATTATCAATGGGCTTGCTGAGTCTCCTTCGGAAGGGGGCGCACACTGTCTCACCTGGAAGAGAGGTCACATCCCCAGAACTTTCAAACTGTATATTTGGTTAAACCGACCACATATTCAAAGCCTCAATGGTAAAAAAATTACTTTCTCAAAACTTTATAAAGGCTTAGGTTAGGCACATACATTGAAGTGCGATGGATGGGCTAAGTTATCTACAATGCTGCTATCATTCTGAATCGAGCCCACCACTCACCATTCCCTTCCCAAAGCCCCTCTGGTGTAGCCTTAATATTTCTGCTTTCATTCTTTTATGTGTTTTGCCCTTAAAGGTCACCATGTATAACCTATTTCTTATGAGAATACCAGCTCATTAGAATTGTGTCTCATGTTTGAATGTGCAAAAAGACTCCTGTTGAAAACTGGCTTTTTAATAGAAATAAATGAAAGCAGTTCTCCATTTTAATGAATTACTTTGGAAGCAGGATTCACAGCTCTGAGTAATTTTTTTTCCCTTTCATTCCTCCACATTCACCATCCTGTGTCTTTATCATGCAAATCCAGACTTTTTTGTGCAAATTTGGACTTCATCAATAAATCAGCTCACTGAAGTACATGTTAATGAGTGTTGATTTTATATTCATTTTTCTAAAGTTTCTCTTCAAGAGCTTGGAAATGTGCTCGGTGGCTACATAGTCATGAATGTTTTTTTGAATTTGCTTCATTCCCCTTTGATTTAATTTTCCACAAAAATGAATACAAGCCTGATTTCTTCTTTCTCAAACATACAGGGAGATATTCTGACATGTAACAACTGTGTCATCCTTTTCTGTCAATTCTTAATAAGTAAAGGTTTGGTGATGGCTCTGGTGAGCAGGCAAAAAGTGCAGTCATCCCAATCCCCTCCCCAAACAAAGACTGGTTTGTTGGACTGACCGTGGCCATCTTGCGCTGCTCTGCCAGTTTCTGCAGCTGGTAGGATTTGTCCTCTGTTTTTATGAATCCCTTCTTCACATCATCCAGTGCCTGCACAGACAGGGGGTGGGGTGGATGGCGGGGTTAGGGTGGCATGAAGAGATACAACACCATTATAAGTAGATATTCAGGTTGAAGTAAGTGAGTTCATCCATTAAATGGCATTAAGCTCTTGTAAGTTCAACTATAATTGATATTGTCATAATAAAAATCAATCAAATGACAATGTGGAAACAAGGTGACCGGTGATTTCCATTATTTAGCTAGACTTTGACAGCCCACCCTAATTTGTCCTGCCAGTTCCATAATGACCTGAAAATTATAACATAAAAGATATTTAACGTAGCGTTTTGCTGTCTCTCTCGTCTCTATTTCTGAAAGACATTAACAATAGGACCAGTCTGTCATAATGGGACCGATCATGGAAAGCATGAGCAGAAATCCTGCCGTGTTAGTGGCCTTGCAGACTGAAGGTTTTTATCGTCTTCAGCAGAACTCAGTATGACAATGAACTGGGCTCATTAGCCAATCACAATGAGCCCCCACCCCCTGTTTGGCATCTTTATTTTGGTTTGTAAACACAATGCAACATTCAGTCACATAAGAACCAGATATTTCCCTTTGGAGTTGGTAGAGAGCAACTCCACCAACAAAAGAATGAATACAATCACCAGGTGGCCACTAACACAAGTATTCATTGCAGGTTGAAATAATCTGGTTGGGCTCGTTGTAAGAACTGAGATGTGCTGACTTTCCTCACAGAACTCTTTTTACCACGTCACATCTGAACCTCACATGCCTAACAGGCTTCAGGTAGTGACCTTTCTTGGTCAGTGGCCAGCCTGAAGCCTGCTGCCCCAGCTACAGCTATTTTTAGTGCATTTGCATTAGAGGATTATTTTTTCCACTTCACACTTATGCTTCGAAAATTGTGGCAACTGGCTTGTAGAATATCATGTTACTTTGGCTTCCTGATCACAGGAGGTGGCCTTTCAAAGTAATGGGCTCTTTGAGGCCAGCCTAGATGGTTAAAAGTAAGAGAGTAAAATGATTTCCACGATAATGGCAGAAATTATTCATTGAAATTTCCAACATGTTAAAATTCAGAAAGAAGTTTACAAACTCTTTGGGGAGACAGAAGATCAAATTTGTAAAATTGTGCCCAGCTCCCATCAGTTCATGGCAAATGAGATTCAATTATTGTTATTACCTGGTGAAAGCAGTAGTGCAGTGCCAGAGGATTGTCTCTTAGTAACTCCTCCTCCTGGAAGCTGAACAACCATTTGCGCAGCGCCAAGCAAGTCCCCGGAACCGCCGACGTGTAGTTCTGCACATAAAGCTTGTGGGGAAACTCGTTGGGCGCCAGCTTCCGTACTGTGACAAAAAAAAGAAAGCAGGAGAGGGATATTGAAGTGGACAGAGTGGGGGTGGTCTGTTTAGTCATCAAAAAAATAATTCATAATAACCTGTATTAAATAACCCTTGCTGTCCAAAACTGCAGACATACCCTGAGGCCCACTGAGTCAAACCAGTGGGATGATGCAGGTCTTTATTTAGACCTGTATCATCCCTTTATTTAATGGTCATGTGATGAAGTTGGAGCAGAAATTTGTAATGTAAAAAATGCTCTGTGAATTTCTGCTGTGAAACAATGAGAAACATCAACATACACACAAGGTTCTTACCAAAGGAATGGTTGACGACCTCAAAAAGGGCAAAGTAGCTCGCCATAATACTGTCCATTCCAACCTTCATCACTAATGCCTAAAGGAAGAGCAATACAGTCAGTTATGTAAGAAAAACAGTGCTTAGTAAATTCTTTTAAACTCCAACTGCCTGCAAATCTTTTTTTCTTCCAGTGTAAACATACATTTGCATTAATACAATATAAGGTATTTACTAGTAGTATGTATGGACAGGTAGATTTGATTCTGTAATCCTCAGTGCCACAACAAAAGCTAAAAACTGAATGTAAAGCCCAATTCACACATTCAAACTATGAGGGCAATAATGTGTAAAATAAAGCTCAACGACAGCCTCATTCCAGCAGATGTCATGTGATCTCACCTGGTACACCTGGTCTGTGGTGCTGTTCTTGCGGACTCTGACAGAGATGGTGGTCTTGTCTGGCAGGGCTATCCGCAGTTCTACATCTGTCACTCCATTGTAGTTCTGCACAGAGGAGCAAAACATTATGAGAACAGTCGAGCTGCACTAACTCATGTGTGGATTAACTAAAGGTGGGTACTGTGTTGTATGAGAGTGAAATGAATGCAATTGTTGTTTGTGGATTTTAAAAAACATAACGAAACCAGAAGTCCTTTGGTAAGAAGTCCTGATCCTTTTAAGTTCCTCTGTAAGTGTAAATAATTATAGTAGGATTTTATTTGTTTCGCTACAGGAACTTCTACAAACACTAGTAAGCCTATGTAGTTAACTGATTTCTAGACTGACTGGTTTTAAAACAGACTGTATTTATATAACAGTCTTATCAACGACTCAAGGTGCACATCATTAACACACTGCTGGCACAGTCGTCAGGGCCAAAGTGGGGTTTCTGTGTCTTGCCCAAGACACTTGGAGGATTGAACCATCCACCCTCTAGTTAGTGGACAAACTGTTCTACCTCATGAGCCACAGCTGCCCAATCTATCCGTGGCAGGAGAAATTAGACTATGACAGGTCACCAAAGTCTTTACAGAGTAATTCATGGGAAACACTGATATGCAAACACTGTCATAATCAGAGATGCATACCTCGTCTGATTCAGAGAGAAACTCCTGCATGATGTCACTCTCCCCGATCACCCGCACAGAGCAAACTGGAGACACACAACACAGACAAGGATGAAGAGAAAGAGAGTGGGGGTGGGGTGGTCACAACATATTAAATAAACAAAAGGACAGTTAAATGTCACATTGCTTGTATCCTGTGTTCAGGTTCACAATATTCTCCTTTTAAAGTGAAAAACTATTGTTTTTCCTGACAAGATGGTTTCTGCACGTATACAATTCGTCTTTCCTTCTTTTGTTATTATTGATATTATGGATTTTGGTGGAGGGTCTAAATACAGTCTTGTACTTTAGCATCAACCTTTGACAATGGAGCTGTAATTCCTGTCAATTGATGTATGGATCGGTAACAGAGAAGCCTTTTGTCTTCGCTCGAACTTAAGATGAACACAAGCCTTTCTTTACACTAGTGACATTTCCATATCAGCATACCTCGCTCAAGATATTCCTCCAGGCCTCGACGCCGAGCATCCAGCTGCTGTTCAGAAAGGGAGAAAGGCCATTTCCCTGGAAGCTTTGGGAAGTTGAAGTTGGAATACTCTCTCTTCAGGTTCTGGTGAAGGATGGCAAATTCCCGGTAGCGCTTTGAGCACAGCTGCCTACCTGACATGTACACATTGTACACCTACAGCCATTGAAGCAAGAAAATAACAGAAAGGAATTAGAGGGAGACTCCCACAGGAAACACATTATATTCACTGTGCGATTATGTATTTTCAACATACTGTATATGGGACAGGTTTCAAAGGAGCCACGAGGCTATTTCAAGAATGACAAATGTTTGGGCCAGCGTGTCAAATGAGCACTCACCACAAACCTCTCGGAGTGCTGCTCTACATGTTTGTATGTGGGAACAGAAATGGGCACGGCCTGCTTGTCGCTGTAGTCATAGTTGGGTTGGACTTCCTCTCCTCCTTCCAACCCATCGGCCTCCTGAGGTGGAACAGAGAGCACAGCCAGAACCAGCTCCTTCTCCCCTGCACGGATCAGGTCCACGACCTGCTTGTGCGTGGCACCTTCCACGCTCACCCCATTACTGGAAGAAAAGTGAGAGCAAGAGAATGTTAGATGAGAAAGTGAGATAGGAGATTTACGACCATTTTACACCCTGCGCTGTTCACGTGATGAATTTATGTTTCAACATGGCAGACTCTCTAAATACCGAAACAACAGATCAAGTATTCAGCACTGACCACAGCAGTACTTGACTGGATATTTTCCATCAAATATAAAATTTGTGTAGCGCATTTTCTAATAATACCACTTCTTAAAAGAATTCTAATGGGAAATATCAAATACTGTCCAGATAGCATTGCCCTTGAGTCCCCACATTAAAATCCACAGAGTAATCAGTTTTATGTAAGGTAACCTGAGGCCAACCTGTGGCACTAAAAACGGAGTCATTGGCCTGCTGTCACTGAAGGAATGAAACCGATAGCAGAGACACTTAAATTTTATAACAGCTCTGGTAAAGAAATGGCATTTAGGACAGATTGGTCACGCCACAGTCGATAAGAAACTCACTTAATAAATAATACAGTCTTCGGCATCTGTAAGAATTATAATTATGGCACTTGAATCCCTTATCTTCAGCACAACATTATAATAAATTATTATTAATTTTGCAAATATGTGATCTGTACGTGTCTTTTTTTGCTGTGTGTTTCATATTTTGTCATTCATTGACAAACACAATGTTTGGAGCGCTGAGTAACCAGGTCAGCTCCAATGGCTCCCTCTCCTTTGGTGCCGTGAGACACCTCCCTTCTTGGCTTTACAGAGGCCAGATGGCACCGGCATCAGGTGTCTCTGTTAATCTTCAAATGAGAAACAGCGGGACGGAAACATGAAAGGAGGGAGGGAGCAAGAGCACAAGCAGAGGTCTGTCCATTATATGCAATGTCTCCATCCCTGTGTAGTGTAGGAAAAGTGTGTTGTGAAAAACAAAAGAAACATCAGGAGATGAGAAGAGCTGGCTGTGTTGTGAGAAAAGCGATTAAGGTGACTGAAAGCTAAATTTAAGGTGTGAGACCAGGAAGACAAAGATAAAGGTGCTTTGGTCACACAACTGTTATCGAATCATCCTTGTGTTAGACAAAACAGAAACAGCAAGCCGACTAGAAAGGTGTCTCAGTAGCTGATCAGCAACTAGATGTTCATATACCATCCTCCCTTTCCCAATACTGATTTTGATGCCTGGTCTTTGCGTATCTGCATTTCAAAAAATAGATTCCCGTACTTGGAGGTGCTCGACCTGTCATTTTCTGCAGATTCAGAGGCATTTCTGATGCTGATATCGGTATCAAAACATCTCTAACAGCAAAAAAGAGGGTTGGTTGCTTGTGAATTTGGCTAAAATTAAGCAACAATACACTAAAGTAGGACTGAACCCATTCAGTTATGAGCTATTTCTCTCTGTTTATGAGTAAATATGCTGTGAAGACAAAATCTCAACATGAGACAAACAAGCTGCTCTTTATTGTTCACTGAGAGTTAAGTTGTGTTTTCAAGGTCATCAAGTTTCAAGTCATCACATTTGGATCAAAGTTTAAATTGTCATCAGGTTCACTGATTAATGGCCAAATGATTGATTAACTTATCACTGAGGTGAAGCTTTACAGGACCTTGTAGCATTACTGTCAGGTGAGCAGACTTTTGATTTATTATAAGTTGACTAAGAAATATCTAATCTGAGTGCAGATCAATCGATCAGGCAGTTGTCAGGGGGACTAAGTCTAGAAATACTACAATTTAGCAGCTTAACATAGATTAAGTCAACCCTTTCACTTAGTCATAAATCTTTGCTGTAAAATGTGACATAAGACATACTTCAGTGGATGATGTTTTTGTGTTTTTGCGAAATAGCCCAGCTGGTTAATATATCACATGATAAAAAACAGTCCCATCACATGACCCACAGAGCAATTTAGCAATAAAAAATAGAGAATGCATAGGTTGGATAGATGCCTCAGCAACTTTAAGGGAGGTCATTGTTCCTTGTTTTTAGTTTCTCTTCTCCATTACTGGTTGGTTTAATAAAGTACCATTATAATCTGGGGTCATGTTTTAACTGCGCACACTGTGACTGAGCCAGAAATACATATGGACCTATGAGAAACATATATAACAGGAACTGCACATATTTACTACTGACATATAACTCATTTGCAGTATTTAGCCCTTACTGGTCAGGCCACAGATAATAGCCATGGTTTAATGGTGTATTATTAGAAGTCTGGATGTATAATACGAGCTGATAGAGGCTCTAGTGGGATGTAATTTCTCTTTTATATAACAATGATAAACTTTATTCATAATGCACTTTTTAAAAACAGCAAAGCAAGACAAGTAAATATCAGAGAAATAACAATCTGCAGGATGCAACATGACGAGGAGGCTGGACAACCACTAATAGGTGGTTGGACACAGGGTAGTGTTCAAATTAAATGAATAAATATAGTCAGATTAAAACTTTAACATATAAAAGCAGTAATATGAATAAAATAAATGGAGAAAAGAAAAAGATAAAAACTTCACATGTAAGCAAGTCTATGAAAATGAGTTTTAAGAAGTCACTGACTCTGGGAGCCTTATCTCCTCAGGTAGTTCCTTCCAAAGCCGAGGGGCCCTGATCAATAAATCTTAAAATCAATTATAAACTGGACAAGGAGCCAAAGGATGGAAGCAAAGGATCAGGGTGATGTTTTAAGAGCAGTGAGAAGCCGATAGCTGCTGCTAAACGACTATTATACATCTATTACTGGCGAGAGGAAGTGCAGAACAAGTTATTTCAATCTAAAACTCTTCTGGGGGAGAGTCTGACAAGCCCCCCCCTGACTTCTCCTACTGCTTCAAGATGTCTCCAGGATCCAGCCATGTGGGTCAAACCACCCAAGGACACTGATCAGGCATGTAAACAATAAGAGAGATCTAAAAACTGTCCCATGTAAACAACACAGCTCATCAGGCCAGACTGACAAGAGATGTCTCCTCCAGACACACACACACACACACACACACACACACACACACACACACACACACACACACACACACACCAACCATATGATGTTGAATTTGTCTTCGGGCTTCAGGCTCAAAACACATTCGCACGATTAGACAGCACAATGTCAACAAGGCTGTCATGTAGCTTCTCTCCACTAGCTCGACAGGACGTTAGCTACCTGGCTCCTCAGCTAGCTGCAGCTAATCAACATGCACAGGCTGTGGTGTAACTTATGTAAGCTGGTTAGCCTCCTGGTTAAGTCACTAGCGTTAGCATGGTGAAGCTACACCCCCCCCCACCCCCCAAACCTGCTGTCACACGCAGTAAACCGAATAAATAACTAGTTGTTCTGCGTAAACGACCACTTTTGTTGCCATAACACACAAGTGGCGTCGCCTTGTAGCCCCCGAGGACGGCTAACGCGTGCTTGGAACGGGCTCCAGCTAGCCTCGCTGGCTAACTCCCAGGCGGACAGAGGAGGCTGACTTACACTTCGAGGATCCGGTCGCCCTTAGCTATGCCGGCTCGGTCCGCCGCTCCACCGGGCAGGACGGCGCTGACATGCTGGAGAGGAGCGTACAGCTCCCCGTTGATGCTCCGCAGCTGCCCCCCTTCGCTGACTTGACCGCGAACATTGAACCCGTACCCGGACTCCGACTTGACGATCCTCACCGAACGCGGACCCGACGTTACCGTGGTGGCGGTCTGGCCCGCGGTGCCCGCCGCCGCCGAGGAACCGGCGGCCGGACCGTTACGGGATGCCGAAGGCTGAGCCGACCGAGTTTCATCGCCTCCTACATCCGCCATCTTATCCACAGACCGTACCCCCCCCTCCTGTCGGTGTCTGCTGGTGAATTCACAACAACACTCGGGCTCTGTGCCTCGGTCACGTCAGCTCCACAGACAACCGCTCTGTTGTTGATGACCCGCCCCCAGGAAGCGTCACGAGACACGGCCACTCAACGTGACCTCCCGGAGGCGTCACCGGAGCTCAGGTCTTTTTTTAAAAACCTTTGAATCTGTCATCGTGTCACCGCTGATTATTCCTGATTATTCCTCTCCAGTGTGATTATCATCACATCTGTTCATGTGACAGCGGCAGTAACAGGTCCACGGATCTGATTGTGTTGGAACTTACTTTATTCTAGTTCTTTAACCTGCAAACAACTTGTCAACGTGTTGTACGAACACTGCAAAACACAGTCAAAGTGAGAGATTGTAGATGAAATAAAAAATAGCGAAGAAATAATGATCGAATTTAAAGAAAAACACGAAAATATTACGAGGAAGAACAACAAAAAGCACTAATAATAATGAAATGATAATAAGGAGATTAATTTAAAGATGTTTAGATCAATTCATTTACAAATCACGATATATATGTATTAACAAATTTGAAATGATATATGTATGTGTATATATATTTATATTCCACAATGAATGGAAGTCAATGCAAAATCCTAATAAGATGCAAACCTGGATTTGTGTGTGTGTGTGTGTGTGTGTGTGTGTGTGTGTGTAAACCAAGCTGATTATTTTCAAAGAAATATTTCAAAACCAGAAAATGCTGTTTCTCTCGAACATTCACTGATCATTGGGAGTAATAATTCATCACTGTGACACTTTGACACTTTATCTTACTGTACATATTGCACAATCCCTCCACTGGTATTTTTTTCAGTTTCAGTCACTTGTAGCTTTAGTTTCTTTTTCTTTTTTTCTTCTCTCCTCCAGTGTCTCAACCCATTCTTGTCACACTCACTGATTTGCTGCCCTGTCCTGTGACAACATTTAAAGTTGATGCCAACCACTGATATTATTGTGCCATGTGTCATGTTATCTTGAATGCAATGGGGAGGCGCAATCTGTGAAATCACCTCCTCTGTATTTGTTTGAAATGAAAACCTGCAGGTTTGCTGTTAAAATAATCTTGGTGGTAAAGCTTATCACTGCTGCAGAACACAATGTTCCCAATGTGGATGCTGGACATCAAAATAAATTAAATTAAAGTTTATATATAGTTATAGTACTTTATTTGTAAGACAGGAAGCATTTTATTTCTTGTTTTAAAATGTGCTTTGATAAATGTGCTCATACTCTTACATATGGTTTGTCTCTAAGATATGAGCCACTGGGGCTTGGCAATTAAATAACATCAATGATTATATAATTTTCATCAATAACAATTTAGCAAAGGTTCAATATATACTGATATATTGCTTGTGCATGGTGAAAGCACAGTGAGGACGTTTAACACACAACTGAACCACCTCTGTTTGCAAATCCCTGCTCATAAACAAGAGCTAAAGACCACAATGTTTGGAGCAAAAATCAGTGTTTGAACTTAATAATTTGACATTTATCGTGATAATTATCGATATCGAGCGGACGTTTGGGCTAAAACATGCGGTAAATGACTTGAATTTGAATGTCAGGGCTAACAGACACTTGGATGACACCACAGAAGCAGTATGGAGGCATTTTATGTTTTTTTCTGTTGTTTTTATTTGTTTGAAAAAGTGGTCACCATTAACTTCAATTGTATTGGCTTTGACTGCAATGCTGTTTACCCCTGAAACTCTGAAAACAAAGTTCACGACTCAGATTTCCAAAGAAGAAAAAGAAACATTTATTTCATTTTGCATTTTGACATACATTTTTTCCGTTAGTGCCTTCAAGCAGTAGTAAATATTTATTCTTTTTTCAGAACAGCTAGCTAGAGAAACTTTTTTCACAGAAAGGCACCTCTCTGTGTTGGTCTCCAGGTGGCGCTCTGGTCCCTATTTCTTCTTGCTCGTGAAGAACTCGTGGCACATCTGCGTGAGGCTGCACACCATGGCCGTATACTCCGCAAAGTCCACTTTGTTGTCCTTGTTATGGTCCAGGTCGTTGAAGATGCGATCTATTGCGGTCTTGTCAGCGGAATTCTGCAGGTTAGAATAAATGTCAGGAGACATGTTGCTTCTGGAAGACATTAGTTGTAGTGAAGTTCTCAGATGGTCATAAAACAGGGCTGGATTATCACTGGACTTGTGCATATTCAACACTCAGAAATCACTCACCCCCAGCATTTCTTTGAGCTCATTCTCAAGCAGCTCTTTCAGCTCACCCTTACTCAGGAAGAGTTCGTCCCCCTCTTTTTTAGAGTATCTATGAAAGGCGTTGATGAGGTGGCCCATGGCCTTCTGGACTTCAGACATGATGACACTTGGTTCAAGAGGACAGAAATACGTTATGTCTCTGTGTTGATTGTACTGTGGGGTCAGATTATTGTACATCCTCAGAATGGACCAAACAGGAGAAGCCTAGCTCTCATTCAAAGCTGCTGTGGCTCCATCTAGAGGCCGAGTCCAGACCTGTTCTCTTTCACCCATGCAAATTGAAATGGATCATGAGGTATGGTGGTCAAATTTGATTTGCTAACAGAGAGCACAGTTTATTTCCATAGCTGGAGGGTGTTGGCAGAGGGAGAAAACTGAGAGTAATGCAGGGATTGAACAGATTTATTTAGTTACAATAAAAGTTTTAACTGTTTTGACTTTTTTCACAGTCTGCTTCGCCATTATGCCAGTACTCCCTTTCCTCCTGCTACAGCATTAATGGCTATATATCTATATGTATAAATGATATGCAATGCATGCTAATTTCCTTTGTTGACATCATTGCTTTTGTTTCTGCCAGTGTTTTTCCTCTGACTTTTCCATTGGGGCTGGATAAAAATAAACCCTGAGTTTCCACCAGGGCCCCAACCACATTTATTTGCCCATGTCACCGGTCTCTAACGCAACATTTCTGGCGAGTGACACAGGACATTGTTATGGCGACAGTTGATTCTCTCCAGGTATCTACGCTGAACTAGGTAAAGAAGCAGGTCAAGACTTGATTAAAGTCCCTGTGGTGATCTGTTTTCTTAATGTCTGAAAAGTGTTTTATTTTTTTCCACTGACTCCACGGACCCAAGAGAATCAGTTCTGGTTGTAGGTCTGACTCACATGGTGCTGCTTTGTCTCCAGGGAAGGACTTGTGGCATTGGAAGGTTTGTAAACACATGGGAGTCGTGGAGGAAGAGAGCACAAAACACAAACTGCACCACTGTTCAGATGTTTGATTTGGTCGCAACTGAAGCATTTGCAACCAAAAGGTCATGCAACAAGTTTCTGAACATGCAGCACATGAGCCGTGTCTGTTGCATCATTGCAAAGCAATGACAAGGAGTCATAGCTCAAAAGTTCTCACAGAGCTGGTAGTTCATGGATTTTTTTAAATATTTCACACAAATAACAAACCAAACAACAAGTAAAACAACATTGTTTAGATTTCTACTCACCGAGGTTGAGGTTTGTGGAGATTGGAGAGTGAAAATCAATCTGGCAGGCGCTGGAGTGATGGAGAAATGGATGCAGAGGATGCTTTATACATCACCACACCCATCGTCCCTCCCTCCATAATGCTCCATAATGTCCCTTTCTTCCTCAACCACACCTCCGCCCCTGGTGTCCTGTGACATGTCTTTTCTGTGAGAAACATTTGTTGCTTGGAGATCATCAACAGATGATTATTTATGTCAACTGTTATGGAATCTGATATGATTCATTTCATTTATGTCGACATCAGAACTGCAGTGCACATGTGAATTAAGGAAGGAAATGCTGAAAGAAAATGATAAAGTAGTTTATCACAGTAACTTCATCAATGTTTTGATCTCAAGATTTGAATCTAAAATGAATGCGGTTAGCACAGCTGACTGGAATAAAGAGCAGCAGTGTGATGTAACACTAAGGCTGACTTTTTCAAAGCAAATATTTTTCAGTGCTTGTTGCAGCTGCAATAAAACTTCATAAAATCGTCTGAAAACTGTTTATATTCTTTAGTGGAATGCATTTGAGGAGTTTTATTTTATTGTATTTAAATAGATCTTCTTTTAATTTTTTAAACTTTATGTTTTTTTTTTTTTTAAGCATTGCTCTTACTGCTGGGCTGACCTGTCCTCTTGTTCGACAATTTTGTACTGTGTGGAAACTTACATATGACAATAAACTTGAAACTTGAGTTATAGATTTGATATCTATTTCTCGTTACTGGGTACGTTGCAGCTCGCAGCTGTTCATTCTTTATTCATTCTTTAAAAGAATCCTTGACCTTTGAAAACACATATTTCTCAAGATGGTAGGGAGGTCATGAGACAACAAACCACAAAAAGTGAAGGTTAAGTTTCCTCCTAAGAAATTATTATTGTTACATTGACTTATTCAACATATGCTTAAATCATGACCTCACCTGCACATATTTGTTTCTCAGTTTGCAGTTTTGTCATATATGTTATCTGTGTGCAGCAAACCCTAAATACAATTTTCTGCCTTTTTTCTTTGGATCAAATGTGAAGATGTATCCAGACTACTTTGCAAATCCAACGACCAAATAAACAATCATGCATGTTTGTTTTAAATCAAATGCATAGTTTTACAAAACATTTCAATTATATGTTGTACCAACTAATTCCTGGTGTTTTGTGTCTTTAATTGTCATTTTTGCTGTTGTTTTATTGGATTGTTTGTGATAAATAGGATTCTGAAATAAAAACCGTTAGGCCTGGTGACTCAGTGAGCCTGGATTGTTGCAGCCGTCAGTGGCTCCTGTCCTCCTTGCAATTTTTTGGTCGAGGCTGTGACTCACAGTCATGTCCGTGACGCGAGTGAATCATGCTGCAGAGACCTGAAACAAGAGAAGACAAAAATCAACACTGGCAACTCTGTGTGTATGTGTATTTTTGTGTGCGTGTTATCTCCTCTTTGCTCAGGGTGCAGTTACTTTTTTTAAGTTACTTTAAATTAAAGTACAGATCATAGATGAGCACATTAATGTTTTCTAAGAACAGACTTTGTAGTGCAAACACAGTTTTTCCATTGCACTACTTTTGTCACTGAGTGTCTAAGTGATTGAAGTAGTCACACTACTTCAATCACTTAGAGAAGGAATCTCCATGGAAACCACAAACCGTGTTATTTCCTGCTGTGATTCACATGAGAGATGTTTAAAGTATACAGCTGCAGCAGATTTAAAAACTGATCAAATATCCAAGGCCAATAATCAGGGACGCAATTACACTATCTAGCGGTGAAGTATACACACAGCATATTTTCCAAGTGTGCCCTCCCAGAAAATGATTCCTCTGAAATATTTTGACCAGAAAAACAATTGTGAGAGTTGCTAATATATTAAATATTTGTTGATTTTTTTTATTAATGATAATAATACTAATATATCAATTATAATAATAATAATTGTTGTTGTTGTTGTTTGCATTGCATTATAATCTGTATTATCATGTAGGGTCAAGGGGGAGCTGGAGACATATTGATAATAGTTATTGTATCGTAATAATAATAATAATCATGAAGGTTTTGCATATCCTTTCAGCTGTGAATATACTGTATCTAGCACTGTTATCCCACAACCAAGCAACAGCAAAAGAGGAACAAATAAATGGACATGACGCACTCCAACATTTTTGTAAGCTACACCATCAGCTACAACAAGATCTCAACAGTCAGACGTCAGATCCAGTGGAAACAGCTACAGCACATTCAGTGCTGATATGTTCAGAACATTGCTGCATAATGTCCACTGAGAGGGGCTGTTGTGTCTTTCTGCATATGTCCAGCAAAGGTGTGGCATGGGTGGGTGAATGTTTGCTTATCTTGGTGTTTAAATCAGTACACGTCTCCACTAGGAACGACTCGAGAAACAATAAAACTACATGGATGCAGCATTAATCATGTGATGACAAAGGTCGTGATCTCAGCATTACTAAGTGGAGCAACTTTTGGCTCGTTCATTGTCGTCACAACTTAATGCCTGGTCTCTTGTGTCATGCCTCGAGAAATGAAATCATCTAATCAAATAATGCTGGTGTTGTTTTAGGCTACATGATACACATGCAGCATGCACTCTATATTTCTACTGTGTGAACTGCACAAAAGGGACATTGAGAAAACAGTCAGCAAAAGTAGGAATTCCCGGCTCTGTACTCAGCTGTGGATCACATGGGTGTGGTGCTTGTTTAAAGAGGGGGCTGAATCCAAACTGCACACACACACAGACACACACACACACACACACACACACACACACACACATTTGACTTGCCTTATTTTCCTGGACACTTACCTAAACCTAAATCAACCTTAAAACATGTTGATATGTTGCGTTGTAAGAACTTTCTTTTCGTTATGATAAGTCTCCATAATGTGACTGCGTAAAAAGATTTAGCCTATGTCCCCACAACATGAGCAATATCTGGACAGACCACACACACACACACACACACAAACAGACACACAGGTTTGTAAAGCTATACTTTCTAGGACTTTGCATTGACCTCCAGTCAGTATAGGCAGCCTAACCAAAACCTTAACCCAAGCATAACCCTAATCTTTACATAACCACACCACACATCTTACCCCTGATCTCAACCAGGACCTTAGAAATTAAGTTTTGCTTCATTTACTGGGCTTTGGTCCCCATGAGGTTTGCTGGTCCTCACAAGAATAGTGTTTTTAGTATATAAGGTCCTAAAGTGGTACAGAAAACAAGTACAGTACGTTGTAGCCTAGCAACGCGTCTGTTTGCCCTGTAGTCATGAACATTGGTCGGCCACAAACTCAGACTCTGCCCAAGGATGTGTGTGTGTGCAATGCTCATGAGACTCATGAGATTCTGTTTGCCCTGAGTTTTCCCTCATAGGCATACCTTCCACAGGGAAAGCCTGCCTACTTCACCAGGATTGGCAGATGATCAACCAGAGTCCACTCGTTAACATGTGGCATGGAAGGATTCTATTGGTGGAGCTCAGTCGTCTTCAGCCTGAGGAGAAGTGCTGCCTGCAAGACTTTATTTTAGGGCAAAACGAGTCAGAGTCCAACTCAGGAAAAGTCAGGAGGAGTGGGTGAGGGGGTGTTATCCAACTTTCAGCAGACATGAAACACAATGAAAAGAATTTAGTGGAAAAAACTGAGTGGTGATCCTGATGCCCTGTGACTCAGACGCTCCACTTTTATTCGTCCTGCTCAAATGGGACTGACTGGAACGCAGCAAACTTTTACTCAGTTAGCACCCAGACACCTAATATATCTGTTTATGTTGCCATCATGTTACGACATCACCTTCACAGAGAGGTGAGTGCACGTCTAGAACATTCTTCAGATTCCTCAGAGCGGTGATGAGCAGGGGGCTTTATCAAACAGAGAGGGAGTGGTCCGTCTACCCTTTGATACAGTGGGAGGCATAAAATATTACATCAACACACCCAGTGTTGTCTGTTCACTATGCAAGGACATGATGATCTCTGTGCTGAGCTTCCCCCGGGAGGGAAATCAACAGGAAACAAGAGCTCTAATGTGGCTTACTGTCCTTTTTCAATATTCATTTAAACTGAGAGGGGACACATGGCTTCATATTCAAATGAGAGATCACTGAAAGACAAACACAACACCCAACACACAACAGACACAAGAGGTTTGAAATTCTTCATTGTATTTAATGGACAAAACTCTCTTTACAAAAATTGAAATGCTTTTTGTGGCTTCTTCTCCTCTCTCCCCCGCTGCCGTCCTTCACTTCTTTGTCTTCTTGTGCATGTGCATCTGGTAGCAATGCTCACAGGCAATGGAAAGTCCGACAACCAGAGAAACAAACTCCTCAAAGTCCACCTGGCCGTCGCCGTTGGTGTCCAGGTCCTTCATGATCTTGTCGATAGCAGCGGGGTCCTTCTGACTCTGGAGGGGGCATCAACAAGAAAACAACAATGAGGTGATATGATAATATGGAATACGTTAGAATCTTCGGGCACGTTGGTCGTCTCTCTCACCAGAAGGAAGTTGGACAGCTCGTTTTCCATCAACTCTCTGAGCTCTCGTCGGTTCAGGGTGGTGGTCTTGTTGTCCTTTGAGGCGTAACGGTGGAACACTTTGATGAGTGACTCCATGGCTGTTTCCAGTTCAGAAGGCATGGTTTCTGTCTTTAGACTGAAAAATCAAGTTACAAACAATAAAGTGAAAGTGATGAATAGGATCACTGATGGCATACAGTTACCTTTAATGGCCAAAGTCACAACAAGACCTCAGAGAATTTTGAAAAATGACTGACGGCTGAATGGAAAAGAAAATGGTTTCAGCTTAAACTTTCTCAAATGACTCTCAGAGAGGAAGGTTTCCTCTGATGACTGTATATAAATATGAGATAAAGTAAAATGAAGTAGAATTATGACTTGTCTATGTGTGGATTTGCTTGATTCTTGTTTTTTTGCTCTGTCTCGTGGAGAAAAAGGAGTGCTCCATTGCTTTGTATGCAAGAAGGGAAAGCACAATACTTTGCTCTCAGCTCCAGCCCCCTTCCCACTGCATGAGTAATGTTCATCTGAGGTAATGAGACTGAGATAAGACCTGTTATTAAGTTGTTACCACAGCGGTACTGACAGGATTTAAAAAAACAACCACAAAGTACTGTGTCTCATTTCTGTCTCATTTCAATGGTTAAAAAAGAATTGAGAGGATGACAGTGGAGAACTTTAGATGAATGAGGAAAAATAAAATGTACCAATTCCCCCAAAATGTGAAGTTTGATGCATGAAGTTACAGAGTCCAACCACACCCTCAGGGTAGATGCATAACAAAACTACAAGAAGTGTGTTCACAAGGGTCAAATAAAGTAAAACTGGAGAAAATAAGGTTTGTATTCAGTGAGCGATTCATGTATTATCACACTGTTTGAATCTTATACACGTTATAGTAACTGTTAAATAAAGTTAATATCTTCATGTATAACTCTCATAAATATCTTATAATATTCTTAGATAGCATTAGTCCTAAAGTCTTTGAAATAAAGTCCGTGTAGGTTGAGCTCTTGGACAAAACTAAGCATGACTTCCACAGACAGGACACGTTTCCCTTTAGAAAACTTGCGACTGGTGGATACGACTAACTACTGCAACACAGTCCCTCCACAAACTAACTGTCCCTGCAGGCATTACAGTGTCTGTGACAATCATAGAGAGGAGCTCAGAGAGGAGCAGTGTTGGATCTTACCGTGCAGAGCTGGGACGTGGTCACTCAGAGGAGCAGAAGTGGGAATGTGAAGAACTTTGGAAAAAGTGAAGCAATGAATTTATAGTGAGGCGACGCCCAGACTGCTGTGTATGTGTGTAGGAGTGTGTGTGTGTGTGTGTGTGAGTGTGAGTCAGATATAAATGGCTCACCCAGATTATAACGGTGTTGAGCAGTAACCACACAAACAGAAAAGTATTAATTGAAACTTTAGTCCAGATTTATTTACTTTTAATAACAGCAACTCCTATTTCTTCTATAAAAAGATTACTGTGAGAATTTTTTATGCATGTGTGTGTTTTTAGGTGTGTATATAATTATATAAACGTCTCTGTGTAAATGTCTAAAGAATATATAAATATATATATTTGTGTGTATTTAAAAGATATATACACGTATGTATACACACACACGTGTTTATATACACACATGTACATACACACACACTAACATTGTATATATCGACCAATTGTACTATAATGGGTTAAAACTCCCTTCCACATTTTCTGCATGTTCATTTATAATTAAGCAATTTGATAAAACACATGTAAAACAAAGCAGCTTGACATAAATTAAATACCTAATAAACTGTTCTTAAAACTTGTGGCACACAAAACATTGAGGATGAAGGACCCAACCAGTCAGGGGGTCAAGCCTCTAATAGAAATGTGTGATTTATCAATGACACAATTGAGTAAACTTGTCATTTTGGCTAATGAATAATCAAGAGGTGGATTTATCATGAAAAAGAATGTGGGAGTGAGTGGGAAACAATGTGGGATAGTCAATCAACAGCGTTTTAACATACTTTACGAGATGACTTCACTAAACAGTCCTATTGTCCCTCGGTGACTGAGTGATTAACGACACGTGATCAAGTGATTGGATCTACACCGAAACAGAACAAAAGACATTTCTTATGAATGTTGCCATGACACACTTTAATATTGTACAATAATAAATATGATTTCATCTGAATTGATGGAGGTTGCTCTATTCATTTAGTTATATCATATATACTTTACTGACACTGTCCATTATAATGAAGCTTGAAATAGACAAATTACATTCCACAACGTTCTACATTTTTAAAAATAATTTGTGAAAGACTAAAGATGTTGAAATGAAAGAATATTAGTTTGGGGGACATTTTGTTTTGTGCTATTAACATTATTGTATGTTCCCCTTTGTTTTACTCATTCTGTTTTACTGTAGAGTTGAGCGCCATCTTGTGGTGAAAACATTTCTAACGTTCCTATACTGAATAAGATAGAGCTCTACTTACGCCCTCATGTGGAATAGACTGGTATTACACATCATCGTCTGCATGCATGATAAACACACCTGGCTGCAAATTGTTAGTTTCCAAGTTAGTTTTTTACACACACAGGAACTTCTAAACAATTTGAGTGTTTTCATTTTAAGCTGCTTCATACTTACATTCAGACCCAATGCAGAACACATTTCTTGCCAAACCCAGGCCTCTACATTCATTCTGTGCCTCACACCTGAAAGACACGCAGAGATTACACCTTCCAGCATGTTCAGCTTTTAATATCAGCCTTTGCATCGTGCTTTGAAATTGGATAAGCGTCAGATAAGATCAATCAAACCCAAAGGCAGAGCAGCAGCTTTAAGGAGTCAGGTTCACATCAGCTGGAACATGTTACTGTAGCAGCCTGACTTTCTGAGGATCCTTTATTCTGCCACCATGCAGCCTATGAATCACTGGAAACGGCTGGTGATGTCGGTCTGCGTTACATCTCCAGGTTCCCTCTCTGATGGAGGACTCAGATCGGTTCTCCCATCCGACATTGACATCAATCTCTCACCCTGCTGTGTGTGTGTGTGTGTGTGTGTGTGTGTGTGTGTGTGTGTGTGTGTGTGTGTGCCACATCATTTGAAGGCATCCGGTGCGGGATGGTAAGGGTGGGGGGCGGGATGTCTGGGTGAGGAACACAGCTACAGGCATCTGTTAATATTCAGCGTGGACACACACTGACATTCGCATCACATTTATCCATCTGCGCCTTCTTCTCTGTATTTTTATTCTCAGAAGCTGACGTTTATCAGCCCTTTTTCCCCCCCGTGCGTAAAAATGGGTAAAGATGGATAAACCGACAGATCTGAATTATCTAGCGGATCAAAGCTGCACATTTTTGGAGTTATTAATATGTTCCTCATGGCCTGTGGCCTAGATACGTCTCAGTTTATATCCAGATGATGAAAACGGGGGAGCTGTTTTCTTAAAATGGCAGAGATGGATTTAAAAACAGTCACGTCGACGATGGAAGCTTTGGTTCGCATCAGTGTGAGTACAAGTGTTTTCTCTGTTGTCGCTGCCTGCACATCTAAAACGCACCTTTATGATTATAATGGCTTCATCCTGTATTTTTAGTTGGAGAGCATCATTAACGGTGTGTGGATGTCACGTCTCGTGTTTCACGTTCCGGACAAAATGGCCTATATTCCGACATTTTTTAAAATTCTGCATCCAGAACAAAAACCTCCGAGTAAAAACAACCGGAATAAGCCTACATATAAATATCGATACAAACACTGGTTGTCCCATATTCCTGTTGTAGAAAATGAATGGTTGTGTTTCCTGGTGTAATGGAGGTCCTGGATGGAGCGCCTCTTTCAGTGGGCTACAACGAATCATCTGCTCTCTTTGATTAGATATGTTAGATATGCGAGGCTGTTCTGAAGTGTTACAAATATTAAAGCAGTAAACAAGCAGACTTGAAATCACAGGTTTTCATTTTGTCTTCTTTTCACTGGATGCTCGTTTCCATGGAGACGGGATGCAGGAGTTTGGGGTGCTGGTGCTGAGGCAGGGAGGGAGGAGAAGTGTGTGTGTGTGTGTGTGTAGATTCGTGCGTAAAGCATTGGTCGTTATTTGGTGAAGAAGTGATATGAATGACTGACAGTGGTCTGTGGTGGGTCGACTACAGGTTTCCACATGCACCATAGCTTCTTCTCATGCTGCTGCGTTCACAGGGGAGGGAGGAGGGGTGGCTCTCGATGTTAGTGCCTCAAACCCCTCCCTTCTTTTTTTTTTCATCCAAGAGGCAGCGCTCTCTTGATGCTGGGGAAACGTGCACGTAGTCTGCTCTGCTGCCATGGCGCCCAGATTCCAGGTGAAGGTAAGGATGCGCTGTCCGCTGCGGCGCGTTTTCACGCCGGCCTCCGCATTTAGCAGTGCGCATCCATCCGCTTTCAGACGCATAACGCGGGCCTGCAGTGTGCTGTGGTGTTTACAGTGTGCTGGAGGCGCAAATGTCGCCTGGATTTGCGACAGGAGGAGGAAAAAGACAGGCCGGAGTTGACATTGGAGAATGACACAGAGGGAGCAGCCTCATGCAGCCCCACTGGGAAACTGTATCGTTTAATATAACGTGTCTGTAAACTGGGAAGACATTGATTAATTGCTAAGTTACCTTGTGTGTATCAGTCTTATGCATTTGTGGGACTTCATGTCCCTCTAAAATTGACATGCAGCGATTGTACATGTGCATGATCTCCTGCATATCATCCTGATTCTGCAGAAACAGTGGTGGTTTGAGTTGCTGATGCTGCATCACATCTCAACACATCACAGCAGTGACAAAATCTCCAAATCCCCTCTGCAGCACAGTCCGTCACTTTGTCTCCCCCTGGTTTCTGAAGTGAACTCATTGTGTCAGTGGTGCTGCAACAGTTTTGATTTCAGGTTGAGGTTGTGTGTCAAGGGCATCCATGAGTCAAAATAAACCATAAGAAATTACATGTACTCCTCAGGCTGCACTGGAAAATTCAATGAATGGACACAAGTCAACGCCTTGTTTCTCTATGACATACAGAAGTTGTAGTTGTGAAATCACAAGCTTCTGCAACAGCCACCGTGTCCTTTCCAGTCAAATCCGTGTCCTTGAGCGGGTCAGTGACACGCTAACTGCTCTCGAGTCACTCGTCCCATCAGCTCTGACCCCTGTGGTTACACAAGAAGACGCTGGTTCAGCACTGAAGTAAAGAAACAAACTCACCATCCTCAAACTGTGCTCACACGTGCACTCACATAGCAGCTGCTTGTGCTTAGATTTGCTCTGTTTGTGCTCAGACTGTGCGCTCGCACTCAGATATTTTGTATTTGCAGAGGAAATCTAAGCACAAGCTGGGGCTATTTGAGGTTTTGAGGGAGAACTCTACAAAATTCTGAACATGAGTCATAAATCCTGCTCTCAAAATGAAAGACCACACTCTTGAAGAAAGATTGGAAAAGCCCCACTCATGTTGCAGGTTGTTGATTGAAGGGATGGACTGTGTGCAGTGGTTGAATAATTAACGCTCTGTCTTTATCTATATTTAAGAAGACTGATGCCTGCTGTCAACTTGTCTGAGACACGTTTTCCCTTCACCCCGTCCCTCTCTCTCAATTCATCTCTGTCTCCTATGACACTGAATCTTTTAGCAGTGCACCTGGATATAGGGACCTCTGTACTTTTCTGGTTCTGGTTCTGTTGAGCTCAAAATTACGAGTTCTTGGTTTTGTGTGTCTGGTCAGATTCATTCTTTTTTAATTAGAGGGATTCATATTCATTCATTTCTTGTCCAGCTGCTTCTTTGGAGCCTGCAACTCTAATGGTGCACATTTGTTATTCTTAGTATATCACTAATGTGGTGCTGAAGTTTTAATACCTCAGGCTAATAACCTTGTTTTCATCTGCGTTTGTTTGTTGGAACTTAGTAGAGGGATGCGCTATGTGTCATGAAGGAACCCTTTAAGTTTAGATGCAGATCTGGGTCGGGGTCGGTTCCAGGACTTTTCTTCCCACTGTCTCTAACATTGAGAGATAAGGCATTTTTTACAGTCGTCAATTTCCCCATTTTCCCAGGACACAATGCAACGATGTAGATAAAAAACAGGCATAATTAAGGGACTGATATCTATGAGTGTGTGCACTTTGGTGCAGCTTAATCTAATTAAAGGGACTGTTAGGCCTTGGCAGAGGTATGCACTCAACTGACATTTGCATAAGAGGTGAAACGTGGTTTAGTCTAACTTGTTTCCTCTTTTCCTTCCACAGTCTAACATGAGGAGCCTGGAGCACGAGCTGCATTGTCCCGTGTGTAAGGAAATCGTCAAACAGCCCGTGGTCCTGCCATGCCAGCACAGCGTCTGCCTCATGTGTGCCTCCGAGGTCTTGGTGGCAAGTGGCTACCCGCTTCCAGAGCTTCCCCCAGAGCCCAACTCCCCAGCCTCCACACCCAACACCCGCTCGCCCCGCCAGGCACGCAGGCCTACGCCTAAAGCTGAGCAGCGACCAATTGACCGCGTGCTGCGATCAGGTGAGGTCACAGAGATTGAAAAGCATTTTTTGGTGTGATTGCATTCATGTTAGTTTGTCAAACCATCATCAATATCTTTGTCATTGTCTGTGTCTGCTCACAACTTGCTTTCCTTATTCTTGGATTAAGGCCCCCACCCACCGTCGCCATCCATGCCTCGGTCCCCGGGATACGGAACACATGGGGGGCGACGCCGCAAGGAGGGCCCAGCCCTGGTGATGATGTTCCCCTGTGTCCCCTGCGGCCGAGACGTGGAGCTGGGAGAGAAGGGTCTGACCGACTGTCTGCGCAACCTCACTTTGGAGCGTATAGTTGAGAGGTGGGCACACACACACACACACACACACACACACACACACACACACACACACACACACACACACACACACACACACACACACACACACACACACACACACACACACACACACACACACAGTGGTATTGACAGTTTGGGGCCAATTGAAATGACGACTTGGTCCGAACAACAGAAGGTGGGAGTTCAGTCCCGAGCTGAGTTGTTCAGGAATCCTGCAGAGCATGCACTGCAACACACCGTAGCTAAACTCGCTGACTGTGCGTTTCCACTGTCTTGTAGCTTTGTGGTCACTTTATCACCTATTCAATAGTGGTTGTCTCATTCTTTCGCACTAGACATTTTTGCCCTTTAGTGTTTTCACACCATTACATTTGGCCTTTTGCTGTTTTTCCCTCATGAAACATTACAGTTTAATGTTTTTTTTGCAGTTTTTGTTTCTGACAGTATGTTTGGCAGTCCCTTCTTGATATAATAAGTCGTTTAATCGCAGCTGCATGACTAAAGATATAAGAATATTTGTGTTATTTCTTCCTACACCTCCACCAGATACAGACACACAGTAAGCCTGGGCAGCGTGGCTGTTATGTGCCAGTTCTGTAAGCCTCCTCAAGCTCTGGAGGCCACGAAGGGCTGCGCCGACTGCAGGTCCAATTTCTGCAACGAGTGTTTCAAGCTGTATCACCCATGGGGGACGCCACGGGCACAGCACGAGCACATTCAGCCTACACTCAACTTCAGACCAAAGGTAAGACAGGGAGGCACTAATGACTTTATTCAATATAAAACCTAGCTTTCATAGATGTAGGAGACTGAGCAGTCCATAAAATAAGTTATTATTATTATTATTATCATCATACATATAACAACAGTAAATATTGTTCATGTTTAACTTGTCTCTCCTCCTCAGGTTCTGACTTGTCCCGAGCACGACCAGGAGAAGCTGCAGTTCTACTGTCGGTCATGTCAGCGGCTGCTCTGCCCTCTCTGCAAACTGCGCCGCATCCACACCGGACACAAAATACTCCCTGTGGCCCAGGCTTACCAAGCCCTGAAGGTACGACTCTGAATCTGATATCAACCCAACTCGTTTTCACTGAATATCCTGCAGAATGAATAAAATGCATAAACAAAAGTAAGATTGAAGTTCGTAGTTATATGAATGACCCATAGGAAAATCTCGGCTCAGGGCACGGTCACACATATGCACACACCTGCAGATTGGTTTCGCAGTAGGAAGTGGATGTTTTATTCTCGTCCTCACTCGCACAGATTGGAAGTAAACGGGAGGCAAAGGTTTGCCACTGATGCGTTTTGCGTATGTGTGATCTCGCCCTTATACTCATCATTTAGCTTTCAGTGTATCAGAGACAAACCACATGTAGATCAGTGAACTACATGGTCCAATGCAGAGTTCATGTGATGACGTGTGTGACAAGCTGTCTGCTGTGTACTTGTCGTTTGACAGGAGAAGATTACAAAAGAGATGAACTACATTCTGTCCAACCAGGACACAGTTCTGGCTCAGATTACCCAGCTGGAGAGTGGCATCACACAGACCGAGGTGATTAATACTTATAGGATTGACAAAATGTTGAAGAGGTTCCTGTCTGTTGATTTATACCAAACACACTTTTGTGGAGTATTTCTCCATGTTAATTTAAGTTTAAAGACGTCCTGGTCCCTGTTTTCTTTTTGAACCCAGATTAACTCCAAAATGTTATTCTTTCCTCCATAGGTTCAGTTGTTTTTGAGCAATCCCTCTGACTGACAGACAAACAAACTAGATTGGCACTCAGTCAACACAAACCTCCATCAAGGCCCAAATGTCCCTTTAAATTCAATCAAGCTACATCAAATTACACACACTCAGTTTCCTAAGCAGGCCTGATTATTTTCATTAAGATTCATGAATTATTCCCTCAGAAATGGGTGAAAATGTTAAGCCCCGTTGTTCAAATGTTTGCTAACACCTCATGGTGCCATGTTCCATCTGTCTACCAGGCTTTGCGGAAATCTATTCAGTTGTTTCCATGTAATCCTGATAAACTTAAACTAAACAACCATCAAACCAACTAACGGACAGCGGTGAAAACAAAACCTCAGTGGCAGAGGAAATGAAAACACATTTCATCTGTTTCTGTGCACTTCAAACACAAATCTTCTCACAGAAAAAGCCTTGAAGGAATCCACATCACTCAAATGCATCAGTTAGCAGCATCTGGCTGTTATAGTCTTCAGATGCTTGAACCCGTCTGTGTCATTCATCACCAGGTAAACAGCGTGTCAGCCCGAGAGCAGCTGGCTCAGAGCATCAGGGATCTGACCGCCGCTCTGGCTGAGCGCCACGCTTCCCTCACCCAGGCTCTGGAGGTGGCCCGGCAGAAACGAGGCGAGGCGCTGGCTGCTCAAGTGGCAGAGAGACGGGGGTTGATGGAACACGCGGGGCTCATGGCGTTCACCCAGGAGCTCCTGAAAGAGTCAGACCAGCCCTGCTTTGTGCAGGCTGCTCGCCAGACTCATAACAGGTTCTCCGTTTGTTTCTGTTCGGGGATTATTTATGTCTTGTTTTGTAAAATGTTGTTTTGTTTTTTCTGAACACGACAGTTCAACAGGTTTAAGATCATTTTACACAAATAAAAGGATATTTCTATAACCTGTCTTTAGGAGAAATGAAGGGAGTGGGTGCTGGAAGTTGAAAAGTACTGAGAGAAATATTTATGTGTTGGTTTATTTCATGGAATTTGATAATGTTGAGACAAATACAGAATGATGTCAGCCTTATCTTTTAAAAATAATCATACTCTAGTTATCAGTCATCCTCCCACACAGCCTGATGAAAGCATCATGTGAACACCCCTCCTTTATTCTTCTAACACTGCTCCCCCTGTTTCCCTCTGCACCAGGTTGAGTAAAGCTATTGAGAATCTCCAGCATTTCAGTCTGGCTGCCGATCCATCATTCAGACACTTCCAGCTGGACGTCTCCAAAGAACTCAAACTCCTGACGGAGCTGAACTTCATCCAGGGTGAGGAGGGGAGTGTGGATGGAGCTTTTAATGACTTCCTATCGCTACAATGTGTTTGTTTGAAATATAATCAACTCTGCTACGGATACGCTGGCGTCTGCACTACCCTGGAGTTTTAGAGCTTCTTAAACTGAGATGTGTAGAAGCGCTGCTGGCCTCGTTTTAGTTTGAAAACGTCGGGGCAGCGTTTTAGTCTGAATGGGCAGAAACTGACATGTACTACGACGTAGACAATCACAAACGCTTGCTAGTGGTTACGGGATATACGTTTTCAGGGGCATTAGTATGGATGAAAACTCACTCTGTGTAATGAAGCTTTAATGCCGTGAAATCTAGTCACAGAATGTGATAAAAAGGAAAACGGTTGAACAGCTATGACTTTTACTTGAGCATTTTTACTAACAGAGACTATTTATCACAGCGCCCCTGGCCCCAGTGATTGACACCCAGCGTACTTTGGCCTACGACCAGCTCTTTCTGTGCTGGCGACTGCCCCAAGACTCTGCGCCCGCCTGGCACTTCTCCGTGGAGTATCGCCGTCGCGGCGTGGTGCCGGGAGGAGCGTCCAGAGGCGGGTTCAGAGGAGGGTTGGCCGCCGCCCGCTGGGGCTGGCAGCGTCTGGACGAAGTGAGCGGGTCCAGCGCTGTGATTGACAGGCTGGAGATGGACAGCGTGTACGTGCTGCGCGTGAGAGGCTGCAACAAGGCGGGATACGGGGAGTACAGCGAGGAGGTGTACCTGCACACCCCACCTGCACCAGGTGAGAGTGCACGCTGAACTTTTCTGTCAGCCTCATTAACAAGTTGACAGAAACAGTTTGACTTTGCCACAGGGGAAGTCACCCAAACCACAGATGGGTATTAAAAAAAAGGTAAATCTCTGCCCTAGTTTGACAGTTCCCCTGTTAACAAGATGTGAAGAGCACTTTGAGATGTGAAATATTGATGTGAAAAGAAAAAGGGAAATGAGAAAGAGTAGAAGGATTCTTACATCATGAAATGAAATTATTACAGTTAAGTCATGAATATTTGGTGTGTATAGAGTCGCCTCTTTTTCATTTATGAGCTTTGGGTTAGAAATCTTCAAAACATGGGACAGGTTTCAGAAGCAGCAACACATGAGGACAACAAACAGCATTTGGTTCACCTGAATCCTCTCATTCCTCAAGGGAATTGTGGTCTCTGTTTCAAAAGAACTACAAACAAAGGTTTGGTAAGTTCAAGTCCATATGTAAAATGTCATGGATGATTACAGTTTGCATCATTTTTCTCTTCTGTTTAAAATAATTCTTGCAAACGTTGGTGTTTATTTATTTATTTATCTGCACATGTTCATTACCTCAATAGACTTCTTTTTTAGTGCTGTTGTTGAATTTGATTTTGTGCAATTAACTTTGTGATTATAATCCTATTCTTACATTTTGAAAGATGACCAAAACTTTGAAAGTAAGACCCAAAAAGTTATGATGAAGTAGAATTATCCTTCGACAACGTCAGACGATTCATCCCTCACCTGCATCAAGTCTTTTTTTTTAATACAGATTTCTTTTTATATTTTCCAAAACAAATGTGGAGGAATCTTCGGTTATTTCTGGTTGATGACATAAAAGCACTTTAATCAAAGTGTATGAGAGCTCCACAAAAAAAGAAAGATTCTCACAGCTGCAGTCGCTGTCATCCAGGAGCCATTCATCTCCTCACACCTGCATTTATTTATCAGTCACAATAAAAAGCATTGTGAAACTCTTAATAATTCATTCTCTTTCTTTTCTGCCCATCCCCATCTTCTTTTTCAGTTGTTTCCCCACCTGTCCTCACATCTCCTCACTTTCTTACTCTTTATTCCCTCATCTCTCTCTCATGCATCATTTCCATTTCACAGCTTTGTACTTGTCATCCTCTTCTGCGCTACATCCACGCTGCCAACCTACACACCTCCTATGGAACGTAAGAAGTGCATTCATGTCCCTCGACCGCCCCTCTTTTCTCCCATGATTCTCTGCTCCTCTCCTCTCTCAGTTTGTGGTCATCCCATGCATCCTCCGCCCACTCACCCCTCTGTCTCCTTATAACAAGATCTGTGCGAGCACCGATGATGAGGTTTGCAGTTTGTTAAGACCTGAGGCTTAACAACATGGATCGCATTGAGATCCAGGGCTTTTTAAATGGTGAAGTTGTTGAATTCCTTGTGTCTGTATTTCAAGACCATTTGTTTCCTTCCTGCTGTTGCGAATGTTCCCTCTCTCTTGAAGGAGAGTGCTGTTTCTTTGCTTGACCTTCTCTATTTTACTCCCTGAGTCATCACTGTATAGGTCAGTGTGCTTGTCTCTCCCAGTGCTGGTGGGAGGACGTGCATGCTTGCTCTCCGTTTCCTCTTTCCTCAGTCTCTCCCATTGGCTGTAAATAAAGATGGACGACGCGCCTCTGTCTCCTCCCGTTGTACAGAAACATCCCGGATACTGTCATCTTTTGCTTTTTGATCAGAAGGGATCTGCGTAGTAGTGATCGAGACGCAGTATCTAGATCCTGCCGTCACACGCACCCAACCAGTCACAGGTTCTCAGCGGTCAATCATGACGTTTCACTCAGTCTTTATAACATTAAATAATTAATTAAAACTAAAATAAACCGGTGGCTGAGTGTGTTCCTGGGAAAGTATAAGTCTTTACAGTATATCATCCATTTTTATGCACCAGCTAGTTTGCTGTAAGATGTGACAGTCATCTTAGCATAGGGTTCAAAGGTGACGTCATAGGCTTTCACAATAAAACACTTTGTGACTGACTAGGTTAGACTAACGTGAGTCACAGGTTGAAAGTTTTTTTCGGATTTCTTCAGAAAAAAGCACGGTTTGGCTCATTTTTACTGTGGATTTACACAGATATATTTTTTACCCATTACACCACTTTCTTGCGGGTTACTCCACCTGGTGTCGGACTCTACATCAGGGAATGATCTGGGATGTGGCTTGACATTTGGGGATCAGTCATCTCTCGTCTCTCTTTATTTACAGTCTATGGTCTTTCCTCTCAATCGTTTATTATTCTCCTAGTTTCTCCTCGCTGCTTTCTGACTGTAAATTTGCACCACTTTCCCTCCACTGCCTCCTAAACCTCTATACATCATTTCTGAATGCACCTGCGTCTCTGTCTTGTCTTTGACCTCACGTCTTCTTCCCTTCTTTCCGTTTCTGTGGTGTCCCCCATCACAGTGCTCAACTTCTATCTGGATTCTCGTTGGGGTCTCCATGCCGACCGGCTGGTGGTCAGTAAAGAGCAGCGCGGGGCTCGCAGCGTCCCCGGCCTCTCTCTGCTGCAGGCCGCTGACCACGCCCTCACTTCCTGTCACCTGACTTCGGACCTTCTGGTCGGGGATGTAGCTATCACACAGGGACGTCACTACTGGGCATGCTCAGTGGAGCCGGGCTCTTACTTAGTAAAGGTAAGTAAATTCTAGTTGTATATTTTACATACGTATGAGTTGTTTTGAGTGTACAGTATAACAACAAGTGAATAAGTAGCAAAATATGTTTTTCTTCCTTTTGACCTGGTTTTAGCTCTGATAAAAATACTTGTACTCGACAACATTGTAGAAAATAAACGAGAGATCAGTTAGTAATGTGAACATTTTCAATAAAACAAATAAAATATGAATTACCAATTGATTGTTTTTCTCTTTTGAACAGGTGGGAGTCGGTTTGGAATCTAAACTGCAGGAATGGTTTCACCTTCCTCAAGACATGGCCAGTCCACGGTGAGTAGTCGTAATATGAAGTAGTAAATAATGAACACAAATAAAGGAAATAGCTGAATGTTATAGTCCAGTCAAGTGTGGAGAGGCTTGGATGATTTGGAAACACTGAGATTATAATTTGGTTTTAAATTAAATCGTATCTGTGAAGCTATGAACTCAGCCGACTGCAGAAGCGACTGAATAAAGGAGACCGAGCCTTATTTATTTCTCTGCAGCTACGACCCAGACAGTGGTCATGACAGTGGAGCAGAGGATGCACTGGACTCCGCTCCACCATTCTGCTTCCTCACTATGGGGATGGGTAAAATCTACCTGCCTCAGCACAGCTATCACCACCACAGCAATCAAGGGAACGGTATCCGGGACCCCATCACCAACGGCAACAGCCCCTCCTCACCCACAGGCCTCACCTACCCTCTGCCGCCCCGGCTGGGAGTGTGCCTTGACTTTGAGAAGGGTCGCGTCACCTTCTACGATGCCCATTCCCTGCGCCCCCTGTGGGAGGGTCACGTGGATTGCTCTGGCCCGGTGTGTCCAGCTTTCTGTTTCATTGGTGGAGGCGCCCTGCAGCTGCAGGAGCTGGTGGCCAATCGCAACGCAGATCAGACTCCGGTCAGAAGGGTGACCATCCAACCCCGTGTCTCTAACTCAAACAACAATTGATGCCTGATCTGAGGTTATATGGTTATTTGGAATGTAATTGGTAATCGTGAAGTATTTACTCAGCTAGAGCGGAAGGTTAGACATCTCAGCGATTTTGTTTCGTATTTAATTTTCTTTTTACGAGAAAATGTTTCTATAGCAACAAATATGCAATGTAATTAAGTTTCTTACATTTTTGTTATGAGTGGTTTTGCAAGAAGTATTGCTTAAGTAGTGTTGGAATATCCAGCACTTGATCTGTAATTATATCTTTGATGCTTGCACTTAGCGGCTATATTGCATATGTTTATAAAGCTAATGTAGATACAGCACCTCACTATCAGTTAACTTTACTATAGAAGCTTTTACTCTGTCACTTCATGTCCTTAATGCTTAAAGCTTCACATATGTTCGATTTATATAGATATATGATTCAATTGTGAGTAGAAAAAGGTCCTGAATATTTTATTGCAGCCGTGACTTAATTTTCACAGTCGTGAAACCAAAGTGGTATTGTCTTCATGAGATGTAAATGCGGTAAATTAGAGGTAGAGAGGAACAATGAGGCAATACTGTAATTAGAAGCAATTATACCTCTGCTGCATATAATCAGTAGTTTCCACAGTCCTGTTTGTGCATCGCTATTTTGCTTTTTAAATTAACAAGTGAATGTGTGTGTGTGTGTGTGTGTGTGTGTGTGGTTGGACTGATTCATTGTCTGACGGCAAAAAGTTGTTTCCTTTTTCTTAACCTTGCTTGATTTTAAGTAAATGAGCAGCGCTTCTTTTGATCAGCAGATTAAATCCATGTAAACTTCACCTGCTGGCAGAATGTTTGCAAAAGAAAAACGGATCAAGGAAATGAACACTGAATAAATACAAACTGTTTAAAATACAAAAACACCTTCTGTTTCTTCCTGTTTGTTTGTTCGGGGGAAATTCAATCTGAGTCATCCAGTATTTCACCTGTAGGAATCATTGCTGTTGTTTCACCACTAGGGTGCAGCAGCACATCGCCACAGCAGCTCCCACCTCATCACCCACTGCAGCAGCTGTGACGCTCAGGATATTTGTTTTCAGACAGATTCATTATTGAGCCAATTTTTCATTAAACATATTAGTTTGTCAGAGGACATTGGCAAACATAGATTTTAAAATGTGCTTTTAAGAAATGTAGAGCTGGAAAAAATTGTATACATTTCCAGATTTCTTTCATAAAACTTACAGATTTGATTCGATGCTTTTTTTCGAGCTGTTTTTTGTTTCCAATAGGATATTTCGTTTTTGTTTACATACTTGTCTTCAACATACTTGAACATAGATTTCCATATACATGTACTTAATAACTATATTTTAAGTGAGCATGAATATGTGAGCCTATATATACACATATATACACACACATATATAGTATTATATATGTATGTATATATAGCTATATTTACAGGAATAATATATAATAGGTCAAACTGTTATATACTGTATAACAGGCATAAAACACCTTTTCATTTACAATTACAAAAGTGTGTATATATATATTTCTTTTTTCCTTTTGTCCTAAGTGCCCCGATGGGCTAATAAAGTGCCCAGAACCCCACCATCAGTTAACTACAACTTAATTAATAATAATAATGATAACAATAAAACACATGACACATCCTACACATATGAAAAATCATGTCTGGTGATGAGATTCATGCTCAATGAAACACCTTGGGTGAGGGAGTGATGAATAGTAACAACCATCTGCTTTTGATCGAGAGCCTCACACCTCACACGTGTAGTTACTTAGCATTCCTTATGTAAATGTAATGCAAATCGCCTGAGTTTACCTTTTATGAGCTTCGATACGAAAAAAATCCACATATGTGTTTAATTGGACCCACATTCAAGGGGAAACTGTAGGAGGATTTGGGTTTGCCTAGACCACAGGGGGAAAATAAAAAATGTAGAAAAAAAGAGTAGAGAATCAAGAGAAGAAATGGAGCTTACAGCCTTGACACAAGCCAAGGTTCTTTTTTTAACGTCTTAATACGCACAGATAAAAATACTGCGTCCAAAGGGAGGTTTAGCTCTGATCCTTCATGATATAGATGCAGTGGAATGTACTGTAAAGCATGGATACAGCTCTGCACAGTGCTCCACCCACCCCCTTGTGCTCGCTGCACCTCTCTTCTTTAGTCCAAATCTGTAACAGATTGGGTTTAGTCTGACTGGAGGTATGCAGCCACAACACCACATGTAGGGGTCTGCATAATCCCTCCGCTGAGCATTAAGCGCACAGCATGGGCATTCTTTTAAAGACCAGGCAGGAATTACCAATACATAATCTCCATGATCATCATTTAGTATAGTTCAGAGGAAGAGGATCGGGGGGAGGGAATCATCTGAATTTATGAAGGGATCTCAGAGATATATTCATACAATCTGGGAGAAGCAGCGTGTGGTGCCATCTGGAGAACACATAGGACAGAGTCGTTCAGGACTCAACTGTCTTCAACAACATGGAGCTAAACCACATGTTTAAAAGACCTGATTTGTTTGTAATATATATATTTATTATGGGGAACCTGCTTAGTCGTATTTTCCTGAGTTCAAATTATTACCATGGATCTGTGTGGTTAAGGCCATCAGTAGGAATTAAAGAGGCGGGGGGGGGGGATTAAAATTGTGTTTCTAAATGTAAATTCCTTGTCAGACGGCTGCTACCTACACGTCATATCTGTGGAGCTTTTATTTGACTGAAGACGCAGACACATTATTAATCTTCATGAGAACAATCCTCGAGATCATGCTCACAAGAAATGACAAGTCTAATTTCCCTGTAATCCACTGCTCCTCCATATGTAACAGGTTATTTGCTGAAGGGATTGAATCACATCCACATCATTCTTTTCTTTTTTACTCTGTTTGCTCTGCTTTAAAATTCAATAACACCATGTTGATATCATTCGTCTGGACACTGCTGAAACATTTATATTTCTCTCTCTCGTCCATCCATCCAACCCACGGGCAACATCAATAATATACAACTTCCTGCTTTTATCGCATTGATAATCTGAATCGAGGTAGAAGGGAAAAACATCAATCAGCTAAATGTTGGCTAAGAGGATTTGAGGGACATAGCAGGGCCATCTTCCCTCATGATAATAAATGAGGGGTGACAGTAATGCTAGACTGAGCCCATATGGCTGCATACGTACTGTAACCCACTGCATTATGGGAGAAGACACAGGGCTAATTCAGTTTCAAATTTACACTCCGGTGCCATGTCCTCTTCTACTGCACTTTGTTTCTCTCTGTTTAATGATGCAATGAGTGCTGTGCATCGATCGGCCAGTTAATTAATCGTATAAATCAAACTGGATATACAGTTCATAATTAGACAAGTGTCCTGTGACATCGAAAGCTAATTTGAAATATACGTGTTTGCTTTCTTGCCAAGATGAGAAGACTTCCACCACTCTATTGTCTGTTTATTTAATAGAGCACATCTACAGCCTGCTGCTAGGTAGCTTAGCTTAGCATAAAGTCTTGAAACAATAGGGCACAGCTATCTTATCCGCATCTCTGAAGCTCATTCAATTACATGCTATATCTCATTGGTCTAATCTGTTCAAATAGGTCTTTTCTTATTGTTTCGATTGAGAGACTCCAAGTCGCCAGAGTTACATATTGTGTGTTTCATTGGAAGCTGTGATTATTTCCCTGCTGTTTCATATTTACTTAACAGACATGGGAGTGGTGTGGTTTTTTTCAACCAACTTTTGGCAAGAAAGCAAATAACCATAATTTCCAAAATGTCATAATACCACTTGAAAGCAGGCATAATTAATCATTTTGAAAACATTTAAGTAATTACTATTGTAAATCATCACCTGAATCTGTTGCCACCCTCAGCTTTTACGAGCTAATGGTGAGTAATAGTTTTTTAGTGCATGATGCAACAGGTGGCTGTAAAGGTGGCTGGTTATTAGCAGCCAGATATTTCATTCAGGAGTTGGCAGAGAATGAAAGCAGATGCAAAACAGGGTGGATAGTGCACTTACATTTGACAAGTAGCTGAAACTCAACTCCAAATGAATGGATGTGGTACAGAATGTCTAAATATGCAACGGTAAGTTAACACGTTCGCATATTACATCAAAAGGTGATGATATTTTGTGTTGAAAACTTGTTTCTACTGCTCCTAAGAGGCTAAAAACTGCTCAGGTTTAACGACAGTGGAGCTAAGAATGTGGTCATCCCATCGTTTAGAAATGATTTCATTCTGAACCCAAAGGAATGATTCGCTGGTTCAAAACAATAAAATCCTTCTTTTGGATCATGTGAAGTGGACTGAAATGTATTTCATAGCTTTTGGTCCTGAGGTGTAACTTTAAGGCTGGCGTAACTTCAGATATACTGTATGTTTTTACACTCTGCCTATAACTTAACAACTAGGATATTATTGTTTCCATAAAACCGAGGCGTGGAATAGTGTTTAAGCGAGACTAATGATAGAAGGTTCTTTGTACGGAGCACAGTGAGCAGGTGTGGGAGCGCTGCATGTGTGGTCAGAAACCAGGATTTCTGATCGAGCTTTACGTCGTATGTAACACATCCTGTCAGTCAGTCAGTCAGTCAGGTAGGCGGCGTATTTTTGAATGGTTTTCCTGCATGGTCAGACATGCTGAGTCAATAAGCCCTGCTCAGTTAAAATTCCAGGTCTCGGAGAAGTGAAAGGAAAAGTCAAATCAGAATGTCAACAGGGGATCCGTAAACCACACGTTTCCTGGACAGCCCTGTCAGGCCCAGCTGTGCATACATCATATAGCCGGCATGATATGTGTGTACAGTTAGAGAAAGAAATAAAAGACAGAACGAGTGAAGGAAAGAAATAAAGAAAGACAAAAACAGACACTCGCAGATGTACACATGGAGCGGGGGGGAGTTAGTATTTGATGTATGACAAGAGAAAAAGAAACCAAACAGCCCTCTGAAGTCTGACGACGCTGTGGTCCTATCTGTTACCGTGTCAGTGCTTCTCGACGGCCCACCCTGGCCTCCTCGTCTGTCTCTCCTCACCTTCCAGATGCTCGCCCAGTGAAGGGGTGAAAGGTTGGCAGGTGCCTGGGGGAGCAGCGAGGAGCCCTGGGGGTCAGATTTCTGAGAGGTCAAGCAGTTGCAGTCATGGGGTGGGAGGAGCGAGGAGGGGGCACAATATGGCTTGTTGTCCAGACTAGACTCGGAGATAGACAGGACCACAGAGCAGCAGTCTCACCTAATCAACTTCATTTACTGGCAATGACAGCCTGTGTCTGAGGTGGCCACAATCAGCTTTCAGGGTATTACCCACTGCCCACCACAAATCCATAATCCTTGAATCCTTGACCTTTTTTGCATTTTCAACATAAAGTCGCTGACGGTCGCAAAAGCATCAACAAATCTACACATGAATCTGTGCGTGATTTCAATCCTTAATCTATTTTAGCTGTAGTGTTTTATGGTTGATTGTCTTTATTGTCTTTAGTAATTTGTGATTGTGTTTTCTTATGTGTCATTGTGGTTAGTATTTTTAGTTTTTATTAAATTTGCCGTTGTGTGTTTTCCGTTGTGGTTTGTAATTTGTTGTTGTCTTCTCTGTTTTGCCATCTGATTGTGTTTTGTACTTCAGGACCACCGTACTTCATCTGAATGCCAAATCTAATCTGGTGGAACAACAAAGCATGTTGTCTATATAATGAGCGACCGAAGGCAACATCTCGTATAGACCCAGTGATGCGTTCATTTGTCGACCTAATGAGTTTTTCATGTGACTTCATGTTCAGTTTGGCGTGTTTGGCTTCCTAATGCATGTCCCTGCTTCTCATTGCATCGCTGAAATGAATCAATGAAGTTTGCAATGTAGACGCTGAAATCAATGTGTCATTGACGAGCGATGTTGTTTCCAGCTCCAGTGATCAGATTTAATGCACCCGAACAGTAGCTACCTCTCCCTACGACCAGTGTGCCAAAGATGTCTCAAAGCAAAATGATGCAGTGAGCAGATAACATTACGAGACAGAATTTCCCATCTCCCCCCCCATTGCCATCCATTATGTACACACAGGATGAGGTCAGTTTGTTCTAGTCTAGACATGTATCGCTACATCATCCGCCCCTCGCTGAGTACACGGCGCTGACCCACATTAATACGTTTATAATCGATACCTCCGCGGGTCCCGTGCGAGGACTCGCTTATCAGATGTTGGAGGAAATTGTGCAGTCCAATTTAAAATGGCCCCGGGGAAACTTTCATAACCGTGTGCCAATTAGTTCCACTGTCAATAATGCTAATGCTAAAGGACATTATGGTCTGGGGTGAGAGGAGCGGAGGGATAGACGGAGGAGGGAGACATCATCAAGCTCAAACCACTGTTAATGGCTGTTACACTGACAAGAGGCATTTGATCAGACACACACACACACACACTCATATACATTGTGGCTCTGTGGATGTGAGGGGGGTGTGTGTGCTATGGGGGCAGAATTACACAACCCATGAAGATAATAAGTAATGACGTCTTATAAAGGTCAACAAACAAAGCACTAGTGGGACAAATGCAGGCCGTGTGATGAGATTCATTAGGACAGCATTGAGAGCATGGAGAGCGAGAAAAGATGGGGTGAGGAGGGGTGAGGGCGAGGGGGCGCATTCCTCTGCTGTTTCACTGCGGCCGTCACAGCAGCACATGAAACAGGTGTGCGTCTGTACTCCGGGGCGCAGAGAGCAAGACAAGTGCTACTCTCACATGGTTCAGACTGGTCACACTTGACCACACTCTGACCTCAAAACCCCACTTGAGTGGCCCGAGACTTCATTAAGCTCGTCCCTAAAGTGGCGCAGGGGTCCCCACAACTATTATCTTGGCAATTTAACACAGCCGCTCGTCGTTCCTAAATGATCTTGACTCAAGGATATTTATGAGCCGCGCCCACGTCAATGCCAAAACCTTCAGGAGCCCTGCTTGGAATTTAGAGGCCCCCCGATGAGAAGCATCAACAGACTCCTCCGCCCTGATGCAGCTACTTTGATACGCACTCACCTCACCTGTCTGAGGAGCATCTTATTAAACTTACAAAGTCATCCTGCAAACACAACTCAGACCATATGAGCACAGAAAGCATTTAAAAAAGGGGAGGTGACTTATAAACTTTGAGTTACAATTGATTACTGTTCATTACTCTGAGACACCGACATAAACCTAATCCCTGAATGGTTGAATATTCAACTTGCTTGTCACAGAAGTGAACTCAAATTTACAAAAATCAACACTTGAGACCTGACTTTGACTTGACTTCCCTCTAATTTAACTTTACACATCATGTCCTGCCTCCTGCATGATCTACCCAGACACCACCCCTCCCCTGTTTGTTTGCTATTTCATTGTGTATCTGAATAATGTTTATACCTTGTACCGTGTAGAGTGCCACGTCTATTCAGTAATTTTTTATTACCTCGGCCAAGGAGGCTGTTTACACCCCTGTCCGTTTGCCTGCAGCATTTTAAAAAACCTACTGAATGACTTTCCACAAAACCTGGTTCAAAGATGGGCTAAGAGGGAACCTGTTCAATTTTGCAGAGGATCTGAAAAGGGGAGAATGTGGCCTTTTTTTAAATTTTCATCACTATCCCAGCATATATGCATCCCTTAGATTTTCAGAAAACCCAGGAAATTCATTCTGGCTCCAATTTCTTCTGAATTCCCCGTAATCAGTTTTTGAACATCTGAGGTGAGCTCAGGTTGACAAGCCTGAAAGATTTGAGCGGTCGTTTCATCAGCCGAACCACTCCTCATGAATCTGGCAGTCAACTTCCACGCTGGTTCTTTTCCAGGCCCAACTCTCAAAACAAAACCTGATTGTGAAAGATTTTGGGCCGCAGGCTCATTCCTCTCCGACAAGTATCAGATCTTACTCCTCCATCAGCGATATCCTGGAAGCTGTGGGACATGGTGACGCACTTTTAGTCACCCTTTCCTTTTCCCAAACATCTACACACTCACACACACCTAACGACAACATTACACACAGCTCTGTTCTGCAGCTCAGGAAACAGAGGGTTCCTGTTTTTGACTCCAAGCTCTATTGTTATCTTAAACACAGTACTTAACAGTACATGCTCTCTCTCTCTCCCCCTTCCCTCCTTCTGTCTGGCTCTCTCCACCCCTCACACTCTTATGATATTACACAATAATTATCCGGCCAAATCTCAATCCCTGTATAGCTCTTCAGTAGCACACATTCTTATCTGGACCTTTCACTCTGCTAATATTGACAAAGCCAGAGAGATAAGCGTCAACACAACTCTCCATTACCACTTTTCCTGTTTTATCTCTGCCTCTTATCTGTGCTCTCTGGCCCGAGTCACACACAGTCACTTCTATTCCTGCACTTGAGGATGAAGCATCTTCTCTGCCATCGCTCTCTGTCTTTGTCAATCTCTCTCACACACACGGCCTTCGTGAGTTTTACTCTGCAGACTCTGTGCTGTGGGAACCGAGGTGCTGCACGCAGTTGAAGGTGCTGAGGGGGAGATTGAAGAAAAGTCTGGATAAGCAACAGCTGGATTTAACACACCATTAAGGTCATTGGTTGTTCAAGCTGCACCTGCAAATCCCTCGATTTCACCCCCCCCTGTGTAAACCTCTCTCCCCCTGTCTGCTCCACTCCCTCCTCTCCTCTTTTCTCTGTTGCCATCTCTTCTTTCGTCCACATACTCAATCACCCCTTCGTTTTTGATTCCTGGTCCTCTCAGCTTTCTCTCTCTCTCTCTCTCTCTCTTGCCCTCAACTATGAACCAGAGATTAAAAAGTGTAAACATTTCAAATTACGATGATAGATTATAGATTATAGAGACCAAATATTATCATGGTTATCAGGTTTTTGGCAAAATTGTTCAAATGAACAGAAAATGCTCAAAATGTACGTTAAATATTTTTTATTGGAAAAACAATATTATGTGAAAGTTTTAAATTAGGTACAAACAACTTTTCTATGTTTTTATTTTCTTGTGTACCTCATTCTGACCTACCTGCTGCTGTAACAATTTAATCCCCCCGGTGTGTGGATCAATAAAGTTGTATCTTATCTTAATGTAGCACCATGTGGGCCTAACAGCATATCAAAAATTAACACTGAGGAAGGAGGGGAAAGAAGTGAAAGGCAAACTAAAATTTACTGGCATTGGAAAGGAAGTCAATCACTTTTGTAGTGGGTTTACCTGTGTTTTAAAAAAAGTAATTTACCTGCTAAATTTGGTGTAAAAGAGGTATTTCCCCCCTAAACTAAACGTTTTACCATAAACACTTTTTCTTTACCATAGTGCATCGTGAAACTGATAAATGTTTCATCCCTATGAACGCTCTGCCCAGCGTTTCTTATGATTCTTTATGAAAAATAACGGTTCCCGCCCTCCCCGTCTCCTTTCTTGTCTCCTTCTTTCTCTTTTACTCTTTCTCTCTCTCTCTCTCAGTCTGGTTGCCTCCCTCTCATTCTCTCCATTTCAGTGACCCTTCCCTCTCGCAGGCTGTTGTGTTGTGTCTGCCAGGCCTTCTCGGCTGGAGCGCAGGTTTCCTGAGTACTGGAACGGAACAGGTGCTGGCAGGGAGGCGCACTGAGAAAAGCCAGCTCCACTGTTCCCACTGAGTGTTTCTCACACACACACACGCACACACACACACACTCCTCATACCGATACAACACAGGCAGGACACAGCACACATGCTATGCTTCTGATGCAGTGTGTCATGTGTGAGCTCACCTGGATTCGGTTTATTTTATGGAGACAGTGGAGCGGCCTGACCTTGACAGTCTGATATGTACCCCATCACATCGTATTAAGTGCAGAGCTGCATAGAAATGTAATGAAACCAGTACAGGTGTTTTATGTTGTGATGTTGCAGTAGGGACAAGGTGTAAATATTGAAATTAATCACTTGGCCTCAGAACGATTGCTAATGAGCACCTGGATTTCTCCTCTGCCACAAGTCAAAATGTCCGCCATGAAAGCACAGTTGCTTCACAGCAAGACAGGTTTTCCACATCTGAAAATAGTCCCCAACAAATTCACTATTTGCTCAAGTTTGAGTTCCTTTGAGTTTGAAAAGTTTCAGTTTCCAGGCTAACTGAGGCTTTTAAAAGTAATAATATTTAACTATATGATTGTTGGGTAGCCTCACCTCACAGCTGGAAGGTACTTGGTTTGAATCCCTGTTCGTACCGGACCACAAATATGTCCTTGTTTTTAATGTTCATCAAATACTGGGATCTACTATTGTTCTTTCTTTTATAACAGCCGATTGTACATTTTTTGCTTTTGTTTTTTTTCTGAATGTGAACATGCAATGTAGAAGCTGGACGGCCCTCAAAGACGCCATTGGCAAGATAAAATAACCTCAAATGACACTGCAGAGATAAGATACATTTTGATTTCAGGATTCAAATATTTACATTTTCAACAAACAGACATAAACCCTTCCTACATAAAGAGAAAACACATGCTGCTCTGCTCTTGCAGGCACACAGATCATCACTCACACTATTAACACTTGTGCAGAAAAACGTAAACACCACAGCTCTAAGAATAACTCTCCATTTTCCCCCGAAGAATGATGTTTATCTCTCAGTGGCTCCTTAAGATGTCCCTCCCCCCAGTTAAGTGAATGGTGTTTATGTCTCCCACCCCTCATGATTTCACCCTGGAGAGGTCTGTGCCCTCTGCAGCTGGACAGTTCACTGCCCTGAGTGCAAGGACATGCCCCATAGCACCTAAAGAGACATAAAGATCCAGCAACTGCCGGCTCCCACAGGCCCCTAATGAAACTGTTGCTGGATTCCTGGCTTCGGAACAACATTAGTGTTAATAGATAGCTTTCAGCTAGCCTTAATGGTGAGCTAATTTTCAAAATGGCTCCTCTAAATTAAGAGGATGACACAGAGAAACAGTTAGAGGTCTAATGTGTGTTAAAGTCAGAGTGGGGGCCTCTTAAAGACTCTGAGGAAACAAATTGTTTTCTCTCGCTCAGCTGACAGGCTACCGGTGTTAATACATCAGACAACAGTCTAGCGCAGCGTGTTCATGAAAAACATAGTCAGCAACAACATTGAGATTAATTGAGAAGAAGTTGCTGTAATTCATCTTTCTCACTGTCTTCTCGGTCGTCTCTAGATAGATGGAAAGATAGAGAGATACTTTATTGATCCCAAGTTAAATCTAGTGTCTAATTACTGCAAAACAACAGGAAATATAGGCTTTAATATGAATTTAATGATGACATGTCCAGGGTGTACCCTGCTTCTCAGGGGTACATTCATAGTCCATCCATTTTGGATAAGTGGTACACGATTTGTATGTATGTATGGAAATGAACAGTTATGACATGGATGTACTATAGATAATTAAATAACATGGTAGAAAACAATAATGGCAATACAAATAATCAATGAATTCATAAATCAAAAAGGGTTTCATATAAACATAATCAAAAGATGTTTTTCATATTGAGGTGTATTAAGAATGTGAATTTAATTAACAAGTAAAACAAGGATGTCGTGTTAGTAATTTAGTAAGATCTGTAAAATTAATAATAATGGCAGTAAATAAAAACTTTTACTGCCATTATTACTAGTTTATATATATTCACAAGTGATAGGGTTTGCATACAAAACGACAGTTTTGGGAAAACTACTTATATATAGATATATTCGTTTTTGTGAGTTTTTTTGCAAGTAATATGCAATTTATATTAAAAAAAAATAATGTACATTCATACATTTCCTCTTATATATATATCTATGCTTGTAGCATAACTGTAACTACATTTCCCATGAGGCGTTGCGGTGTAATACGTCATTGCCGTGCGCAGGGCTGAGGTGGCGTTAGAGAGAAGGTAAACACGTTGGGTTTTGGGGGATTATTGTTTCTAAATCAGATAATTGGACGAAGTTATCTGTAAACGATCTGTTCATTTGATTGATTGTGTTTATGTAGTGAGACTGTGACTGTCCGTGTCGTCCCCCTGCTGTTTATCCGCTCTCCGTGTTGTAGCAGCAGCGCTAAGCTAACGCTAAGCTAATTAAATGAGTCGCTCGGTACCTGCTCCCTCTCTCTCCTCCAGGTCGGTTCCCGGCGGGGTCTCATCATGACGAAGCTCCTGGAGTGGCTGCTCGGTGTGGCGGTGGTGGTCGCGGTCTGGGCGGTGGTGTCCTTCGACCTGTTGGACCTGAGCCTGCCGCTCGCGTACCGGGAGGTGGCCTGGCCGATGCCTCTCTACCTGTTGGTGTCGTTCGGCTGCTACTCGCTGGCCACCGTGGGCTACAGGGTGGCCACCTTCAATGACTGCGAGGAGGCGGCGAGAGAGCTGCAGGAGCAGATCCGAGAAGCCAAAGAGGACCTGAGGAGAAAGGGCCTGAAGATGTGAAGCTTGACAAGGACCATGCAGAATCTTTTGATGGACTGTTGCACACAACCTGGTATCTGCACTCCTGAGGTTGGAGTCTCTAGTGTGAAATATGTTGGACGGACTTCCTGTTTCCAGCAGTTTCACCCTTCATTCATGCAGCCACGTTTGTTTTTATTCATGTATTAACCAGCATTAGTCGCACAACTGACTGATTTTTGTGTTACTCATAGATGACAACAAATAAGACTGAACTCTGAACTGAACTACAAACCTGTCTATTCAAAGATGTGTCTGAAGTAAAACAAGTTTGCAACATCCAGTTCTGTTCATATCAGCTTGTGGTTGCACTGATGACCATAGAAATAGAATACCAGTTATACGTTCAAATCACTGTTGTGTTTAATTATCGTCTGTGACCAGTTGTTCATCACTGGAATCATCCAGACAGGCACTGAACTGTATAAGATCGCAAATGTCTGATTCAGAAACTCTGGACATTTGCCAGAACTTTTCCCGCCACCTCAAACTTTACAGGAACTCAGTGTAAAAATAAAGCAGGAAAATGTCCAGAAAATTCACAGCGAGCAAGTGGACAAGTTGATGATGTTTCTAACACACAACAGACATAAAACTATAAAAAATCAAGAGAACAAAAATAATTCAGGATGTGCTATACACGAATAAGATGCAGACAAGTTTCTGTTGTTTTGATCATATCTGTTCTGGACAATCTCCTGCTGATTTGCTCATATGTGAAAGTTCAAAGTTCATGTCTGAAAACACCCTCTGACTAGATTCTCGGCCGGGAATTTTTACATTCTTTCAATCTGCGTCAGCTCCGCACAGTGTCGGCCTTGTCGTGCCTGTCTGGAGATTGTTGCTTGTCAGAATACATAGATTGTTATCTGTAGTGTACATTCCATTGTCCGGTTTCAGACCTGTTCCCTGTGGCTATTGCTGCGATGTAATTAAAATGGAGTATATTTTCTTCAGGTTTTCTGCCTCTGACTGTTTGTGTGTCATTGTTGGTCTGGGCTGGTTCAGAAGGTATGCGATTATGTGCATGAATTCTTGCATATATGATGCATATGACCCACATGGCCTGAGGGCTTTACATCAACTGGCCAATGTCTCCCTCTGTGCGAGAGACAGATCTCCTTTGTCCCATTTTGCAGCTAACGACATGGAATATACATTGTACAGCACTTCCATTGTTCCAATCAGAAAATACAAGTTAAATATGTCGTCCTGAAGAAATCCGATGTTGGCAAGTGCAGGTCTTTTGTGTGATCCTTAAAAGGCTGCCTCTGCTCATTTTCAGTGAGTCCCTGCTGTGAATAAACAAAGCATAGCCTGGCTAAAGGCGTCATTATAGGGTTTCAAAAGCTCCCATAACTTCAGAACAAATGCAAAGAGTTGGCAGTTCTCTGTGCTAGCTCTGCCTGTTGTGCCTTTTGGCTGCAGCCCCATCATGCCTTGCAACGTCACCCCCCGTGAATGTCTGCAAGCTGTTGCTCGAGCAGACTGGATGAAAGGCAACCTGTTATTTAGCAGAAAATCTTCGACTCTGGCAATTACACCAAAGGCTTCCCTCGGCAGGCAGTTATGTTCGTACTCGTAGCCACATGTGAAATAGTTGATCACTTTTTCTTTGTCATCATTCTCCCCCAGAATCTAACTTTGAAGACGTCCATCTGTTTCGTTCTCTTTCTACAGGCTATCAGACAAAAGTATATATCAGAGCGGGCCAGACGTTTTATAGCCCATTTACAGTGCATGTGAACAGCATTTCTCTTTTTAATCCCTTATTCCAAACATGCAGCACATAAGCATTAACCCAGACATAGCTGCAGGCATTTGCATTATAGAAAATGTGATGAAGTGTAATCTCACGCATAGACAGAAAAGTGTTAGAGCTACGCCAACACAGATGACCTCAAACACTAAAGCTTTTTTTTAATATTTATACCATAGTGCATTTCATTACCCCGGCCAAGGAGGTTATGTTTTCATTCCCGTCCATTTCTTTGTCATTGTTTTAGTAGGATTGCACAAAACTGCAGGACAGGTTTCCATGAAACTTGGTGGGTGGATGTGGTTTGGATCAGAGAAGAACCCATTAAATTTTGGTGCTGCTCTGGATCAGATGGTAGATCCGGGGTTTTTGTCACTTTCTTCAACATTGCGGAATATGGTGTTTTTTTAAACATTTTCCTCGATTCCTCAGAGGAGAATCTGATCTCAAGATCAAGATTCAAGATTTGAAAACAGTGACAATGTTGAAAAATCCAACGTTAAAGAAAGAGGAAAGACATTCCTGTATCCACCCCTTTGCTCGGATCTGCACCAAAGTATATTGGGTTCTTCCCTGATCCATACCACATCATTCCACCACAGTTTTGTGGTTAACCACTTTGTAGTTTTTGTGTAACGCCGCTAAATATGAGACAAACAAACACTGATAAAACATAATCTCCTCATCAGATGTAACAGTGATTGAGTGTCAGGATTCATAAGAGAGGAATCACCTGATAAAGTTGCTGCAGTTACTTGAAACACTGAGAAAAAAATCCATAATAACGACTGGGAAGTAACTTTATATCTCCGCCTGTGTGCTCTCGTGGCTCGGAGGTGAGAGTTTTGCTCCTCTGATGAGAAGGCTGCAGAGAGCTGGCTTTGCATTTCAATGGACGTCTTGAAGATTCAGTGTTGTCGACTTTGAGAGCTGTTATTAGGGTGCATCATTTTAGCAGTGCAGCACTAACAGGCCCGGAGTCTGTGCTTGCTCTATTCAGCTGCCAGCTGATTATCCTCTGTTGTTGGTTTGAAGTCATGTAAGGTCCCTTTTTTTCTGCTCTTCTTTCTTGGGAAATTAATCAGTGAAAACTTACAGGCAGTTGGATGCTTCATATTCTCAAAAATGTTTTATCCTCTGCTAAATTGCTTTGCTGTGCTTCATGTGCGTAGTAAGACCATTTCTACCAGGACAATAATAAGATAGATCAAAAGTTTTGCATGGGAGAAATAAAAACAGTCATAGTGTGTCCAAATTATGAGATACATAAGTCAGGATTTAGATTCACTAAATCAAAATAATGAGATGCTAAAGCACTTACTTAGTCGAAATCCACCAGGAATGTACGTTATGCTTTCATGTCTGTTGTTCGCCAACTCAGCGTCTTGCCAGAAGACATTATGTTATTCTGTGGCAAAAGTTGAGTCAGGTTCAATGTTTCTGTCGGACGACCTGTCGTTTTATGTTTGTGTGTGTGTGTGTGTGAGAGAGTATGTGTGTGCTGGCACCATTGCTGCTCTGTCAGACTGAATTACGGAGTTGTGTTTTTTTTAATTATGGGCCAAAGTTGCTCTGAAAGTAGCTTTAATAAGAATTTTGGCTTACAGTCAGTGTTTTATTATTATTCTACAATAAAACACAACTGTACCTACTATATTTTATCCTTTTATTGGTGATTGTTAGCTTTTATACATAGCTTCATTATATCATTGACTGTAGCAGGTCAGATTTGACCTAAAACTAGACGAGTACATAGGCAGGAATATTACTGTACAGGAACTGAATAAAGATCAACCCCATAAAAATGTTTATTTTGTTTTACTAAATCCAGATCATTTTCCAGTTACACAGAGAGGCATTGAGAAATGTACAAAAATGTCAAAAAATGTAGAATCCCACAATGTTAAGGAAAGTGAAAAAAAGAAAATCTGGAACCACACCCTGATCTGGATCTGCACCAACATTTCATGGGATCTTCTCTCGGCCATACAACAACCTAGTTTTTGCATAATCCTGCTGAATAACAAATGACAAACAAAAATATTTGTATCTATTGATTGATTCTTGTATCGCAAAGTGCTTAGTTCTGTACAGTTGTCGGTGTGATCTTAAATCTCTTAGAGATGGAACACGTCTACATGGTTTTTGTGCATGTTTTCTTTTTTTTGAGTGGTTCTCAGGGGATGACAGCCACTTCCCCACTTCTCAGAATTGCTCTTCTCTTGACACTGAGGGAGGCTGAGAAAGACGATGAACGTGCACAGAATGTTCTTCACCTTCTCCCCTCAAAGTGTCACAGTGAGAAGCATCAGTTAAATTGGGAAAAGTGAAACAGGAGGAAATCTAATGGGGGTTGAGCGGGCGGCGGGGTTGTGCCCGCAGCATGGCCCCACTCAGACCTTGAGACACTATAAAAAACATTTCTAGAGACACTAAAGTGACACTGCTGGGAGCAAATCCATCCAGACAGGCTGAGAACCAAGACTGTAAAATGATAGGTTATCATTTCTCTGCACAGAAAATACTTCTCTTTTCTCCCACCCACACGTTTCACAGCAAAACCTCAAAAACGTCCAGAGACGGGCAGAAGGAGAGACGGGGAGCTGGTAATCGAGGCCCAGAGCTGAAGGAGATGGAGGTCAGATGTATCTGATACAGGAAGGGTGAACAACAATGGCAGGTTGAAAGAGCGACGCGATCTGGAATAGAAACAGACACATACAGAGAGAGTGAATAAAAAAAAAAAAAGTGGAAGTGAGAGTGAATAAAAAGGTTTGAGTGACTAAGTGACACGGACAGGAAACCAAAAGCATGAGCTGGAACAAGACAGACGACCCAGGCAGCAGCCAAAAGTGTATGACAGGACTTTTTCAGGAAGAGAAGACCACACCCTGACCACCGGCGATGGCAGCCGACCAAAATCTGTGGCGTTTGAACCCAGAGGCTCCGACTCACCCTGTGTAACTTAAGTGTTTCCTCCCATCAGCCCCCACTGACCCTGACTTAGAGCTTTTAAAGGCCGAAGAGAGAATAAAGGAGCTTCGAAACAGGTCAGCTATGCTAAAACGAAATTTAATCCCAGCATGCAGTGCATCATCACTGCATAAAACAACGATGTGAACGAGGCTGAAGAGTCACTCAGGGGTCAGCCTATTGTTCTTTCCCAGCTCATAAACAGCTGCTCTGATACTTACAGGACGCCGGGTTCCCGTTCCGAGGCGACGACGAGGCTTATAAATGCTACAAATAGCTACACTAACATTAGGTAACCTCCCAGAGGCCCTGTGAGGCAGATACACTCCTGGCTCCTCTGAGGAGTAACATACGCTCGCAGGCAGACAGGGACCGGTCGTCACGCGTCCCGCTGATAGCGATGGCGCGACCCAGTGTGGAGATGCGGAGACGAACCAGCTGCCCACGCCAAACCCATTCTGAATCATGGATCTTTCTCGCTGCGTCTCGTGGCCTCCTCCCAGTTTGTAGTGTCACACACTGTTAGCTCACTTCTCGCTCTGTTTAACACCGATGACTGATAAATTGATTAAAGCCCAGGTTTTTTTGGGGCTTGTTGGTAAATGTTTGATTTAATTTAGCTCCAGTCATGTTGACTTTGAATCAAACATTTGTTTTTTAGAATAAATAAATATACTCAGCGGTCTTCAAAAAAATAAAACTTTAAAATACTCTTCTAACCATCTGGATGAAAAGTATTTCAACTCAAATGTGAAAAGGTTTATCATCAGTTCAAGTCCACATCGCTACGTCTGCCAAGAAGGTTATGGTTTCACCCTCGTCCGTTTGTTTGTTTGTAAGTAAGATTACACAGAAACCACTGGATGGATTTCCATGAAACTTTCCACTTACAAGATAGGGCGTTTTCAACCTCTACAATTTTCCCAGGGAATAGTTTATGGATCCAGATGAAAATGAGTGTGTGCATCTGGTGAAGCTTGATTGAATTCAAGGGGATTGTTCGGTCTTGGTGGAGGTGTGTGCTCGACTGAGAGCCATTCTAGAGCACACACCTCGGCCAAGTCCCAACAGTCCCTCTAAGAAACGACATTTAAAATCAGAAGATTCACATTTTATTTCGATCTGAACCAAATGTCACATTCACCTGTGACACTTCAACAACTGTCACTTCAACAACTGTCACTGTGTCAAAAAAGCAGTTGGTGCAAACTGAATCTCCGAAGATCAATTGCTGTGACTCAAAAGCAAAGAGTTATACAGTCGAGGCACAAGCCGAGGCAGAGAGTTTGATTCATGATCACTTTCCATCTATGAAATGAGGCTTTAAAATCTGATGCAAACATTTTATGTGTTTTTTTCCCCCCTTGCTAAGATTGTGTTCACAGGGTGTTCTTGATTTCCATGTTGGCTCCATGTTTATCTCTTGACTGCCCTTTACATTTATTACAGCGTTAAAGGTTTCACACTTGCCACTCACATTTACTCAAGCTGCTCCATCGAACGAGCGAGTAAATAAAAAGAATTGTCTCCTCTTGACGAGCTTCTACTTGGCGGAGCCTCTTCTTAGGGTCAGCGGTTAAGGGGCCTGTCCGCCAGCCTTAATTTATGGCCGTCTCTTTGAAAACACTGGGGAGCTGTGAGGCTGCGGCACCAGTTTTTGGTGCTACAGCTGTTTTTACTGTCACGGCCGTAAAGCTCCCCTGGGAAGAGAGAGACAAGAGAAGGAGAGAGGAGAACAATGGCTTGTCATGCAACTTGCACATGAGCAAAGATTCCGAGGAGGTGTGTGTGTGCTTGTACTTGTAGATTGGTGAGGACCATTTTGAGCATAGACCTTACAGAGTGAGGACATTTTGGGAAAGTACGGACATTGTGGCCGGTTGTCACTTTTTCAAAGGCTTGTTTGACTTTGGCTTTTAGGGTTAAGGTTAGAATTAGGGTTAGGCATTTAGTTGTGATGGTTAAAGTTAGGGTAAGAGGCTGGCTAATGTGTTACAGCAATTAGTGTCCTCACTAAGATAGAAGTACAAGAATGTATTAGGATGGGTGTTGTAGATCATGGTAGAAGATTTCCAGAAGGGTGAGATGAAAGTCAAAGCATCACACCTGTGATTTCATGCCAGAAGGCAACCCTGATGGCTCTCCTTTTTTTCCCTTCATCTCTGTGCTGTAGCCTTTTCCGGTCTTGGCCATGATTTGGTTCAACTCTGTCCCATTAGTGTGGGTGAGCCATTATCTCTGTGATTGGCTCCACTGATGAGATCTTCCTGTTTGAGAAACGGTTTGGGTATTTTCCTGAAATTGTTTTAGCACCAAAATCACCTTATAGTCTGGATCCAGAGAGAACAATTGATCTTTCATTTATAGGAGGATGATTGTGTTCGGAAGCTGGATTATTGGGTTTTATTTAGAGGAGATGATTACAAATTTATCCAAATACATATGTAGTGAAAACAGAGAACCTACAGTTGTTGCTTTGAGCTAAATGCAAAAGCCAGCATGTCAACAAACAATTGCAATGCTGCCATATTGATATTCAGCTTGTTTAATGTTTACCATTGTCATCCTTTGTCATGCTAACTTATGCTAATTGCTAAACACAGCACTGCTGAGGTTGATGGGATAATATACAAGTTAACATTATGACCTGATCATGGCACTAGATGAAAAGATAAAGGATGGAGGATGTCGAGTGCTTGCATCTTATTGATAACACGACTCTATCCCTAATTCGCTACCCAGGCTGGCTCCAAATGCGGAATATGGCAGTGTCCATAACATGGGTATTTTGGCTTCATTTCTGGATAGTGACAGGAAGTGGAGATACCTCGTTAATCATTATTCACACTCTTCGGGATAACTAAAGAAGGCCTGCACAATTCTTTTCATGCTTAAGATACATACAGGCTGACCAACTCAGCAACAAGTCCCTAAACCAGAATATAAATATAACTTTTATAGTTACGGCATTAAAGTTACATTATTATGCAGAAATAAAACCTTCTATGGCCTTGCATCATAGTTAATCACATCTCGACCACATCATGACGTTGAAATATGAGAGTATAAACACTGTGTGAGAAGAAATGGCTGCAACACACTTTTTAACTGCTGGTTAGAAAGCTGCATTTAAACTTTATTTTGTTGATGCTGGAGAGGCAGTCTGACTCTGATTCAAACCCTCTGACACAACAGATCAATAGGCCTTCAGACAAATTACTTCGGGACAGGCCACAGAATGCAGGAAACCACCTTGAAAACTTTCACTGCTTGCAAGAATATAACAAAACAAGGAATATTGCTCTTGGTGACAGGCCTGCAGGAAGCAGTGTCATACCTTGACCCATGCCAGCCGTACCATGCTCCAGTGATCATGCCTCTGTAAAGTAATCACAAGAAAGCTGATCTGGTTTTCCAAAAATATCTTTTTTTATTTCACATGAAATGTTCACATTTAGAATATTTATCAAACAGGTCTTCCATATAATCTTCTATATATATTTATATATGTACATATCATACACTTCTTTTTACTTACAGATGTACAAAATCAGGTAACAAGAATTCGGATAAAAAAAGACTTGACTTCAATGGTAGTCATACACTGTTGTGCTTCGTTGATCAAGCTAGCCTGTCAGGTGAAGATGTGCTCGGCGTCTCGCTTTGAGGCCTTGTCTTGTCTTCTGCGAACTGGTGACTCATTTCAAAATCATCCAAAAAACTTTGATGTTATTACAAGTAAAAATAGTTGATTGCTTACTTTTTTTCTTTTTTAAGTATTTGCCTATTTTCTGCCTGGTGTTTGAAACATGAAGGGCAGCACCATGATAGACAGGGTTGAAAAAAAACAAAACAACCAGCTCTTCGTGTCAGACGGTTGAACCAAAACAGGAGCAAGATCCAGCACGCAGAAAAGTCCAGCCTCTCTGTGATACACACAACATCTCAGTGTTTGCTTTTGGCAGAAAAACATTTTGTCTCGTCACGCTTGCGATCAATCGCTCCGTAGCTCACACACAATCTCTTCCTCTCACTTCAATACGCACACTTTTCCTTTCACACAAGTACAAACTCTACCAGGAGAAAGAGAGAGATGAAGCCTCACCACCCTCCCCTCGCTGGCGACAGTAAACCTTTCCTTTCAGAAGCTCATGGTATTTACAGTAAAACGTCCCAGCTGCAAATGCTATAAATTATCTTCACAGAATGTACAAGTTACACAGCTCAATGTTGTGTGTTTCCATGTATTACAGAGTGTCAGTGTGATTTTTGAATTGTGTGCGTCTGTACTGTGCAGAATTAGTGCTACAGTATAGAAGCACATGGTCGAGTGTACAAAAAAAAGGATGGTTGCGATGCCAGCAGCACCCGTGTGTCAATGCTACATTTAGAGAAAGTAATCACTCGGGACGTCAATGCAACTCCATACCGCTACGAGAACAATACAACAAATAGTACACAACTCTAAAGGGTGGAATAGTGTATACATTGGAGAGATGACTTATCTTTGGCTCAAAAGGTAAGAGATTACTTTTCCGTTAAATGTCCATATGAAGTTTTATCTAACGGGTTGGTGTTTTTGCTCTTGATTGTTCTCTGGCCTCTCCTCCACTTCTTCATATTTTCTTCTGGGATTATCATCCAAAGAGGTGCATGTGTTTTGGCCAGAGAGCCGACCAAAAGTACAAATCAAGGAGAGGTTGGTTTTTCCAAGAAAAACATACCTTTTGAAAAATAAGACAAAGCACATGAACTTTGTCTCAAATGCTCTGGAGCTTCTCGGCACATGTTGCGCAAGTCTGCGATGTCCGTGCTTTGCAAGCACAAAAAAAAATCCCCCTGTGGCCAGCACTGGGCATGAAAAACTGTCTTTTTGAGTCAATGGTTTCATCCCCACGGACTGTCTTCATTGTAGTCCCTGAAAGAAAAAAAAAGGTCTGCCAACAGCAGTTGTTTCATGTCCTTTCACTGCAACAATAGCAGTAATGAAAATGGGACTAGCAATGAGAGGATTGAGAGGGATGTAGCTGCCACTGCAGAGTTCGTCCGTACGCTCTTCTGGACATCTGGCAGGATTACTACCGGGTCATCTGCTTGAAGATAGGAGATCAAGAAGACGCATTACTACCACATATTTTACACCCCGACGCTAATCCTGAATGTACCTGCATTGTTCTGAGGTCATGTATAATTAGAAAGGAAGCAGGGGTGGTCAACATACCTGCAGGCAATCTGTTGGAGGGGTTATGAACCCCGCCCCCGGCTCCAACTCCAGCCCCACCTGTGCCTCCTTTAGCCACTCTGGCCTCCTGGGAGCCTGGAAGAAAAAAAAATGCCATCAGTTCCTCTGCACGACTATTAGAGGTGACAGTGCAGTTCGCTTCACAGCCAGGGGGTTGGTTACACTTACCATCAGCGGCTACAACGTCCACACGGAGCCTGAGGCACTCTTGTCCGTGGTGGTGCAAAGGCTTGGCTGCAGAAACAAACAACACAAGCGTTAACATCCCAACTTAGGCACTTATCCTACACTGGCCCCTTAATCCACCTTCATGCACACACAAAAACACACACTTGGCAGCAGACAAGACACAGAGACAAAGCTTCAGGACGCCATCTGTGACCAGGCGAAGTGTGTCTTGTCCTGCCGTTTAGCTAATTACAGCCATGGTCAGGGTGACAACACTTCTTACTCTCTGTGGTCATATTATAGCAAGATGAGTGTTGCATAAACTTGGCAAACTGAGATGGCACACTGGTTCATGTCCGTGAAAATCTTCTAAGAGACGACCGAGGAAATACAGAATACAAAAACCACCCAACTCTGCCGTACTTCAGACTTGTTCAGAGTGGAGATTTTCAGCAGCATGGATGTAGGACTGGCAATTACAACTGGTAGCTGATCTGTCAGTCTAAAGCCCCTTTACCACTGGTAAAAACACCCACTAACATCTGGCTTTTGGGAATGGATACAATCGGCATTCACTTCAGGGACAAATGACTCTGTAGTAGACGCAGGTTTTAATCGTCTCCGATTGGCAATGATGGAAATGAGACACGGGTGAACACGCCAATTTGGCCAAATAGGAAGGTGAGAGAGCTGTTATATGCCACCAGTGAGTTGCAGTTTTGTTTGAAATGTCTTGGATGGGTTGCCCTTAAATTTAGTATTTGACTAAATCTTAATATTTTCATCAAGTCATCATTTGGTCAAACTTTTTATTTGCTAAACAATTTGGCTTATGACCAACCTCCAAAACTATTGACATTGCCTTTAGCTCTAAATATATTTAGAGCTCAGTCCAAATTAGCAAATGCTATTGTTCTAAACTAAAATGTTGAATATGGGAAACTTTGGAAACATTAGCATTTATCTCAGAGCTGCAACTGTTGCTGCAGACTCTCATGCAAACATTGGAAAACAGTGAGGGCAGAGAAGATCTGAGCGAAAGCTATACTTACAGATATAATAGTAGCTTTCTCCTTGGCGGAACTCCTTTCCCAGAGTAAACGGAGTAAAACGCTGGAACTTTTCAGAGAACTTTTCAGGGGCGTGAGGGGCAAACGGGTGGCCGCACTCCCAACGCATCTGGTCGTACGACTGGGGTTTGCAGGAATCGTAGTCCTCGCGCTCGACCATGTAGAGCACGTACCGCTCAGCATCCAGCAACGGCACCTCGCCCTCGGGGTAATGGGGGCAGACGATGTCCAGGTAGTCATTGAGCTTCACCTCCACAGCGTAGTTATCCCATAGGAACCTGGAGGGAGGAGGCAGAGCAGGGTTACGCAGGTGGCAGGAGACTGATAACCATGGTTATAGCATCGGAGCGGTAATAAATATAATCCTCAAAACCTGTGATTATATATTGATCGGCTGCACGCCAGTGTACAACAGGGAAATCAGAGGAAAGACTTAGAGGTCTGGGAATATGAGATAGAGAACAAGATAGAGGGAGAGAGGTTGTGTGTGAGGATACATGTGTGTCGGAGAGGAATGAAGAGAGAAAACGCAATAAGGCGAAGAGTGAGCTGCAGAGAACATGCGCATAAATATGGATGAATGTGTAACCAGTGTAGCTGCTGCTGCTGCTGTGAGTTAGCAGTGAGTGCACATTGATCCCATGTCCCACAGGAGTTGATTGATGTTTACAGAGAAACATTAGCAGTCAGTTAGCCCGGCAAGACAGGAGATGAGTATCGACATCTGCAGGGCTGCACACACACACACACACACACCCCCCCACACACACACACACACAATGAGAGGGAGGCAGACTCCTTAATGACAAATTCATCTCCAGAGAAGCAGAAACACACCTGAGTTTACTCGACACAGGGTTAAAAATAAAGGTCATACTCGTTTTAACCCATTCATTAGGGTCAGAGTGACACGCAGACAAACACAACACGAGTGTGCAACCGCCTCCTCCCAAACTCCCTCTCATTACAAATACAGAGAGACAGTCAGACTGTCTGCCTCCCCTCCATTCCTCCCTGCATCCCTCCCTTCGCTCCTCCACCCTCTTTACGATAGTCTTTAAGTAAACTACACATCCACCCTCTCGTCTTTAGACCCGAGTCCAAACAGTCACTCACAGAAAACCATTGATACGGCCGAGTTAACCCGCACTCATGGCAGGTTAAATTGGCTCTATCCCAACGGCCCTTAATTCCTTCTCCCCTTTGGATATTTCTTTCAGTGATGTTATGAGCTTATCTCCGGGGAATCGTCACTTAAAGGTATTTCAAGCTTTGTCCCTTTTTCCCCTGACTGAGTGACCGCTCTGGGGGCGGCTCACAGCTAATGCTCTCCCCTCAGCCAAAGCCATCTATCACTGGCCTGGAGCTCTATCTGGCCACTACCAACACACACACACACACACACACACACACACACACACACACACACACACACACACACACACACACACACACACACACACACACACACACACACACACACACACACACACACACACACACACACACACACACACACTTTTTCCCAGTAAGTCCCATCATTCAACAACCAAAAGACACACACACAGAAATACACACCCACACCCTGGTAGTGGGATCCCATGTGAGGACTATCAGTTTACTATCTCCTACTGTTTTGGATCACCAGGGGTTCCCTGAGAATGGATGATGTTTGACAGACTTAAATATTTTCACAACACACCAGGAGAATGTGTGTATGATATAAGGTTTTGTTGCTTTTGCAATCAATACACGCACGGTCCAGCAAAGCTTTCAGCAGCTCAAAAAGAAAGAGGCGGCCAGAACAGCATGAGTTAAGTTACTGGCTGCTATTTAATCAGAGCTACAGATCTCTCGGAATTAGTTCTGTGTTGTGCTAATCTGACATTTCTGTCTCTTTTCTGTGAGGAAGAGGGTGTTTTCTCATAAAATGCAACAAGGAAGCATTTGGGGGAGTTTGTGTGACAAGGTCCATATGTGTGACGGTAACGATCAAAGTGCACAGGCGCCGGCCCCCGTCTCTCATTAGCCTGTGTTGTTGTTTGCTGCCAGGGGTGTCCCTGGTACCCCCCTGGTAAAAGGACAGACGCTTTGGCTCCAAACCACCGGGCCCTGACTCCTGCTCCCCTCCTCCCCTTTACCCCTCTCCGCCTGACTGCATTCCCTCAATACTGATGACCAGATTAGCCGGCAACACTGTTAACAACAGCAATTCGGCCCTGTAGGAAAACAAGCGCCTTTTTTATTACACTGATGAAACTTCCATCTAAAGTGTGCTGATAGTAGCGGAGCTCCAGCCAACTTTAGGGGGGGTCGAGAGCAATAATTATAATTTCGCAGAGGTCTAGACGGCTTAGTGCTTATCTGCCATTTGCCTGCCACGCACTGTTTACCAGAATGGTGCTGAAGTGTTTTTCCCCCCTGCCACTTTCAATTCTAGTCGAATCGGCAACACTATTGAACAAACACTGATGTCTGCTTTTGCCTGACAGAGTTATCATCCCCCGGCAAACCCCCGACACCCGAGTCCCCTCCCTCACCCTGAGCCCTGATTACAAACTGGTCATGGTATGGTCCCAATGTGTTCATCAAAAGGGGGTCGAAGGGGGGCGCAATTAAAACACAAAAAAGGGTATTAAAGTTGCCCTGGAGGGGGGTAATTATGCTCTCCTGCTACCCACTTCCCAGCCCCTTTAGGCCGAGAGTTTGGGAGGGGTGCAGAGGGCATGAATAGGTGTGGGAGGGGTGGGTGTTTTTTTTTTTTTTTTGGAGGGGGGGGGGTCAAAGGCCTTGAGTTGGGAATGGCTTTTGAAGTTTCTCTCAGTGAGTGTTTCTGTTTGAGTGCTACAGTTGCTTCATCAATGCCACCGTTTCATACAGCGTCTCTATTCACAGCGCTGATGGAATACCTCACTTAGCAGAGAGGACGACGGCTGAATGCGCACCCGAGGAGGCCGGCTAGCGCTTTTTTATTAATGGCAAATAGTTTTAATTATCCCTCTGCCTTTTGTTCCCCTCTAACGCCTCGGCATTGAAACGCTCCACATCATCGGCTTAATTAACTGATTGCAGCGACGCGGTTCAAAGAGACGCTCTAGCCCTGGTGTGAGAAGGTTTAACTAACTAATTCAAATCATGCCACCACCACTTTAGCGGACAAACTCCTCTCTGTATCCCCCAGTGTGCGTCCTTTGTCATTTCCCTCACTGCAAACTGTTTCTCTCTCTGCGTCAATAGGCTGTGTTGATTTATGCCCGTCGTTTATCCCAGAATGCTCTCTTTCGATGACAGTGACGCAGCTTGAAGTAACAACGTTGAGGAGTTTTCGTATTCTCTTGTCGAGAATGATTTGTGGAACTATGGCAGCTATGCGGAGAGGACTGTGTGTCTGTGTCTCTGAGATATTTAAATGTGCGATTGTTTATGTTGTGTGTGTGTGTTTGTGTGTGTGTTGTGTTGTGTCTGTAGAGCTTTGAGGAATCTGGGAGTGTGTTTCGGTGTGATACGGTTGATAATGAATGTCAGTAATGAACAACGATGATAGCAATGAGTCAAAGGGTGTGTGTGTGTGTGTGTGTGTGTGTGTGTGTGTGTGTGTGTGTGTGTGTGTGTGTGTGTGTGTGTGTGTGTGTGAGATTACACTGTCTGATGAAAACTAGCCCACAGACTGTTCCCGGTCACTCTTCCTCCTCTCCTGAGAAGGAATTCCTGATTTATTGAAGCCTCTTCAGGAGCAAGAGTCTAATCTCCCTTCTTTAATCTCTCCGGCCAGCGTTTTGCTTTCTTCTCCACCTCTGCCCCCTCCTTTCATCCATCCATCATCCTCTCATCTCTGCACTCTATCGCCCTGTGGAATGCTGGACCTCAGAAGCGAAAGAGGCCGCGACGTGGATCAAAAGGTCGGACTACCGCCAAGTCAGCACCGGAGAATTTTCTGTGCGCCAACAGTCAGCACTGAGCAGCCTTGTGCACTTTTAATTCTATCGGGAATCACTCTCTTTAAAAATCTATTTTAAAGTCGTAAAGGCCGTCGCAGGACAAACTACACATATCTGACCACTGCATCTAAAAACAGGGGCTTGAGTCTAACTAACCTGAAGCCCACACATTCACCATGAGCACATACACATGATCATGTTCCTCCTGTTTAACACATGCTACCAATGTGACCCGAAAGGTGACCGACCAACGTCACAGATGGGTGAACCGGAATGTGAGGACCACCTAATCGGCTCGCTCAAGCCTGGATTATTGGGTTGACCAGAGGCTGAGCTTGGGTCCATTCATTAGCACCAGACCCTGCTTAATACAGGGGCTTAGAGTGGACAGCGAGGCCCAGAGCAGGGGCCAGGTCCCTGGGTACAGATTGAGGGGTGAGACAGGCAGGGTGGAGCTTTTTTTTCTCTATTGTTCTGGGGTATTACTCCTTTACACTGGAGTTTTGGAGTTGAAAGAGACACAGTGACTATGACTCTGTGTGTGTGTGTGTGTGTGTGTGTGTGTGTGTGTGTGTGTGTGTGTGTGTGTGTGTGTGTGAGTGTGTGTCCGCCATCACAGAAGAGGAAAGTGTGATGTGTTGACAGAATAATTAACGACACTGGACGTAAGGGAGCTGTTTCTTTCAAGACGTGTCTGTGAAAGCTACGTGACTCCACGACGGCGGTGGCACATCTGAGGCACATCGCCAGCCAAGTTGAGCAGGACTGTTTAACGTTACCGCTCAAACTCATTTTGTTTCATCCGTCCGTCCATTCATCCATCAATGTCGGCCGCCCCCTCCCACTCTCTGTCCGTCTTTCATCGCTCAATAAGCAAACCAGATCCTCATGTCAACTCTGTCCCTCCCTCCCCCCTCATCCCAAACTTGCTGAACCAATCAGAACCTGTCCCAGTGGTATTCCAAATATGCAACTTTCTGACCCACTGTTTGCAGATCCAAGCACAAAGCGGCGTGGGTATGCTGGGGGTCGCCATAGAAACAAATATGGTCTTACTCTTTCAGCTCCTCCCTTTTTACACAATATTCCAGCCTTTCATTCATTCGCACCATGTGACTTTTCGTCATCCGTCTCAATCAGCTTTCTCCCTGTCCTGCCATTCAACCTTTGTCTCTCTGGATCATTGGTCATTCCGCTAGCAATCCTGGCTGAACTCGCTGGGCTCCTTTTTTTTTTGCCACCCGGCAAAATGACAAACCTTTAAGTTCAGCAGAGAAATAATTGGAGTCCTGAGTCCACTACTGCACTAAGGAGGCTTAGATGAATTCATATGCTCTTTCCAACTGTCCCACGCTGTCCCCTGAGCCATTTGTATCTTATAAGGGCCGGAGCAGAAAGGTCACCAATGACATCACATTCCTCAGAAGGCAAATTTCTGTGCACAAAAATCAATTTCTCTGGATTTTGCTGTCGTGTTCCGTGTTCTTTTCCCCCCACAAACATAGTCCAAGTTTGTCGCTTAATGAATCCCATGGGGAATTTACTCTAAGCTAGCGCAGGTCTCGGTTAAATTAAATTGATTTCTAAATGTAGTAAGAAGTAGTAGCAGCAGCTCTGGCTTACAGATATCTGGTCCTCAAAATGGTATAAATAAAACCGGCCTCTAGGGGGAAGCAGTATTTGCTGTGCGGGGCGTGTGTACACACTAAAACCAGACTTTCAACAAACAGATAAAAAAAAAAGGCGAGAGGAAAAACAAAAGTTACACAATGACCTTTGTTTAAACAACACAACAAACACAATGCTTCGTTTTCAGCGATATTATCTGACTCTCGTTGGCTGATTCTTCCTCATCTAAACACATGACACTGAATGTCACCAGGATTCGACAAACAAGTCTGGAGGACAGACACTGTACGTCTCCCCTCACACACTATGAGAACAAAAGTGCAGGCCCTCCTTATAATTGCAGCGTGATCTTAAATATGTGTACGAACAGTGCGTCTCTTCCTTTCTGCTTTTACGTCTGATTGAAGCAGGGAAGAGACGAGGGGAAGAGTGGGAAGGAGCAGGGGAAGTCTGCAGCGTAGATAAGGAAGAGGCACAAGGATGGGCAGAGGTCAGAGATACGCTGGTGGTGTTAACACTGATCAGGGGCGAATCTGAAATAGAGAGGGGGAGAGATTTGAGTGGCATGTGTGATCCCAAATCATCCTCCATGCTCAATGGTTCAGCATATCCGTCATAAGAAAATCAATTTATCACTATTAATGACTCCTAATCCACCTACTTCACTTCCCAAACAAGTCTGGGAAATTCAATCGACCCCTGCGGGAGTCCAGGCGTTTACGGTCTCGCGTGTGTTGGTGTGTGAGAACTGTATTGTTTATTGTGCAGACAGGATACGCTGTTTTCCCGGGAAAAGACGTAGCCAGGAAGAGCTTCACTTCACAGGGAAACACACAGCAGACAGCGTGCAGACTTTGGTAACACCACCAGCACGCCTTCGGGAAGTTAAGACCTTTAGCCTGAATTCACTGTCTAGTGCAGTCGAACACAGGGATATTGAACCAGGTGAAAATATCCTCTGGTCAATACTGTCACCAAGTCTCCTTAGAGACACAAGAAAAATCATAAACACATTTCAATGATCATTGAGCCTATAAGAGCCGATTACCATCCGTTTAGAAATCGCTCTGAGTATTTTCCCCCCAGATTGAATTCACCAGACAGATTACAAGACAGATTAAGGGTGGTGGGAGGAGAGGGGGCACAGATGATGCGAGGAAAAGATGGAAACAGATTTAAAGAGTTTACTGAAGAGAATGACAACCAAGCGGAGGAGGGGGTAGGGACTGCGGTGGGTTTAGAGCGAAGGCTGGATTAATAGGTGAAGTGGGTAACTTCGATGCTTTTCTGAGGAAGTAGCTTCGGTTCAGATAACTTGGAAATCACAGTGTGATGACCCAATCTTATCTCTCATCGCTCCATCAACATCCACACACTCAAATACATGGAATGCAAGCAGACATTTGAACCTACTCCTACACATTTGTTTTTCCTTCATTTAATTTCTGTCCTGCGTTTTTCACACTGACTCAACCTCTTTTCACTGCTTCAGCGATGGCCCTCGAGAGTGGAGAAGAATACGTTGGACGACAGGCGGACAAGTGAAAGGACCAGGAAGAGGGGAAAAGGTTTGCTGAGAAGACTGGAGTGTCTTTTCATGGGGATGTAGGAGAAGAAAGCTTTAGGCGAGAGGGAGAAAGCGTGAAGGAAAGGGCAAAGTGCCTTGTGACGGATTGCCATGGGTGCCAAGGACGATAAAAAATTCCACACCTCTTAGCATGCTTCCCTCCTTTCCCAAGAGCCCAAGTTGGAGGTGAGGAAATAATAGACTGAAAAGGGACAGCTTGTAAAGTTGAGATAAAAGCTGGTGAAGGAGGGACGGGGGGACGACAGTTTCCCAGAGGCAGAGCCACAGCCGTGTGAAGAGGGGCTGGCCTGAGTGGCAGCCAGTATTCAGGCACCGCTGCTGTGACAGAATGACTGACAGATTGATAGAGGCTGTGCCACTTCATCACATAGTGAACTCCGACCCCCAATCAGTCACACCAGTTACTATTCTCTTTCTGTGGCTCGCTGTGAAGACCCTTCCCCAATTTGTATAGGAAGTATCCCAAAAACACCCATACTGGCTGGATAAAGACCAAGAAAATGCTCCATGTCTGTGAAACATAGCTTCAATAAGTCCCCAATTTGAGCCAACACAGCACAGAACGTCCCCTTAAACTCAATCTAGTTGCACCAGATTGCACACAAGCATCAGTCTCATGAATATGCCTGATTTATTTCATCAAGAATTATTCCAATGGGAAATCAGAGAAAAAGGAAAAAAAATTCCATATCTAACAATGTTAGAGAAACGGATTTAAAAAATTCCAGGATCCGCCCTTAACTTTAATAGGTTCCTCCCTGAGCCATACGGCATCCTGCCACCAAGATTTGCGGTAATTCACCCAGTGGTTTTTGAGTAATCTTGCTCACAAACAAACACAGGGGTGAAAATATAACTTATTTGGAAAAGGCAATCAGATTAAACCACTGATCCAGAAATGGTGGTCTGAAACAACCTACAAGTGAATGCTGCATTTATTTAAATCAAATTCCAACAGCTCATTGGAAAACAGCTAAATTAAGACTTCGGAATTAAATTGGATTAGTTATAAAAAAATAAAGTTTTAAGATAACAGAGATGACGGTTACGAAGACGGGCCAAGATGATGAAGTGAAAATAAACAGTCGTTCTAACAGATGTGTGCGTGTGTGTGAGCATGAGCCATGAAACGGTTAACAGATTCACCGAGCTGCAGACCACAGAACCAAGTTGAGAAAGGGAACCTGGCCAAAAGGAGGGGGAGGGAGGTGCTGGAGAGAGGGAGAGACAGGTACAGAGAGGAGGAGGAGGAAGAGGAGGGGGTGGTGGTGGTCGACTCATGCTCTGTCAGCAAGGAGAAGAGGGAAAGGAGTGAAAGAGCAGATTATTGCCTCACGTTAGAGTTGTAGAGTCCACAGGGCTCCTGGGACGATGTTAACATCAATCACAACTGTGTGGCTTGTGTGCTTATGTGCTTGTGTGTGTGTGTGTGTGTGTGTGTGTGTGTGTGTGTGTGTGTGTGTATCAGAGCATGTGAGTCACTTGAATGCATTGTTGCACATGTGAGCGAGCTCCGGCACAGTCACTCCGTTGACAACAAGACACGTACACACACTGGCATGCCGGGACCTCAGCTGACTAGGCAACACCAATGAGCCTCTTTTCTGGGAATCAATCCGTGCACGTTGTTAATCAGACACTAAAGGTTACAAACACAACAGCAACGCAAAAGGTCAGAAAGCTCTAAAACACACACACACACACACCACACACACACACACACACAGTCGGGAATAGATTTCACTCACGCTGAAACAAAGCAGTCGTTAAAGTGCGGGCAGATACGACCTTGGGAGTCAGCAGGCCCCAAGGCGGACGAGCAAACACACACAATGAAATGAGTGGTGAGCAGGGCAGCCGCACATGTGTCGACACAGTGAGGAAAAAGGAAATGAGCCTGCACCACAAGTGATCAATCTGTGATCGATTTGATTAACGGCAGCTTCCTGACCAGTGGGATGGAAGAGGCTGAAGAAACAAAGAGAGAGACATCTCACGAGGGACGTCTGTCTGTTAGAAAAAGAAACACATCTCAGAAACTCTGTGCTTTTTCTGGGAATACAGGATTAAGAGTAGCCAAAGGGAGAGATTTAGCAAAGTCATCCGGAAAAAAATAGCAAGTGCAAAGGAACGGATTACAAGTATATATACAGGAATGATTACTGTTGTTCCGCAGCAGGGACACAGCAAAACGCCTTTCCATCTGGGGACTTTGACTTCATTCTGATTTTCAGTGAAAGGCTTTGTCGCTGTAATTATGGTCTTTCTGAGAACAGTAAATGTAGTTTTAACCGCAGTGGAGCTCAGGAGGGGAGAGATGGTGCTGTGTGAGTGTGAGCTTCTGTGAGAATACTTTGGGTATCTAGGTGTTTCAAACCAAGACCAGACATGTGTTTGCACACACTGATTGATTTGGACGGTGTCAGTTTGTTTGATTGAGCGTCCTGGTTGGTGATTGTCTGCCAGGAGTCTCTGTTTGTGCTTGCCCATCTGTGTGTGGGTGCACATAGAAGTTCATCTGTGGTGTGTAAACCTAACCCTTCCCCTACCCCGAGCCATTTCACCCCAGCCATCATCAACCATAATTCTAATTGACCCCCACTTATGCCGAATGGCCCCTCACCCCAACAATTTCAGCTCCAATTTCTCCTCCCTAAGCAATCCATCTCTCTCCCACAGCGTGACCTACTGGGCAGCTCTCAAGTTACCTCCTCTGTCTCTGTCATACACCATTATTACTCGTCTTACCACCTGAAATATGAACACTCTATGTCTCCCCGACAGACACGTTAAAACCCCCCAATGCGATATCTCTTGATTTAGTGGATGTGGCAACCTCCCACCCCTCCACACAGAGGTTGTAGGCCTCTCTGTCCGATGGGGAGAATATTGCAACAGATATTTCAACATGTTGTGCTGTGATTCAGGCCTTTGATACCAACACATGCACACAGAAAACACTGCCAGGAAGAAATGTAAGCCCTCGCAAATTCAAGGACTTGTAGCAAATAATGAAAACTACATGCTGTACGTGAGTGAAAAGGAGGAAATAGAAATCATAGCTCATACCCCCTTCAAACGAACAAGTGAGTGCCACAGAAAAAATGTCACAGTGAGCAGCTCCTCCAGCTCACTGTCACTTCACTAAGATAAACAGATCACAAAAACCTGATGTAACTCATCCTGTAGTACACACACACACACACACACAGAGAGAGAGCGACAGACAGAGAGAGAGAGACACAGACAGACACAGACGGAGAGAGAGAGATTGCGAAATAGATAGAATCTGAACAGGTTAGACAAAGTATTAGAGGTAAACAGCAGCATAATAACAGGGTCGAGCCCTGAGAGGGAGGGATGGATGGGGAGGTGGGGGAGGGAGAGAGAGAGACTCAGATGCAACTATTAACTGAATTATCATCACAACAACAGGCAGTTGCCTCCATCACAAATTCATCACAACCAGAGCCTTGAATATGCATGAAGCTGCAACCACACAAACGCAACTGAATATGGATCTTCACGATGTGCACGGATTATCTTTGATTTATATTGAAGATGTTGGTTTTGCATGGATGCGTAAAGAAGTGGTTGCAGTGGTGGGTTCGAATGCACGGAATTGAAATCGGCAAAAATTCAACAGATGCTTACTTTGGGTTCGTGCTGTTCCAGTAGACGCTGTGCCGCTCCGCTGACGCACACCAGGCGCACACGCTCACTACGAAGCCCACAATCCAAACCAAATCCATGGTGGAGGAGAGGAAGCGTGCACGAGAGGAATCACAACTCAGGTGGGGTTTAATTAACAAATATTCAAATAAAAGAAAGAAACTTTAACCGAGAGGAGGTGAGTGGAGCACTGCGCGCACTTTACGCAGGACGCAGCCCGAAGCGCACAAAAACAAATAAAAAAATAAAGCAAGTCAAGTCTTTGAGGAGTGAAAACTGCAGAGAGGTCGCGACAACTCGTCAAATCCGTAGTGAATGAAGCTGGAGGTGCGTGGAGGCTGGTTTTGTGAAACGCCCACAGCCGCGAGCCCCGCCCCCCATGTCGGAGATGGCCAATCAGAGGGCTGTCCGAGAGACGCGAGCTCCGCAGGTTCCTGTGCACAACATTACAGCGTCATATATTCATGAGCCTCTAACATATATTTAACACATGTTGACTGTGATTTACAGAATTTAGAAGTATTACATCACAGGCACCTGTTTTTTTTTTATTAGAGTAACTTAATCCTATTGCCTGGTAGATTGAATTAAATTTACATTTTGCAGTATAAATGTTATCCAATAATAACCTATATCTTAGTACACATATTATGTAAATAACTATAGAAGCAGCTCTAATTTAAGAACAGCTACACCTACAATGATCAATTGTTCATCATTTTGTCATGTAATCAGTTTTTTCTATCATGTTTGCTTACGTGCAAATTAAACTCCTACAGGAGGTAAAACAAATTAAAACTATTTCTATCTTGCACTTATCTAAAGAAAGATAAAAAATGCTGTAAAAAAAAGGTACATGGGAGTGAACAAAACGAGAAATTAGAAAGAAAACAAACAACATCCATAAAAAACAGGGATTCAAAATCTTCCCTATAATATGCTTGAAGCAATTATCTATACAAATACAGACTTAATCCATGTAGAGTTAATAAAACAGCTCAGTCATACTTTACAAATGAGAGCCATAAATTACAAGTTGCAAAAAAAACATGTTTTATAGAATTTGCAAAGTGATAACGTTAAGCTGTTTCTCCAGGTTTTGCCGTCCACCCACGAGTGAGTTAAGTTTTTCTCCTCAGTCCTTATCTATCATTCAAGTGCACCACCCTTGCTCGAGTACTGGTTGGGCAACATCCTGTGTGTTTGCACAGTGACTTCTTGCACTGAAGGTGGTGTTTTTATCCAACAGGTTTTCAATGACTCCTTTGTGTGAGCGCAGACATTTAGAGGCCACTGTCAGTGTATACAGTATGCAAAGCTTTATGTTAAATCAAAGGGTTTCAACTGGTCAAAAATGGAAAGAAAAGATAATTGCACGCGTTAAGATTGTACATTCAACTAGGAGCACATTAGCTTCAGAAATGCATACCCTGATTCTCATTTTCTCTTCCACTGACATGAGTAATCTGGACCCCGAGCTGCTCGTTCAGCCTGGTGAGCCATATTGCCGGAGGGGGTTTTCAGGCCTGCTTCTGCTTGACATGGCACTTCATTTGCTATGCCTGCTTAGCACTGTAACAGCTCCAAAGATATCACAGTAAACAAGAAAATACAAGCAGGATGAAGGAAAACCTTTGTGCATATTGAATATAATAGCACAGAGTCTATGGGCATGTGGATGCAGGGACGTCATCAGGTGAACGCTGCAGGGAAAATGTTGTTGGTCCATGTTGAAGAAAGGCAGAGAGGGACTGCAGATGGTGCAAGTTTCTCCTGATGTAACCACAATGTAAGACTCCATGAAACCTCATGATTTTCTGAATGAAGCAATCAATCATGTTTTTCTTTCAACTGAACTCGATTGGATTAAACCACAGGAACATGGATGAAACTTTAGAAGGTCAAGGCTTTCAGAGTTGTTCTGATAGATTCACCAGATAATTAAACTGTCAGGTGAGACTGCTGATTGCACATCAACACACGTTTTCTGACAGTTTAATTGTCACGGCGCTGTCACTCCCACTCACCCGCGGCTCCGAGCAGATAAAGTGACAAATAATATCTATTTGCAATTCTTGTTAACCCGGGTCTGACACTGCAGCGCTCTGTTGTCCTTATCTTTGAATAATCACCTGGAGTGAGACGCCCACACGACCATTTCACAGAGCTCTTTATGTGTAAACTCTTTATTTTCTGCTGCAGGAGAACCAGACTCAAGAGGACTTAAATGCATTTGAGTATTGACGGTATTATGCAATCTGCGTTTAAGAATTCTGTCCAAACTGACAAACCATTACCAATCCAACTGTGCAAATACAGAAAGGCACATATACATGGTAATTGTGTGCTATTCGGTGTCAAGCAGGTCATCCCGAATGATGTGCTATGTATTCATGAAGAGCGCTCACCCCGGTGGATCCATTCTTTTTTCCTATTCAGAGTCCGATTGTTTTCTCTGGCTCTGTGGGAAGATAAGAAGGTGAGAGGGACGGCCAACATAATTGTCATTTGCATTGCAATTGAAAATCTGTTGTGGAAAAGCTTCCACCGCACCGCAGACATTTATGTCAAAACTCCATCAGGAAACTACGCAGACCTTTAATTTCATACCAACCTGAAATAATGCATGAATAAACAGAAAGATGGAGTGAAACCGCCCTCATGTATGTATTTTTTTATATCTATGGATCTCTGTAGGCTTGCACGACTGCATAGACACAAATATAGACACACACATGCACATAAACACAACCCTATTCACCTCAAACCCTGACGGAATTTGCACCGAGCCTGTTCCGCGGCACGAAAATAAGATATAGGAAAATGATAGGGACAACCACCTAATGTCGGCATGGGAACGCGACCATCCATAATTTGTTTTCTTCCACCATCTCAACCAGAGTAATTAGATGATGTCATCGTGGAGTTGCACTTTCCGTGATCCTGAAACGAGAAATCACAACACAGGATTTTTTTCCCAGTAAAATCTAAGAAAAAATATCCGCCTCTGTTCAGGAACAACCTGCACTTTACACTTTTACATCGAACAAAAACAATGACTGTGGTTAACACATTCTCAGACAATGTCTAATCTGCTCTTTCCAGTTCGCCTCCACCTGAGCAGGTTTTTCGCAGATATGCAGCGAGTTGCCTACTTCTCTTCGGCTGAAGCCTGTTGCCACTTTTTTCCTCCTTCCTCTCGAATGTGGCCATTACAGGAGAAGTGCTTGGGCCTTTTGCTCTGAATACAAATGAGAGGTTTAATGACAGACTTTCATAATGTTCCCATCCCCAAACAAAATCCCCCAACCCACCGGTGCTCGGTGCAGTGTGCCGCTCACTACGCTGGCCTCCTTAGTCTGTGTCGTCTATTGTTAGTCAATGCACCTCCTCTGCAGGAGTCGTTCCTGAACCTATGAGCTCTTTCTTCACAAACAATGGAAGTGAAGTGTTTCCTGTAATTAGCATTGCACAGGTCTACCTCCGCTTATGAAATAGAGAGACTCTGTAAAGACAGCATAACCCTCCTTCCCTCAGATAGTCTGAGTCTGCCTGTGAAGAACAAGTTTGTTCATGGTCTTGTTTTTGCCTTCATGCACTGGTGCAGTTGTTGATACATTATTTCTTTGACTTTCCCAAGGCTATAGAAAGCACAGTTAATGATTAGGTGGAGCAATTTTAAAGCAAAACAAAGCTAATTAGTGAGTAACTCTAGCGTTGCTGTGAAGAGATGAAGTGGTAAGTGCCAGTTCCTAATTAGCTGTGGTTAATTATCAGAGGTAAACAAAGAGGTGGTTGATTATGCATGGCCACATTCACTGATCAGTGTGTCACCTGAAAGATCGGAGTTCAGACTCTGAATTCTTTGACATGTCACGCTGGGAAACAGGCAGCCGCTGTGCTCAGACATTTGGGAAAGCACACACACATATAAACACACACAGAGACGCACCCACACACACAGACACAAATACGTTCCCCTGCTTAACCACCATACACACCAAACTGAGAGACAAAGAGCAGCTGAGAAGGAGGCGGATGAGGAAGAGGAGGCTGGAGGAAAAATGCAAACACATTGTTAGATAACAGGAGTGTAAGACCAAGAATGAAAGCAAAAGTGAGGAGGCGTGCGAGATGAGAGTGAGGGGCTTAAAAAAACATGTTCTTATGAGGGACAATATGCAAAGTAGCAGGATGCAGGAGAATAGTGCAAAGAAGAGGTATAACACAACAGCATATAACTTAATTTAGCACAACATAACACAACATAACATAACAGCACAACATAACATAGAATGGCACAACACAATATAAAATAACACAACATAACATAAGAAGAATATCCGGTTGGAAGCGAAGCGAGAATGTTTTTGTTTACAGCACATCGATATCGACGTCTGTCCTAATTGTCAAAAGATCTTTAATCTTGTTGTCTTTCCAACTTTACATCTTCATCAGCGTTTCTTTCATCCTGCCCCTTTTGGTATGTTTCAGTTTTGCATCGGTTCCTAATTAGAAAGGTCACCAAGACGCCCACTCACTTGCTTTGCATTTTGCTGACATTGACCTGCTTTATTCTCACATGGGCTCATGTTTTTTGGACATTTTAGTTTCTGGTAAATGTCTGGAGCAACTGACTCGGACATTTGCTTTGTCACACACAGCCCCTCCTGAAAACTTCAAGAAACGTCCGGACTTCAATGCATGTCTGAAAGTAGCTACAGTAACAATAAATCTGTGTTCACAGATTTAATATGCATGGAAACCTCTGGGCCAGTAATTAGAAAAACATGGCACATTTACTGACCTGTAAATGTGGCTCCTTCCCTTGAGCAAACTGGAATTTCTGAGGTGTGATGCATCATTTCCCTCTCACACTGTTACAGTCTAGTAAGTGAGAAAGTCTATTGCAGGTGACTCGCAAACAACAGAAACATGCAGTGTTTCTTCTCTGGGGAAATGGAAAAGGTTGTCCACCTCTTCCGTCTCTTTCACTCTGAAGTGATGCAAAATCTGCATGTGAGATGGAAATCCACAGGAAGTTTAATAACGAGGAGAAGATATGAAGGAGGAAAAGAGGTGTGAAAAAATAAAGGTGAAAAGAGACGTGTGTGTAAACATAAATATACTTGAGGCGAGAGTGAGTACAGAGGAGAAATGGAAGGATGCCAAATGAATGAGAGGGAGAGTGAGAATGATAGAAATAGACAGGAAACAAACAAGAAGGACGGAGGGAGTGCAGAGAGGCACAAGATGTAATAAGATGTTCAGATGCGGCGTAACTTGCAAACACAAAGATCAGGGAGTAGGATATGAGAGCGAGGCCCGAGAAGGTGATGTGCCAAGGTAATAAAAAGGACACAAGTGAGGGAAAGTATGATAAGAAAAGTAGAAATAGATTATCACTGTATTAACTGGAGAAAATTTGGATCAGGAGTGACAGTCTGAGGAAAAAAAGCTGAGAGATCAGAAAGGAAAGGTTTGAAAAATTCATTAAAGGTATAATTTCAAGCAAGGAGACAATGAGAAAAACAGAAACGCACCAGAATAAACAATTGGAGCGGGGGAGAAAGACCAAGGAGTTTGAGTTAAGGTGGGAAAGCTTTGAGAGATGAGAGTCTTTTTTCATCTACAAGACAAAAGCTACATAAAAAAAATATGCAGAGAAAAATTTGGAGCTAAGTGGTGTGAGAACGGGAGGGGGGCCCACACACCAAAGTAAGCAGGTGGAAGAGAGTGAGAAAGACAGAAATTGAATAGTGGAATGAAAAAGTACAGACAGACGCGAGGAGAATGAGAGCGAGAGACTGACACTCAAATTTAAATAAGGAGAGGATGAAAAAAAGCGGCACACTGGTGGATTCCTCAAAAAGCCCCTTCAATATGTATGAGGGGCAGCTCCATAGAGCCGCCACAAACAAGCGACAGAAGGAGAGGAGAGCGGCGATGCAGGTTGTGCTGAAAAGAAAGAGCTCTTCTCTCCTGTCAGCAAACTTTACAGCATGTCCAGGGAGTCTGAAGGGACCACCCAGACGCTCTGTTTACCACCCCCTGCCTTTCCCTGACACAACAACACAAACAGCCCTGGGAGAATCGTCGAGGGCTCGGAGTGAATAACCTGCCCACTAGATTACGACGGCGCACAGAGGCACAATTATATCATTACGACACGTACAAGGCCCCACTAAAAGGGAAACCAGAATCATATCGCTTGGTAAACAACACGTAACACTTGTACGATGGGGTTTTAAAGTGACAATCTCACGGAGCCCAGCTGAGCACCCTCCTCCAGAGGAAATGGGTAAGAGGAGAGTGGAATTTTTTTTTTTTGGGAGAAGCTGTAGGCGAGATGCACCTGATCCCACAGGGTAGTCAACAAAACCAGATTAGAGAGAGAACACGCGCTGTCAAGGATGTCGAAGCGGTTCACACTGGCTCATTACCCCCCTGAAATCTATTGTAATGAACGTGATGAACGCGCTCTGCCTTTCCCCCCAAAGAGCGGCGATCTGTCCAGAGTGCCCGGACATTCCCAGAATTCATAGTTCCCGGGGATCCTTGAGGGGAAGAAGAGACTTCAGCAGTTGGCATATACCCAGAATAGCGCCATCCAGACTGTCAGGGTGACGGAGACAGCAAGCGACACCACTAACAAGAGCTTATACTTCACATGCATGTACAGTCGACAGATACAGAGACATCGCTGCCTCCTGCCAACTCATGCGAGGTGGCACAGATGCAACTTTCCAACTCTGCATTCCGCTGATTTTACTGATACTAGTGCAGGGGCCATTTTGAACATGCCAGTATATGGTTTTGCCTTTGGTGTCAAGAGCGCAGCAGGAAAACAGAGATCTCTGGAGGTGGTGGAGGTGAGGGGTGGTACAACAGGACGTAACCTATCGGTTCCGCTGCAGCACATTGACACTGGCGTCGGCCCTGATCACCAAAAGCTCTCCTCACATGCTTGTCTGTTTCTTCTATGTGTCATATGTTGGAAACAACATTAAAGTGCCCCAAGGTGAATTTTCTGGAGGATGGCCTGCTGCTTTCTCATATCAGCTCATTTAGGTTTTGGCAAGAGAAACTCCAGAGAAAGAAAGAAGCCTGTCACTCAGACATTTGCGTTCTCACGTACAGCCCCTCCGGACAATGTCACAAGATTATCTAGAGTTCAGTGCATGTTGAAATAAGCTTTGATGAAACAGATACAATGAACATCATTGTTACAGGCTGCAGGACTCAGCAGAACCCTGATGATGCACAAAGAGCTGTTCACCTATTTAATTAAAGTTTGGTGAAGGTCCACCCAGAACACTGAACTGTAGAATCAGTGGTAGTTAGTATTTTCATGATTGACAGTCTCACTCGTGTTGCTGAGTCCTGGCCGCTGCTGCTGCAGAGCACTGGTCATCTAGTCAAAGTTTATTGTTATATCATTTGTCCAGATATTTAAATATATTAGACACTGCACTTCCTTGCGCCCTAAACAACAAACTTGCAAAGTGTTAGGCTGGTGAGATGAATGCTTCTCGAGATATGTGAACCACATAAAGACAGAGATTTTGATGTGTTATATAATTGAACACAGTTCAGGGGCTTTGCAGCTGAAACGTTACAAGAGATGGTGTGAAAAATATGCAGTGCAGAGGTCTGGATGTACACACACACTGAGACGGCGTGGTAAATAGATGGCTCGGGGCTTTTTCGGCTAAAACAAGATAGTGTGGAAAAAAATCTGCCGCTCCAAAGTCTGGAGGAGCACAGAGATAGCAGTAAATCCATCTGACACGAATGGTGTCTCTGTGTGCATGCTGAAGATGTGTTTACATAAGCCTGTTTATGAATGAGCAGAGAGGATGCATGTGTGGTCCCGGGCTGCAAAAAGGAGGAGCTGCCTCTTTCTCTCTGTGTGCAAGTGTGCCAGGCTCAAAATCTGCTTAATAGCAATTACTCCACCCTCCATTCAACCAGGCACATGCTACCACTCTTCCTTATTACTCCAGGCAATAAGAGGAAGACTTTTACAGCCTCTGACCTTGCTTCCTTTTTTCCATATGAACAGGCGTCCCTCTGCCACGGCACACTCCGCAAGTAAAACCTCTCTTTCTTTAAGAAAATACGGAATAAGGGCTGAGGAAATGAATTTTATGGCCCCGTTTTCATTCCCTCTGCTTATTGACAAAGGCATGACACCCCCCCTCAATGGCTCCTGCTCTCCCATTACCTAAAGAGAGGAAGGGAAAATGAATTTTACAGCCTTTGGTCCTATCTGTCTCCTCAAACACCCCCCCGCCTCCCATCTGAAGTGGCACACTCTCCTTCTCATTACTTAACACAAAGATTGGAAATGAATTTTACTGCCGGTGCCCTTTCTTCTCTCCACAGTACCACCCTATACTTACTCATCTACATTGCTCTTGTTGTCTCTCCCCTTTGCCGCCTTAAAGAAGGAGAAAATCAATTTTACAGCACCTTCTCCTCCTGTAAAGTGGCACACTTTTTCTTGTTTCTTCTCTTTCTAGTTCACAAAAAAGAGGGTCCAAGAATCAATTTTTGCCCTCTGCTTCCATTTTACAGCCCCCCGGTGTTCCCCGCTCAAAGGACCGGCACACTTCATCCTCCTGCTTCTGCCGCGTCATCGCCTCTGAAAGCTTTACGATGCATTAGCATACAGGTGGTGTCTTTTGTCCCCTTCTGAGGCACACTTGTGCTCTGGGTAAGGCCCATGTGTCCACTTTGAACGCCTGCAAGTGGAGGAGTTGTGAAAAGGCCGAGGGTATTAAAAGGTCACTTAAGATAACTGGCCCTTCTGTTGCCACACCTCCTCTGACACCTCCCACAGATAAGGTGAAGTCATTAGTCTGCGGCCGAGCTGCCCCTCCCCTGCAGATCCGTGGCCATATGAGGGTTGACTGAGTTTATCTGACTTTTTAATCTTGGCAACACAACCTTAAACATTTGAGTTTAAAATGTGAGCCCTCACGTTTGACCTTTTCTTTTCTTTTTTTTTTACAAAGAAACATGATTATGATTACTGGTATTATTTTCATTTGCTTCACTCATACCGTGCATTTCCTTGCAGGCAGGTCACAGAGAGGCGCTGGCTTCCAAACAGACCTTTTGATTCTTCCCCCCAAGAAATGCACTCTCACCGCAACTTCTTTTACATGACTACACACGTATCTGCTGCCCAGATGCTAGACCCTGCCCCCCCCCCCCTCGCTCTCCCTGCCTCTGCTGCTCCTCCCTCCTCCACGCTCCACTTGTGGCTGCTGCTCCTGCACCCTATTCATTAACAGCTTCTTAATGCTCCCAGATGGGATGACTGTAATTTATGGTGGCCTCAGTGTGTTTACACTTGTGTGTGTGTGTGTGTGTGTGTGTGTGTGTGTGTGTGTGTGTGTGTGTATGTGCATGGCTGGGTGTGTTTCTCCATAAAATCTATGCATAGCAAGCAGATTTGTTTATATGTGTAACTGATTTGAACTCGCTACAAAAAAAAAGCGTTATCTTAATTAGACTGCACCTACGATTATTTGGATCCATTTTCCGCACCACGTTTGCTCTCGCTCATGAGTAAACTGTGAGCATATGCAAATATGTTTGTGCTGATTTCGCTCTGCGTCCTTTATTTGACTCAGGCGGGAGCACGAATCGCTGGAGGGCAGAGTGAGGACAGCCATTAAGGCACATTTTTCAGGTTTTTACTTTGCTCACTCAATGTGGGTTTTGTCTGCAAAACTGACCTCAGCTGGAGCCATACAGTTTTTCCATTCCGTTTTTCCCTCAGCTCTACACCACTTTGCACTCGTTGCTGCAGAATTAAGATGTCATGAGCTTGTGTGGGAAGTCCCCACGTCCACGCAAACATTAACATGTGTGCTCAGTATGTGCGCGTGCGTATGTTTACGTGTAATTGTTTGTAAGCACACGTGCGTGTGCATCCGACTGATGTTCCATGCCCAAAACCTCAGCTTACGGATGCTGGCACGCTCACTCCCCCAGATTGTGCAGTATCGATTCCCAGCTTCTCTCCTGAAGGGTGAGGAAGGGTGGAGGTGGTGGAGGATGGTGGTGGTGCTGGTGGTGGCGGTGGTGGGTGGGGGTTACAGAGGTTACAGCAGTTTTGTTGGCCGCCTGCTTTGCCAAGGAAAGCCTGTTTCCTAGGAATGGGGAGACAAACACACAACAGTCGTACAAACAAGACACACTGACGGTTCTCTTTGTCTAAACACAGCGCGCACACACTGTAGAAGCCCACCCGCATTTGGTTATAGTGTAACGTCCACACACACACCCACTCAGAGTGATACACAGACATGACAAACTGCTGTGTTCAGAGGGAACTTTCCCCTCCTCGACTCTTTGACCATACTGCATTTCCTCTCTCCTCTGCCAGTCCAACGGAACTACACACACGGTAAAAATAATCCTTGCGAGGGCCAGTCAGCATATGGGGCCCGCTCTGAAAACATAGGGTGCCCACATCGCCTGTTAGCAGCACCATTTCTATTTGCGGAGATGTGCGTGTTGGGCAACAGGCAGGCTCCAGCAGTGGGAACGGTGGCCTCACAATGCAGCAAAGCATTGTGGGAAGCGATCTCTGGGAGGTTTAGGGGTCTAACGGTTGCACCTTTGAGCACTTATTCCTAATTACTCCGTTTGTGTTTGACGTTGCTAATGGTTCGCAGACGCGACACACATATGCAGACGGGGAGAAGAGGCTAAGATGATGGAGTGCTACATGGGGACACACTACACACCAATATCCTGCCCGCTCGAGCTGCCGAGCAAGAAAAACAGATGGAAATGAGCACCAGCACACCCCAGCAGACGTGTAAATATAAGTGTACACACACACGGACAGATGTGCATACAGGTTCAGGGATATGAACACAAAGGCACAAAGGCTGGAGGGAAAACAAACACAGAAGGGAGGATTTTTGGTAGCGTTCGCACTCTCTTTAGCACGCATGGACGGGCTGTCACATCCAAACACTAATTCAAACACACACACATGCATACAGGCCAAGTATGTCCTCATCGCCAGCATGCGTAGATAAGTATATGTGTGTGCGAGTGTGTCCTCTGCGAGTCGACCACAATGCACAGCTGGCAGGGAGAGAGAGACCCGAGTGTGTCAGTGTGGTCAGGTCAGGGGCCCCGTCTCTCTCCGCTTTCTCCACCGTCCAACGTCTCCCTGCTCTTTCTTCCTCTTGTCCTCCCTTGTTTTTTAACGTCGCCTTCCTCTCTCTCGGTCACATTTTGGCAGGTTCGTCCGTCTGTCCGCCCGGTTTGCCAGACGCTGGCCCTTCCCAGGTTTCTCCCCAATGCAAATATACAAACACATGCACGGAAATTTAAGAGGAAAAAAAAAAAAGCAGCGAGAATTCCAAGAACTGCCGAGACACATGTTTTTAGAAATGAGGAGACGTATGTTTTTTGACAATGCTAAACACAAATTGTAGATATTTTCATTCAGTATTTTTGCAAAGTGCACAGTTTTAGCCAGCGGTGTTCACACATATCGCACATCCGCCCTGTGCTGGACATGACTCTCGTGTGAGTCCTGACCACATTAGAAATGCTAAAACAAAACAGTTGCTGTGTAATACCAAACACAAAAGACCACAAAAAGGCTCAAAACCATCTTATTTAAATACAATCATGGATCAGGACTGGGCGGCCTGGTTTATCTTCAGCAACAAAGACTTGTGGGTGTCTCCAAGTGGCAAAACACAAACTGATTCATCAGTTCAGTTTTCTCAGGGAAAATACTGGAAATTCTGGACATATTTTGAGGACAAGGCATCAGCTAAAAGCATTTTGGGCGATAGAATCTCTTGTTTTTGACCCGAGGGGGAGAAACCAGGAAGTTATTTATTCTTTAAAACTTTATTAATGCGACACAGAATAAGTCAATCACATTAAAAGTACTCAGCAGGGAGTCGGCCAAAGTGAAATCGATGGAAAAGAGTGCTCCAAAAAGTGGCTCAATTCATCGGGTCATTTGTCAATTTTGATTTGTTGTGAGTGTTGTGAGGTGACAGTCGCTCACAGCAGGACACAAATAACTGACATAACCTCAGAGCACAGTTAAAAAATGAAACTGCATTTGTATTTGTTCTGTGGAAAAATAAGAAGCTTCACTGTTTTGAGTCCATTTTCTCGATGGATTCGAATTTCAACCAGCGAAGCAGTTTTTTGCAAAAGTGACATATGAAACTGAAAAGTGATGATAAATCATCTGTTCTCATGTAATGAATACAAAGTGTGTGTATGTGTAAAGCTATGTGTATGTACGATTAAACGTTACTCTGATGATGGGTGTGTGAATGGCCTGCGGCAGCTTTGCAGGCAGAACAAACACACCTCAGTACATTCAGCTCCATGATAACAATCTCTCCATCAAACCGTATTCACCGTTTCTTTAAGCGCACAGAGGAACGTGTGATGAGGAGATCCTTGGATCAAATATAATTATCCTGAGCTCTAAGCTGCACAAAGCCCCTAAAAGATACTAACTGTCATGTGTGCACTACCAGAATGATTTATTTGCATCCCAGTGTGGATCAGTGCTTGCCAGGAAAGTCTTTATTTCTGGTCTGAAGAGTGAAAAGACTTTGTGTGGGGGAGACTTGTATTAGAAATGTCGCTGGATTCACAGACAGTAAAACGAATGTGGTCAAATCCGCATGAACAGAAAAATGTACGCTCATTGTTTCTGAGGGTCCCCAGTAACAATGAGGGTAGATGTCAGCATCTATTTTATGCACTGCACTGAATCCCCTCACCAACACTGGCATCATGGCAGAAGAACAATCTTCGTGGAAATTCAGAACCAAACGGAAGATTAAAATAACCGCGTATTGTTTTTCTTCTCGCCAACATTTACGCTGATGATGCCCAACACAATGAGCAAAACAATGCCATCAAACCCATCTCCATGACTTGTTCTGACAGCCAAGTTTTTTTTGTTTCCCTCCAGATGTCAAGTGTGCCCTCCAGCTTGTTTAATGCTCATAAGAAATCCAATCTCAAATCAAATCAGTCCAAACAAGTGAAGCCATATCTGGCTCATCTTTGCGGTTTAGCCCTGGTGCTCTACTTTTGCTTTATTTGCTTTACCTAATGGAGAATGAAAATCACAGATGTGTCGAATGTCTCTCAAAATCTGGAGACACCACGAGGACAGCTGCAGAGCTGCGACAGGGAGGTTCGGGGAATATTTAATGACACATGCCTGGTGGTGATACTGGTTTCCTCTGATGGGTTGAATCATCTCTGCAGAGACTATAACTCCCGAGGCTGCTTTTACAGAAACCATAGAGAAGAACACTGTGGTAATAACACACACACGGAGCCAATAAAATCACAAATGCGTTTCAGCAAGTGAGTACTATCCCACAGGAAGGACGGTTTTCCTCTGTGGTTGAATTAATGAAGTAGGACATCTGAACAAGGACCTGCACTACGGAGAAAATATTGAGCTGTTGCTCACTTTCTTTCAGCAGTTGGGTTAAAAGTTAAGCATTTTAAGCACATGACCTCACTCACTCGACTGCTATTTGAACATAATGAACGCAAAAGCCCAGAAACCATAGCAACCATTCTGCTGGTAACCAATCAGTTTAGTCAATAGTTCATGTGAGTGAGATCTCTTTTTATCATACGTAGTATTGTTATCTAATGATGTGTAGTGTTTGCTAGGTGTCTAGCAAATTGAATTTCCCCAAACTGGGAAAACCAACCATTGAACCAACCAAACAATCATCCAACCATCCAACCATTTAACCAACCAACCAATCATCCAACCATCCATCCATTTAACCAACCAACACAGCATCCATCCATCCTCCTCATCCATCCATCCATCTATTCAACCACCCTTTTGAGGTGAAGTTGTCTTCCAAAATCTATTTCTCTAATTTTTAGTACCGGATAAAATATATCTGTATTTCTGGACAATCCTTTTGTCAGACCAGATATCATATTAATGCATTTGACTAGTTTTACAGAGCTGTCAGTTGATTTAAATAAGGAAAGTCAGCATTTTGAAATGATTTTAGACATTAGTGCATTTTAAAAGGAAAACAAGCCAAACAAAGAAGTAGAAGATCAAGGAATTGAATTCTATTCTAGTCATTTTCTCTTCTGTTTAAACTTTAAATAAAACAGAATCTCTCTCCATCTGTGAGCGAGTCTTCAAGCAGAATCAGAGGGTGACACTGCTGCAGTGAAAATGATTGTTTGTTAATGAGGGCAGTGTACACTTAATACCCACACTGCCTGGCCTTAAGGGCCATCAGCAATAGGCCGATGTGACCCAGTTTAAATCAACAGCTGACCTACTTCTTCTGCTTGACCTGCTGAAGCAGAACATAGTGGGGGGGGACCGATGGTCGCCACGAGCTTTGTTCGCTGTTTTCATTCTCCGTCAAAACTAGTGATTCGATGTTAATGCACAATAAGGCAGACAAGGTGAAAATAAATAAAAGGTTGTATTCCAGTCCAGTAAGAGCACAGCAGGGGCTGGGTAAATATTGTCAGTGTAGTATGTGAAGCCAACAAATACAGTGGATAAAGCTAAGAAGGCCTCGGATTTCTCATAATGAATGTGGGTTATAATATTCATGGTACGAATGTGGAGATCACGATAACATAACATTTAAGGTTGCACTCAGAGAAATGGATCTTCAAGGTCGGCATGATATGTTTTTTTAGTGACCCCCCAGTTACTACAACTAATTAAGACTGACTTTGGTTTTGAAAAATGTATTTAATTCTAGTTTGAATATAATGATATAAATCACAGTCATTGTTTTAATTCAAGTGTACGTGCACATGTTCCAAATGAAGGTTACAAGAATCATTCTCTTAGAATCAATATTTTAAACAATACTGTTAAATTAGATGAATTATACAACAATAAGAAGAAATCAACTGACCTCATTAATTCATTTAAACAGTAATCACAACTTTTAAGTTAATATCAGTGTGTTTATATTTGTTTACTTTTACCCTACATTCTCTCACTTTTTTGTACTTGGCCATTAAATTTGTTTTTTCCTTCTTCCTAGTGTATGTCACTGTACATACGAGAGGTTATTTTGGAATGAAGACAAATGTAAAACTCAAACTGTTTTCACAGTGTTTGACTCCACTGTTTTCCTGCCCTACCTCAAGTATGCAGCTGCCATTCACCCTCAACACACCACTGCTCAGTGTTAATAATGTCAACAATAACTTGCTCAAGGGCACTTTAGCAGCAGTTACTGGAATTACACTGAGCAATTTTTATTAGAATAAATGTTTCCTCATTAAATTTTCTGAGCAGAGCCACAATTGAAACCAGTTATCTTCCAGTCTGTGCCATCATAACCTCCGCTCCCTACATGAAAATCAAATAAAGCTGCATATAAAACGTGTGTATGTATGGAAAGACTTGACATATTAGAAGTGATTTTTAAATGTTTTTTCAATTCCCTGCCATGAAGGACACTTTGTTTTTACTCTTCTGCAATCCACGCTGTCTCAGACAACATGTCAGATCCTGCAGAGATTTTCACATCTGGGTCCAGTTATGCCGAATGCATGGATATTTAAAACTATCTGCACGTTTGATAGACAGCTGCTGCAAGCCACGCATGTCTGTGCATTGTCTGCGCGACTGACATGCAGCTGAAAGTGTTTTGACGAGGACATAACCTCCACAGAGATGGATATCTCGATCTCACTGTGCGCCGCTTCACAGGCCTGCATAGAAGTGTTAAATGCAAAGTCGTAAATCTGCCGTGACACTACTGCTGCTGATGAGAATATTGCTTTCAGATGTTTTGGGATGGATCAGAAGAATTACTTTCTCGCAGGAATGTGCAGTTACGGAGACAGATTTGTGTAAGAAAAGAAAACAAGAAAAGAAAAGAAAAGAAAAGTGAAGAATTGAAGATTGTATCAAGAGTGCTGTTAGCATTAGAACAACAGTCAGTGGAAACTCTGCGGTTGGGATTATGGTTCTCTGAAGAAACATGCAGATGTCTCCAGGGTTCTTCGCAGAGAAGAGTGATATGGGTTTAACTGTATCAGGTTGCAGAGGAGAAACTGAAGAAAGAAAACACCTAAGTGTTAAAGGAATTGACATTTTAAAAAAACATGCTTCATCATTTTCTTGACAGAAAAAGAATGTTGTCGCTTTAATATCTTTACAGAAACTAAATCCATTCCAGCAGCTTATTGTAATGAGTGGAAATGGAGTTTGTTTGTGTATTCTGTAAAAAAAACCCATTAGTTTTAGTATTTGGTGATTCCATTATCATCACATTGGAGTTACATAAAAATTAAAGGAAACGTTTAACAGTTATTTGATTGCATACATTTTGTACTTAAGCTAAGCAAAGAGACTGAAAACAGGGAACAAACTGTTTCTTTATGCTAAGCTAAGCTAACCATGATGGCTGATGAGAGTGATAGTGATCCTCTCATCAAACATTCTGCAAGAAAAAACAATCAGTCCTTTTTTAAGTTTTTTTAAATATTCCATTTTGTTTCAGCACATGCAGCCTACATATAACTTTGCAATGCTTGTCCATGTGGGTGTGTATACATATAAGTACAGTGTGTGTGCCTTGTGTGTGTGTGTGTGTGAGATGTGATGACTGTCCCGTGCAGTGTGTTGTTGTGTGCGTTGCGTGCTGCTGAAGAGTTTATGTTATTCTGTCCCTCCTCTCTCCCTCGTTTACTGGCTATTCTGGGAAAATCCAAATTACAGTGTTTCAGCGTGTGGTTGGCTTGTGTGGTTCCAAATTTGTACTTAACCCTCCTGCTCCGTCCCTCCGCCTTCCATAACCTCCCCCATCTCCCTATATACCTCCCTTATACTCAAATGACACTAATCTTTCTTGTCTTTGCTTTTGTTAATGGAATGTTTGAAATGGTTTAATTTGCTGGATATGATTGGATTTGAATCCACACAGGACCTTAAATATCAGAATGACATGTTGAAGTCACACGAGTACCTCCAAACTCTTCTTTGTCTTTTCTTTTCTCTTTTTCCTCTCCTCCTCCTCCCTTCACATTTCTTGTTTTCTCTCCTTGTTGTTTTGTCCCGGTGCCTGTTGCTGTGCGGATGGGAGTCCTGAAAACATCCATGTCTCCTCTAAAAACATGTCCTCCCTGCGGCTTTGCTCGCCACTCAGTTTCTGCACTTCCTGTCACCCCCCCTTTGCCCGCCTGTAATTATCGTCTTAACCTATAGGATCTGCAACAACCCCCCCCCTCCATTCACAAAACGGGTATTTTTATCTCAGCGACAGAGATTTTTCTCCTTTTTTTCACATCATGTCTATTTGTGTAAGGATTTATGCAAATGCTCATTTAGTGGGTCTCTTTGCTTACATAATTGCTCAGCTCTATTCCTGATACCTGTTAAATCTATTCTGTCCCTCGGAGTGACCCTGCACATGCACATGAGAATGTGAGATATCGGACGTGTAATGGGCACAGTCGCTGGATTAAAATGACAAAATGAAAATTAAAACTCAGCGGACACTGCACCTCTGAAATGGCTCATTGCGTCGGCTTACTAATGTGCCCTCAGCGGCTTTTTGACAGCGCTTATAATCACAGCTGAATATTTTTTCCATTTTAGAAAGTTCACTTTTTTTAATTTAACCCGAAATGCCACGACGCACCGAGCGTGCTTTGAGTTCCCTCTGATGCGGATCTGCAAAGCAATTTGTTAGTTTTCTCTCACAGATGTGGCAAACGTTTAAGCTTTAAAAAAAGAGCCCAAATGAGAGTGCAGGAGTTGTCAAACTGAGTCGCCACCACGATTGATTTATCTTTCACTCGATGTGCAATTGCGTCTTCATCTCGTGTGTCAGAACCAGACCTGCTTGTTCTCAGCAGACTCCTCCACGACTCCTGTTTTGCATTTTACATAGAGAGTGTGCTTATACATCCAGACACATGCATTAATGCGTGAAGCTACGATTCGAGCCATTGCTACGGAGCACTCTGGATGGGCTCAGTACAGATCATGTTATGATGACCACCTCCGCTGAAGCGCATCACGTCAAAAGGCTTTAACCAAAAATAGCATGCAGAATGTGTCGGACATGTTCTCGAGGTCGGGGTCGAGGACTATTTTTGGATTATTGCTTTTCACTGCAGATTAATGAACTTCTTGATGAGGGAAAGATCTCATTAAATCTTCGGGACAAATCTGCTTTAATATCTCTCTCAGTGCAAATCTGTTATTTCTGCTCTCTTGCTTTTCAGTCATCGAGCGAACAGCAACCGGATCATTAACCATCTGAGGTGACCAGCTGCCTCGCTCTATCCTTGTCCTTCCATGGCCTGTGCGGCCCCAATCCATGTCTTCCTGTGGTGCTTGGCTACTGTTTACCACTCTTCACTTCTTTCTGCTTGTGCGTTCTCCCCCGGTGGAAAAAAAACACATGACCACGATGAGTGCTCCTCTAATCCTGCGGAGGAGAGAGGGGAGAGGCTGCTCCAAGGCCGAGCCCTGTTTGTATGACCGAACGCTGTGTGACATTCTCAGCAGCATCCCTTCTGGCTCTGCATGTCAACAACGGCGGTCATTTTTTTTGTTTGCCTTCTCTTCCCTCCCTTTCTGGGCAAAAAAAAAAAGAAGGGTTTCGTTGCATGGTTACACACAATAAATAAATAAATCTGCATAATTACGTAAGCAGTGTTTTGCTGAACCGCAGAGGAGAGTTTGGTGATTCAAGCGGTGATGTTTGCTCTCATGCAGGGTGGCACAAAGCATTGTTCAAAGTTAAGAAAAAAGGTGCTATCATCATCAAATGCTATTTTTTCCTCTCGGGAGCTTTTTGGTTTTCATGCAATGATGGGAAAACATTTCAGGTCATGCAATGCTCGCTGGGGGTGTGCTGGTTTAGACTGCACAGTGTGTGATCTAGCAGCCTGGAAACAACTAGAGAGACGAGAGCTTCTGTTCGCCTGATGGCTCATCTCAGATCAGCAGATGAGGAGTGAGGGAAACGAGCAAAACCGTCTTTTATCCACCTTGAAACACCCAACTTCAATCCTGTTATTCTTTTGTTCTTTTCTTCTTCTAACTTTGATTCTTTTTTTTTTTCGACCCTCAAAAAATCTCACCAGTCAAACTCTCTCTTCCATCCCAGGCCTTTCTCTGCTATACCTTAAAACCTATCTGCTTCTTGTTAAAGTTTGTCCACCCCATCTCCTTTGCCTTTCCACACTTCCATCACTGCCTTTCTCTACCCTTTTCTCCCTCTTTCCCACCTTCTTCCCCTGCTTTGGTTTTGTGAAAGGGGGCTTTATCAGCGGGCCTGAATGGTGCAGGTCCACTGGAAGCGACGGACAATGGGCCCATCATCAGAGGGAAGCAGAGCCCATGAAAGAGGAACAAAGACTTTCAGCCAAAGAGGGGCCCCACTCTGCACCTCACACCACCACAGCAACAGCCTCCACTGGCCTTGCTCACTGTGTGTGTGAGTGCCTGGGGGAAAAAAAGTGTGTGTTCTTGCCTGTATAAGAAGGCAGGTGCTGCCCCTTGGGATTCCTACATTATGGATCTGCCCCACTAAAAAGCCGTGGCTTTCAGCTATCATTCTTAAACAGGCTGCATTCTCCTGCTGGCACCCTGCATCCATTATTGTCCGAATCTTTCTCGCTGCACGGCCTCCTGTGCACTCTCACCACTATGCATCATGCACTTGTGTTTGTTAGCATGTGGGAGTTAGTGGGTACGCGCTTTCCTGTCGCTGTAACATGACAAAGCATGCCCCTGTCATGAATATGCATGCTCACTTATGTGCTGTCTCCTAAGGGGAGTTGGAGACTCTTTAAATGGAAACATGTTTGCACAGGGAAAGTTGTTTTTCTGAGCCGAGTGCGAGACAAGTCCTGTCTGTCGAGCAGGTTTTTCTGCACAAAGTGACTGGACATGACAGAGTTGACAAAGAGCTCGTCTGTTTCTGCATGTGTCATCGCTGTTGACATGGTGAAGTCGCTCATGGTGTGAAACCTTTAAGGAAACAAACATAAAGCTATTCCCAAGGTCAGAAATGAACTTTGATATTTACTTTTAAGCCAACATAGACAAAGTGCTGCTGGAGAAATCATAATAACCACTCAGTAAACTCCTCCTGTTTACTCCTGTTTAGACTGAAGCAAGGCTTGGGTGGTGATGAAGAGTTTGTACCACTGATATATGATATGACACATATTTGAACGTAATGCACTTCATAACAGTGATATCTTATTTCTTTCGCCACAGCATTCCCAGTAAAGGCGTTTTCATTCTGACCTATGAACAGAGATCCATGTCCATTACTGGTCCATCACTGCCCACACACTTCCATGCAATGAGCGCATGCACATGGTTGTCAGAGTAAACGTTTGTCATCATTTATATGCCTTTAGTTTTCCTACGAACAACCGGCTTAGACAACCAAGTGTCTGCACAAAAAGTTCTGCCACTGTTTTGAATATCTTCAGGTTATCTCACTTGAACGCTAGGCTACACTGCCCTTTCACAATCTTCTGTTGTACAGCTCCAGTTTGTGTGTTTTGTCCGTATCCGAAAACATTCAGAAGACGTGTGCAAATACTGTGAGTACTGGCAGCATGGTCCGTCCGTTTTCATATCTAACACATGAGCCTTAAGAAGCTTCTTGTGTATTTAAACTGGGAAAAAAACAATTGAGCTTTTCTGCTGAAACCCACAATACTGAGGTGACACTGTTCTCCACAAGTAGTTGGGATAGCTTGGAATATCTAACTGCAGATCCTTCCAGTCTTTAAACTGTGAAGATGTGGTCAAATAACGGTTGTATTATACTGTGAACCTAAACCTCTAACATGCTGTAATTTTGTAATTATATAATTACCATAATAACATTCATGCGTCTTTTTTCCGGGACATTATTCTTTCTAACAGCTGTGGCTCTTCATGACTTTGAACTCCAAAGGTACATTATATACTTGTATGGATTTGTCTGAGCTCATAACCGGTGGAATTTCACTGTGAATATATCCAATAACTACAGCTCCTGCTGCCACTGCAGTGAGTGATTATTCTTTCTGCTGTGTTAATACAGAGCAATCAGATTTAATATTTGAGGCGAGTTAAGGTCATATTCATCAGTTGACCTTAATGGGTTCAGCTGCTCTCATATGTCGGAGCTCTCATTAATGTCTATTATGCAAGTTAAGACCTCTCATGACCTTGTGTGAATTGTAGACTTTATCCAGAGGTTTAGAGTCTTCCTGAGGTCACTCTGAGACTCTCGCTCTCATCATAACACAGTGAAATGTGCAAATTATGTGCATTGTATATGCAGTTTTGTGTGAGTGCTTGATTGCTTGTGCGTGCAACCTGCATCATACATATTAGTTTTTCAGTTCCGCATCTCAAAATGTCCAAATGAGCCTGGAAGTTGCGGTGTGACGGCAATCACTTGGGAGTCAACCCCGACCACAGGTCTCTCTATTTCTGAAAACAGACAGGATACGTGGAGCATATTATTCCGCCCACAGAACAGGACACATGCAATCGACCTCTGACCCAGGACCATTTCGTATCATTATCTCCAAGCTTAAGAGCAGGGGCTAATCCTTGATGTGTTTACCACACAACTGGCACAACAGCTGGATGGTCTGTTTGCGGCCTCTCCTGGACCTCTTGGTGGGCCGATGCATATGGATGCACTCCGGGATGATGTGTCCTCATTTGGATTTCCACCAATAGGCTTCAAGGAGGCATTAGTGCACATACAGTAAGCTATGTTCATCTTATGAGATATGAGGGGCTCAGCCCAGTCTGGTGCTCTAAATCACCTCATAGACATTGGCAAATTTCACCGTTCCACTGAAAAACCGTATTAGTGCGGGATTAATCGGTGTCCACGTTGGCCAGTGGGGTAGCGGGTTCCAGTAGTGCTGGTGATCTGCTATTAACGGACTGGTGATCTCTCTGTGAGGCAGTTGTCTGGAGCACTGGGTTAAATGCACGAAGGGAGAGGAGGAACTGCCCATTGACATTTAAAAGTAAAAAAAAATATTTACGTGCCATCATGAAATAGGCAGCGCTGGAAGCTTGGTGATGTATCGATGTCCTGCGGGTCATAGGACACAATATGGTGGCTTCTCTTTATTTCACAGAGTTCCCTGCATGAGCAGCAAGAAGTCAAATATGGTGCAGTTGTGCAAAGTCCGCTCAGCAGACTTTAAGTGATAGTTGACTTTTGCTTTCTTGTTGAGAGTTGGATGAGAAGGTTGATACCATTCTCGTATGTGTGCACTAAATACAAGGCTACTGCTTGAAGTTGGTTTGCTTAGCTTGGCATAAAAGCCATGATATAAAACTATGATGGAAGCAGCAGGCACTTTATAAATGCTGGTACAACTAAGATCTAAAGCTACAGGACCAGAGCGCCTGTACTCAAGCCACAATGACAAAGTCTTCCTGCTCTTGATGTGTCATGAATATTGTTTTGTAGTTAAAGCCAATCTTTATGCCTTTAAAATGATAATACAAATGTAAATAGAAACAAAAAAGTGGATTAAACACCAACTTTGATTGACTTTGATGAAAAAACACTCTCTTGAGCTACCAGAAATTTTCCATTTACGAAATTGCAAAATGCCATGACAGTGAGTTGTTTTCATGTGAAGTGATATGTGAGTGATTTCATAAACACAACAAACACATCCTCACATGACATGATCTGCTGACCCTGTGGGCGGGGGGGTTTTCAACTGTATGACACATTCACCTCAAAATGACAAACAATCTATGACAGGGCGCAGGCGAGGAGTGGCATTTGTTATGTAAAGCTTAAACACAGTTTTAGTCACAACCGCTAATTCTAATTAAGATATAATTATATGGAAGCAACAGAGCTAATAATTTGAGCCGGATATCAGCTGAAAGTCGGGGGTTGTTTCTTGTCTGTTTCACTGAGGTACGCCTTTAACTGAGCAGGGATTGTGTAACAGCGCTGCCAAGACAGGTGAACCATGTAACTATGTTCTGACTTGTTTTCATTCTGTTGAATAAGTTCTGCCTTGAGCATGTATCCACACGCACGCACACACACACACACACACACACACAATCGCACTCAGCTCCCTCAGACGAGTCCTCGCCGCCAGACGCACCACACACGTCATTCTCTCTTTACTCATCCTGCATCTGCTTCGTTTACCATTTCAATCACCTCCCATAGATTTTCAAGCATCGCACAGAGAGTGTTTTATACCACTCAGTGCAATCAATGCTATTTCATAACACATCATGATGGCCTAAGAAGGCTTAGTCTTATTCACGTCTGGTTAGAGGTCACGATTGTTTACTTCCCTCGTATAGGCCATTTGATTGTGGATAAAAGGCCAGCTAAGGTCTTTTGATTACTCTCTGCATCTAGGTTTCCATTTGAAACTCTGGTTAATAGGGAGTATCTGAGGATATGAGCATTAGCACTACAGGGATAAACTGAGGTTGTGCCTCCAGGTTA